>NC_086341.1:11525485-12185485 GCF_032445375.1 Bacillus rossius redtenbacheri | reverse complement strand
TTACGGACGATAGTTTAACGTGACAACGTCATAACAAAACATTGATGAAATGATTGCATACTTTTATGAATAAAATTGAATCATTTTTATTGAATTATCACTATTTTGTATGGATACAAAGAAGGAGTGAAATGAAATCTACAATTTAATTGATAAATTTACTTTTATTTGCACTCATTAATTCAAATATGTTTATTACTTTAATGAAGAGATTATTTTAACTATAACTTTTATACATGTTTGCTATTTAACTTCTTCCAATCTGTGTTATTCTGTTAAGGATAGGATGATGATAGGAAAAGTAGGAAACGAATGGGAGTGTTTCAAGTTTAATGTGCCTCGAAAAAGTCAAATCGATGGTTGTTCCAATCGAGTGGAAGAGAGATAGATGTGGCGCAAGCGTACAATGAGCGTAACGGGACAAAGTGTAATGGGACAATGTGCATAACGGAACAATGAGTAATCCTTTTTCGTGCGTGCAGCCGGCGTTCATCGGTTTATTAGACGTCACGTCAAAAAATTTGTTTGTGTGTTCATCTTCTATGCGTTTACGCATCGTTCATCCGATCGCAATGCAATTTTGCACTTTTAAACTATGAAACAAGAGGACGGTAACTGTCTTGGCGAGATTTCGATAAAACCAACTCTTACAGCCACATTTAATTTTTCTTGATGAAATTTCGCTATTGCATCGTTAATGCGTTGTTTGTCCGATATCGACAAAATTTTGCATTTATAAACTTTGAAACAAGAGGAAAGTTACTGTCTTGGTGATATTTTGATAAAACCAACCCTTAAAGCTGAATTTAAGGTGGCACGCGAGTCGTATCAGATATCTACCAATTATGACGGTTCCTCTTTTCTATGGTCCGAATAATATCCGTGGTGCATGAGTCGAGATAGAGATAGAGACGATTGGACGTAGTTATGCAAAAAGGAACCAACCCACAAAAAACCTATTCTGAATATTTTGAAGTTAAAGTTAATTATAAATTGTAATTCTCGTATTGATAACATAATGTGGGTATCATTTTAATGGTCTTGTATAAATACTGATATAATAATAGCAACAACGGTACGTTCAACCTTGTACTATTTTAATTTATTTTCAAATAAAATATAACAAAATTGTGGGTTGGTTCCTTTTTGCATAACTACGTCCGATTAAGATACAGATATAGGATATAGTTATATAGACAGGTATATAGAGATATAGATATGTAGAGGTATAGAGGAATATAAAGACAGAGTGAGATATGAAGAAATATATAAAGATATAGAGAGCTGGAGAGATATAGATGGAGATATAGAGATAGATTCTTTGTATATGTGTACCTACTTCAAACAAATTACAAAAAAAAAAAATTGAATCTGGCATTGCAACACATGCTGGGCATTAGCTAATTTGAGATAATATCATAATATTAACATGTAATAAGAGAATCAAAATAATTTACGATACTAGCCCCTTAAGTCTCTATCCATAACACTGCAATGTAAAATCCCTATCAATAAAATCAACATACAAGTCCACACAATTTATTTATAGTACTTATTGGTGACAAAGATTATTTAGGCCATACACCTTTATTTACACTTAACCAAAATAAAAGATTCTATGGCTACATTAACATTGGATATTATAAAAGAAAACAATAAATAGGCCTACTTAACAAAAAATATATGTTTGTTGATAAAATATGATAGAATACCAACTTGAATGCTAACTAAACATTCAAAGATAAACAGAAAAACTAACTCAAAATTAAGCATCCACATACACCCGCTGGGACGTAATTAACGTCATTTGTTGGTAATATACCAACGATGATATGAGATGGTATATAGCATTGCTCAAGCAATAAAAGATCACTTTTTTTTTTTGAGATTTGACTTAAATTTCAGTCAAATACTGTTAATTGCAGGATATAACTTGAATTTTGGTGCTATATGGTTTATTAACTTTCATTTCGGTGCTTTTTGGTAGGCCTATGTTATACGAGTGTTAACATGCTTATCACAATACACCATATAATCTCTCCTTAATCATAGCCAATCACAACGAGGCAACTGTCTCTTTGGGAAGCGATGAAAATACCTCCAGACCACAGTTGACATAAAGGAAAACACAAAAGTGTCTGCATTCTTTTTAAAGTCATAGTTGCTGATGTGGTGAAATACCTGTGCGCTCTAACACGGTACATCAGAATACATTTGGTGAAAATAAGTCCTATCAAAACCATATTTCAACTTCTGTAACTTACCTTTACTTCAATGTCGCCTATTTTGTTCACAGCTCGGATTATCGGCCGTCCAACCATGGATGGGAATATGTGAGCAGGGAAGTTGGATCCAGCATAGCCACATTTGACAAACTGAAACAAAGACGGGAAAACTTGTCACAACATTCCCCGGGAGCAACTGTTCCGTGTTACTGTACACAATTGTATTTTAACGTAAAAATTAAAATAACGTAAGCAGATGAATGTGTTTTTGCTGCAGAACTGCACTATAACCAAAATACATTTAATTTTGAAAATAATAAGTATAAAACTTTGATAATAACCTGGAATCAGTAAGCTTAATATTAAACTAGATGTCTACAATCCACACATATGACCCCTATTTTTCTAGTTCCATCATATTTGGTACATCATATCAACTACATTACATATCAGAAAACGAATTTGATAAATATGTAACTAATTTTGAAATTGACTTGTCAAACAAATAAAAACAGTATGTAAATACAGGGAATAACAATTCCCCCCTCCCCCCCCACTAGATGCTAGTGGTTGCTGTGATTTACCTGGAAAAAAAAAACAGTGAGCCTAGTTTGGTAAAATTTACACACATAATTTGGTAATTGTTTATAAAATAGATTTTTCACGAGAAAAGTGAATAAAGTAATCAATGATATAATTTTTTTAGTCATCTAAAATTATTGACAAAGTTATCTTCCTGTAGCCCACAAATGTTAATTTCATTATTGAATGTGTCATTTATGATGATATAACTCAATAATGACTATGAAATTGTTTGATACAGCATATGCTTTTAATATTTCTCCAAATTCATTGTTTCGTGTGCGTGTGGGTGTGCGTGGAATTTTCAAGTTAAATTACACAATTTTATAGTTCTAATTTATTTAAAGTTTCTTCAAATATTTATTTTCCAATATTTGTAAATTCTTCATAGGTTTTTTTACAGCAAGTAAATGTCAGCAACATTTAAATACAGTAAAGGCATTGGGTAGGCTGGTTAGGTAAGATAAACTATTTTTAAAATACTGTACAATGGCACAGAGGTTGGTTACATTAGGTCAGCATCATTGGAATATTTCATAATCTTGCAGGAATTTATAAGTTTTTTTTAAGGATAATAAAAGAACATTAAAAGATTTAAAATATACAATTTCTATTTTTTTTTTGTTAATAGTGGGGGCTATAGAAAGTTACCCTTGGTGTTTCTGCAGTAGCTAGGATTTTTCATGGTTAAGTGTGGTGACAAGTTTTTTTCCATGGTGGTGAGTTTTTTCAGCAGCGGCTATGTATTACAAAGTTAAGGTGATCTTAACTGTGTAAATGTTGAAACTAAGAGCAATGGGGACGACGTACAATAACAACTCAAGTGAAGGTTGGTTGGTATGGTTAGGTTAGGTTAGGTTAGGTTGTCAGATACATTAATGATACCTAAAATTTTAATAAAAATATTAAAATTCTTAAAAAAAAATTAGGTTTATTATTTCCACTTATTCTTTCACTTACATAATCACTTGCCTTATTTTACAGGTACTGTTAGTTTCAACATTTACGAAAAAATTAAAAAGATTCTAAGAAATTGAAATCACTACAAACGTTCTACAATACTTACTCCAGTACCGTTATCACAAACTATAACTTTTCTTCCTTGACTGTCCATTATAATCTATTTTGACAATAAAATAAAAAATACAAGTTAATTATTTCTACATCCACAACATAAAATCAAATTGACACCGCCCTGCACCGCCCATTCCTGCCCCCCCGCAATATGTATACGGAAACGAAATCCTTACCGATCATACACGAAGAAACCCGAAGTATAGGTGCTACGGCCTTCAACCTAACATCAAAATTTAATGCTTCAAAATTAAAATTTCAAAAATAAAGTTTACTAGATATCAACGTTTTGAAAACCTTTTGCTGTTCTACATGTCATATATAATGTTAAACAATTTTAAATAAAAATTTGTGCTAATTTAATTACTCTATCAAGTTGGTGACATTTCGTTAATTGTTTAATGAAAATTCGTTTCGAGCATGTTTTCTTATTTGAAATTTAATAGAACAATTTTTAACTATTGCAAATACCGTTTCCAAAAATTGACAATAATATTATTTCTCAATCATACGATGCGAATAAAGTAAGACCCTAAAACTCCTGATCTAAGAAATAATTTTTACAACAGATAAGTTGATGTTAGGGTTTTTAAAAGGTTATGTTACCTATAAAATAAGTTTTAGTAGTGCAGATATTATTAGTTACATAAAAAAAAATTGTATATTTGTTGAATGTTTGCATAATTAATGCCATGTAGCACAATAAATTATAAGAATATAGTTCAAAGATGTTTATTTTATAAATAAACTAATGATGTTAGTTTTTGTCAAATTTAGAGACGAAGATGCTCGCCTACTTAGGTTTAGGCCGGGTTTAGGCGAGGATCTGGAAAGGCCTAACGCAAGAAACGCAGCTACGGTAAAAGTTCAACCTTAACTCTTCTACCAGCACGTTTATAAAAAAACGCAAGAACGCAACGCAGAAGTTGTTCAACTTTCTACTTCTTGCGTTTTCTCCTTGCGTTTCGGCCTTCTATACTGGTTGCTTTAGTATGTGGAAACTGAAACTGTCATGTAATGCATATAGAAGGCTCTGCGATTGTAATCGTTACGCTTGTGTTTCTTTATTTATGGTTTTGGCTGGCATTCTTTTAGTGAATACAGCGCAATGAAGGAAGCTGATGAATTTCTTGTTCAGCTTATCCAAAATTTTCCCTGTCTGTACAATAAGTACAACAAAAATTTTAAAAATAATCATGACTTATTCCTGAAATTTTATTTTTTTCGTTGGCGATGGCCGGCGTCCTTGCGTTTTTTATAAACTACTGTGAATTTCTTGCGGTTGTCGCGTCCTGCGTTCTTGCGTTTCTGCGTTCTTGCGTTTTCTATAAACTTGGCCTTAGGGCTTTTCTTGCGGTTGTCATGGCGGTCCTCGCATGTTTAGAGATTAGGTTAGAGTTTCCACCTCCGACCTGATTAATCGTAATTTGTTGACGAGGTTTTGGCACCGCCTTAAGGTTGCATTTGTGATGAGCATACCAGGCAGTATTATTCTATTTTACGCTGATTATTTGTAACAACCATGAGCCTGCAAGTAGGAACACTGACAGTATAACTCCATGTCACACGGGGCTAGATGGCTACATGGTAATATTTAATAATGTTCATTTATCTTATAATGTATAGTTAGTTGGTATTTAAGAAATGAATGAGCACATTCTCAAAGACAGGTTCGCATCGGGACTCATTTGCTATTCACGCTTATGAAGAACTGTACTATGAGTTGTACTACTATACATTGCTGATGCGATTCAATTTTGGGAAGTAAAATGAAAGGCACAGAGACACGGGCGTGCTTGCAGGCATGCAGAATATTCAATAATTTGTTTGGGAAGGAGCACCTTCACATGATGCTTCGCCTTGCTAGCCCTTATGCTAGTCACTGTAATTTGTAATTGTTTGTGTCTTTGGCTACGATTTCAACTCTACTACATTTAGACACTTAATTCTGCATACACTTATCATCATCATCGTTGTTGTGGTTATAGTTGTTGAGATTTTGTTGTATCATGTAACCAATAGTGTGATAACTATAATCACATTCAGCACCGAAATATTTGCATTTTGTAATCTCTTGTGTCATTGTATATTAATCACATGATAGTCCCTCTATATCTGTATGTATAGGTATATTGCATTCTGAACTGAGGCATACTGCAGCATGAGCATGTTTCTTTTATCACTAATTGGTATTAAAATGGAAGCATGTACAATCCCTGCAATTTGTTGTAGTATTTTTGACATCTTGCCGTATGTTTTTTCTTCATCACAGCTTGAGAGAGCAGGTTCGGGACCATACTGGTGGTTCTGACTATTTCATTTTTACCTAAGACTCCACCAGAGGGGCGGGACGTCCCAGCTGGTCCATCAAGAAAAATTAAACATAAAAGTCTCAATTTCAAAAAGTTTAATACTGGTATCAAAAACCAAACTAGATCAGGTACAATTTTAGTTTTGACTATGATAACCAAAATTTATAAAGCTGGAACCTGCTCTAACATCATTGTACAATCATGAGATAAAAAGTTGTTTTAATATAAAGAGTGTGCTGATATTGAAATGAACGATATATTTTTTACTGATTATCTAACAGCAAGTCGATTAACAAAAAATCTGGGGGGAAAATGTAATGAAATCCAAACACCAAATATTAAAAAAATTACATAAATATTGATTTTGGGAAAATTATTACTGTATTCTTTCAAATTCTCTAATATTGCCATTATAAGCATTGAATGAAAGCCCAAGGCTGTTTTGTTTGGTCCCCGATATCCAGGAGATTTGATGCTAGTACGCTAGTAGTATTTCACACCATGCATGGATGTTGGTGGCTAGTATTTTGATAGGGTGATTCGAAGCAGTGTGCTGTTATGGGTACCCATGTACCAGAACATAATATATGTGAGTGCCCCTACGAATTGTGATACAATCATGCCATGCACAGTATGCGCAGGGTATTTGAGTGCTGCAGCTGCTGCCTAGTCGCGGTCGGGGAACTTCGGCAGTCCTCGGTACTCCCGCTCCGTGGTCGGAAGCGGAAGTGGCAGCAGAAGCAGCCCAGTGGACGACGCAGAAGACTGCCACGCTGACTCAACACCTCACGAGCTACACCGTCAACAAGCTGCCCGTTGCCTAACGCCCCGTCGATGACATCGGAAGAAGTTGGACTTATCCTCTGGTGAGCCTTGTCGACTGCATATTGCTAGAGTTACTGAAGTAGACTGGTTGCTGATAGTTGCAGAAATCACGCAGTAGTTAAGATACTGCGGCTGTAAGAAGTAGCGAGTGTCACTCTTTACTAAAGAAGAGCGCTTCAAGCATTTAAGTAGAGGTCATGAGGGCAGGTGGTTGTAGTGAGGTTCGCAAAGTGCAGCCAAGCTATCAATAACAAACACTTCCGACTCAACATTGTTCCTCGCAGGAAGTACATTGTTTGTATCCAGTCTTTGTGTAGAGTCCCAGACAGCAAGTTGAAGTTGTGAGAGCGTAGATACATTTGTAGTTTTGAGACTTCAAGGCATAACGAGTGTTGCTAAACCAAAGGGAGGAGCTGTGTGAAGGCTTTGAGTGTGGCAACTTGTGTCACTGGTCACCAAGTTGCAGAAATTTGCGAGTGGCGTGCTGAATCCGCTACTCTCAGTATCCACCGCTGCCAGCCGAGGCCGTCGTCAGCGAGTTCGCTGCCGGGAGATGAGTTCCCGTTGCGGACAACCTGCTGCAGAAGTCGTCCCCTGCGACGGACGAGGGTTGAGCTGTGTGTGGTGCCCCCGAGGAGCAGCCCGTTGGGACTTCACTTCACTATTACCAGGTGAGTTGGACGAGAGAAACCACATTGGCAGGCAATGTATTCTGTTGACTCATTCATAAAGACATACCACAGTGGATTCTGAAGCCGTCATTGAGTCAGAAGATGTTTGATATTGGTAGTAAATAATAATCTATAAACTTGCAAAAAAAAAAAAATTGGTTGTCTGTAAAGTCGGTTTACGGACGATAGTTTAACGTGACGTCATAACAAAACATTGATTAAATGATTGATCCAGAAGAAAAGGAAATATCATATTCGGCCTGAGACTGAGCCGTAATAGGTTTTTGCAACCAAACCATTTAGGCATTAAAAATATTATATTATTTTAGGAATAAATTTTTTTTAATTTTTCTATCTTTTTTATGATGAAATCTACCTCGGCATACTTTTATGAATAAAATTGAATCATTTTTATTGAATTATATTTATATTGAATTATATATTATATTTTTATTGAATTGTATGGATACAAAGAAGGAGTGAAATGAAATGTACAATTTAATCAAAAAATTTACTTTTATTTGCATTCATTAATTCAAATATATTTATTACTTTTGAAATGTTGCATGCGCCGTATTTATTTTTACAAGTACCTACAAAAAAAAATTTTGCAGTTGCCGGGATTTCGAACCGACATCCTGAAGATTGGAAGTTACCAATGCTCACCGCACGTCCATGAGGCCACACTTGAATAATAATAGTTTCAGATGTGATATAGATATTTATAAAAATTTTGTTCATGGTAGGGGAATAATATTATTTCGTTTTTATAACACGTTTTTATAACAAATACACATCCCAAATACACCAAATTTATTTATAATGTGTTACAATATTTTTTAAAACATTGTGCAAAAGATCTCGGGTGTAATTTGAATTATTATGTGTAACTGTAAAACACCATTGTTGGTTCAAAACGTATTTGAATATTCAACATTACTTTTAAATAACTGTACCGATTGTGCTGAAAATCGGTGGACAATAGTTAAATACATAATATTAATAATTCAAACGAAAATATGTTCGAAAAGTCAAATCGATGGTTGTTCCAATCGAGTGGAAGAGACAATGCCACGCATGCGTACAATGAGCATGAAAAGAGATGCCACGCATGCGTACAATGAGCAAACAGGACACATCCGTAGTGGGACATCCGTAGTGGGACACTTTTTCGTGCGTGCAGCCGGCGTTCATCGATTTATTAGACGTTGTCACGTCAAAATGTCTTTATATTTTTACATAACGTTGTGCAATCTTTGTATGTGTATGTTTGTGTTATATATATGTATACACACTAGGTTCATTACTCAGCGTTGCCCAGGCTGAACAGAGAGTTATATATTTTTGCCGGTTAAAGCAAAATGAATAGCGCTATATGAGAGTGTGGTAGACATAGAGAAATGACACACGATTGCTGTTTGTATGTCTGTGACCTATGATTTTCTGTTCACCCAATGGCGATCGGTTGAACGGTTTAGAAGTTGATGCCTTGCAGCACCATCTAGCGGCAAGTTACAAAAAAAAATGGATAGCATAGACACACACACACACGTTTATATGTTAATTTGTAACACAAATATTGTAACTTGCCGGAATCTCAGATTAAAGTAGAATTTGATGTTAACTTATTTATTTATTTTATTTTATTTTATTTATTTATTTATTTATTTAAAATTGTGACATGTCTACCAACAGCTAAGGCCATAGTGGTAGACACCATACATATATACAAAGAGGTTACAAAGACACATGGACAAACATGATACAAACTGGACAAAAAAAAATGGGAAATACATAATACAAAAAAAAATTTAAAAAAAATTAAAAAAATATATATATAATGCAAATATCACGGAAACTAAAATACAATGAAGTCAAAAAATATAATAAAATATTAGAAGTTAGATAAGATGTTCTTAAGGCAAATTTTTTTGTTGGTTTGATCAAAATGATTATTAGTATAGTTTAATAGTTGTTCATAATAAACGTGGAGGTTTGTTTTATAAAATGATCAGCCATGCATTTGTATAGTTTATTTATGCAGCATTGTCATTTACCTGTTGTGTAGAGGCAGTGTCAGGAAGAACACCAGTGCGGTGGTCAGACAGACGACACCATCACCATTAAGGCTCTTGCTTTGATATTCAGACCCTTGCAGTGGGAGATTTTTCTAAAATATTGCTTCTACTAAAATTGCATTTGTTATGTTTATTGACCTCTTGCTGTAAAGGAGGCAGGCCTGAAGCCAAAAATTCAGATTCAAATAGTTGTTTTGATTACATGGTTAAAGAATTCATAATTGTTTAATAAATTGTGTGCTCACGTACGTATGCATTCACTCTTGCCCCTTCGCCCCTTTAAGTTGTCTTGCATCTCTCTCCTTTTAAGGGAACGGTAACAGTGCTTTCAAAATAGTACACGCTTAAAAACAATTGTGTGCAATGTTTTTGTTATTTTATTTTTTACTTATTTTGCTGTAGTCATTCCGTGTGAAATCATCGAAATTTAAAATTAATAATTGCTGATACATTTAAAAAAAATTTAAATTTTTAACCAAGAAAGTCTTATCAGTTAATAGCTCAAAACTATTTTTAATTAATTTTTATCTGCCACCATTTTGAATCAGGGCTTGATTAACTTCGCTACTGCGTGCAAAAATAAAGGCCTCGTAGAGGTTTTGTTAAAAGTTTCTTGTTGGCCTTGACTGAAACATAGAAGTTTCTTGTCTTTACTGATAAAGAGAGAACATTATAGGCTTACATAAAATGTATAAAAATATACTAAATACATTTGGAAAACATAAGAAAAATGACCTTGAAATATGCCAAAGTATAGATCATTTTCAGCAATTTTCATGACTTGGGGTTGGAACCAAAAGACCAAATTTTCTGTGTAGTAACTACGGCTATAGTACTTTCCATCTGTGTTAAAGTAAAGGTTTTAACTTAAGCCCTTCCTGCTTTCTTTTAGCATCAAAATTTCAAAATTTTAAAATTTTGCTAATTTCAAGGTCAAATATCTTAAAAGGAGGACTGGATAAAATTTTTCTGTTTATGCCAAAAATTACATCTATTAGTGATTATTAAAATGTGCCAGTTTCATTTTGTGGTTCAAACTGGTTTAAAAGTTAGAGTTATTTGAAACATGTGTTAAATTGCTATACACATAAGTACTTATAATTCAACAGTTGTTCATGTTTTCATATTATTTTTAAAAATGTCTTTGTCATTAAAATTAAATTACACTTATACATTATATGTACAAAAAGGTTTAGTAAAGAAACTCACAATAACATTCTTTACACAGTTTGATATTCTCTTGTACACTTTAGATACCCACGTCTGTGTAAGGAGACATGGATGGCAAGCAAGGCTAGTTTAATCATTCGCCTGGCAAGTTGTAACTGTCTACAGACAGTGCCAACAAGATTAGTCTTGTGTGTGTTCTCAAAGAATGAAGATGTGTTTATGTTTTTTTTTATCCTAAGCAATTACGTATGTTTTTTCGTTTGTTATTTGCAGTTGTGTAAAGTTCTGCAGTGAAGTAGCTTTCTTGAATGTAAACTAGGTTTTCTTACTGGTTTCTAAATATGTACACACTTTAAAAATTAATATATAGCTACAATATTACAAGAAACATGAAGTGCTCTGTGGGAACTGTTACAAACGAATGCTGTGAAAATCAGTCCTATGGAAAGTCAGAATTAAAGACTGCATCACGATTAAATGAATCACAACGTTACCTTCTCAGAAAAAGAGTTAAAATAGATTGTTTAGCTAGTGTGTGTACTTATCACGAAAATAAATATTTGGAGAAATACCATCATTTGTTTGGAAATTTGTGTTGTGATCCATTTTCATGCCATAAAAAAGTTATTAAAAAAACAGTTGAGGGAAATATCCCTAGCATTGTCTGAAAGATGGCCCACACTGATTCCTGGTAAATCTGTTTGTTGCTGTTGCCATAAAAATCTCTCAACACCTTCAAGTTGTGATTATGAGAACTTTGATGTTGGAAAAAGTGTTGATGAAGAGCCATTCCTTTCACCTGAAATTGTAGTGGAATCTATCAATGACGCAGGCTCTGTTTTAGGAGTTTCGCCTACTAAAATAGTGAAACTTATTGCTGAAAAGAAATATCTAGAAGTAAAGCAAACTGTAAGCAAATTTTCTGGTGCGATTCAGAAAAAATTAAGTGACACTTTTAACTTCAGCTGTGAATTTCAAGATAAGGAAGAAGAATTAAAACTGAAGATTGTTGTTACTGCCACAAAAGACTTACAACATCTTGTTAAAGATCTAAAGCGAAGAATTATGACCAGCACATCCAACAATGAGACGATACAAGTTATAAGTGTAGTACCAAAGAGCTGGTCAATAAAAAAAACTACACAAGAGTTAGGTGTGAGTGAATACCTAGTTAGAAAAACCCACGAAATAGTTCAGGAACATGGTGTCATTCCACAGCTTACATCTAAGAAATCAGGGAAAAAATTTCCAAAGAAACTAGAGAGTTGGCTGTTGAATTTTATGAAAGTGATGAAGTTAGCAGAATGTGTCCTGGAATGAAGGATACTAAATCAGTTTGTCTTGAAAATGGAAAGAAAGAACTAAAGCAAAAACGTTTAATCCTATGCAATTTAAAAGAACTATACAGAAAGTTTAAAGAAGAACATCCATCAGTAAAGTTGGGATTTTCAACATTCTGTTCTCTACGCCCCAAGTGGTGTATCCTGGCTGGAGCGAGTGGCACTCATTCTGTTTGTGTGTGTTCAATTCACCAAAATTTCAAACTAATGACAATAGCAGCTAAAATAGATGACTGGATGATCCTTCTTGAAAAAATTGTGTGTGATCTGAACAGTGAAGACTGTATGTTTGGGGAATGTGCAAAGTGTCCCGGAATAGCATCCTTGAATTTAGATGAAACATTGAACTGTTACTGTGATGAAGATGATGATATAACATATCAGCAGTGGATGATGAGTGACCATTGCAGTCTTGTTACTATTATTGAAACATATGCTGAATTCAAATAAACATTTGCTAGTAAACTAATGGTGTTGAAAAAAACATAATTTTATCTCACATAGTCAATCACAGTTTTTGAAAACACAGAAAGAATATCTTAAAAGTGATGAATGTGTAGTGATTGGTGATTTCTCTGAAAACTTCACATTAATCAGAGTTATCACTGGATCAACTCTCAGGCCACACTTCATCCCTTCTGTGTGTACTACAGAGATGAAACCAGGAATTTATGTATTTGACACCTTTGTGTTATAAGTGACTGTATGAATCATAATACATTGGCTGTGTACACATTCCAAACAAATTTGATACCATTCATTAAGTCCTTTGTTCACAATTTGAATAAAGTTGTTTATTTCTCAGATGGAGCAGGAGGTCAGTACAAAAACAGGTTCAATTTTACTAACCTGTGCAAACATAAAGAAGACTGGAGGTGATGCTGAGTGGCATTTTTTTTGCAACAAGTCATGGCAAGGGACCTTGTGATGGGGTAGGTGGGACTGTAAAGCGAATTGTGGTTAAGGCAAGTCTGCAACGACCGGTAGAAGGCCACATTACAACACCAATCAACATGTTCAATTTTTGCGTGGAAAACAATAAAGGAATCGACTTTGTCTTTGTAGAGGAAAGTGAAGTTCGAAAGGTAGTGCTTCGTTTAAAAAGTCGGTTTGATGAAGCTAAAAGAATTGTAAGTACCTACTAGAAACCATCATTGTTATGTACCAAAGGATAGGTCAGCACCATTTCAGCATAATTCGTCAGAAACCATCAAGAATATACTATTGATGGAACTCCTGTAGTTTTCCATGTCAGTGACATATCAGTGAAGGACAATATTGTGTGTGTTTATGACAACAGATGGTACATTGGTAAAGTGTGTGAGGTTTCAAAGGAAATAAATTATATCAAGGTGGTATTCTACAAACCAGGTGGTCCATCAACAAGCTTCAGTTTAACAAGCAATGAAGTATCATGGGTGGTGATGAAAAATGTTTTGGATGTCCTCCGACCTACAGAGTTCACAACTATGACAGGAAGAACATTTAATATTACAGAAGAGAAAAATACTGATCTCTCACTGAAACTAGAAGCCCACTTTCACAAATAAAACTTTGGCATCACAACTGTACCAAGTGAATTTCAAACTGTGTAAAGAATGTTAAGAGTGCGAGGGAGATAATATTTTCTCGCGCGCGGTCAGTTGAAGTGGTTCATGTTTTCCTCGTAGGATAGCGTTGTATTCGGCCAGAAAAGCGTACGGCGCGGCACCATGTGGAAATCCCACGAACTAGTAGGAAAACGGAATGCCACCTGGTAAGGGGGGAGGGGGGGGGTAGTGGGGTGAGATAGAACAAATGAAGGACGGCTGATAGGGTGGGATGAGTCAGCTGAAGCAGTCGAGGCAACGGCTTTGTGATGTGCTGAGAAGCACAAGACGACACTGGACTATCACGCCCGTTTCATACAAACCAGACAGAGCGGATAGATCTTTTTTTTTTTCGTTTAAAGGAACGCCGATTTTATGCTTAACTGTTTCGGCGTACATTTTATAACCTTTACGCTTCGTGGATGTTACTGTGTGATACAACACCACTTCGTTTAAATAAAAACTGTTCAACAGTTCTGGTACATAAAATATTACAATGTAAAATTATCACTCATGTTTATTTTACATTTTACTGCAAGCAAAAAAAAAAAAAGAACTTCAATACAAGTCTACACTACATACCTAATAGTTTAGTATTGTCATCTGTCTGACAACTGCAGAACGAAACTTCTTATTTATACCTTTTTTAATACACTTGACGTTTCTGACTCGTGTTTTGTAACAAATGTACCGTTGATTTGTAAAGAATAAAACACAACATAATTTGTTAATAGTTTGAGAAGATAACAGCATATTCAATTCTGATAAATCGGCGATCTCGGCACTTTCCGCATTACAAAATATCGGCTTGACCTCAACTTTTTCTGCTCTTATAGCGCAAAGTGGCTTTAATACCAATGGCGCGAGGTGGCGTTAATACCAATGGCGTGTCCTGATAGGCTGGAACAGTTTTCCGCTCTGTCTGGCCGGCGTCCTGGCACCCGAATTACTAGGTACTGGCTCAGGCAACTGAAGCTGAATTACTCCAGGAAATATTATCCTAATCAGTTTGCTAGTTTACTATTTTCTAAATGAAAATTTGTTAATTGTTTCTCCAAATTTCGTTTCGAAGTTACAAAAAAAAAAAAACGTGAAGTCCGTGTAGTCTACGTTTTTGATTTCAAGAAAAGTCAAACAAGAATTTATCTTTGTTTTCCCTGCAATGGACCTAGATAATAGTTTATATATTTTCTGTAAATCCAAATGTCCATACTTTAATTTTAACTTTAAGTTAACTTTTATAAATGTATGTTGTGTATAATAAGTATACCTTTTTTATCGATCAACATAATATTTGCTCCGTAACCAATTAAGTGAACTTAAAAGTCAATGTTACTGGCATTACAGTATATTACACATATATTATTATTATTATTATTATTATTATTATTATTATTATTATTATTGTAATCACAACTGGTAATCATAATTTAAACAGAACTACTATAATCTATTTCATTGTACAAATTTTGACGTTTAGCTTGTGAGAAAGGTCTCTGTGAAAAGGATTGCAAAGATCTTATTTTACCAGAAAACTATTGGACTGCCAGAAACTTTTTAAAAAGTGAACGTCAAAGTTTGGACAACATGGACTTTATCTCAATGGAAGTTATTTCTGAATACAAAATATTACCATATCGGTTTTTCGAAATTGAATTACAGTTCACTATATTATCATTGTGTTAGGTATGTTGAAATTGAGCCAACTTCTCGCTACAGAAAGGAAACGTATGTCTCTTCTCATATAACGTAGAACATGGTCGTGGTAACTACCCACCTATATACTACCTCTGAAGGTACAATTACTAAACTCGCATTCGCGGTGGCCTGGGTTTCAATCCTTTTTCAGAGAGTCTTGTTATATTTTAAGTAGTGTATCTATATTACGGCAAATATTAGAATAAATTATATGTGTCGTTAAGAGCCATGACCGTCTATGGTGGAAGGCCGCGGCCTAAGGTGTGGGAGGGCTTGCTGCCTGTCACTCAGTGGCTGTTCTGTAATTGAAGCTACCGTATATCTAAATATGATACAGAGACTATAACAGCTAATGAGCGACAGCCATTAACCCTAGCACACCGCGGCCTTCCACTAAAGATGCCCACGAAATAGCCCATCGAAAATTAATATTGAAAGTTGTAATTAATTTGAGTGAAAAATTATGTTTTACTTAATTTTTTTTCCGTTCATGTTACGTAGCGTTTTATTTCCATAGGCTAGTCATAGGTTCACTAACGTAACCAAAGTAAGTTTACTCTTGGTTATTGAGCACTATATATATATATATATATATATATATATATATATATATATATATATATATATATATATATATATATATATATATATTTATGAGTAAAGTGGTTATTAGGCTTTCGTCTTGTATTCTTTCCAGAAACAGCCTGCCGAAGTTTGTACATGTTTTAGATACACGTTGTGTATATATGTAAACTTTATATAAAGTTATATATTCTCACAGTGTTACACCTTATCTTTCAGGTCGCTCGTCGACCTCGGCCGGCCGCTAGTGCTAGATAGTGAATTGGCAATGCAGTTGTGCCGTATATATTTTGGACGTTTAGTATTTGTTTATACTGTGTTATGTGATGTCAGCAACAATTAACATTAATGTGTGTCCAGATGTAGCAATAGAAAATATGTAATGACCAAAAAGAATCCTGGATAGCCGTTTTTAAATCCTCTGAAATCATGTTTTTAATAGACACGATATATAATTGCTATGCTACTCTTATTTGATAAGTTTCCATTCACGTGTGACATTTCAAGAGTAGTACAGTTAGAGCACCCCTCAACAATAAGTCCCACAAGCGGAACTCCCGATATCCGGAACTAATTTTCCAAAAAAATTAAAACATTACAAAACACCTCCAAAACATTTCTGCACTGGAACGAGGCGTTTTTGCTTTTGCCTGACTGTACATGTAGGCGCGCGCGCGCACATCTGTCAGAGAGCTAATTATAGCCTGTCTTTCCCGCGCATTGCGTAAATACACAGCTGGTTTTCGCGTAGGACGTGAATTACTATAAAGATATTTATCCTATAAGTAGTTTTATTGATTCACTATGTCAAGTAAACGGAAAATTCCGGCCGGCCCGAGAGTATGTACACCGACTCCCACTATACACGCTGACACACGTGATAGCGAGTAACATTTACTTCCAATGTGTGATGCTTTCAGTTTGTAGACAATAATTTAGTGTGCAAATATGTATTATGTAAATATTTATACTTTAATATATGGTTAAACAGTCTACAAACAGATCATCCAGCACGTCAACACAGAAGTAACACAACACTGTAGCTGTAGTCCTACTACCTCCCCCGAACCCTCTTCATCGTCCTCTTCGCTCACGCACGCCCCCACCCACCCACAGAGATAAGAAACACCCGCTTGCCAGCTTGCTAGAATGAAGGTTATTCAACCAGCCCGGAGTTTTACGACCCGGTACATTTTGAAAACAGTACTTGTAGATCTACATATTTTTTATTGTATGGTTTTATAACTGTGGAAAATATTTACAGTAGAACTTTGGCTATACATATAAGTTAATATGTGCAACATGTAAAGGCCTTTTTATTTGCCTCCCTACTGCAACTCCCCTTACCCGGAATTTTCCCATAACCGGAATAGACCTCCCCCCAATGATTCCGGTTGAGGAGTGCTCTACTGTATTGCATAAGGCTGTGCGAACGTTCGAAATTTCGAACTCGAACCGAACTTTGAAATAGTTCGGTTCAAGTTTGTGTCAATAAATTTGGGTTCGAGTTCGTTTTTTGTGACAACACTAGAACTTGTTAGTTTCCACATTTTAATAATACTAGAACCACGATTTTACGTATGCTCACGGCAAGGGCGCCCATATGGCAGTTTGTAGGGGGAGGGGGGCAGACTATATGATAGATTGTAAGGGGGGGGGTGACCGACCTTCAAAAATTGACAAAAATTTTCAAAAATTACTCACAATTTGCCAAAAATCCTCAATAACCCATACATTTTTTCCTCTTCCTGAAAGCTGGGGGAGGGGGCCACAGCCCTACCCTGCCCATGGGTATGGGCGCCCTTGGCTCACGGTTCCAAGGATGGCATTCGTAAAATCGCTGCCTTTGTAAAATCGGGGCTGGCCCATTTGCCCCCCCCCCCCCCTTTTCACCCCATTTTATTTCTTTAACTTTTCGAACTAAATATATTTGGTATTACTTGTGTGTATTTTGTCGTTATAAACAACATATCATTAAATATTAACGACTGTTACTGCAACGAGGGGGGAAAAAAACCTCCGGCCGCAGCACATAGAGTAAGTAAAGGGAGAGGCGCCACTCCCATAGTAATGATCGTTTGCTTAAATTTGTAAGCAAAACCCTTGCGATCATACCATTTCTTTGCAACTTGACAACAAAAAAATTACAGCCAGATACAACCTGAGAAAGGTTTAGTGTGTGATAGTTGGCACCTTTGTAGTCGCCATATTTTATATTGTTTCGATAAAGGCTACTGATATTGTAAAATTGCTTTATGTTAGTCCTTATAATGTGACGTTAAACTATTTCCGCAATAGAAAAAAAAAAATTGATTTAAAGTGGATTCGAACCCTCAAACGTTAGTTGAGAGCTATGACGCCGTTACCCACATGACCACCAATTTATCTAGAAGTGTATGTACTTATACAGGGGTGCCCACAAGGGGGGGTAATAACTGCGTCATTAAAATTTCAGGGGGGGGGGGGGGGTTGTGGTTAAAAGACGAGAAAAATGTATATATTATTTAGATAATTATAGCTTCTAATGTGAAAATACGTTTCTGGTGCTTTGATAATTGAAAGGGATCTTGCAAATCAAATTGGAAACCCCGCACTTTCCTCAACAAAAGCAGTTTGGCATCTGTCGGTTCAGGATGGAACCAATATTATTATTAGAAAATCAGTTTTAATTAATGCAAAATGTGATAAAATATTATACTAAAAAGTATAATATTATAAAATAATTTAGTAAATCATTGAGAAAATGGCATAAAAAATTTCGGGGGGGGGGGGGGGGCGTATTATTAGGTTAGGGGGGGGGGGGGTGAGTCATAGTGTTTGGGGGGAGGGGGTGGGCACCTCTGACTTATATAATATTTTTCTGCACTAGTAAAGTCCAAATTAATTATACAGCCAGATTGAAACTTATAATCGTTTAGTAATGAATTTTATTTCTGTTTATTATATTTATTTTCCATTCCATTATTAATTTTTTTTTTAATTTTCAACTTCAAAAACTACAGTAGCAGCCCTAGCAGGTAATATGGAGAACGACAGGTCAACGTGCTCTAATTTTCGTTTTCGGCAAAATGCCACGCAGCATCTAGTTTTCAGTGACATTTTAAATTATATACTTTTACTTTCAAATCCCATTATTACCACGAGACAATACAAAGATGGCCGTATGTAATTATAATAACTGGATATGTAATAAACTAAAGAGATCAAAACTTGTAATTTTTTTTTCCGATGTTGGTGAAACATGGTATGATCTCATTTTTAAGGATTCAGTTTGTCCTATCTACTGTCACCAGCGTGTGAACGTGGAATGCGCACTGGCTTTGCCAGCCCGGCGCCGCCCGCCCTTTCCCGCGCTATCTTCCCACGCTGCGGCCGGTCTCGGATGCCACAGTCTCTGCGCTGCTGTTATTTGAAATATTCAGATAAATGGAACGTTTTATGCACTCGTTTTAAAGATTTTGGAATAAAAAACAAACTAATATCATCAATTTAAAAATAAATTACCTAACATTTATTTTTCCGCCTTGCAGAAAGAAGCAGGTTTCCTTTGTCACTATTCTTTTTAAAACGCGTCTTATTGCCACCAATTGCAGCGTTTCCCACCTATTTCAATTTAAAAATGTGGCTTCGTGGTAGCGCGATACAACAAAACAAGTAGTGACGATCTCCGACATGTGCGACATCTGTTATGTGTTACTGCAATGAACCTCTGCGTGCGGAGTGCCCGACATCTGTGTGTGGACGCGTGAACTACGATGTGTAAAATTTGTTCTTCGTATACCGATTACAAAGGTTACGGCGGAACAGATTTTTCAGCTGGTATTGCTTCTAAATGCATCCTGCTGTTTCTAACTCATGCACACATATGTGTTGTATAATATTATTATTTTGTTTCCCATTTCCAATAAAAATATACTAGCATTCGTCTACTAAACTTCGCCGTTTTTAGGAATAATTAGTTAATAAAATAAGACGCATACCGAAATTTCGAGTAATAACATTTTAAGATCCATCCTTACTCTGTAAATAATATTTTACCAAAATCCAATTTATGTCATGGTATTTACAGAATCTGCTCCACCGCAAACGTCGATTTTGCTGCTCGGAACCACATGTATCGCGCACTCTTAATGTGAGTTTTTTAACTAAGCCTACATATTATACACATTATGTACATATTATATTATATTAAAAGTGTAATTTAATTTTAATGACAGACATTTTTTAAAATAATATGAACACATGAACAACTGTTGAATTATATGTACTTACGTGTATAGCAATTTAACACATGTTTCAAATAACTCTTAACTTTTAAACCAGTTTGAACCACAAAATGAAACTTGCACATTTTGATAATCACTAATAGATGTATTTTTTTGGCATAAACAGAAAAATTTTATCCGGTCCTCCTCCTTTCAAGATATTTGACCTTGAAATTAGCAAAATTTGAAAATTTTGAAATTTTGAAGCTAAAAAAAGCAGGAAGGGCTTAAAACCTTTACTTTAACTCAACACAGCTGGAAAGTACTATAGTCGTAGTTATTACACAGAAAATTTGGTGTTTTGGTTCCAACCCCGTCACCTTAAAAGGTCATGAAAATTGCTGAAAATGTTCAATATTTTGGCATATTTCAAGGTCATTTTTCTTATGTTTTCCAAATGCATTTAGTAAATTTTATACATTTTATGTAAGTCTATAATGTTCTCTTTTTATCAGTAAAGACAAGAAATTTCTATCTTTTAGTCAAGGCAATAAATAAACTTTTAACAAAACCTCTACGAGGCCTTATTTTTGCACGCAGTAGCGAAGATAATCGAGCCCTGATTCAAAATGGTGGCAGATAAAAATTAAATAAAAATAGTTTTGAGCAAATATACTGATAACTGATAAGACTTTATTGGGTAAAAATATTAAAATTTTCTAAAATGGTCAAGCAACCATGCGGTGGTGATTTCACACGGAATGACTCTGTAGTAAATGCATAAATAATTGCAACCCTTTTCATTATCAATTTGCCTACAAATGTTCAGTCAGTAATTCATATTTGACGGAACGTGAAATTGATGTGGCTGGGTTAAATTTTGACTTTTGGGTTGATTCTAACTGTTGATTGTCAGACCAGAACTCAACCCAAGAGCCAAGATATCTCACCAAAATTGTTTCAATTTTCTGAAAAATTGATGTTATAGATAACTGAGCAAAAATATCGGCGAAAGAGGAAAGTGTGTTCCTGTTTTTCACTTATGAGACGCAGGCTCACCATGAGCAGAGATGCACAAGGTGTCTAGATTCTTCCTCCTGGGAGATGCTCGTGTGTACCAGGCTTGAGAGCAATGACAGTGTTGCTGTGGCGTGTTGCCGGAAGTGTGCTGTTCTAATGAAACCATCTGTCCGTGTTCCTTAGGTTGACGGAGGGCGAACTGGATGCGGATGCAGCCTACCTGCCCCCCTGTGACGTAAAACCTGGTTCTGTCTGAACGTGCCGCCAAAAAATACCAACGGCCGGAACGCCAACTCTTCAGGCCGAGATCAAACCCACCCAGAAGGCGAAGAGGACAGAAATTCAGTAGAAATCTTTGGCTTTGTTAGTTGGAATTATGTTAACCTGATCACACACTTATCAAGAGCAAGTTGGTTAAAGATTTAATTCTCACACTTGATTTAAAATTATGTACTTTTTAACTACCACATTGAATCTATTACTGCCAATTATAATAGCATACTTGCACTTATCACATACATTTCTTATTTTGTCTCTAATACAGATTCAATCATGTGTTTTTACTAAGCCTGTGCAAATATCAGTTTTTTTAGTTCGAATCGAATTCAAATACGAATACCAAATTATTCTCGAATACGAATATTGAGTTCGAATAATTGGAATGAGAATTGTAATCCCATAAAACATGTTATATCACATCACATTACAATATGATAACAGGTACATATTTACTGATACAATATATGTAGAATCAAAAAACAAAAAACTGACAGTAATTAAAATTTTAAGGTTCTCCATTTTTATAATTAGTTCGTATTAAAAAGAGTCTTGTCACATCACTGCATATTAGCTAATTTAAATTTTTGTGCAGAAACACAAGCTGCTCTACATTTTCGGGGAGTAGACTCTCTCTTCTACACGTCACAATGTTGCCAGCTGTTGAGAAAAGTCTCTCACTGCACACTTGTGTGGCAGGTATAGGCAAGTACTTTCTTGCTACCACAGCTGTGTTTCGGAAACAAGTGCGCCCCTTCTCTGACCAGAAACTGAAAGGATTTTCATTCTTTGGGATTAAGGGTGCTGCCAGATAGTATTAGTTTACTTCTCCTTGGATAGTTTCTTCGTAGCTTGCAAGAATAGACTGAGCTGCTGTTGAAGGCTTCAAGTAGGCCCACAGAGATGACTTCTTAATAGGCATTTCACTTGTAGCCTCACTTGTCTCAGTTATAGTTTCAGCTACTGTGTTCAGCTTACACAGCTTACATACCTCCCTGCACAAATTTTCAACCCATATTTTTTTTTTAATTTTCATCCTCAATTAGTGAATCTTTGAACCGTGGATCTACCATCATAGAAAACACACTTACTTCACAATCTTGGTACACCATGTAATGTGATCGCAAGCTAAGTAAGTTCTTGGCAAGAGTTTTTTTTTTTTTGACGCACGGGACAGGATAATTGCCTGAGCTGTCACTACGCGAGGAATTTGGGAAGGGTGGGAAGGGTATGAAGGAGGGGGGGGGGGGGGGGGGGTTTGCCGCCTGCATCCGGTCGTTTACTGTGTATTATCCTATTGAAAAACATTGACGTAGCATGTTAGGCTTTTGGGGACTTTGCTGTGAGTATGCGGCCAGATGTTTTCCACATGGTCTGTACAATTTACTTTCTCTTCGCCGTCACGTTCGGAACGAAATTACAGTGCCGACAAACCATGTTTCACCCTCTAATCTGAAAACTGTCAACTATAACGTCCCGGTTGTGTGGATTTTACAGACACATATTTATCTTTATCAGTATGCTGACAGTTCAAATCTATTTTAAATGACCTGGCGACATTCTTCTACATAAAATACGTTAGTTATCGCTCCGAATTACTGTGTTCAAACGGGCTTTACGTGGCCAGATGTAGTGATCCGGCTCAGCCTTTTTCGTAAATGACTGAATATTCGTTTTTTCGAAGTGTTAGTATTCGAAATCGAATCGAATACGAATAATAAACTATTCGTTTTGATATTCGAAAATTAGAATATTCGCACAGGCCTAGTTTTTACATTTCCTTGGTAAGATCAAGGTGAGAGTTAATTTCATGATCTGGAACAATTGAAGTAATACTAACAAAATGGACAAAATACAAACAAAATTAATTCAGACTATAAATAAAAAAAAAATTATTTTTTCTATATAACAATATCCACTTTGGACAAAACATATTTGAAAAATTGGTTGTCTGTAAAGTCGGTTTATGGACGATAGTTTAACGTGACAATGTCATAACAAAGCATTGATGAAATGATTGATCCAGAAGAAAAGGAAATATCATATTCGGCCTGAGACTGAGCCGTAATAGGTTTTTGCAACCAAACCGTTTAGGCATTAAAAATATTATATTCTTCGAGGAAGAATTTTTTTTAAAAATTTTTCTATCTTTTGTATGATAATATCTACCTATGCATACTTTTATGAATAACATTGAATCATTTTTATTGAATTATCACTATTTTGTATTGATACAAAGGAGTGAAATGAAATGTACAATTTAATTAATAAATTTACTTTTATTAATTTTCATTTATTAATTCAAATATATTTATTACTTTTGAAATGTTGCGTGTGCCGTATTTATTTTTACAAGTACAAAAGAAAATTTGCAGCGGCCGAGATTCAAACCAATAACCTTTGGATTGGAAGTCATCCATGCTAACCACATGGCCACGAGACCATATTGAGAGTAAGTTTTTCAGATGGTATAAATTAATAATATTCCACGCACAAAATTTGTTTGAATTTCTTTTAACTAGCATATTCTCTGTTGGACTCGAAATATTTACACGCTCGTGGGCTCATAACTATAATACGGTGTGTGATTTAGTTGATCAAATAATAACTCATGACAAATAATTACCAATGTCAAACTAAAGCGTGAAAACTATCATACCAGCAATAAATATTTAGTTACACAGCTAAAACAATACTCATACAACACTGTTTAAATATACTGATTTACACTAGTAATTAAAATAATACGTACTTGTAAGAGCGCCATTTCCTTGCGAATATGCTCCCGTGGCGCGGTGCACAACAATAACCCAATAACCTCAAACCAGTACGCCGCCACGTGCCGGCCGAGTTCTCTGTACCGTCCGCAACATACCAGAGATGCCACGCATGCGTAAACAGGACACATCCGTAGTGGGACATCCGTAGTGGGACATCCGTAGTGCGACAATTTTTCGTGCGTGCAGCCAGCGTTCATCGATATATTAGACGTCACATCAAAAATGTCCAAATTACAATATTGATGTAGTACAAACTACACTAGGCTCTTAAGGAGCAAGAAGGAACATGCAAAGTTTGTAAGTGACTCTTTGAAACACAAGTCACATTGCAATTATTTTATTGAAAATACAGGCATCTAGTCCCTGCTTTTAATATACGCCATCATCCTTCATTGTTTATTAAATAGATCAGTAAATAAGTTTTGACATATCAGGGGAAAAGATGCAATGTTCGTTTTTACTTGGTTATTATTATCTATATTAGATATTAAAACTGTAGATATTAATTCTAAAAATTAACATAACTCCAATGTATCTGTTCATATTCTCATGTTTACTGTCCAATAGTTATCTGCTGTAGTTGCCGTTGTAAAAGTATATGTATTTTATTTTCTTGCAGTGCATTGTATTTCTTATTTTCTTAATTATGTACTTAATGTTTTACTTTTTCTTGTATGTTTTTTCTGCCAACGTTTTTATTGTTTTGTTTTTGTATTTCGTGTTCTGTGGCAGTTGTTTTTCATTTTTGTCCTTCTTTGTGTTGTATATGTATGGAGTCTGTCACCTTGGCTCACTGCTGTAAGTAGGCTTGTTATAATAGTTTAATAAAAAAAAAATAAGTATTGCAGATGTGATATTTGCAAGTATGTTGATCATATTGTCTTGTAATTATATTATTTTAGCATATGCCATGTATATGCTTCACACCACTTGTGTATTGATGTCACAAATTGCTGAAAGGTAACACATACACACACCCGTCTACAGTATTGTTTGTGCGGGTATGTTTTTTGTATGTCCAAAACTGGCTTGTAAAAATTAGTGCTAAGGTTGTTGTATTTCGTTCAGCCCTCTCCATCTTCAAAGCTGTGATATATGTATGGGAAGACTAAGAAGAAATTATTATTGTATATAACTGACTATGTATATAGCATTCAGATGTAACGAATTGTTAATACAGTAGAGTCCCGAAAACTCGGCACTCGATAACCCGGCAGTCCGGATAACTCGGCCACACCCTGACTAGGGGAAAATCCCAGCGCGCAGACTCGTTCAATGTCCCGCATTCCTTTGTCTCGCGCCACACCCCCACTCCTCCCCCATATGTCTGGTGCCGGCGCGCGCTCAACCATTCAGTATTCAGTCTACCTGTAGTCTTCTGTCTTATTATGTAAATTATTGTTCACTGTGTATTCATTATTGTTCATTTTCATGTAACAAAGTGTCTATGCCTTCATGAAGTACGTACTTTTACTTTGTTTAAAGATACTATTTGGCCAGTTAATTCTTTGTTGTATTTTCAAGTAAACAATAAACAATACATGCAAGTAGAGTACCGTATTTTCTGATGAAGCATTCATACTTATTCTTTTTGAACACCATTGCCGATAACTCTGCATATTCACAATCTCGACCAACCTTCGGTCCACATTAGGCCGAGTTTTCGGGACTCTAGTTTATTACATTAAAATTTTCTTTGTAACGATGGGGTGGGAGGAGTTTTTGTTCAAATATTGCATGAAGAATCGTAGTGCCTTTTAGCATTGTTTTGTAGTTGTATTGTAAGCTAGTGCTCCAGTAGAAGTGTGGCAAAGAAGAGTGTAATTTGCAATTGCAAATAAATATCATCTCAAAATTGGCAATGTAATAACAATAAGTAACGCTTTACAGAACCATGAAGCTGGTTAACATAACTTACTCGAATCAACACTGTACCTAATATACAATATTGCATGTCATTCAAGAATGTACTCCACAAACTCAAATACCTACATGTGATTTGTTTATTCAAAATTAGTGGTATTTTGAGCAGTTTGCAGAGTTATTCCTGATGCAAGTGGATCTGCTAATGAATGATAACTGATAAGGTACATATATGTAGTTTCTAGTTTTTAATGACAGATTATCATTACTCTTCATATGATTATTTTTCACCCTATATTCATTTTTGGACTTCTTTGAATTTTTTAGTATTTTGTTTGTGTTAAAGCATTTTAACTATGTTAGCTGTCAATTGGAGAGTAGTTTCTGTGTTATTTAACAACTTGTACTTTCAGAAATATATACATGTATAATTCTAAGTTTGTAACATGTACAAATTTTTTATTAAAAGTAAATTATTTTGTATATTTGTTATAACATTTATAAGAAGAAATCCCCAAACCAACTTATATGCTTCAGTTTTTTCTGTAAAATATGACACAATTTTTGTCTCTACTTGACGATTTGAGAAACCCAAAGTAAGAATAATTATGATTGAGATATTTTAATTCTATAAAATAGAAATTGAGAATACACGATAGCAGTAGTTAAAGGATTATTCTATAAGAAAACTTTATTCTGCAGCACTGTTTGAGAGAAAAGAAAGTCGTTTGGGATTGAAACACCAATATTCTAACAGGTACGTATGAATCTCACTAACACATATTCAACTTGCAGATATCAAATTCTGGGAATTATAGATTGCCTTAAGATTCTGGAATTCTGGTGAAGGAGGGGGATATTTCCCCCAATAATCCCCTGTGTATACTGCCTGACAACAGTAAATAAATGAATACAGGTGAGATTTTGCATAAGACAAACATTAAAGTCCTTTAATGTGCTGCTCTAGTCAATATATCTGATTAAATCTTATTTTAGTAAGTCTTGCCTATTTAAGTACAAATTTGCCATAATCAAGCTCCTGTGAGCAATTAAAAGTTACCTCTTTCTTGTTTATGACACCCTAGTAATATAGGAATGAAATAGCTAATGTTTTGGGCAAGATTTTTATGGCCATGTGCTGCCATCTATTGAGTTTTTTTGAACTAGTAGATACCTCTTTCTTGATTATGACACCCTGGTAATATAAGAATGAATTGACTAATTTTTGGGCAAAGTTTTGGACATATGCTGCCATCTACTGAGATTTTTTTGAACTAGTAGATACCTCTTTGTTGATTATGACACCCTGGTAATATAAGAATGAAATGGCTAATTTTTGGGCAAGGTTTTGGACATGTGCTGCCATCTATTGAGATTTTTTTGAACTAGTAGATACCTCTTTGTTGATTATGACACCCTGGTAATATAAGAATGAAATGGCTAATTTCTGGGCAAGGTTTTGGACATGTGCTGCCATCTATTGAGATTTTTTTGAACTAGTAGATACCTCTTTGTTGATTATGACACCCTGGTAATATAAGAATGAAATAGCTAATGTTTTGGGCAAGATTTTTATGGCCATGTGCTGCCATCTATTGAGATTTTTTTGAACTAGTAGATACCTCTTTGTTGATTATGACACCCTGGTAATATAAGAATGAAATGGCTAATTTTTGGGCAAGGTTTTGGACATGTGCTGCCATCTATTGAGTTTTTTTTTAACTAGTAGATACCTCTTTGTTGATTATGACACCCTGGTAATATAAGAATGAAATGGCTAATTTTTGGGCAAGGTTTTGGACATGTGCTGCCATCTATTGAGTTTTTTTTGAACTAGTAGATACCTCTTTGTTGATTATGACACCCTGGTAATATAAGAATGAAATGGCTAATTTTTGCGCAAGGTTTTGGACATGTGCTGCTATCTATTGAGTTTTTTTTGAACTAGTAGATACCTCTTTGTTGATTATGACACCCTGGTAATATAAGAATGAAATGGCTAATTTTTGCGCAAGGAATTTGAGCTGTGCTGCCATTGTCTATTGAGTTTATTTAAACTAATAATAAATAATTCCACTCATACTTAATGATGCACTTTCATAACTCTTGTGGAAATTAATTACACTGGTACTCAGGTGTCTAACAAATAGCACAGATAACTTACTTTGTTGCGGACACAATCATTAACTTGACTAGTGCGGACATGATGCGAGGGTGTGCTCTGCCAGTGGGTACTGACTGGTATTATCATATTATCCTATTATCATAGGAGGTACAACGCCAACAATTACTTACTAGTACATGCTAATTTTTCATAGTTGCAACTGATTTTGAGCATTTGTTAAGTCTGGGTACAAGCTTTTGAATCCCAGCCAGAAAAGGTTACACAGCATGTTTAGAAATTTTTTTTTCCTACAGTTTTGATCGCATCAACATCATAATGGAAGTTTGCCTTCCCAGATGTTTCTTAGGTAAAAGAATTAGTGGACTCCGCTTGCCAGCACACCCTTGTGTTTGTTCAAATTGCCTGTCCAAGATAGTATCTCAAAGTCTCGGAGTATGCATCAACATTAACTGGGGGCATGAATCTGCCGGATTCACAAGGGGGGGAGGGGGGGCAGGCGGGTTGACCGACACAAGACATCTCTGAATACTGTGTTTGTAAGTTGTATACTGCCCATATTTTGGCCCATATGCAAGCAATAAGTAGAAAACTTTAAAATATGTAGAAAATTTTGCATAAAACATAGTTACAACATCAAACTTGATTACATCCATGCTTTTGCAAGAGCAAGCAGGCCCCAATGGTAAGGGGCTTCTTAATTCCAGAGGGGAGGGGGGGGTGGAACCCCTGGCCCCTCCCTCCCCCCCCCCTCCCCCAGGATCTACGCCCATGCTTGTCGTCATCCAGAAAAATGCCTGCCTGGCTCTGAAAACATGTGGCATGATTTTTATGTAGCAGAAGTTCAAGTTTTTAACTGAGTGTCTTTTTTGGGAATACGTATGGCACCATTGCATAAATGCACAAAATTTCTCGTACCTTATATCAGAGTTGCAGCTTCATGAATAGTTATCACACACTTCCTGTATAATTTGATGCAATTCTTTTAATTTGAGATGCCTAATTGCTCCAGTTACAGCCTCCGTTTTTTGAATTTTGTACCTGCCCCAATGGATTTCCATATTTGACTGCCAAAGTGACATTATGCTGTATGTTGTACGAATGTGATTTTTTGAAGATTAACTACTGTTCCATCAACCTTATGAAATTCACGTATATTTGTTCAAACAGCTAATCCCTGCTCCTCTTATCAAACTGATATGTTAGCTGACTAAATAGAAGCTGCAATTTATTTAACACTTGTAAGTATCTCGGAAAAAAAAGGCAAAGGTAAGATGTACAATTATTTAATTCAGGTAAATTCTAAAATACTTTATATATTGAAGCTTTTACAAAATACATCACTACACACAATTTTTCTGTAACTTACATAAAATACTTACAGTGGTAAACAGTTTTTCTTTTCTTTTAAATATAATTTATGGTTTCAAATTTCAAGATGAACACAAGGATAGTTTAGCTAGTCCCATGAATACAACCCTTTAACTGTACAAATACTACACATCTTCAAATAAACAGACAGACAAACAAGTAGTATGGCTTGTAAAGACAAACAATACATCTAATTTCAACTACACATACAGTATGTAGATTACTTTCAACATCACATACATCAGAAACTTGCCTTTCAAAATTTTTTTTAACCAAATTACATGAATTAAAACGTTTCCACAACTCACACAGTATGTACTTAAAAGAGTTATTAAATTTTTACATGGAATTTAATCCAAAATAATATAATGCACACTTCCTAATTTTTTTTAATTGAACCACTAAATTTACCTATTATTTTGTTGACAGCAGAAATTATTCAACAATGAACAGTGGAATGTTTTCATTTCAGGTTCATTTACAAATTTGAAAAATCAATTATTAACTAAAACAGCAAACTACATAATGCAAGACATTAAAACCAAATTCGTAGAAGCTAATTCTCGAATAAACAGAACACAACCTGGATTACAGACAGCTTTACACCTAGGCTAACACAAAAATTTTAAAATTAAAGTGTAGAAAATATTTTATAAAAAATCCATGATGCCAAAATTTCAACTAAATAAATACATAAATAATGTATTAAAAGAGTTCCAAACATAACACGCAAGTTTGAGCATAAAATTAAATTTTTAAGATATATAAATCAATCTAATTTTGTATGAAATAATATTTTAAGCTGAATAGTAATTAATAATAACACAAAAATAGTATATATATAAAGCTGCCACGTATACTTTATGAAAACATACGATCATTTATACAGTTATACTCCACAATACAACAGGCATACAGTGAATAACTGTTAGATTTGTGCAACAAAACAAAACTTCTGCCTTCAGTGCTGAAAAAGAAAAATTTTCCAAGTACAAAAAAAAGTATTCCCACATATTTGCAAATTGCTGTGTGTAAATTAAGGAAAAATACATTTTTGCTCTAATAAAACAGTGTACTAGGCAGTAAAGTATAAAAAAGATAAAAAAAATGACAGGTTCATCAATAATATCTTGATAATTAACATGTATCAAAATATACATCCTCTGAAGCTTCTGATACTGTTACCATAAATATAGTCCAAGACATTATTAACCCAACAACCTCCATTTAAAATCAAAATTAAAAGTTATTTTCATTCCTTTTTTTTTCCAAGGAGATATTATCACTGTTGCCAAAGACACTATATTTAAAATGTACATTCACACAAGTACTCAATGCACATTTCAGTTAACTCCAAATGGAAAAACTATATATACATATATATCTCTGAGCTTTATGTTTAATGTAAACTATGACCATAAAAAAAGTATAATCTTAAAAAATAAAAAAAATATTTGCCAACTGTTTTTAATTTATTAGATGATGATAATATAATAATAATGTTGCAGCACATTAAACATTCATGAAAGTTCTGTTAGCTGTACTTTACATTAAACTCTAAACCTCAGCTATAACAATAAATTATGACTGGACACGCAGAACACCATAAAATGCTGAACAAAATATTCATTGTCCATGTTTGAATTCAAATTAACCGTTGAGATCTGCTGCACTACTTTTGATTAAAATAAACTCACTATAGAAAACTTTATTTCTTAAAACACCTTCAGGTTTTCAGGTCTAACACTTACAAGTCACTAAAAACACACACACGGGAAATTTTTCTTTTATTTCTTTCCGAAATGGTCCGTGTCTTCCCGCGCCGACGAACGGAAGGAGCACACGCTACTTGCGGCGGGACTTGGCGGAGGGAGGGTGGCGAGGCTGGACGACCGATGATCGCGTCCTGCCGTATCTGGGCGCTGCCCACGGCCGGAGCTCCGTCTCGGGACCTCCCGCCGGCTGGGGCGAGTCCGCCCGTCTCTTCCGCTCGGGCTTCCCCCTCCGCGCACCCTGCCGGGACGCCCCGACGCCGTCCAAACCTGCAGCGATTCACCGAACAGATTGATGACTCCACACAAAACATGGCTGGACGCACAGAGTGGAGCCCATTTCGGAATACAGTAGAACCCTGTTATAATGTTCCTGCAGATAATGTTTTCCTGCTTATAATGTCATATTTATAAAGTCCCAATATTTTCCCCATAAGGACAATGTATTTATTTCCAGCATATAACGTTCATAAATAGTGTAATTTCCTGCTTATAATGTTTGCTTTCTAACATTCAATAAATGGGGGAAAAATGTTTTAAAACCAAATTATTCCAACACTTACGATAAAAATTTTCCTTTATGTATGTTTATGTTTACAATCACTGCCATACAATACATGAAGTTTGTTAAAATACAATTTTATGCAATATACTGAAGGTACACAATGTTCGTAGTTACGTATAAGTTGGCACCCTTAGTCAACTCTTCTCTTCCTTGCCATTACAGATGCACATACATAGTCCTACGATATTTAAGTTGCCAACCATTGAGCGAGGGCATAACTAAAAGTGTTTTCTATTGCTTACAATTAATTTTTTTTTTTTTCATTCAATACGTAAGAATCCCAAAATTAAACATTTTCAGGTGGCAAAGGAGTAAACGTTCTCACTCTTAATGTTGTCATCATGAATCGTGAGACAATTTTACAAAAAAATGTGGCAGTGTATCTTTAAAAACAAACAAAATTTAACCAGGGAACAAGACGAAGTTGAAAAAATTGTTGGCTTGTTTCAAAAAATTCATGTATCAAGTATACTATCTTTGGTTTTAACATTAAAGTTGTTTACATAGCTTGGTGAGTCCATTGGTACAAAGCTCGAACATTGTTAAGTGCTAAATTGAGATTTCCTGCTTATAACGTTTTCCTGCTTATAATGTTTTTTTCTTGTGCTCCCTTGAAAAACATTATAACAGGGTTCTACTGTACCCGCCTTTCAACTTGGTATTGGTCAACAACATGCATCATGTATGAAGTTGGGTCTTCCACTTAAAAAATAATTCAAACATCTTACCACACGTACCGAGGACGGCATTAAAATTTTTTCACTATATTTCGACAATCAATTTCACGTACTCAGGATCTTAAGTTTTGCTGGAATTATTTGTTAAAAAGTCGTTGTTCTTACAACATGCCATTCTTTTAAGAAAACATTAATTCCTAGTGTACACATGTTTATTGTCGCAGAGAGGGAAGGTTCCATTTTCCCGGTGGTGCCACGTTCTGCCTATCGGGCGCCGGCAAGCCAAACTCAAAGTCTCTTCGTAAGAACAAGATATTGCGACATTAGGAGTGGATTAATGAATGCTATCGCAAATATTGTGTTCTATGAAAATTATTAATGATGCTGAAATAATGTACCTGATAACCTACTCTCTGGAATATTCACCCCAGATAACAACACGATATGGGGGGCTCCAAGCTGCAAATAAAATTGCTTGCCATTTGTCCACAATTTCAGACACAAACGCATGTCAACCAACCAGTGCCAAGGTAATGAATTTCTTCTGATGGGTTTAGTCTGGTTACGAAATGCAATGGTATGGAATTTATGCATGAAATGTGGCTACACAAGGGTCATAATGAGTGGCGGGAAGAAATTAATTTAAGTAAGTACTAGTGTTCATTTACAAAAGTTAAAAAAAGATAAAAAAGTTTTCAAGTTTTCATTACATGTCATTACTAGTACAATTTTCAATAAGGTACAACAGCCTATCTAGCTCACTTTCGGTTGAAATTCTTATTTCTAAATATTTAGTTCAGACCACAACCAGACACGCAAACAGACACAGTACATGCATTCACAATAGAGTAATAATAATAATAATAATAATAATAATAATAATAATAATAAACCAAATTAAGAAAGACACACAACAAATACTAATAAATAATAAAATGACATTTATGTACAGAAAAGAGTACTGAAGATGCCTGCCTCATGCGCAACACATAAAACTGAACGAGACACAAAACAAAACAACACAACACGAACACACACACACACACACACACAAAATGTAATGATATATATACTAATAACACAAGTGTGTGTGCAATTTTTTTTTATTCCTCCCCCAAACATGCATACACCGCCTGTGAGACTAACGTACACTATTTCCTACGGGACACTTTGGTGAACGGGGCGGGCGACTCCTCGCCGGACGACGATCGCTTCCTGTGCGACTTGAACGTCCCGCGCGAGCGTCGCGCCGTGCCCGAGCCCCTGGCCGGCCGTGACGATGGGGGGGACCTCTCCCGCGCGGGCCTCCCCGGGGTCAGGTCTGGAACAGCCGAGCCGGGCCCCCAATTCAGCCGGCGGGCAGTCTCTCCAGACACGGCGGAGCCCCATCGCAGAGTACTGCACCCTCGGGAATACACTTTCAAAATCTTTGCAACACATCACACGATATGAAGCAACTTTTAATACATATACATTACCCAAATGAATAATTGTTTGAGGTACGTCGTGATGAAATTCCACTGCACAGTAAAACCCTCTAAAGAAGTTCTCAGATAATATATATATATTTAAAGGTTATGTACTTCTAAAGGCGCACCATGAAAAAATGATGAGTTAATTATTACGGTGCGTGCGCACCATGCAACAAAATTTTATCTTATACTTTAGTGATTGATATTGAATACTGGTCCATATAATTAAAAAAAAATTTTTTTTTGTAAATGTTATTGCTAGAAATTGCATTTATAAATTTTTCAATTATTGTATTTATGTAAGTGAGGTTATGTTCCCATATTTATAATTACATTATTATTTAAAAATTTATCTTTATTATTTTACTAAATGTAATATTAATTTTATACACATGTTTATGTGAATATCAAATACTAAGCATTTATTAATTTTTTTTTAATATGAGTGAATCTATACTTTACCAACAATATTTATAATATCACTCTAGTCCTTTTATTATTTCTATTAATTATTTGCATGCAAATTATTTTTTACTACGCCAAGTACGTATAACTTCTAACGCACGTACATAAGTACACACACCCATTTTTTTTTATTGTAGTCAGTTAAAAGAATTTTGACCTAGATTTGTGACAGGAATTAACCCTTTAAAATAAGTTTTTTTGTGGTGGACGAGACCAACGGCGTAAGTTTTTTGAGAAACTTCTAAACAGAGTATTACTGCACTCTTCAAATCGTATAAAAAATTGATGAGCACTACGAAATTAATTCTGAACTTCGAGCCTGAAGAGAATAGATTGTGGATGAAATTTCTCAAAATAACTGAAGCAATGCTGTGTCACGAAACATTCCACTCCCTCTCAATGCAGAGAACATTCACAATCAACACCGAACTCTGATGCTCGTCCATGCCTTAGAGGTGTCACACAATCCACGGAACTAAATACTGAAAGCTTCACAAATTGACGTATATCTAGGGATTCTTATAAACGCCACAGACACTGAACATTTATATTTTTCATAGCAAGTTCATGCCAAACTGGTCATAGTGTTCGGTCACTGGGAGATCAATCATTAATACCAGCACTTATCACTCGGTGCACACACCAAAATACACGAACACTTTCAATGCAAGGTTCGAGTTACATCTGTCTTCGCGGAACGTCCTGTAGCTACGCGAAACGATTCTCTAGGCAGTCTAAAATTGCAAGTCCTACCTTGTTTGTTTCTGTTTGGTCTGCGTCAACTGATCTTGCTCAGCTAGCAACATTTGAAAGATGTTTCACGGAGAATACTTGGCATGCAAACAGTAGATGATTTGCTCACCTTCTTAAAACTTTTTCTTTAGAAGAATAAGAACCACATCTTAGTTATTGTAAATCAGAAGTAAATTGCGTGAAATTCTTTTAGGTTCCCTTGTGAGGCAACCAATGAGACAACACAATTTTTGAAGATTTGTCGAGAACATGTTTCGACACATTATCGATGTTATCATCCTAATGTTAGACATATCCTGGGGAATTCAAATGTTGTGAAATCTGCACAATTATATTCAGTCTTCACTCTCCTCACATTATGATATTTATTTAGGCACAGAATATACATGTGGCCTCACACAGATACGTCCTTTTAGCGAGTTTTCTAGTTTTACTCATATTCTCTATCACACAATCAGTAAAAATCAACAGATGATAAGTAACACCACCATATATATGCCATGCATGCTGTATGCTTGTATTGATTAAGTTTCGAATTATCGGCACACAAAACTACACAAATTCACAAATGTTCCCAATCACAAAAAAAAAAAGAAAACCACAGCATACTTGCTTAAAATATTCATACAGTCCAGAGAACTGCACACTGCACAATGTTTTGGTATTACAAACTTCCGAAACAATTCACTTCTAGTACACAGTTTCTTTAAAGATTTTTTTTCCACAACACAACCAACAAAAATCACTCCGGGGGCTTATCACAGGTTTATCGATGAGTTCGACCCCTGAGACAGAAATTTGTGCAAGAATCCTCTTGAGAACAGTTGGTCAACACTTTTGTGGCAAGGTTAATCATCTTGCGGTCTTGTCAATTTTTTTCCTGCCTCTTCACTCAATCAACACTGCCCTTCAGGCCATCAGGGTAAGCAAGATATGCTTTTCAAGTACAAACGGGACTTCTCGCCATTCGCCAGTTTCATCTCACGTGCATCATCCAACACACCAATTAATTTAAAAGCATGTTTTTTTTTTAAATCCATTTAATCATGGCATCTGTGTCAAATAAAAAAAATTGCTTCACTTTCCACTCCAAGGTGAACACTCAGCACAATGTGCTACACCTCTATTTTCTGCAGCTTGACTGTGAAGCCAACGAACGGTCACAGAACACACTCCCAGTCCTGAAGAGATGCCTGCGACGTGAACTCGTGCGGAAGCCGAGGTAGGGGGCCCAGTGCACCACTCCGCTGCAAACAAATCGCAGTTACCTATTTCTTCAGGGGCAGAAAGTGCAGCGATGTATTCAAACGTCGGGGGCAAGGGCTGCAGGACAGCGAAATCGCGACCTTCTTCCGACTGTGAACTGTTGTCAAACTCCCCTTGCTCCGCATCTGAAATACAATTTTCCAGAGTTAAACCAGCTGAAAACACAAGTCGGCAATGGAAGCCTGTTATGAACGTCATTTCTGAAGGGCCCCAAAACATTCCACTTGTTGCAAGAGGAAATTTTTATAACACAGTAAAATTATTTTGAAACAAAAAGGGTAGGAAAAATTTATAAGACATTTTTAACAGGATTCCACTGTATCAATCATAATGACTATTATTTTGAATAAATACGTGGTTTACTACCTGTATTACCATATTTACCTAAATATAATGGTAATGATTTTTTTTTAACCAAAACTATGGAAACTAAAATTGGGGGTTGCATTATAATCGCAAACTTGTTTCTTGCCACTGGGAACGGCTCAGTTGAAAAATTACCGGCTCTGCTTCTAAAATGTGTATGGCGCTTTAGACAGCTGTTAATTAACACCTCCCGAACCTCCACTTGAGTTCAAAAAACCACACACACACACGCTCTGCCTGTGAACTGCATCACTTAATGCCACTTCAGTCTGGGCCTTTGTGGACCCCTGCACGGGCGTGACAGATGAGTGATGCAGGGTGAAGGGGAGGGGGGCACATGGAGTTGGTCGCTAGGACCACTGTGGCTCCTGGGAAGGCATCGCTTCCCCCTCCTCTTCCACCCTCCCAGGAGACAGATCAGACCACCGCCCATCACCACATACTTCGCTTTCTGAAAAAAACACTTCTGAACACAGTTATTAAAAAGAATTTCTTTTTTTTATTTTCTAATTGCAGCTTGCTGTTTTAACAATGAGACCATGCAAATCACTCTACTGACGAAAGTGGCACCAGAAAGGGTCTAATAAATATGGAATAAATTTAATACAAAATTTAAATAATTTTCCAGCGCTATGTACTTGAATTGCAATTTCCATCTCATTAAGTCTTTTTTCATAAACTCATAATCAAAAAATTTGGGGTCGCATTATAAACAGTCACATTATTTTCAGGTAAATACGGTGTTTGGGATACTGTAATTTTTTTTTTTTTTGCAGAAGGTATACTTACTTAAAAGAAGGTAATAAAAAAAAAGTTCTGAAATGCATAATTTGTAGACTTTTTCTCATAAAAGAATGTGTAAGCAGTAGTAGGTAAACTCTTTACTGTCTTAACAGCACTCACAGGTTTAACAGCACAGGAAGTCACTAATAAACATGACAAGAATAATTTAAGTCAGTGGATCTATTGCAGGAATAACTTTTAAGGATCAGTATGTATTTAAATATTACATTTGATCAATATCATAAAAAAATATTTTTAACTTTGAAGAACATTATCGTTTACCTATTTAAAATTAAAATAAAAAATAAAATGCAAGTATATCACAAGACTTACATCACATATCCAATGTTTCACAAACAGGGACACTATTAAACTATGTATTAAGTAGTAAACAGTCATTTGGTAAGACACAAAGAAATAACAGAACGTGTTATGAATAAGAATAACTACCAACATTTGACAAAGAAAGAGTACATAATTTGCATAACATTTTTACAAGATTAAAACACCACTATTTATCAAAGCAACATACAAAAGCAAAACTCATAATACTGAACTTCTGTGTTCACTGGAGTTGTAATTAGGTATTAGTTTTCCACAGGATTGTTATTGCAACAACAAACATGACATATATAATGCTAAGTGTAAACTATGTGTTGGGACTTTATAGTGTACTTATTTCATGCAACAAGTTGCAACCAGTAGAATAACAACATTACAAACAACTGCATTCAAAATATGTAATAATATTGAACTAAAACACCTACAATCAAACAGGATTAGTATGTACTTTTATGACCAAATATTTACATTCTCAACTCTGCAAATACAAAGGGAGGAACTACATGTTTCACATTCCAAATTAGGTCCCAGGTAACCAATATAATTTTTATGTAATTATTTTTAAATGTTGTATAATAAGAACTAAAAATTAAAGACTCACCAAAACTATCTTCTAGCTCTTGTTCACCATGAAACTCCTACAAAAGCAAAAAAGACAATCACACATTTCTTCTAAAATTTTATTTAGCACATAATAAATATTCATAACTGAAATATTTATGTTAAATAAAATCATCAAAAATTAATCAAGGAAAAAAGTGAATTTATCTGAACATACATGACTTCTGCATAAGTAAAAGGCTACTGAGCAAAATTGATAAAAAAAATATATATATATATTAAAATGTTTTAAATTTTAAATAGTTATCAATTTTGTCGACAAATTTACATCACCCAGAAATACTTACAGTGGTAAGATGACATGCAAATCAACCATTCTATCATCGGTGGTATGCTGTTTCCAAGTGCATCATGCAAATGGAAGCCACTCTTAAAATACCATATAAAAAAAAAAGTACACAATGGCAGTGCTGCCCACCATTTCCACCCTGTGCTGATCCGTGAGAGGAACGATGCCATCATCGTCTACCGCTGGTTCCTGAGCGGATTTGCTGCCCGCCGGGTTCTCACCCAACACCTCGAACCCTCCCGGCATGTTCACTTGGAAGGTCTCTCCCGCCGAGTCTACTGTCACGGCGGTCTTCTGCTGAAACAGAACCAGTGTACCGTTGAGAGAACAGAAACAAGTTGGTGACCAAAGTACCTTTGAGTAGAACGCAAACGCGACCGAACTTCGTGGACACACTGTGTGCACTTAAAGGCCCCTTCGTTATGGCACTTTCGGGACCGCAGCCGTAGTATCCGGAGTGGCGATTTTGCCAGATTGGACATCAATGTGGTTTTGACCGGAATACAAAAGATACAGTAACATAATGTACGTACAATGCCATTGAAAATAAGTTCTAAAAAGCTGCTCTATGTCAATAAAAATAAAATAAACATAAGCATTATTGTTTAAAAGCGTCCCTGATTTCAAAGGCAAAAACGTCCAAATTTGCAAAAAAAAAAAAAAAAAAAAAATTCAAACTAGTGCCGTATGATTGGTACTAGATTACAGATTGCAGAGCACACATGTGCATATTTACATATATATATAGATGCATATGGGTATACAAATGCATATACACCTACACATACATGCATAGGTACATATGTGCATACATAAACATTATCACATACATATGCATAAATATACATACATACATACTTATATAAACAAACTGTGGAAAACTACCGTCACAGAAAATACGCCTTGAAGTGAACATTTAATGAGAGCACAAATGGAACTCTCTTCCAAATTGCACTTACTTTCAGCAGATCTTAAGAAAAAAAATGTATTGCACATCGTAGAAATGCACATGTAACTAACCAAGCTGATTAACAAACATGATGCTCTCATCATAAACTACAAAGTCTTCTAATCAGGGTGTCTACCAGATCTAGTAAATTAAATTCCCTGATTTTTCCAGGTTTTCCAGGTCTAAAACTGAATTTTTCCAGGTTTTCTTTAACACAATTACGACATTCCAAGAAACTGAAAAAAATTGCATATTACATTGACGGGTTTCAAAGTATTTCAACTTACTTAAATTAGTAAAAAAATTACCTTCTTCCAAACATGGCCAAAGTGACTCAATTGATGGCAAATAAAAGATGCTGCTACAAATATTTCACACACTTCCTTTTGCAAAAAAAAAATTAGTAAAAGGAAGCTCCCATCAATTTCGCAGTGACTCAACTTTTGCGTCTATTGCACTTACTTCAGAACGAGCCAAATCCAACATTCGAGCCTTCTTCAACTCTTTTTTTTTCTGCCTTCTTCTTGTCTGTATCTTCCTTTTCTTTTTGTTTTGTTTGCAGGGCTTCCTTACGCCTACAACTAGCATTTCTTACATACTGCTCTAAACCTCCAGAACGTTGAACAAAGTCATACATCTGTCTTTGTGCGATCAGTATTTCTTCCTGCAAGTTTTCAGTCAGCTGATTAGAATTCACTGAAAATCCTCTTTCCAATGATGCATTTCCATGGGAAAGTACCAACACCATCCTCACAAACTTTAGAAGGCCTGTTTTGGAAGATACTGTATATGCCTTAAGAATGAGCATCCACAAGTGATCAAGGCGCCCGTCTTCTCGAGAAAAAGACGAGAACAGTGCTGCAGAATCTTGCAAGGAACATACCAACTGATATGATCACTCAATGTTATCAGCTTCTTGTCCTGATAGCCACCTGTTTTGAAGACAACATTCTAAACTGTACTTCACACGCTGTTTCCTCACACCCGAATTTAAAGCCACAGACGGACATAAGCAGGAAATTCCATTGGGGACTTTTGTCTTGAAGTTTTTTTACCATAACCTTTAGACAAGTCCTATCATTTTTCTGTAACAGGACAGACTTTTCTGGTACTTTCTCTTTCTTGATGGCATGGCGTACTGCATAACCCAACTTGATATTGTTAGCAGTCAATAGATTTTCCTGGTTATCTACATCCAATGGAGATACATTGCGTTTCTCCCTAAAGCTCTTCAGTACTTCTGGTTTCAAAATTTTCCTGCCAAAGCTAATAAAACCAGTGAATCATAGAGAAAAGGTGCCAGGGTGCTTCACTTTGGAACATTGTGAGAAACAATTCCAGCTCTGATGCCAAAAAACGGAAGAATGTCAATTTTACTTTTAGAAGATTATCTTCAAGAGCACATTTTCACTACACTGAAAGAGAGAGATGAAATAGAAACTTCACTAACCAATTTCTTTAGGTGGGGTAACGTTTTCATGGCACGCTCAGCAACTGCAGTATTCCATATGATTGCACAAAATTTCTTGGGAAAAAGTTCTGATCCAGTTATTCTAATGTAATCTGCCCTCCTTGCAGATATGTGCTTAAACAAATAGTAACTGTGCCTCAAAAAACTAAAAACGTCCCATTGTGTAGCAGAAATTCCAGTTTTGAAAGCACCATGGACCGTATGAAGCCCACAGCTACCAATTTCTAGCAACGATGGTGAATCTTCACCAAAAGTGTCTGTGATATGTATTTTCAACGCTAACAAAAATGTCCAGTTTACGTTGAGGGCATCCATAGATACTTAAAATTAAATGCACCTGTCGGTATAATCTGAACGTGGGAAGCACATGCTGCAGCACGTCACGTCAGCAGGATAACAGACCATCTTGAACCAGTTTGTATCACGTGATTTGATGCCACTTCCGAATCCGATGGTAAATAAAAGAATTTGGACGTGGGAACTGTTCGTTATTTGCCATTCAAAAATAAAAATGGGAGGGGATACACATGATGCCACGCCAATGCAAGCTGATCAATAAACAAAAAACGTATTGCCAACTACAACCTACCAAACAAAAATTCCCTGATTTTTAAAAAAAATCCCTGATTTTTCCCTGATTATTCCCTGATTACAAAATTCCCTGATATTTCCAGGTTTTCCAGGTTCAGTAGACACCCTGTCTAATATTATTTTTAATTGGTATATTTGATACAGAATATTTACATGTTGGTCTGGAATACTTGCAAAACCCTTTTAAGCAAGTACACGCTTAAAGGCCGAATTCAGAGTCGCCCTTCGAAAGCACAGTTATTCTCATTCACCGGGCAGCCTCTCCACCGCTCGTACTCCGTCAACACCTTTCGAGTGGCTGCCAGCTGATAGCCTGGTACCGTCTGCCTTCAGCCAAGGTCTGGCAACAACAGTTTCTCGGATTGAACAGCTCAAAGTCCAAGTGGGAAGGTGACCCTTTCTCTCTTCAACCGTCCTTCGTCTGGTGTCCCCACCAAAAATAACGTTCTCGTTTGTTTCGTTAGTGTGTGTACAGCCGTAATATTTTATTCCTGTCCCCTGTGCTACGGTTAACCCAAAGTCTGGGTTAGCTTAGGTGAAAAGTACAATAATCGCTCGCCCAGTGCATGTGACACGCAGAGCAAGTTGTCCCAGGTACCAACAAGCTGCAGAACAACTGACGTCATCGCAGTTCCGCGGGCATAGAATCCTGACGAGTTGTCGGTGGTCAGTAAAGACAAATTACTGAAGGTAGATGTAAATTGTGTGACGATGGATACATGACCTAATAATTTTAACTTTTACTTCCAATGAGAAAGCATTTATTTTTGATCTAGTAAGAAAATATTTTTAAATAATAATAAAAATGCACTATTCAAACTTCTACAAATTACGTACATAAGGATATAACACTACTTTAACAATGACTTTTAGAAAAAACCTTGATCCCAATATAAATCAAATTGGGTTGCCACATTTCGAATATATCTTCTCAGACCTAAATATTTATTTTTATTTTTACAGAGATCTGAAGAAATCAAAATCCTCATAAATATAACTTTTTGAAAGTCTTTCAAAATTCTGACATTGCTAAACAAAACACAGTGACAATGCAATCCTTATGAATATTCAAATTACGGTTCTGCCATGCAGCAAACATGTTTTATAGAGTTTACAAGCACGTGCATAAATGTTTCATGTGAAAATTTATGCATCATGAACATCAACTGTTTTGTCGACTTTCAATTGAACATGCATTTAAATGACCTTCAGACCATATTCACTTTCAGATGGGTTGTGTCTCAATCAACAGTCAACCAAACACTGAAAGAAACCTCTGCATTAAAAAGCCTTTCGGTGAGTGTAAATCGTCGAAAGATTACTTTGAATTCGGCCATAAGTTACCTGCATCAAGACTACACTGTCAACATTCATCGAATTAGAGTACAACATTTCAAGACTTGATGTAGGCTTTTGGACATACGCCATTGCTATGCTCATGTATGTCTGTAGAAGAAAACTACAAAAAACACAAATTAAGCAAAAAATTGCTGTTGTCAGGATATAAACACCACACAATACTCCACAACATGAATATGGTCAACAAACAAAGAAAAACAAAGAAAAATGGACTAACAAAACGAAAAAAAAAAACCACAAATGATGACATCATTTCGTTTTGTTAGTCCATTTTCTTTGTTTTTCTTTGTTTGTTGACCATATTCCTGTTGTGGAGTATTGTGTGGTGTTTATATCCTAACAGCAATTTTTTGCTTAATTTGTGTTTTTTGTAGTTTTCTTCTACAGACATACATGAGCATAGCAATGGCGTATGTCCAAAAGCCTACATCAAGTCATGCACTCCCATTGCACATCTCTTTCAAAGATAATAACATTTCAAGACAAACAATATGATGAATTACGTATTATGTATGTCCTCTCCATAGCTCTAATGATCATAGTCACTGCTACTTATATAATGTGATTGAAACTCCTGAAAAGAGTACTTAAAAGAAATGCTTTCTAGCTTTTACACAGAAAAAAAAAACACTTCATTAACGATAGACCACATATGTAGTAAAAAAATCCCTTGTTCTCACTTTTTTATTAAATATACACGAACACTTTATGTTAAAAGTTACTGCCAACTAGCCAAGTACCCAAAAGAATTGCAAGAAAAACCATCAACCTGAAAGGATGTTGAAAACATACCATTACTATTTCATTTACAGAAAAAGATAGCAGCTACCACAACCATTTTACATTTTATTCATTTTTTTTAAATCTACACAACACCCTGGTTCAATGTTCATTAACACAATCCCACATACTTCCATTTAAGATTAAAACTATGCTATGTTAATGCTTTCCAGACCACTTAAGACAGAAAAAAATTACCAAAGTGTTAGAAGATGGAGTTAAACAGTGCGTGAAACTAAAAAGAAATAATAATAAATTTCTACGACATAATATCAGATATAAAATTTCTGTGCAAAAAACATCTTTCCTTTCCCTACTATACTTATAAAGTTTAAGTATTGCTTGGATATAAACCATAAACTTTAGATACATTTGAAATTAAGAACCTCTTATAATCAGCTGCCCATCTGAAAGAATAAATGCCTAAACATTATTAATTTCTTATAATTCCACTCTTGAAAATAATTAAGAATGTTCTTAAAATTATTCTACTGGCTTGGAAAAGAAAATGTTAGTTTTTCATATACAGTTTAAATGAAATGGCCTGAACATTATACTGCAAGAACATTTTATAAAGGAAAAATATCCAAATGTCTGAGGGAAAGAATTTAGTATGTAAACATGCAGTTAAAATCTCCTGTAGAATTTAAGGTCATAAAAATTTAGACAAAAATAAATTTTCACCCAGCTCTTTTAGATTTCTAAACTATTCAATTATCGCTACGTGATTATTGATACAAGGGATAGTCAACCCAGTTTTATCTTTATGATTTAAAATTTGTTTCAAGTCCTTTGTTAATTTATCTCTGCCTCTATCATTGGTTAGAAAAAAAAATGTTTAAAATTTCCTACAAAGGCTGAAAACAGACTACAGTGTAAGTTCAGGACCACAGCAAGCCAAATAAGTAAAGACAAGATTTTATGGTTTTATTTTTAGTTCAATTTAATTTTTTTTAAAACAGAAGATTACTGTTTTTTTTTTGTTTCTACAAATACATTTTGTAAAACTTATTCAATAAAAAAGTTTATTTGTATGCTGAATTTATATTATAAAATCATTTGTAATCAAAGTGGTCTAAAATAGATACATTCAGAACAATAAAAAAATTGGCAAGCATTTGTGGTTTAAAAGTGATTCAATAAGAGATGCACAATAAAAAAAATAAAATTAATTTTTCTGATCAATACACTTTGCTACAATTTTTGTCTGGAAAAAATGAAATTCCTTTGAATTTCAAACATTAAAAATTTACCGTATTTTTTTGTGATTTCAGTTAAGTTAATTCCATGATTTAACTTGCATTTTGGTGTTATTATAGTGCATTAACTCGCATGTAGGTGGTATGCTGTGAACTGAAATTATTTTATGTGATATTTCGGTTTTATCGCAATTCATCATATAATATTGTCCCTAAGATATTTTGCTGGATTATCAAAGGTCAATTAGGTAGTTTTAACGGGAATGCAAAGTGTTAAAATGTGAAATTTCACCCACTAGTAGACAGGAAAAGCTGTACCGGATTGAAAACAGACAGTTAATGATAAAATGACTAACTAAACAGATGGAATCCACTAGGTAAAAATATGAATGCTTGGTTCAATTCGTGCCAGATTACAGTATGTGTCAAACCATACAATGCAGAATTAAATACCTTTCACCATACTAATGATAAATAGGGAACTTCCATACTATGTTCATATAAAGGTGGTCAATTTTACAAGAAAAATTGTATGGTAAAAAAAAATTTACTTCTTGAATCTATTAGTAACAACAGAAGTGAACACTCCCCCCTATTTTTTACTCTTGATTCATGATCTGCATGAAAGAAGATTTTTCTTCCGAAGCGACCCCTACACAAGTTGGCTACCCTGTCGTCCGACAAGCTAGCATCTGTGCCATGGAGGTAGGAAGTTAGGGAGTGCGTGTGTGAAGTCAATGCCATGTTAACAACTGAAGACAAATTAGATAGAAAAAACATTTTTCAGTTGTAAAGGAGTTTAATGCTGATTCCATGCTGATATGTCATTTGTTAGTTTTTTTTTTGTTGACAATAATTGTGAATATTGTTCAAGTTATTAAACAAACTTCAACTTTATAACAGAAACCCACTCCATAGACCACTACCTCCATGATCTGCAAGTGGATGCATAACTTCGCAAATCCCTTGAAATGCCTGAGGCTATCTCTAACACTGTAAACACTCTTAGAAAATTTCTTCAATCATCAGTACTGCATTCAAAGTAAATTGCAAACCAAGTTACAATCGGCTGATTTAATCCAACTAAATGTGCATATGTCCTGCACATGAGTATAAGGTGACTATTTTTAAACCTGCATTCATTCCACTAGTACCTTTAGGGTCGTAAGAAAACTGATAGTTGGAGACTTAAGTGAAAACAAAATGACAACAAAAATATTCCTTAGGGTTCACGACTAAATGAGACTATGTTTCAGAACTTTTTGCCATGGAATATGAAATAAAAAATATATGGACTGATGAAATTTGACTTAAAGCAGATTATTTGCTGAATTTTCTACATAAACTACCAAAAACTTGATAATATTTTTATACACAAAATAAAATTGCAACATAGGTAAACTGCATCATTATTATAATGCAAATTTTTCAGATTAAATTTAAAATTATGAAATTTTACAAGACAAATGAAAAGTAAACATTATTTCACATGTGAGGTTGGCCATTTTTTTTAACTATTTTGAAATTATTTTGAGTTAAAAATTTTTTTAAATTTAACAGCAATTATCATTTTTGGAATTTAGAAATGAAGTCACTACATATCTGAGTGTGTTTTATTAGTCACCTTATATAGATTTATTTGATATTCTTTTTTTATACCAGGTCTGTCTGGCATTTGAAGATGTTCATATTCGAGGTTGACACATAAAATGTCACCCTCCATTCAATTATTTTATACATGAGGGCATCACAAATTCCAGATCAATAATTGCATTCCTTACTCGTATTTGGGTGGAGAAAAATTCAAATATACGTGGTTAGCATAAATCATGTTTGCAGAAAATTTAGATGAGGAGGATTAGAAACTGCCTGTATGAACAGGTAACCTGGAAAGGCCAATCATAAATCATCAAAAGTAATCATTGAACTCAAACGTCCATACCATCGTCTCCTGTCAACATTTGATTTCAATGATTACTTTTGATGATGGCATTAGGATTAAAAAAAAAAAAAAAGCACAATAGCTAAATAAAACCAATCAAACAATTTCCAGTGACGTGAAAACAATCACAAGTGTAACTCTGTTAATCTCCTTCCATAAACAAACAAACTCCCAAAGAAGAAAACTAATTTTTGCCTTGAAGGTAAGTCGAAGGCCAGGTTCAAAGACCTCGCGAACTGCGTCTTTCTTCCTGTAATTGGAACACGTTCGGCGTGAGCTTCTTCGGCTGCCAATTGAGGTCCGTACTTCCTGTAAAACCCAATACTTGACACACTTGAATAAACTGTCCCCGCATTGAACACACATGAAATATCATCACAACAAATATGAGAAATGTTTCCTAGCAGCCTGATATATTTTATTTACCTTATTCCAAGCGACTTCATAAAAACAGTTATGGCCAAAACGTTAACTATTTCGTTCCAGAAATTTTTACAACACATTCTTAGCAACTACGTGAGAAGAAAAAATAGCTGGAAGGTTTTTTTTAAAAAAAAAAAAAAAACGGCACTACCAAAACACAAAAATTTTATGTGTAGCATAAAAAAAATGGAGATTTTACACAGCTGATACCTAAAGAACTAGGAGGGACTTCACTCCCATACAACTACAAAATTAAATTGTACTGATGCACTGGTTTTACAATGAACAAAAATGCAGAAAAGCTTAACTAACTTTTAAATACAGAACTAAAATGAAGTGCTAAAACAGGACACTAAAGTTATACATATGTGTAGTACATGTGCCATGCATAGTTGAATAAATATTGCAAGACATACACAGTGCAAAGTATGGTGGATATATAATTACTTTTTCGCTCTGTTTATGTGCATCCTTATCACGAGGCTCCCCAATGTTATGAACTGATTTCACACCTGCTGCTTCTTGGCGCAGAGCACTAGTTTCACTCTAGAATAAACAACACAGCTCAAACGTCACACTGGTGCCAGAAACCAAGCACAGTTATCACTTTCGCCACACTTCACTACTAAAATAACAAGTTGAAAACAAATCAATTATTCAAACTTAAAGCTCATAGTTTGGTGATATGCAATACGGATAAAAACCGATATCGATCCAATTACCGAAACAAAACCAATTCAATACTCTTCGAAAATAATCACAGTGCAAGTCTCCAGTCATAAAATATTTTTAAGTAATAAGTCAGTACCTTGATATAATTATTTATTGTAAGGAATTTTGGTGCATGATGAAAAAGTATTTTAATTCACAGCATTCAAGAACATCCTTAAATTACAGGAAAATTGTAGTAAAAGGTGCCTAGATGCCTACTGAACTATAACAAGTAAATGGAATGAAATTGTGTTTTTTTTTTTTGGAAACGATTATATTGAAAATCCAGAAAATTGGGAATATAGGCTGAAACCAATATACTAAAAAGTGTGGATTGGTACGTCACTACCACAATTCTTTCAATATAAGATAGCAATTGCCTCACAGGTTACTTCATCATTGGCCTGTGAGTTACGGGAAGAGGTGACGACAGTAACGCTGCGGGGGATGGGGGGGGGGGGGGGGGGGGGGGGCTGTATTGAGGCCTGGATTGTGCTCATGCAGGCATATGCTGCCTTACAAGGGGCTCTTCCAATAACACTGACCCTCACAGCGTTCTTCGACAGAGTGATGACGGGAGAAGGTTCGGCTGCCGTATACCCTGTTGTTTTTTTAAAAATTCAAATCAAATACTAAATGATTCAAGAATATAAAAAAAATTTACTAATCTAATTTTAAACTACAGTGAAACCTTTTTTTTTATGTACTTCACACCTGCGAAATACAGTAAGATTAAAAAGAGAGAAATGTATATATATATGTAACCACAACCGCGGGCTTAGTGATTCTATTGTTTCCCAACCCCCTAAATGCGTAAAAATACTGTATTTTTAACCATAATCACAAATTATTTATTACATATATGAAGCACCAACCTACTGATTAAGTAAACAAATCCACATTTCTCAAAAAATCTTCTTGACTTTTACATGTTACACTTTTTCTTTAAATTTTTTGTGAATGAGTCCCACTTGTTGTATGTACTGGTGACAAATAATAATAATACAAAATTACTTGATTTTAATACGTATTTCATCAAAATTCAAAAATACCAAATATTTTAAAATATTTTCAGACCCTTACGGTAACTGGAAGAGGTGTGCACATAAGCTTGACTGTATGTCCCCTTTCGGACATTCTCTTGTCAGCTGTTTAATTGGCTTTTAATTTATTCATTTTTTTTTTTACATGGTTTAGGGTTTGTGAGCTGTCAATCCTTGATTTGAGAGTTCCCTTAACAATCTTCATGTGGCTGCTGCTGTTTTAAATCATCTTTAACAGCATTACGAGCTAACTAATATGTCATTGGGCTTGCAAACATGTTTGTTAAAGATTCATTCAGGGACATATCCGTCTTTGCATGAAATATGCTACGATCTCCATTGACCCTGGGAGAAGTCCAAGCAAAGTTATACACAGTCTACCAGGATATGTAGAGAGAATTCTACAACTCACAGTAAGCACTTACATCCTCAAGTTACTTCGTAACCTAACACTTTTTTTGTAATCATGGCCTTACTTTAAAAAAGATAGTTGGGAAACATCAATTCCTAGGAAGTTTTTAAGAACGACTAGAATGTTTTATGAAACCATTTTTCAGCTGAAATCAAAGTTGAAAATGACAAAATTTTATGTTACATTAAAAAATTCCAAAGATACAACTCTTGAGTATTTGAGTACGTATTTCATCAGCAAATCCTGTACACCACACAGTAAAGAGTAAATATGAACAATGTGGCAAACTAGCGTGTTAAAAAACAGCCACTGCTTGTTAGTAAAAAGCAATAAACTGTAAAACCAAAAATTACTTTTGTGATATCAAGATTAACTTAAAACTTAAATATGTACCTAGATTTTAAAGAACTACATTATAATTATAGCCTATAACTGTTTTTAAAAGGCTGAAAACTGCATGTTGTGCAAATTATTAACACTGTGTCGATTTTGTTTTTTTTATCTGTTAAATCTTAAATGTGTAAGTATACATCACCTAAATAAACATAAACAATCTTAAAATTTGATACAAAATGTCTTGCTGTCTTTCTCCCACTTTACGTATATACAGCTTAAATAAATAAAAAATTCATCTGTTATGTATACTTGGTACAATCTAACTCAACTCTTCTACACATATATAGAGTAATCGCAGCTTAATTCTTACAAACTGTCGGATCTGTAGGATTTGAAACTCACACCAAAGGTGACAGGCCTTTGTGTCAGTGATCATAAACACGACGGAACTAGGCTAGGCTGAGAAGAGTGTCGGTGCCTCGTTTCGGGCAGAGTGGAAATTTTGACAGCAAGTTGCAAACAAACACAATCTCTTAGTAAGGTGACCAATTTTTTTTTTTGATGCAAGGATTACCACAGCTTTATACCCCTCAAAATTAACAGCTTTCAGGTTTCAGAATAAGCAATTGGCAGCAATTCTGTTATCAGTGCACTAACAGTTCTAACACATTTCAATAACTGGACTGGTGCCTTTTCCTGCAAACATCTTTGGAGATAACGCAGATGTTATTCATGGGACAAAAAAAAAAAACTGTGTTTAATCTGCTCTTGAAAAAGCTTCAGTACCATCAAAGATTTGAATTCTTTCAATGTCAAAGGGAATTAATCCGCGTTGGTTTTCCGAAGCTTCCAACACTCATAGAAAAGACCCAACACCTAAACTCTTCAATCCCCTGATTATAAAAAATATAGTTTAAAAAACTAAAAAACATGCTTTTAAAGAATATCAAACTAAAAAGTTAAAAATAAATATAGTTTAAAAAACTAAAGAAACATGCTTTTAAAGATTATCAAACTAAAAAGTAAAAAATAATTTTAAAATTAAATTTATGACAATAGTATATAAGCAATACTAGTATAAATGAGAAAAAAGCTTGAGGCGCTTTGTGCCATATTTTTTGAATATTAAGCGCCCCATGGTTTTTTCTCATTTATACTAGTATTGCTTATATACTATTGTCATAAATTTAATTTTAAAATTATTTTTTACTTTTTAGTTTGATAATCTTTAAAAGCATGTTTCTTTAGTTTTTTAAACTATATTTATTTTTAACTTTTTAGTTTGATATTCTTTAAAAGCATGTTTTTTAGTTTTTTAAACTATATTTATTTTTAACTTTTTAGTTTGATATTTTTTAAAAGCATGTTTTTTTAGTTTTTTAAACTATATTTATGTATAATTATCATAGGGAAATGAGTTACCGACACTACCTATTACCATATGAGATAATTATTTGGAGTTGCAACGTCACAAAGAAATGGTAAAGTCTCTACGAATCATTTGCAGTTAGATGTATGGATATAATATTAGAATTTACCGGGGAAAAAAAAAAAAAACATTTTTTTTTCGGCGTGGCCGGGAGTAGAACCCACGATCGTTGAATCCGAAAGCTGACGTCACAGAAGTCGCGCGCCTTAGACCGCTCGGCTAACGAACGTAATGAAGTGGGTGGGACATTTTACAGTGATGAGTCACTCACTCTTAGTCAAAAGAGTTACAGACGGACAGACAGAGTTACAGACGGACAGACAAACATACAGGTGAATCTAATATAAAGCATGTAAAAACAGCTCGCTCATGCAGGTTAATATAGCAATCACCAATCACCAGTAGACGGACGTGAGAACATATAAACTGTATCTCGCACACTATTAGGCCCGTGCAAAGCTTAGACTAAGCGAATCAATAGAAGTTCTTTTAAATATTTGATTTGACTTTGGCAGGAAAATTGCTATTCATATTACGTGAAGCTTTGGTTGTGATGAAAAAATTTGCGTCTTATGAAAAGTTAGGTATTTGGTCTAAAGCTTAAAAACCTAAGCCTAAGATTTGCTCATGAAAAAATTTAGCTATTTGTGTGTTGTGTATGTTTAGCACAAATAGTCTTGGTTACTTAAAAAATTCAAATGTGACACTCAAGTTTGCTTTTACGAATGCTCAATACCTACCAATATTCTGCATGGTTAGTTTACGATTTTTATTGAATGGGCCCAACTGACTAATCAATAATTTCAAACATTATTTTACTTCAAAACAATATTTTATAAAAAGTGTCATACAGCCTTATTGAGAACAATATTCACATTTTGATTCGACTTAGTTTATATTTTATACATTCAATTTCATATTCGCACAGAACTGAATACTGCATGAATAAAAATGTTGAGAATGTTTTTTCCATACACCACGGTCACACTTTAAGGTTTAAAGCTAATGAAGTTTAAAAATATTAATGACATTCTGTTATCAGTATAACACAAGTTGGTATAGAAACAGGGCTCGATTTTAGCACCTGTCCGCCTGCCCGGGACAGGCAAAATCTCGTCCGGGCAGGCAAAATAAAAAAGGCAACTGTCCGGTGGACAGATGCAACTTGTGACGCCGAGGTTATTCGCACGCAATAATGCAACAGAGGTGATTAATAACATTTATACGACCACGACCGCAAATAAAACGTATTTGACAATATCTATAAATAAACAATAATGGCTGCTCTTTTGTGACGGACGACTCTGGCTATTGTATACCGCGGGAAAAAAAAGTAGGTTATGTACAAACCGCGATGAAATCTTCTAAATCATAATTCTTAAAATATTACGTTTACGTCATGATTCACGTAACATAGTCGTATTCGTATGCTAGAGATGCAAAACGTCTCACACCGATGATGTTTGTTTTTGTTGCCATGTTTTAATATTAATTTCGTTGCAGTGCAGCCAACAATTACGTAATTTACCGTTGCATACTTTCAAAATATAATTTTTTAAATTTATTGTCTTTATAAATCGCGACTTTACTAATTCCTTGCTCTACTTTAACATAGTTTGTTAACAGAAAAGCGTTTTCGCATGGTTAACATTTCACGGCGTACTCCAGATACAGCTGACAGTGGCCGCAGTGACTGCCACTGCTTGAAAATTCGCCTGTCAACTGATGCATCAAAAAATAAACATTACTTCTTTACAGAGGACACGGTAATCTTTTACAGTTTATCTTGTCACTGCGATTGTTTAAGTATTTAATTAACTGCGTTACACAATGTGGAAATTCATTACTGGTGCTTCAAAACCACCAGAAAAGAAAAGAAAAACAGACGAGGACAAGTCAGAATATAATAATAAATATGACAAAATTGCCCGGTCCCGTACCTTTTTAACGTCTTGGTGTTCCGAGTTTCTTTGGCTTCGTTACGACACAGAAACAAAACAAATGTTTTGCAAAGTCTGCGAAACGCATTCAAAATCATCTGTATCAGTTTTTGTTACGGGCTGCTCAAGTCTGTAAAGACTGAAGTCTATAAAGACAGACTGGCGAAACTGTCTAAATGATGATACACTGTCTGCCCTCATGCGTGTTCAAATACAGTCACCTTCTGAAAGTGAGTTTGATCCAGCACCAGCAATAAATCTCTGGTATCATAATGTTCAGAGAAAACGTCGACCCTTTCAGCCTCCTTATCGAAGATGTTCAAGAGAGAATCAGCAAAGTAATTCGTGCAGTGACTCAGACAGAGACTCGTCTGAAAATGATGATTAAATAAGGATGTTAAGTATGTGATAAAAATAGGTGCAACATATAGCAAAAATCCTTTTTTCTCACTTTTTCAGCGACTTTGAAATTTTTTTATTTGGGTAAAACAGCGGACAGGCAAATTGGATGGCGGACAGGCAAATTTTCGATTACACCTGTCCGTTGGGCAGGTTAAAATATTCCTTAAAATCTAGCCCTGTATAGAAATATAAAAGTATCCAACTGACATCTCATTTAGCAAAACTTTTGTCCTGAGATCTTGGAATAACTTTGTGGGTACACTAAAGAAACTCTATCTTTTTTGTCATAAAGAAGTGAATTTTTGCGGTCGCAGAAGCAATTAAACGTAAACGATTATTAACTTCAGAAGACGAAGGTTTAACAGGATTAAGGGGATGGGATGCTGAGAAGAATTGGGGGGAAGAAGGAGAGGGCATAAATGATCTTGGACAAACAGGAGAAAAAAACTAGCTTCCAAGTAAAACTTGCAAATCACAAAACTAGTTAAGCAAAATAACTGTTGATTCAATAAATGTGATCCAAGTGAATACAATATATAAAAAAGGGGCTAACCTAAAATAAATAAATAAAAAAAACCTAACAATTCAGCAGTATAAAGAGCCAGTTATCGAAGAAAGATTGTCACCATGCCTATACAAAGTACCAGAATGACAGAATAAATAAGACGGTAAAAATTACCTGAATTAATGAAACAAAACCAAACAAAAAAAAAATTCAACATCTGCATTATGAATTACAAAAGTATGGGAAAACTCCATCACCAAGATCTGTTTTGGTAGTCGAGAAGATTGCTTTGAATTACCAAATGCTTAGTGATTTTTTTTTTAAAGACCGTTAATCTCCCCACCTGGGTAGCTCCCACAGCCACACTCTGAGCCAATTCACTCTTGCCAGTAACGTACGGCTGGTCGTCTACCAATGCACATTCAGCACCACCGTCTTCAGTGTACGCTGATTCCAGCTGCTCCGAATTAGACGGTTCAGCTATGGGGTTGTCCTAGAAAAGAAAAGAAAAAAAAATTCAGTAACAAAACAAATATGGCAAACACAGAGTTACTCTTGGAATAAGCTGATGTTTCAGATTATGCATAAAAATGAGACATTAAACTTTTTGATACTTTAAAAACCTATACATCAAGTTTTTTTTTTTTTTTTTTTTAAATTAGTTAGTGACATATATGCAAGGCTAACTTGCAACTGGTTAAATACATGTTGATCTGTGTTTTGGCTCTCTCTTTGCATGTGGGATTCATTGAGGCTAAAAACTGGGTCTGCTGTATTTACCGCTACACGATTTTCAAAACGGCTGGTTTGATGCATGCTAGCATGCGGCGTCTCACACTGCATTGAGATGCGCGCTTTAGCGGAAGCACCTCTATCATCGCGGTTTAATGCTGATGGTTATTTTCTTAAGGGACCCGCCTGTACGGGCACACAACACTGTGTAGAGCTTCAGAAGAAACTACATGATTTTGAAAAGTATTCAAGATATCCGAGTGGCTTCTGTTTACGAATAGGATTTAAGAATACGCTTTGGGCGGGTGAGTAGTCCTGTTTCTGTATTTTGTTTGAAAGCTATATTTTTAGGAGAGTGAAAATGGCTGAAACACGTATTTTCAGAATCATTTTTAGGCACGAAACAACAGGTACAAGTTCTCGAAAACACTCGAGGGACTTGCATTACATCTTTATCTCCATTTGTCTCCTATGTAATGTTTCTGTATTTTGTTTTCTATCGTATCTTTAGGAACTCCAGTTTTACATTTGTAGTTTTAGTTTAGTAGTATCCATAATAATAACTTGTGTGACAATCAGGTTTCAGAGTCCTAAAACTATCCAAACAATTAAAATATTAAAAATCTTGATACCCTGCAGTTTGTGCATCAGGTCGAATCACGTCACGTAACATTTAATCAAATCCAAGGTCACGTAACATTTAATTTATTACTTTTCTGTTCACGTATCGCAAAATCAAATTTTTTTTTCAACACATCAACATACACTACACAAAATTTAGCTTCAAAATAGCCTAACTTACAACTGCTCCAACTGAAAACAGCAAATCAAGTATTTTTATACACATGTTCAAACTCCTGCTTTCCAGTGACTTCACAATTGATGACGAAAGAAGATGACATTTCCTGATCAACTGTTTTGGCATTGTTCAACAGTGAATCACTGTGTAGTCCAGATCATCTGTTAAGTTTCATCACTGGATTCGTCCTTGTGTCGCTGTGTTACCTAGGGTTGTTTTCCTGTATTTACTGTTCTTGTTGAAAATTTTTCATCATTGTCATGCCACTGTGTTTGCCTGTGCTGTAATTTTTTTTTCCTGACCTAATTCCTTCCACCGAATTATCTGTGCTGCCCAGACACGTAACATTTGATATTAACTGCAATGGTTTGTTCTCCGTGGGTTTATTACTTTAATACGTGTTCAACCATTTCTGTCACTTCTTGGAGTCTTTCTATGAAAAACCAGCGTAAAACAAAAATGGTGTAAGTTCATTAAATTATTTTATATCTGTTTTCATATTGTAGCAACTTCACTGACAGAACTGAAAACTCTCCGCAAGAACTCAAACAAAGGTATTCAGATCTGCTGGAGTAGACTGCATCTAGGTACAAGATGTCCCACTTTAGATGAAGTGGCAGTAATAAAGAATCTACTCAAACTCACTACTACTTAAATAATGAAACATGTCAGAAGTTGGGTTCTCATAACCACTGGTCTGGTCTCACCACAATATCACCTCAAAGCCTTAGCATATGAAACAGCAGCATTCTAATAATTTACAATAAATAAGGGTATTTTTTTATGGTGTATTGTGATAAAACAGAGGGGGGGAAAAAACTAAACATTCAGTTAATTCAACTATAACACAACACCGAAAACAAATTAACTCATGAAATTAGTATAAAGTCAACTAAAATTTAATTCTTTAACAGCCAAAATTTAAATAATATCATTATGTTAGTATTATTTTATAACCAAATGTATGAACACACTGGATTTTTAATACATAATTTTACCTTCCAATTGATGCTGGACTTCTTATTGTTATTTTATCCTCTTTAATTTAATGATTTTACTAGAATGGAATACATACTTAAAATTTACAAAACCTTGCGGAATAATATTTGGTTGTGAGTAAAGCTGTAGGCACATTCATTATTTAGCAAATACAGTTAGTTTGGAAATTAAAATTACACTATTTTGATTTAAAAAAAAAAACACTAAAAAAATATTTTCATCTAAAAAGCTTAATGTTGTAAAATATTATACTTTAAAATGTGATCATAAAAATAAAACCATTCAATCTCTAATAAAAAAAAAAAAACCACACACACACCACCACCACCAGAAGCAAAGTTTACCTCACAACTCAGCACTTCAATGGTTTCAACTTCTTGTATGTCTGCCTCATGCTGCTCCGGACATCCGTCGCCCGGAACCAACGGCTGAACCGACTCACTCTTGAATGCGAAAGGTGTTGCTACTTCATCGATCACCACAACACCAGGTTCTGACGACTGTAACAAAAACAAAATGTAAATTTACTAGGGATTTGGGGCATAGTTAGGGGAGAGGGGAAGGTGGATTCCAATACTGATCTGTTCTATACTTTTATTCAGGGATATCGTAATAACGTGAGTCTCGGTCTCACGTCCAAATAAATATGTATGTACATCTGATCGATGATTCTTGTTTCAATCATATGTATGTGCCACTGCACATGCTTATTTACCTCTATTTACCTCCATACACTACTGTATCAAGGATGACCTAGTTGTGAGATTTCATTATTATGATGGCCTCCGGCAGGGTTGGCTGATTTAAACCACAATGGTTTAAACTATCGTTTAAATCAAGTGGAATCGATAATTTTTTTTAAAAATGTATTTTTAAATAGAATATCTTAATATATTTTGATTTAAGGTCTAATTCCACTCTAATAACAAAAATAATTTGCACATTAAGGTTTCTTGTGATTTACGGGCACAAATAATGATATACTAATAAATTTCTTATCATTTAAATTATCTGAATATGTTGTACATTATACACGGGTAAATACTACTCTAAAAATAAATAAATTAGTAAATCTTAATCAAAAGTGTAAACAAGAGGAAATAAAAAAATTTATTATTAAAAAAAAATCCTATTTTGTGGGAAATCACTGATTGTACAATAAATCTCATCTCCTGGGGCCCTGTGCCGATGCTTTTAATTTTTATTTTACTTGTTTGTCTAGTGTTCTGTTAAAAAAATGTATATCAATGGGAAAAGGAAAATTAAAATTTGACCAGCGTGTAAATTAAAGTACTGGTTAATAACAATTTCCATTCACAATTTCATATTAGAAAACTTCAAAATATTTTATTGCCACGTAGTCACCCCGATTCCACCAAAATTTTATTGTAAGCATTTACAAAACCAATCTGAAGATAACCATCATCGAAAATGAAGTTCCTAGTTGGCTTAAAGTTTTGTGCAAAAGATTTAATTTTTAAAATTTTGCAGGGGAAGACCTCATAAAAGTAAAAGCTAAGGCCCTACAAAGTCTAGAGCCACCAATGCTTCTTGACCATCCCTCGCTGTGTTACAAGAACGAAGGAATGAAAGAACCATCAACATTGAGGTAATTATGGTATAGATGATGAGTGGCGGTTAGATGAGAATGGAGCACTGATTGAGTTATTAAAACTCAGACCGGCCCGGCTAAAAGACGACCTGACTTGCAACATTCATAAGCACTTTAGAAATAATAAATTATGATGTTCGCTGAAAATGTTTAAGTTTTTGAATTTCAAGGTTAAGTACAAATTTAGCTTGGCAGTCTTTACTGAAGATAAAGATTTAATAGAACTTTTATGCAGACTAATTTTTTTTTAGATCTGCACAAACAAAAAAAACCAGTCCGTATTGCACGATGTTTGAGCCACTGCCCAAACACGATTTATTCAGACGACACCGAGCAGAGAAATGGCAAGGTGACACTACAGCCTACACACATCCCCGACCAACAACAACACAGCTTTTGCAAAGCAACCAATCTCAACAAATTTCACTACCGGGAAACTTACAGAGGTTCGTGCCTGCTTTACTGTCTCTCTCTTTCTAGTCAATTGATAAAACACTGTGGGAATTGCAAAATTTCAACTTTCCCCTCGTAGGAATAAATACAGAAAATTGCCATTTCAGCCTCGGCAGTCTGAAAAAACCACGGCGCCACAGAGTCACACACCTGCCTCTCATCCTTTCTTTCACTCAAACAACAACAAATGTTCTAGAATCATTATGAAAGCTGCTGAATAACTGCAAACATAAAATGCAGGCAATCAAACCAAACAAAGTAAATAACTGAAAAAAAAAAAAAAAATGCATTTAACACACCTAAAAACTCTGTTCCAAAAAAAAAAAAAAATAATGAGAAACAGTAAAATTATAGTTAAACTGCTTTTCTGAATAAAACATCTTAACACAAAAACTATTAACCAGAATATTAGTAATGATAAAAAAAAATGATATAAAAATTACTAATTAGTTCACTATAATCTTTAAACTATGAAATCTATGAAACTCGGCTGATTCCTCTAAATAAATAAAATAAATAAATTCCTTAAAAATTCTTTCATAAGCTGGGGGGGGGCATGGTCTTGCACCGTTACAGACTCAAGAAATGGGAGTACCTAGAGAAAACCCACCTGCTCACTGCAGAACTGTTTTGGTGGAAAGAGAGCGTGATCTTACCTCTTAACTGTGGCCCCATCCTCCTTGCTGTTTTTACATTCAACAGACATCTAATAAAATCACCCTTAAACATTACGGCACCAAAAATATGATCCGGGGGGGTGGGGGGGGGGGGGGAGATTACTACACTTTGCAGATCACTGAAACACTCCATCCGTATGCATGTGTAAAAACAGCAAATTACATTCAACTTGAACTATGCTTTCTGAATGTTTATAACGTTTTACCAATATGCATTATTTCTTAATATTATAACAACAAATTTTGAGTAATGTGAAAAATTTTTATAAACCAAATGGTGACAAAACAAATCAAAGGGAAAGGAAATGAAAAAGTTCATATATATTTTGAGAAAGTAGGCACTAATAAGAGTGCATTCAAACAGTTAAAATTATATTACACACTATAAAAAAATATAATATATACAGTTACAACATATCTCACCTGAGTTTCTTTGGACTCAAACTGTTGAGCATCAAATACTTTCAACTGTTCACACAAAAGAGAATTTTTACCCTCCAAAATAGAAATGTGTTTCTGCAACTGTGCACACTCATTTTCCAAATTTGTTTCTTTTTGCTTGAAGTCATTTTTAACATCTCCAAGGTCGGCATACAACTTTTCAATTTCAGCTTTCAGTTTAACTATTTCATCAGATTTTAAGGTTACGTCTCTCATTAACTCTACCATGGCCTAAAACAAATAGAGAGAAAAAAAATTAATTAATAAGGTAATAAATTTTAAGTGAAAAATTTCAAGGCTTATTAATATACAAGTATTAAGATTTTTAATGCAACTTTTAAATATTCTGACACTACGTATTTATACTGACATTTAGAAGAGAATATAGGAATGACCACTGTGCCAAGGACATGTGAAACAAGTAAGGCTAAGAAGAAATATATAAATAAGAACATAAGACACTTACAGCCAAACCTCTGAGTAAAATATCAAGTAAGAAAAATGTCTTAATGAAAACACTCATACTAATGTAAAAGAAATTATTTCAAATCACTTTTACAAAAACAACACTTACGCAAGGACTGGGAACATATACAAAACAACCAAAACTTAAAGCATCTATCCCCCTGAAAATTTGAAAACTGAGTAAAAATATGCTTATTTAGCCAGTAGGACGATCAATCAAATATGGGCATAGATTCTAGGGGTGCTAGACCTCCCCACTGCCCAAATCAAAAAACCCCTCTTTGATGGGGTTTGCACTTAAAAATCGTAACAGTGAGACAAAAATGATAAACGTAAACCAGCCCCCCCCCCCCCCCCCCAAAAAAAAAAATAATTTTTTTTCCCCCCGGATTACCACCCCTGCAGACAATCACCAATTTGCATATCACTTCTATACCAATCTAGCCAATTTTCTAAGAAAATTTAGTATTTTATACAGATTGTACATAAACAGTGGGGCATAAATTTAATAAATTTAATAGATGGCAGGAAATGCCAACATCAAGCAACTTTTATTAAGGAACACATGTCCAGAAACATAGATGCGAACAGTAGCATGCAAATTTGAATTTCGCAGGCTTCAGAGGACAACTCCAATCCCTGAAAAAATGCGCGATCGCAGGCATTGTGGGATTCAAATGCTCAATGGGAAGTCAAATTCTAACTTACGTTTGTCTACAAACGAGTCGAATGAAAATCACAAATAATAAAATAAAATATTATGAATTTTTTATTATTAACTCTGTAAGTACATTGGTACAACTTACTAAAAAAAAATAGCTTCTCCATAAAACACCTTAAACTGTGTAGAGATCCCTTATTTTTTAATAGAAATTATGCTAAGTTCATTAAAAACATCAAATTATGTTATCTTTATTTAAAATTACTCAATAAACATGAGGGACAGAACAGTTTAAGTTCCCAACTTACTGGTAATAACTAATAAGCCATCCATAAGGAAATTAAAAAAGTGTGTTTTACCACGGTAGAAATGAAACTTATTTGGCAATTAAAACCGCAATTATTAGTAAGTACTTATATTGTAAGGGGTAAAACGGCAGAAAGAGAGAGAGAAGACAATTTTCTAAATAAATATTAACTCATTCCAAAATAACTGCTCAGGATATCAATAATTATTTATCAACCAATAAGGATTAAGTAACAATAAATGTTACTCACTGTTGAAATCCTCATACCATTGAGAAAAACTGTACAATTCTTCAAATAATTCCGCCATTTGGAACACAACCAAGTCTCTGAACGAAATATGAAATTCATAACCGGAAGCGCTGTCAATGCTGGAAATGCAGGGATTGTCTCAACAGAGCGCTCTACGCTGCTGGTTGAACAAGGAGGAACGCGAGCGTGCTGGTAGCAAAAAAAATAATTCAAGGCAATCACAGTTGACTGTATAGGATACCTATATCTATTTGCTGAAACAAGCGCATGAGCACTTTCTCTGTCTTATTCTTTCGTTCATCTATCTCTCTCGATTCTATTTTTTTTTTCCTTTTGGCGAGGGATGAATCATCGCACAAAGAGATCCAAAATGAGCCCAGCAACATATATAGCAAGGTGCTTTCTTTATATATCTTTGACCAAGTACCTACTCTCTGTCCTTTTCGCATCAGATAGTTTCACAACTAAGTTTCACGAAAACATTGCATTAAAATTCGGCCTTGAAAATTCATTCTCGATTCATTTCACTTCAATAAATTATTTAAACATGGGATGTTAGAAATTTTATAACTAGCTGGTTAGCAGAATTAATATATCACGGCAATGGTTCAGAACCAACAAGATGTCTTTGAGGTTTCTCCGCCTTACGGCTCAGTCTCCCACATAAACGGCACGAATTGGGTATCCAAGTACAGTCTATATTTCATGCCAGTTTACACATATGAAACTGTAATTATTTCATAGTTCATACACACTTAAAATGTGTATTTATTAATATTAATATACATATTTATTTATGCTGTGTCCTAAAAAAATTATAAAAAAATGGACTTAAGAATAAAGTTAAAAAATTTTTTTAATAAAAATAAACAAAATATAAGATGTCCACTTTTCTTTTCTCAAGCAAAATTGGACTGCTAAAAGTCTAATAATCCCAAATTTTTAGTGTAACAAACAATTTTCTTTTAAAATTCCATTATTAAAAATACTTACTCATTAAATATGATACAATGGCTATACTAGAGCCCTCCTTCACAAAATTCTGGCTACAGTCTTGATTCTTGCAATGGAGAAGGTAGATTTAAAACATTATATTGAATATAGTGGTGCACCGATGCGGATACCGATGAATCGTAATCAGCGATTATGGGTACTTACCGATTAATCGTAACCGGCGATTATCTTAACGATTACTTTGCCGATTATCTACGTCCCGGCGTAATTAAGTAGGATTTTACCGTGTAATATTTTGTTACACATTTTAGGACGAAATACGAAAATATTTGTATATATTACAAAATTCATCTAACTCCGTCATAACATGATTACAGATATTTCGTTAAGTTTAATAAATCTCATTGCCTCGAACAATAAAAAATACATTTTTCCTACACGTTTATTTACGTTTCATATTTTGTTCTGTCTTTTGTTTAGTGGCCTTGTACATTACCTATAGCCAGAGACGTAAAATAGATGGCACGCAATCAAAATACCACAAACAGTTGCAGTGGATTCTATGACAATCGATCTTTTCGAGTCGTAGTAGCGGTTCAAAATCGTGGTCCCGATACCTTCTAGAGTTTATCACTGCGTTTTACAAACTCGTTATGGGTATCTTTGGTAACATTATCCGTTGTTGTGTTATTTGTATGTGACATGAAAAGTGAAAAAGTATTTATAATTTTATATATTCAGTCAACATAAATAAAATCACAGGTGCTAGAATTGGTTTTGAGTCATTTTTATATAATTATAGTGAGATGGCGAGTAGGGAGAAAAAAAGTGAAGTGTGGAAACATTTTTCTATAAACTCAAGTGAACAAAATAAAGCAACATGTTTACATTGTTAAACGGTAATTTCTTGATGCAACCTTATGTCATAGTCGATAATAATGCTAGTTTTCTGCAACAAAAACTTACCCATTGTAAATTACAATTATTAGACTGTAGTTCAAGTTGTTTACAATAATATAAATAGAAGTTAATTTAATTTACACTTTGCAACGACTTAATAGTGTATTATATATTTTTATACTGTTATTATAACTGTATTCTCAATTTTACCTAAATTCACATGGAAATAAAAAATTTTGTGTGCATTATTACACTTAAAAAAATTTGTTCATTATAATCGGTATCTGCCGATTAATGCTCTCATAATCGGTATTCGAATCGGTAATTGGTAAAGTCATATCGGTGCACCACTAATTGAATACACACGATAGTTTACATCGTGCCATACAAGAAAATTGTAGAAAAGGCAAAAAAAAAGTTGAATAAATTAATACACAAACACAGATACAGAAAAACAAACAAAAATAGCACATGTCAAATTTTTATGCATTTAACATCTAACATCGGCTGATTTTGGCCAGGTTGTTCAGGTCAGTTTATGCATAACCTGTGTTTGTTCTTTCATCAAGTTATTTATGACACAAAGAGTAGAAGACTAGCTATGGATTCTGTCCAACATAATGATGTTTTAAATAAACATTATACATAGTATGTATCTGTCATGAATGTCCTCAAATAATAGCAATGACGTGAAAATTGCAGAAAGGAGAAGAATGGACTAAAGTGAGAATGAGAAATGGTGAAAGGATAGAGGAAGATGGAGGCATTTTACTTTAATGACCCAGCCACAGGCTGGAAACAGTTGTTGATTATTATTATTATTATTATTATTGATGGTGGTTATGATAGTGGTGATGATTATGGTGGTGGTGGTGGTGGTGGTGGTGATGATGGTGATGATGGTGGTGATGGTTGTGATGATGATGGTGGTGGTGATGATAGTGGTGATGGTGATGGTGGTGATGATGATGGTTGTGATGATGGTGATGATGATGGTGATGGTGGTGGTGATGGTGGTGGTGATGATGGTGGTGATGGTGATGATGGTTGTGGTGATGGTGGTGATGGTTGTGATGGTGGTGGTGATGATTATGGTGGTGGTGGTGGTGATGGTTGTGGTGATGGTGGTGATGGTTGTGATGGTGGTGGTGATGATTATGGTGGTTGTGGTGATGGTGGTGATGGTTGTGATGGTGGTGGTGATGGTGGTGGTGATGATGGTTGTGATGATGGTGATGATGGTTGTGGTGATGGTGGTGATGGTTGTGATGGTGGTGGTGATGATGGTTGTGATGGTGGTGGTGATGATGGTGGTGATGGTGGTGATGGTGATGATGGTGATGGTTGTGATGGTGGTGGTGATGATTATGGTGATGATGGTGGTGATGGTGATGATGGTTGTGGTGATGGTGGTGATGGTGGTGGTGATGGTGATGATGGTTGTGATGGTGGTGATGATGGTGGTGATGGTGATGGTGGTGATGATGGTTGTGGTGATGGTGGTGATGGTGGTGATGGTGGTGATTATGGTGGTGGTGAAGGTGATAATGATGATACAAAAATTAACCATCTTGGCACCTTGAGAATACACTCAACTGAGCCCAACCGCATCAAGTAGAGCGCTGTCACGCACGTACCTCTGAATGCATCGACAGTTCCTTGTCCACATTCATCTGCTTCCCCAGTTCCAGTATCGATTCAAACTTTTCCTGCTGCGACTTCAGTTTATTCTCCTTCTCTTCCATCGCATTCGACACGGATTTCGCAGCCTCTTCCTTCTCCAAGTTTGATAGCTTCTCTCTCAGTTCGCTAATTTCCTTCAGTCGTTCTTCTCTTCCCTCATTTCTTGATTAAAAAAAAAAAAAAACATTTAACTAAAGTAAAAAAATCCCACCTAAGAAAATTTCTTGCATTGTATGTTTTGAAAAATTTGGCACATGAACAATAAATACATACAATTTTACCCTTTGATTAGTCACATCAAATATACATTATGCCCTAACAATGGTGTGTTGGGTAAATAATTCACATTCATTGAATTCAGTATATTAAATGATTACATCTTTGAAATTCGAATTGACTTTTGATTAAATATGCTGATTGATTTTGTGATTCTTGGTTGCATTTCAGGGCTTTATGGTGTATTAATGTGCATTCTGGTCCTTAATAGTGTATTATGAGCATTTCTGTGTTACATGGTACGTATATTGAAATGCTTTCGGTTTTACTGCAATTCACCATATGATCTTTGTCCCTACGGAACTAGAACAGGTAACTAGAAAGAAAAAAAGTGACTCCTGAATGTGTGTTTTTCTTCCCCAAGTGTATCAGTTTTTTTTTTTAAAGTGTAAGTTGGAAACAATTATAAAAAAAAATTGGTTGTCTGTAAAGTCGGTTTACGGTAGGAAACCAATGGGAGTGTTTCAAGTTTAATGTGCCTCGAAAAAGTCAAGTCGATGGTTGCTCCAATCGAGTGGAAGAGAGATAGATGTGGCGCAAAGGTACAATGTGCGTAATGGGACACTTTTTCGTGCGTGCAGCCGGCGTTCATTGATTTATTAGACGTTGTCACGCCAAAAAAATTAAAAATTGGGAATATCGTCCAATGGCGATGCTAAGACAATTTACATTGGTACATAACTACGTAGAGCTTTAAAAAATTTGTTCATTTAAACAGGAAACCTGCTACTAATTACCTCGCAGCTGCCTCGACTCTGGACTGCTCCAACTCCGCTGCCAAGCTGCGTAGCTGCGACTGGTACTCCTCACAGCGCGCAATGTGCTCCTTCACTTCGCTGTTCCTCGCAGCTATTTCCTCCTGCAACTTTTCCTTCTCGTCCATCAGCTCGCTCCTCTTCAATGCTGGGAACAAAGCATGCCCTGCTAGTGACAGTTACTGCCAAGATGAATTTTTGTTTCTGCGTGGATCAAACAAAATGCGGCAAAATTTTAGTTTCTGCAATGGCAAGAGTTTCCATACTATTAAAGAGTTTGACCATTTTATGGGTTAAATCAATCTTTTTTTTATCTCATGTCTCGGTCTATCTGGCAAGACAAACTAAAATACAAATTACTATAAAAAAACACCTTTCACAAAAAAAAATACATAACTTCCAGAATTAACAATACACAATGTGTTTCCATCAACACTGCATCTGAAAAATAAATCATTTATTTATTTTATAAAACTTTGAAACTATGTATGCAGAATTTATTTGATCAATCAAAGGGCTATAGATATTTTATTTATTATTGTGCTTAAAATTTATACGCACTTATACGGTCATGGATTATTTAGAGCACACAAATTCATGGTTAAATCAAATCACTCAAATACCATAATTTAGAGTGTATGTTCCTTTCCATTTAATTATTTTATATTTACAGTCCACATGGTTAAACTACAGTAGAACCCTGTTATAATGTTCCTGCATATAATGTTTTCCTGCTTATAATGTCATATTTTTAAAGTCCCAATATTTCCTCCATAAGGACAATGTATTTATTTCCTGCATATAACGTTCATAAATAGTGTAATTTCCTGCTTATAATGTTTGCTTTCTAACATTCAATAAATGGGGAAAAAATGTTTTAAAACCAAATTATTCCAACACTTACGATAAAAAGTTTCCTTTATGTATGTTTATGTTTACAATCACTGCCATACAATACAGGAAGTTTGTTAAAATACAATTTTATGCAATATACTCAAGGTACACAATGTTCATAGTTACGTGTCAGTTGGCACCCTTAGTCAACTCTTCTCTTCCTTGCCATTCCAGTGGGTATTCAGATGCACGTACATAGTCCTACGATATTTAAGTTGCCAACCATTGAGCGAGGGCATAACTAAAAGTGTTTTCTATTGCTTAAAAATATATATTTTTTCATTCATACATAGGAATCCCAAAATTAAACATTTTCAGGTGGCGAAGGAGTAGACGTTCTCACTCTTAATGTTGTCATCATGAATCGTGAGACAATTTCACAGAAAATGTGGCAGTGTATCTTTAAAGACAAACAAAATTTAACCAGGGAACAAGACGAAGTTGAAAAATTGTTGGCTTGTTTCAGAAAAGTATACTATCTTTGGTTTTAACATTAAAGTTGTTTACATAGCTTGGTGAGTCCATTGGTACAAAGCTCGAACATTGTTAAGTGCTAAATTGAGATTTCGTGCTTATAATGTTTACCTGCTTATAATGTTTTTTTCTTGTGCTCCCTTGAAAAACATTATAACAGGGTTCTACTGTATATGACCTTTTTAGTGGCTGAACTTTTACAAACTAAAAACATAATATAACATAATTTTTGCATAAGGAGAATGAAATGGAATAAAAAACTGGATCTTTTTATTTTTATAAAGTCAATTTTACAGGTTGCTATATGATGGGGTTCAATTTTCTTTTAAAAAAAAATATATATTTAATTTTTCCCGCCATTTAAAATCAGAATTTTTTATAATTTAAAATACTAAATAAAATAAAGTTTTTTTTAAGAATTTAAAACCATACCACAACAGTAGCCACCAGTATCGCATTTAAACCCAAAAATTGTAGGTTATTTATTCCATTTGGTTCTCCTTATCCATATTGAAAAAACATTTTACAAATTCAACTTTACCAGCTAATTTTATATATACAGTGTAAACTCTATATAACGACACTTAACAGACTGAGCATTTTTCGGCGTAATAGAGAGTGGTCGTTAAATGGAGAGAAATAAAAGATATCATTTTACTATTCTATAATATGTATTTACTAATATAGTACACATTTTACACACGAACATTAATATTCATACAAATAACAAAACTTATTGCATATAGTCTGTTATCTTAGTCTGATGTTTTTTGCTGCTCCAATATTTTAATTGTATTTTCTTATGTTTCTTCTTATTTTAATTGTATTTTCTTTGTTTTTCCATATTGTAGACACGGTAGAGCGGCTAAATCCAAAGCGTCTTCCAACATCACTGATCTTTTCTTCCGCCTCTATTGAGCGTATTAATAAAACTTTTTCGTCAATACACAAAGATTTTCGTTTACTCACCATGTTTACAGTTCGAAAGTCTGTAAGCAACTTCAATAATGATAATGTGTAACAACTTGACAAAAGTCTAGTAACCGAGGTAAACATGTGCAAGATCATCACACAAAAACAAAAGACAAAATTTCTTAGACGTGCTAGATAATACAACAAAACAGCAAACAAAAGAATGTACACAGCTGTAGTTCTTATAAACTTCCAATCTCAGAAAGTACTGCTTAATGATTTATAATGTCCTATTGGGTATTGTTGTTAAATAGAGTGAGCGTGACGCTATATAGTGTGTATTATTGTATAAAAAAACAAGGTAAACAACCAAAGACAAGCAATTTCGATATTTTAAGGAGTTTGTCGTTAAATCGAGTGACGTTATAAAGAGTTTACACTGTGTGTGTGTGTACATATACAGCAAAACCCCTTATTTGCACTTTTCATGGGGACAAAGTAAAAAAGTGTAAAAAGCGGGAAAGTGTAAATAATGGGAAAAGTAAGAAATACATTAAAGTTAATTAAAACATAGTCGCATCCTGCAGCGTTCATAACAAATGCTGGCTACAATACACATACGCATTGCACCACAGTAAAAAAATTTAAAAAAAAGGGAGGGGCAGTAAATTGGAAATTTACCGTTAATAGCGCGCCGTTTGCGGAGAAAGGTCATCGTACTCAATCAGCTGTTATGGCGCGGCGTAGCCGCCGGCTGGCTCTCTCTGTTGTCTGAGCTGCGCATGCGCAGTATAACTCACTCAACGCTCCGCCCAGACTCGTGACGTTCCATCAGCAGCCAGCCAATAGATGCGAGCTTAGCGGAAAAAAATATAAGCTCCACCTCCCGTGTACCAGTTATGTCCAGTTCAATACCAGTTTATTGGTATACGCACCAGTTTTCTCGCTGCCGTGAAATGTTCAAGTTTACGTTCATCTTGATGTCTTGATACCAATAATTAATTATTTACGATACCCAGATATAAATGGTTAGTTTAAAAAATATGCTTTACTGTACAATACTTCCAAAATTATAAAATACGTTTAAAACAGTTACCAAGACTCCGCTCATTTTATCTAGTGAAGTTTATGTCTCGTACCAGTATTTCGGCTAAGTAGTGACATAAATATAGTAACAGAACGTTTATACATTCGTGAGTTTACGTTTTTCCCGAGTACATTTTAGATTGTCTCCTGCTATAATTACTCGGACTTTTACACGCCTAGGCATATATTATTATATGTTTAGAAATAAAAGCAACTTTTCATGTTATAAAATATGTTTATTTTGCGATTTAAAATGTTCACTGCCGACTATAAAAGTTACGTTTTTCACAATGTTTTTAGGCCTACTATCGTTGTTACGTGACGTAAATAGCGGGATGGATTAGATTTTTGAGACGTAATTCGCGTGAAAGTATTGTATTGGATTAAATGGGAACCAAACGGGACCTGAAGAATATAGTGCAAATAACGGTAACGTAAATAAGGGGTTCCACTGTATATATATATAGGTGTGTACATATATATATATATATGTATATATATATATATATATATATATATATATGTGTGTGTGTGTGTGTGTATGTATATGTATGTGTGTGTGTATGTATGTGTGTATATATATATATATATATATATATATATATATATATATATATATATATATATATATAAATTATACATAAAAATTATATTTTGTTGAAGTTTGGCCACTCAAAAAGTCGACAAGTTTAAATGTGTTAAACATAAAAATATCATAACGCCCTAAAGACATTAAGATACATGAAAAATTACTAACGTATAATGATTATTTTATCGTACTACTGTGGTCAAAGTGTTGACATACTTACAGAAAACAGATAATGGGAGGAAAACTTTTTGCAACACTTAATAGGGGTTGGAAATGGTGAAGAAAGCATGTGTGTACATGGAACCAGTACAACTCAAAATAAATTTCTGCTGTAACTTTAATATTCCAGTAACGTCATCATTAGAGAAAAAGAAATCCCTGACTACCTAAGAAATTTCCAGAGTTTATCCTATTGCTAAAAATGCCCTGACGTTTCCAAGTTTTCTCCGTTTTTTCTGTAACTAGCCACCCTGTAGTCTGAACTGCAGTCTTTCCGCTGTTCACTGTACGTTTGTTAAATCAAACTCTGGGTACTTACATGAAGCTCATGAATACTTCAAAGATACTATATTTTAATTGTGTATTATACTCCTTTACAATGCACGATAACTTTTAACCCCGATGTTGATAATTACATGAAGTGATACGCAACAGCTTCACTACATTTGTAACATAACTAAATTATCATTCATTATGGTGAAGTGTAAGCATTTGTTAATTTGTATCACAAAATACATTTGCAGCATCAATACACAAGTGTAATTTTATTTACATTATTGCATGTTAAAAGTACACTATCTTGGGGAATGGTAACAGGATATGTATGAAGAAATAAAGTAACCTAGTAAACTTAAGAGGTTATCAGTGTTGAATTTTTTTATTTACTGTATTTTCTATATTATTTTTCTTTGAATTTTTTTTCCTCGAATATTGAATCCTTCATACACTAAGTATTTGATGGTGTTTGAGGAATTTCAATTAGCCCATCCCTACTTTGTAATTTAACAGTTGAATACAAATACTAAATTATTCGTTTCAATATTTGGAATTTTGAATATTTGCTCTGGGCTAGTGTAAAGCGAAGGGGCATGAAAACAGGATCAGATGAAAATATACTCACCACACTCCTTTATAGAATTTTTTAAGTTGCTGATTTCTTTACCCAGAACCTCAATCTCTTCCCTAGCAGCTTTAAGTTCGTCATTAAACTTTTCTTCTTGATCAAGCTGCAACTTCACTGCATTTTCTTTCTCCAACTCCAACTTGTCCATTTCTTTATATTTATCCTGCAGCAAAAGGATATTATTACACACTGAATATTGTTTTTCAAAAGCAAAATTTGGAACAATCATGTTATAAAACAATTGAAACCATTCTTCTCCCTTAGTTACAAAACAGCAATTTTTACATCTATTATCACTCTATGTACTTCTTCTTAAAAGGTTCAAATACAATAAATTGGCAGATAAATAGAATATCCTGGTATTCCTATCTCTTTTATTAGTTTAATAGGAGGTTTCTTAAAAGTTCATAAAAGTAATGACACATAAAAAATATTACAAGAGAAAAGACTTAATATTCTTTAAAAGTTGATAAAATTTAACCATCAAATAAAAACAAATTCTCTCTGCCGTTGCTGCATGGAAAAATTGAACTTGGGTACAAAACCATTTAAAATTCGGAAGGAAATGCAAGAGTTATACACCTGAAAAATTTGTGATTGCAAAAAAAAAAGAAGAAAAAATACAGTCACTTCTGATGCTCTTAAGTTGAAACATAATTTTCTAATATAATTTTTTCCATCTTTTACAGGAATCCCCACAAAAATAGACTCTCATTTTTTACAAATGTTACATTTTCACAACTCTCGGCTACAGTATTACGAGAACGGTAGATCACGGAGAAGAAAATTTATAGAATAAAACTTGTTACAAATTTAATTATGAACAAAAAAAGGTTTAGTACAATATTTTTTCGCATCTTTAAAATTTTATTGGACTATTTCCGTATTCCCTTCTGTGTGTAACGTACCTACTTCCTCCGCTGTAATATGAAGCCTTTCAGGCTGCTGTCAGCTACAGGAAGAGTTTGTTTGAAAAACTACAGGCTCTGTCTGTAAATTTACTGTCTCCTGAACTGGGTGGATGGGGGGGGGTACTTTTTCATGATTTTGTGGCCAGTTTAGTTACTTTTCCGTGACTTAATGAAGTCCTTCGGTTTAGTTACTTTTCCGTGACTTAATGAAGTCCTTCGGTTTAGTTACTTTTCCGAGACTTAATGAAGTCCTTCAGTTAAGTTACTTTTCCGAGACTTAATGAAGTCCTTCAGTTTAGTTACTTTTCCGTGACTTAATAAAGTCCTTCAGTTTAGTTACTTTTCCGTGACTTAATGAAGTCCTTCAGTTTAGTTACTTTTCCGTGACTTAATAAAGTCCTTCAGTTTAGTTACTTTTCCGTGACTTAATGAAGTCCTTCAGTTTAGTTACTTTTCCGTGACTTAATGAAGTCCTTCAGTTTAGTTACTTTTCCGTGACCTAATGAAGTCCTTCAGTTAAGTTACTTTTCCGTGACTTAATGAAGTCCTTCAGTTTAGTTACTTTTTCGTGACCTAATGAAGTCCTTCAGTTTAGTTACTTTTCCGTGACTTAATGAAGTCCTTCAGTTTATTTACTTTTCCGTGACCTAATTCCTTCCGTTTAGTTACTTCTCCGTGACTTATTGAGGTCCTTCAGTTAATTACTTTTCCGTGACTTAACGAATCCTTCAGTTTAGTTACTTTTCCGTGACTTAATAAAGTCCTTCAGTTTAGTTACTTTTCCGTGAATTAATGAAGTCCTTCAGTTTAGTTACTTTTCCATGACTTAATAAAGTCCTTCAGTTTAGTTACTTTTCCATGACTTAATTAAGTCCTTAAGTTTACCGTATTTACTTGCGTATAGGCCCCCCCCCCCCCCTTTTTTTTCTCCAAATTTTTGACTCCAAAATAAGGGCCTATACACGAATTTGGAGGAAAAAATTGATTTTTCTTTTTTTTCAGGTATGAAAAACTAACATTTAATAAAAGCAAAATGAAATACCGCCACAACTAATTTAAACACCAATTAAATTTTGATTAAATGAAACAGCTGGCGGAACGACTGCCAAGTCGTGCGTCTTTGTCCTAATGAGGGAGGGCGGGGGAGGCAGCAACGCGGCAGGAGGGAGAGAGAGGCAGCGAGTCTGCAGGAGGGAGAGGCAGCGCTGCAGCAGGGGGGGGGGGGGGGGGGAGGCAGAGGCGTGGCTTAACCTCCCCCCTGGTGGCCTGCAGAGAGGCAGACCTGCAGCAGCCGCCGGAGCACGGAGCACTCCTCCATGGCGGAGCCCATGTCGGCCCCCAGCTCCTCCTGGGCCCGGGTGGCCCTCCGCTCCGCCCCGGCCTTCAAGGCCTCGACGCCGGCCGTGATGGCGGCCAGCACCGCCTCGCAGCGCCGGACCTGGTCCAGCTCGTCGCGCAGCCTCCGCTCCCGCTCCGCCAGCGCCGCCTGCTCGCGCCGGCACTGGCGCAGGGAGTCCGCCTGCCTCAGGCCGGCGTCGCGCTCCGCCTTCACCGCCTGCACACGCGCAGTTCCGCTCGTCCCCCGAACCCTAACCGACCCCTCACACAAGTTCACGACGGGGTTGTCCGCAAGTCATGTTCACGGTACAAATTAAACGATGCAAACAGAAATGAGATAAATCCAATTATATCGACGTGAGTCGGAAAACTAATAGTACATCAAACAAAATCACTCCATACAATATAAATGAAATGATTTGTACCCAAATGTACTTAAATAAGTAAATAAAAAGTAGAAAAAGATCAAAAAACATCAAAAGAAAGCATATATATATATATATATATATATATATATATATATATATATATATATGTGTGTGTGTGTGTGTGTGTGTGTGTGTGTGTGTATATAACGAAATTAGTGTACTTTATTAGAAAAGCATTACAATGATTAAATGCATGAATTGTAACGAAATAAATCATTGTAAAGGACTCAAATGTGTGAAAATTTTACGTGATAACGTCTTAAGAATACTTTGATAAAAATTGCATCCTTTTTTAATTTTCAAATATTACTTACAGTTTTGGCAAATTTAATTTAAATAATTTGTCTGAATATGATCACGAACAACTAGTTAAAAAAAAGCTCGCCTTAACCTGTTTGGTATTATAGAAGATTCTCTCGCAACGGTTGTCGGCCGGTTCTCGCACGCTCGGCTCAGGCGGAACGTGACAATTTTTTCGTGCGTACAGCCGGCGTTCATCGATTTGCCAGACGTTATCACGTCAAAAATTAAAAATTTACATATAATTTGTTAAAACCTTAGTAGCAAGGACAAATCGAAAACAATTACCTTCCCAAGATTTTTTTTTTTAACGCTGTTATCACGTGCTGCAGCGTTTCACAACCGGAAAGAAATCACTATGTCAGACCTTCCAACTTCAAACCTTCCCATTGGTGCATTAACTGGTCATTACATTTTATTTGAATAATGCACGTGTAACAGGTTACAATATAAACGCGTGGAGAAAAATTGCTACACAAATGTGAAGTCACACCAGACATACATAAACATTGTAGTTCTTAACCAACATAAAAAATTTAAATAGTGGGCCAACATAATCTGTAAAATCGAGAAAATTTTTAATAGTCCGTTATATCACTAAATTTTTTTAATTTTTTTAAAGTTTTTTTCTAGGCTTTTCAGATAATTAAAATATTCCATTCATATGACAAAGTTGTGAAATTTATAACAAATGTTAAATTAATTTTAAACATTTAATTTCTTTGAGAGGTGCTCATGGAAGACCAATCTATAGAGATCCCCTGAAGAAGTGATCATTCCTAGTGACGTAGCAGCTATTGGGAGTGGGCCATGTTCACAGTGCGTAGTGGTGTGGACTACTCTAAAAAGGCAAGAAAATAGAAAATGGCGGCCACGACATACCCGCAGAGGTCAGTCAGTCCGTATAGTGCCAACTGTTTGGTAGAAAGCTGCCGTTAATTTTCACAAGTACATTCGCGGAGAATCAAACTCTTTACCTTTAGAAAAATGTTAGGTAGTTAATTATTTAACTATTTTTGTTTATGATTTTGAATATTTTTTTTTTAATTTTCATTGCGACAACCTCGGTGGGTTTGAAACCGAGAACTTTAAACTCGATGGCAAGTGTCTTCACGTGAACGCCGCTCACCGCCCTGAGGGACTGCAGCTCCGCGTCGCGGCCGGCCAGCTTGGCGCAGAGCTCCCGGCACTGGCCCTCGAGCAGGGCCACCTGCCTCCTGAGGGCGTCCCGGGCGTCGCCGAGGCCGGCGAAGGCCTGGCGGGCGTGGTCCAGCTCTGCCCTCAGCGCGCCGCCAACGCCCCGGGCCCGGCGCAGCTCGGCCCGGGCCTCGTCCAGCCGGCGCTCGCTCTCCTGCAGCTCCGTGCCGAGGGCGTCCGCCTTCGCCCCGAGGTCCCTCGCCAGCCGCTCCGCCCCGGCCTTGTCCCTCAGCAGCTGTGCGACACAGACACCACACACACACACACACACACGTCACACACGTCACGGGCGTCGGCTGTTCAGACCGTGTATCAGTAGTGTGTGTGATTTCGCGTCGGCAACACTGATCGGACCTCAACGTTACCAGTGCTTCCGAGAAGTCCCTGGACACTCCAAGTTGTACATATTTCCCGCGCTGTTGTGCTGCGGCGACGATTACCCAGCATCATCTGCCAATAGTTGGCAGCCCTGAACTTCCAGCCGGAAGTGGTTCTACATCTCCCCCACCCTTCCCCTCAAAAAAATTTCTGCATATAGTCATATGTGAAATATGTAATATTCAATTTTTCAATGCACTATGGAAGATGACACAGTGACTCACAACTCATTATACTTCGCTCCAAATAATGATTGGTGCACAAGATATAGACACTCGTAAAACGTAACATGCAAAGCCCAATTCACTTAGGTGTTCCTTTACATTTTATGCTGCTTGATATATATGTTAACAGGTTTAGAAAAAAACGCACACATTTTAAGCCTAGGCACCTTAAGTAAAAAATCTTACTTTTAACATTTTAAAAGACACGGAATTCTCCTATTCCTAAACTAAGAAAAACTTACATTTTCAAAATCATATAACGTCATATCCGTCTGCACCGCAGTCGTACTTTCAGGTACGGCAAACGGAATTTCACCAAATCCGTCATCCAGTTTGTTTTTGTACATATTCTGGTAGACTTTCAACTGCTGCCTGAGACTGCTGCTTATTTCCTTGTGTTCATCAACCGCGAGTTCTGTCTGCCTGCATCTCTGTTGTTCTTTCAGTAGAACTTCCTAAAAAAAAAAAAAAAAAAAAAGATCATTGACACTAGGACTGTAAAAACTAATAAATGTTATATAATTATGGTTGAAAATAACTTATTTTGATTTTTAATTTCTCCTTAAAAATTAATATAAAGCTTAGTGTTTCATTTCATGGCATTATGTTGTTTTCTCTCATGATGTCATGAGTAAATTCCTGCTCAGTACCATTGCTTAAATAGTTACAATTCATAATGGCAGGAAATACAGTCTCTCTTAGAAACAGAACATTTTGAGCTGCAACAATAAAAATGTATTTAAGACTAATACTTGAACATGTATTATTATATTTTTAATATGTTAATTTTACTAAATATACTTTAGGTTACTACATTATACATTATATTACGTACTTAATAATAAAATGAAAATAAAATCTAAACAAGTATACAAACAAATATCAACACAAGAAAAATAAACAGAAAAATACAAGTACGATAATAACAAGTTACCAGTAACAGATTAAATTTTTTGTCAAATTTTCATACAATGATGTCCACGCTTTTTGTCTTGAGATTAAAATTTGTCTGAAAAACATGGATTGTAAGGGGGAAAAAAAAGTGAACATTGGTTTAAAACTTTTAAGTACCCTGAGTGCTCCACCATTACGGTATCAATCCAACTGTAGTTCCCGGGTAAATTTCTTATTGACTTACACCATTTGGCACAGTTTACAATATCTGACAAAATGTAAGTTTGAAGTAGGGTGAGGTATAAAATATTAAGCACACTAGCCTAAAATAAATTTAAGTCTGCAAATTTTTTTTTTACAGAATTGTATGTCAAAAACGAGAACTGAACAATATTAGAGACTCGAAACTTGGAGATTGTGTAATGTATTCCATGAAAACATTGAAAAACAGTTGAAACCACTTTATTGTACTTTTTATGATTCTTCATTATGAGTATAATGAATTCGTATTTCATAATTGCCTAATACTGTTTTGTTTACAGACATGGTCCTTGTGCGAACATAATGAGAAATTCAAAATGTAAGTTTGATTCTAGCTTTTTACATTCTCGAAACTAATGACATACCAATTTTGACCACATTGATGGTGAACAAAACAATAACAACAAACAAAATGTATTAAGTTAAATTTGAATTAGTAATTTTGTATTATTTTTAGTGTTGCAGAATTTAATTAAAAACCTTTGTCTGAAAGTGAAATTTTACTCTAATAATGTTTTTTTTTTCCATTACATTTTTATCTAGATCTGTCTCATCCAGAAAATGGTACTAGATTAGCCGACATATTAGAGCCAAAACAGAAACTTTTGTATGAAACTTTATGAAGGCCATTGGTAAAGAGTACCAGCATTTCTGTTCTGTTAGCAAATACTGTAAATAATACTAAATACTGTAAACAATACTTAAATAATAAGCATTGACATTATTTTCATACATTAACTACGTACCAGTAGTGAAAAAAAAAAAAGGCAGTAAGTGATTTATTAAAAGAGCATGCAATAAAAGAAGTTAGTCACTCAAAAAATACCATTTCAGTAAGTACATAACTTACCGCGTTCGTTTGTTGAATGTTTGCAATTTCTTCCTGAAGTACCATTTCTTTCTCAGACATGATTTTTATTTTTTTCAATAACTTAACATTTTTCATCTGCAGTTCTTCTATACTGCCAAAAATATTGTCTACCTGAAAATGATACAACTTAACAATTACTTTAACTTTCCTCTTAATAAAAACATGACTTTAGCATTTCAAAGCATTCAACTTAATACCATAATACCTTTCATCTAGGGATGGATCGATCAAATCCTCAAATCTTCAAACACCATCAAATTCTTCGTATTCGAAGGATTTGATATTCGAGGAAAAAGATTTGAAAAAAATATTAGAGGAAGTTTATCAATCCTGTTACCATTCCCCAAGATACCTATCATAATTTTAACATGTAATTATATAAATAAAATTACAACATTTACTAATTCTGGAAACTTAGTCCATGAATACAACATTTAAAGGGTTAAACGTTTCAACATCATAATTAATATTTTTGTTATTTCTTGTATATTATTCTATTTTGTGCCCATGAGACCTATATTTGGATTCGAGGGGTTTATTCGAACTCTTTGAAATTCATATTCTACATTCGGATGTGACCCATCATTACTTTCATTTTTGCATGAATTAACACACCAATAGGCTGTAATTTTAGGAAATGTTACCTTTTCACAAAAATATCACGAAGAGAGTCTGAAGGCAGAATTACAATAGCCAGTCGCCTCCGCCCATCAATCATTCTTTCGTCCGTCAGCTAGCCAAGAGATTTACAACTTGACGATAGTCTGATTGTGCCTGATGACTGGAACAGATGTCAGTTCCCAAAACGTCGTAACTGTTGTTTTTTGTGTTCGTCAGTGCTATTGTCGTTGTGTTGTCCATAGTACTTGTTTAACTTCATCCCTGTGTTTGTGTGTTTGCTGCATTGTCCAGGTTTGTTGTCTGCCTGCATTTAATCTGTCTTGTCATTAGCCCAATGTGCTCGTCTGTGTTGTTATATTATTTTTTCCATGACTATGTTCCTTCAACGGAATTCTTGTGCTGTATGATAAAAGGTTGAACATTTTTTGTCTGTGCTGTCGTCGTTGTGTTGTCCATAATACTTTTTTAGTTTTATCGTTGGTTCCGTTTGTCCGACATCAGCTGATTCAGTCTTGTTTCTGTAAACTTTTTATTATCTTTGAAAGATTTGTGCAATGGGAGTGCATGACTTGATGTAAGCTTTTGGACATTATGTTTGTTTCGTCTTTTCGTTCTGCTGTGTTTTTGTCTCGTTTCAACTGTTGTGCCGAATTTTTTGGGTTCAGTATTTTTGTGCTGTCATCATTTGTGGTTTTTTTTTTGTTCTGTTAGTCCATTTTTCTTTGTTTGTTGACCATATTCCTGTTGTGGAGTATTGTGTGGTGTTCATATCCTGACAACAGCAATTTTTTGCTTAATTTGTGTTTTTGTCATTTGTGTTTTTTTGTAGTTTTCTTCTACAGACATACATGTGCTTAGCAATGGCATATGTCCAAAAGCTTACATCAAGTTGTAAACTTTTTATCGCCATACTTTTATTTTTGATATTCGGAATTTTTCCATGACCAACAGTGTGAAACTGCAATGGCATATGTCCAAAAAACTGCATTAAATCAAAATTCCCCACTGCATGAATCATTTAATAAAAGTATTAAATGCAGAAAGATAAGATATCCACTAAATATAATTTCTGTGAAGTTTTTAATAAGCATTACATTACGCCATTACGGTATATATATATTTTTTTTTACATTTCAAGTTTTCAGACACACAAAAAAAAATAATAATCATAATTTTATTTATAACAGGCCATGTGAGATTGATTCTAGCAAAATAAGATTAATGAAATTTTTTTTGCTGTGATTTCTATTTAGAATTATTTATCAATCCAAATTAATGGCACGACACGAAACAGACACACATTACATGACTCATAATCCTGAATTACATGTACAATATCAACTTTTCGAGGAAGCAAAAGCTCCCGAATTTGCAACAGGGTAGCAATGAAATTCCAACACTAACCTGAGAACTGTCATCGTGGTTTTGGGGATACTTGTTTGCAAACATACCCCTTCTGGCAGACTCGAGCTGTGCAGTCAAGTACTGAACCTGTGGGAACACAACCCATCACTAAACGTTCAACCGACAAAACAATATTTGAAATTACAGTAAAGCTTTGTTTATCCGGAGCCCCGTAAATCCTGGTCAGATTTGTAGACACTTTATTGAATGTTCACATAAAAATTTTTTCGCTACTTTAACAAAAAAAAAAAAATAAGCAAGCCAAATATTCACTTTTTAGTTTGATTCAATGTAAAGTTTTTGTAAAATGCTTTTCGTTGAGTTTGAGAAAACGCACCAGCTGACACAAACATCAGGACGTACTTGGAGCGTCGGTCCGACAATGCTCCAGCTGAACTACTGATGATAACGTGTTTGCACGACTGTGCTTCATGCAAATGCCATACATGTTAGAAACAGAAGAATATGGGCAAATTCTTTGTTAAGAATTGATAGGAAAAGTTATTTATATATTTTTAATTTATTGTAAAATATAGAGTTTGTATAATATTGTTAGGAACGCAGACATGACCGCGACATGCGCCAGGTTAGGAGCTGGCCGGTGGCCCTGCATGCAAAGTGTCACATGCCGTCCACAGATGTAAGACATGCCACATGTGTAGGGATGGTGATTTTTCATTTTCGCGAAATAGATGCGAAAATATGCTAAATTATATTTTTTCCGCTATAAAATGCAAAATCTAGACTATTCCATTCTGAGATAAATGCGAAATCAAGGTAAAAAAACGTAGATTCGTCTTCACTCTACACAATTTATCTACCGATTGTATTTTGTTTCAGTTCAGTACCAAAAGAAACCATCATTTTATGGCGTATTCAGCACAAGTATCTTATTGTCACGTCATTCACAACACTATTGTTCGTAAATATTGAATGAAAAATGGCCATCCGTCCCTCGCGATTGTAAACAAAGCAAAGAACAACTAGCTGGAAGAGTGTCCGTCATCTTGCAGAGTACAAGTTTTTAGGCCACCATATTGCGACATCTCTGCTTCGCCGCGCACATTTTCTGTCTGTGTTTCACGTGAAAGCCGCGTTCTTGTGTAGTCTGTGGAAGGTGGTGTGTTTACAAATACGTGCATACTCGTGAATGTGTTGTATACTGTTATTTCTCGAGGTACAAATGGGACGAAACGTAATTTCCATTCGCGATCGCATAAATGAATACAAAAATGAACAGTTCTACGAAAGTGATACGAATATTTTAATGTGCAATTTATGTAATCGCCGTTTGGAGTGGAAAAAAAAGATGTACTTGAAAAGCACATTAAATCTCAGGGACGTCAGGCTGCAAAAAAAAATATTCACCGAGAAATCGGATGAAGAATTAAAGTCGTAAAACGGCAAGCAACGGTTTCTGGCATGATCGAAAACCAAAAGAAGGCGAAAATTGAAAAAACGAGTTTCAATGACATTATTTGTGCACTCTACATCAACTATGGCCATGAACACGGCTAAAAAATATTTATTGTAATTTTAAGTATTCAATTTATTGCACTCATAAGTGCTAAAAAGTAGTTTGGAAACCTGCCAAGATAGGCTATCTTTGTAGTTGTGTTAGATCTTTATTTCTGTGGTTGTTAATAATTAATAGGTGTATCATTTAATGCTTTTTAAAAATATACTTTTCTTCAGTAATGTAAAATGAGAGAATTGGCTAAATCTTGTTTTTAAAAATGCTACAAAATGCTAAATTTCAAATTCAAAATGCTAAATGTTATTATTTTAAATGCTATAAATCACCGTCTCTACACATGCGCCTTGCCATTGTAGTGGGTCGTCGCTGCCCTTCTCCGCTCCCAGCGCATCGTCCTTCCTCGGCGCTGCTATCTATTGCTGAGCGGCCTTGGGAAATCCACGAGCCGCCACGCGGGGTGGCGCGGATGGACACCGCCTCTCTCCGTGTTTCAGGCGTCGGGTCGACCCAGGATGACGCAAACCGTCACGGCCACTGTCGTCGGGTCGACCCAGGATGACGCAAACCGTCACGGCCACTGTCGTCGGTTCGAGAAGGGCGCCTCAGGTACTTAAGCAGCGACGCCGGCCTCCGCGTGAGTTCCGAAAGTTTGGAGAGTTCCACGAGTGAAGGGAAGTGCGCAGGGGCGTAGCCAGGGGTTTGGGGTTTTTTAGGGGTTCAAAACCCCCCCCCCTGCCCCTAACCTTTAATTAATTTCTTATTCATCACTCAAACAAATTTCATATTAAAAATTAATAAAATTTTTACCATTACAATATTTAATTTTAAGTACCGAAAACTGCTAAAATAGCACTATTTTACACCTTAAAATCCAAATTTTCCCGGTGGAGGATCCACGGACCCCCCCCCACTTTAATATGGGGGGGGGGGAGGGAAAGGCCATGCTCATTAGCACCCCCCCCCCCCCCCCCCCACACACAAATCCTGGCTACGCCACTGGAAGTGCGACATCGGCGAAGAGGGTGAGAGAGTGGTGCGACACACAACAGGATCAAGAAAAAGTGTGACTGAGTGGCGCGAGACTTTGTGTGTGGACAGGTGCGAGGTACAGGGCGAACCACTGTCGAGCCTAGCTCCAGTGAGGAGTGAGTACTGTGGAACTTGACAGACGTTGAGTGACTTGCAGATAAACATATAAAGTCTTTACTAGTTAAGAGATACATGATCAAACAATGTAATATTAATTTTGTTTTCCAATTCATTTAGTTCATGCACTTTGGTACAAAATTCATGATAAATAGATTACATGTGATAAATTTATTTTTATGATAAAAAAAATAACATTTGATTAAGATTATTTTTCAAACTGCTGATTGATTTCAAGTTTTTTAGTTACAGTTCAGTGCTAAACGGTATATTAACTTGCATTTCCGTGTTGTATGTTCTACTGGGATGCTTTGTGGTGTTATTTCGGCCTTATGGCAATTCACTATATAATACTGTCCCTAATTATGCTGCATGGTTCTTTTGTACTCTATATACAATTTACTAAATACATTTTCTATAACCAAATTCTCTGCCCTCCTTTCAAAACAAGCAATCAATAAAAAAAAAAATAACCCACATAGTATTCAATTCAGTTACCTGTTTCGACAAATCCATAACTACTGACTCGCACATCCGCCTGTCATTCTCTGACTGCTGCTTCTCATTCTCTGCAGATGTCAAAGCAACTTTTATCTCGTCCATTTGCCTCACTTGATCGTCAATAGTCTGCAGAGCTTTGGTGTAGTCTTCCTTCTGCACTTTTAAATATGGAAACACTGCTTCCAGTTCCTAAAATGTCAAGTAATAAATTTAAACAAATTTCAAGCCAATAAAAAAATTGTGTGGTGTATGGACATAGAAATATTTATTATTAATGTTCCTACTGCCGTCTAGTTTCAATGTACGCAACTGATGATTTACACTGATTATAGAGACCCCGAAAAATGGTGAAGCGCGAAATTCACGAAATAACGTGAAAATTTGATACTTTAAACGAATTTTGCGACTTTCCTTTGATTTAGACATAGTCGCGAAATTCACGAAATTCACGCATTTTCGCGCGAAATTCACGCTTTTACGCACAAAATAATGCCCTTATGTCGCAGGTTCAATTTATTTACGCCAACATAAACATAGGCGTGAAATAAACATAGACTGAAAGACTAATGCCCTGATATTATATTCGTTTTGACACGTTACTGAAATCCACGTATTTTTATTACTCTGTTTACAAGCAGTAAATATTGCCAACGCAAATGAAAACAAAATGTAACAAATGTCAACAATCGATATGCGCACTACCAACATAACAAAATTGACTGCCCACAGTTTTCGTGTTGAATAATGGTCGTTTCTGCCGCAAGGCGCACTGGTGTAGATTTTCCTAACCTAATTTAATCGCATGGAGCTAAGATGGCAGTCATTTTTGGGTGCACATATCTATGAGTATTTACAAATACCGTCCACATTTTGTAAGTTTTGTGATACAATTGAATTTATGACTAAGATGCCGAAAACTTCGACGCGAAAGATGGATGAAATTGGATGGATTTTATATTTTTGATCAGCGGGACAAAATATGATGTGCAAGTTCTGCAACGTGCGGGTTGATAGGACACACAAAAACACGTGCAAAAAGCATGTGGCAAATGACACACACAAAAAAAAACAGAAAAGACAATTATTTTGTCAAGCAAATTCTACCGTGTCTAAACAAATCTCGATAGGCGACAGCGTGAATAAAGCAAACAAGCTTTAAAGTGCAGAAAACAAGAATTTGTTTCTGATTTTGTTAATATGATGCTGTAAGTTAACATTCCTTTGGAAAAAGCTGATCATCCAGCTATGAGGGAATGGTTTAACACCCATGTTGAAGAAGGTTAGCCTTATTTATTTAGAAATGTTTTCCCCCTCTAATAAAAGTTCATAAGCATATGTAGGCCTACAATATTATCGATTAACTTACCTTTAGGCCCAACTTACCTTTACTTCAAATAAATATGCAAGTACCTCAGATTAACAAACACACAAATATGATGGATTGCATTGTGAAATGGTGAGCACACCACAAGATATTTATGACTGATTGATTGATGGTTTGACTCTGTAATCCAGCAGTAATCTCGAACAGGTTAGGTTAGGTTTGGCTTAGAATTGTTTTGAGTAAATTAGCCCCTTAATATTTTCAGCGATAACCTTATAAATGCTACCTATTTATAAGTATATTGTAAGTTATGTATACAGTTTTGGTGCAGGTGATTTGCCATCAGCCAACACTCTTGGAGAAACTTATGTCCCAAAAATTGGCCAGGCAAATAAGGAAGCAGTAAGGTACGCTGTAGAAGACTAACAGATTGTATTCTTGTGTGATGAAACGACAGACAAAGTGGGCCGATGTAAGGCAGAGTCTGCTACTTTGTAGTGCCTATCCGCTATGAGGTTATTTTACACCACCAATGGCATAATGTTTTCACCATTTTTTGGGGTCTCTACCGATTGCTTATTTTTACACCGATTTTTTGCACCGCTTTTGTCATTTTTTTACACCGCTTTTGTCATTTTTTTACACCGAAATGAGCCAGTTTTATTTACCATTTTCTGGGGTCCCTACTGATTATCAAGCAGTAGGTAAAACAATTTATAACATAAAAATACGTGCAAAATCTAAATACACAAATAGGTAAGTTAAAATACAAAAACTCTTATTTAATTGCACTAGATCTTACTATTATTAGCAATGAATTGAAGCTCAAAATATTTTATTTTTCAGAGTGCTGTTAGTAGCATTTTAATGATTTTGTATTAATTGAACAGCAATTAACAATAATGATCCAAGTGCCAAAACCACAAATCACTTTCATAATAAAACTTGTGAACCTAGCAAAAAATAACATGATTATGAAAAAGCATTAATAACCCCCTAACACACACCCGGCTGGAAAAAGACTTAAATCTCAATATTTGTGTTTGGAACTTCGACCCTCACTGAAATCACCATCCAACTGAGATTTGCGCAACTGTAAGATTATCGATAACCTGTAAACATTTCACTGACACTGAATATATATTGATGATGGATGACATAACAGCCTATTTAAATTAATGAACTTTTGACAATGATTCCTTACTATTCGTGTCTGAGCAGTGATCCCAGATAGAGCCACGGTGGTGAAAGCCAAGGTGCATCTGCAGGGATATATGCTGGGGGGAAATGAAGGGATATAACGCTCTCAAAACATCTAACTTTCCCAAAAAAAAAATATCCCACCTTAATGGAAAGAATTTGAAAAACAAACAGTGGAAAAAGTGGTTCTATCTATTTCCTGAACCTGTCCTTTTTTTTCACCGAGATGAAATACTGACTGTGTCAGTTCACACCTAGTATTTTCATTGCACAGCTGTTCTGCGGTGCCTTTCTACAGCATGAAGGTGAGTAACAACACTACTCCTCACAAAATATCAGTGTCATTACGTTGTGCAAATCTAAGATGGGTGTGATTAACTCAGTCAATGAAATGACTCAACTCAAAAAACTTTGAAAGAAACCAAATATCTGGAGCAATGTTTCCCAATGTGAGGAATGTCAACTGTTCAATTGTATGTATTGTGTAAATATTGGTTATTAAATGGCATAAAAAACAAACACCCAGCCTGGGCCTAAGAATGAATTTTCCTACAAGTGAAAAATTGCCGAACCAGCTGGGAATTAAACCTAGTACCTTTTGCTCGCCAGTCAGGAGATATAACATTTTGGGTGGTGCCTACCCTACATGTGGTGTCTACCTTACATAGTTTTTGTTAGTCCTATTATATAATTTTATGTTTTGTCATAACTTATCTAAATTTGTGTTGTGTCTATCTCAAAGGTTATGTTACTTAATATTAATTTATTTCGTTTTGACTTCCAGCAAAACTTAAAGTGAAAGTTCAATTAAAATATCAAAATGACATTACCAACATTTCAGCAATTACACATTCAAATGACAATATAAACAATTTCAAGAAGGTTATGTAAGCACTTGCCTTAGCGAGCTTGTCGATGGAGTGTTTCAAATCAAGATTCTCTTTCTTCAAAGAGAAAATCTCATCTGACGCTTTTGAGTACTGTCGCAACAGTTCTGTGAAGGAAATGTCATTTTTCAAAAGTTGTCGACTTGCTCCTATCATGGGATAAAGCTCATCTATTGATCTGGTCACATTTTCTGAAACATACAAGCATGCAAATAAAAAGGTCTGTGGTAGAATTTTCAGTAGAAACAGAAGGAATTATGTAATTTTGAACAATGTTTTTAAATTTTTTTATTAAAAAGTTTGCTCTCTGTTAGAGACATACATAAGGGCTCAACCTACAGTTCTAAACCTGCTTTTTGTCTTCAAATATTTTTACCTGAACTGCAATATAATGGTCATTTTTACAAAGTTTTATAAGTGTATAAGGAAATATTTTAAATACACCTAGCTATGAATTGGTGTTAATTCAATAATTTGGGGCCTTTTCCTATAAATTTATCACAATAGTTATTTTTTTTTTGTTTCCTCTCAAATTTACTCAACAGATTTTTACTAAGTATTATCAAATAGCAGTAAAAAAAAATTCATGCAAGTGTTCTTAATACGGATGGGCCAATCCAATCCTGAAATACCATAAAATCCTTAGAATTCGTCGGATTCTGTATTAGAGGAAAAAGATTTTAAGAAAAATATTAGAGGAAATGGAGCCAATTAAAAGAAATTAAACACTGATAACTTCTAAAGTTCACTAGGCCAATATTTTTTCTTCAAACATATACAGTAAGTCCTCGGTTTACGTCGGGGTTACGTTCCTGAAAACCGTGACGTAAATAGAAACGACGCAAAATGAGCCATGTTTCATGACACCGGCCGGCCACGGCCCAAGGTCGGCCGGAAGCGCTGGCATACAGACGTGACAACGGGCAATTTTATCAGCAAATGACAACTGACAGCGTGGGAAACAAGCCCAACTAGTATTTCTCAGCTTAATAGAATGGTTATTTAACCAACTGCTTTATTACCTTTATTGATTGAAATATAAAAACAGATATATAGTACATACTGTACGTAAGAGCAGGAAGCGTCCCTCATGATGTATGATAAGATAAGGCGGTGAACGTGTAGCTTACGCTACATAGCACAAATTAACTACCGAAGGAAACAAAGAATTATAAATGAATTATATACGGTGTTTTGGTTAAAATAAAGATTTACGGTCATTGTAAACGACGTTATTGTGAATCGGCGACAACTCAAATTGAAACATGAGTACTCAAACATTAGCGACGTTAATCTGAAACGACGTAAATCGGTACGACGTAAATAGAGGACTTACTGTACTGTGATCATTCATCATGGAATATATGATTAAAACTACAATATGTATTGATTCTGGAAACTTAGTTTGTGAAATAACAGTTTAAAGGGTAGAATGATTCAACAATATGGTTAAAGATCAAAGTTTTTAAATTATCGTACATTTAATTTTTGACCTTTTACACCTGGACTCAGATTCAAGGGGTATATTCGAGGTACTCTCCGGGATTCGAATTCAAGATTCGGTGTTCGAAAAAAAATTTGGGATCAGGCCCATCGCCAGTTCTCCGCGCGCTCGCGTCAGGCACACGACGCATTAGCTCGAAGGAACAAACTCACCGTTCCTGCATTTCGCCAGCTCGGCGTTCAACCGGTCCACCTCCTTCTCCAGCTGCTGGGAGTTCTCCTCGTGCCTGCGGCAGTTGTGGCCGGCCTTCCACAGCTCCGACTCCAGGCTCTTGCACTTCCTCTCGCCGTGGGCGATCAACTCCAGCAGCTCCCTGTGGCCCTCGGCCACGTCGCCCAGCTTCGACTCGTCGTCCAGGATCCGCTCTGGCGGCAAGGCAGGCACAGGGACGCTTCAACCCGGCACGCTCGCGACCACGGGTCTCTGGCGGCAAGGCAGGCACAGGGACTAGACTCTTCAACCTGGCACGCTCGCGACCACGGGCAGCGGCCCAAACGATGACTTGCCGCCTTTTGCCGGAACGTGAACACAGCTCCGACGGCAACCACAAACATCTGATAACGCTTTTGCAGGCAAATGGAAATGAAATCATACATGCACACATACCGAAATATAATCGGAAACCCGATACAACGAAAAAATCACTTGATTCAATACAAATGAAATGATTTGTACCCAGTGGCGTAGCCAGGATTTGTGTATGGGGGGGTGTTAAGAAGCATTCCCCCCCCCCCCCCCCCCGGATTAAAGTGGGGGGTCCTCCCCCGGGAAAATTTGGATTTTAAGGTGTAAAATAGTGCTATTTTAGCAGTTTTCGGTACTTAAATTTAAATGTTGTAATGGTAAAATTTTTATTAATTTTAATATGAAATTTGTTTGAGTGATGAATAAGAAATTAATTAAAGATTTGGTGCTGGGGGGGGGGGGGGGGGGGTTTGAACCCCTAACAACCCCCCCCCCCCCGGCTTCGCCTGTGTTTGTACCCAAATGTAATTGAATAAATAAAATGAAGTAGAATCACATGAAAAAGCATCAAAAGAACCCATTGTAATGAAATAAAAGAGTATTTTAATTGAATTGAACTGAAATGTGTGGAAATGTTACCTAACTGTTGCCTGAAGTAGCTTGGCTTCTGTTTTGTAGCCGCGTCCTTCGGCGAATAATTCACCGACGTTTCGGTCGACGTTGCTGATGATGGCGACTGCAGTGTCAACCAAAACGTCGGTGAATTATTCGCCAAGGACGCGGATACAACTCAGAAGCCAAGCTACTTCAATATGTACAAACATCTTTTGTTGAGTCCTTTCCTACCGCCCTTAATTGAACGCAGATCTAGCTATTAGATTCACTCTTTTTCCGCAACTCCTATTATAGTTACAAAATAAGCTGCAATTATTTACTTGATAATTCTGGACTCACAGTTCCTCAATATAACAGTTGTTCACAGGCATTATACTCTGTACTCTTAACAATATTAATGTCATCATATACAGATTGGTTAACAATTTCAATGATGCTAATCGTTTTGACAGCAAAATAGACATTAAAAAATTGTGTGCTAGTTTACACTAATAAAATTATTTCAATTTAACTTTATCTATAATGAAACATATACTTAGTTTGAAATAAATGTTTACAATTTACCTCCATTCGTATTAAAAACTAATATAATTGTCTTGCATTTTGTGAAATTATTTTGTTTCTAATCTTTTTTTGATATTTTCCTTGATTTATGTCACTTTAGTGTGTACATTATATTCCGGTGGTATATTATTTGTTGATATTTGTAACTGTTAATTGTCTGTTCTTGTATTTAAATGTTTTGTACTTTTTGTTTCTTTTGTTTTTGTATGTGTTGTAGTCCCTGCAGGTATTGACTGCCTGCTGGCATCAGTTGGCTATCTGCAGATAGTGACTACATACCTGATCAGTGTTTTCTCTTTGCAGGTGGCGTCTACCTAGGACCCACACTTTTATGCCTGAAGCGGATACACTGTCCTGTGTACTGTTTTGTGTGTCATGCCCTCCTAAAAACTGTTGGTGGGCATGTTACAAATTTAGATTAATAAATAAATAAATAAATAAATAGCAAAAATAAATCAATATCCACCAGTGACATTTTAAAACCAGTTGCAATAATCAATGATTTGTCCCTTGTAAAATGCCAAATAACTGCTACACATTTTTTTTTATGGCTTTAATAAGAAATTTAAATTTTTGTTGTTTCATAGGTTCAGGCCTTAGTTATCATATCAAAACATTACTATCTGTCAATTTATTCATGTATACTTTAAACAAACCATGGAAGATAAATATTGTTTCATTTTCCCATCTAATAATTTTTCCCACCCCAAGATGTTTAATGAAGACAGTCCCTTGAGAAAAATCTTATTGGAGTTTCACTGTAAATGAAGGTACCTGCTAAAGATACCGAACACAGTATGTATAATGTATTCAATAAAAATGAATATTAGGTGTTTTACTACTTACGTCTGTATATGTGAGACATTTTTGCTTGTTCTTGGATCTCCTTTTCCAATCCTTCCACTTGCCTTATTCTATCTTCCCTCTCATCTTTCAACTGCAAGGAGAGTTTCTCAATTGTTTTATCATCCTTCTCTATCTTCTCTTTGAGTTCATCAATACACTGCTGGCGGGTTTTTAGCTGGAAAAAAAAAAAAATTTCCTACTTAGTTATGGGCATGGCTCTGAGCACAACACATTAAAAATATTTTAAACAACTTGGAACCACAAATAGTACAGACATCAGAGAGACAGCTCTTTTAAGTTTAAATCTTGAAAATGGTTAGAGAAGAGCGGACAATTTCACGTCTGGGGTCAAGGCCGTGCCACAATAAGTTTCAATTTTTTTTATTATATATATATACATAGAAATTAGACCTCAGAAAGGCAGCACAGGCCTCAGTAGCCCATTGGTCCACCGGGACTTAGTTCCTTTTTTCCTTCGGGACCTTAAGTGACCAACGGACTATGACGAGCGAGTGACAAAATTGAGTGTTTTATTACTGGTACATACTTCATAGAATCATGTAAAGGACTTTTAGTTTCAACGTGAGAAGAATAAATTAGCCAAATTTAATTCAAACACTTATATTTGAAAATAGCTATAAACAACTTCAAGTAAATTAACAGTCATAGACAGAACTTTACACCTTAACGCCTGCAACCCGATCAACAATTTTTAAAGTGATGCGTGTATGTGCAAGGAACAATCGTCGTCTTAGCCGGCCCTTGTCACAACCTCGGCTGCCAGGTTGTGTTACTGAGCCACCAGAATTTTTAGTTGGCTTATTCCGTCGTTTATTGTTACTATACTATACGTTTTTATTTCAGAACACTATTTCCTGTTTTCAAGCTGGTTACATTTATGATTTTCACACTTGGTATTCCAGTTAGCAAGAGACTGGTGTTCGATAATCCGGCACGATGGTGATCCCAAACATTTTTTTGAATTTGAGACCTTCCACTCGAGTACCAAATGTGAAACATACCTCACTAGCTTTAACAGCCAGTTGACCCTTAAGAGCTTCCACGTCGTTCCTGCCCTCTTCCTTCGCGATGGTCAGCTCAGTCGTGATGTTGTCGATTTCGGCCTGCAGGCGCCTGTTTTCTTTGGACAGCTTTTCCCACTCAGACTGTGCCTCTGTCAACCTGCAAGAAATGGTAAAAAATATAGGCACATACCGCAACTTCATATCGTATTTCTTAAATTGCAACTACCTACCTTCCTTTATTGAATGATACACCTTGCAACATACACGTTAACAAACTATAAAGCAATTGCCGAAGAAACAGGTTTGCGCTGGTTATAAATTGCAATCGAACATATGCAGAAGTATTTAGTTTCAGTGGATGCTCGTGAAATTTGGGTATTGTGCACAATGTGTAACAGTGAGAATGATACAAAAAGTACACTGAAAATAGCATACACAAACACTAGAAAAAACTGGTTACATGAATTTTTAGCTACAATGAATCTATGATAGAAAATAAATAAATATTGATTAATTAACACTAAGGCGCGGTGCACACCAGAGCAATACGATAGGCGATGCGATAAGCGTGGGATCGCTTTGCGCGACGCAACTTTTATCTTGTCAACTCTCAGGTACACACCAGAGCAATGCTATAGGCAATACAGAAAGCGATAAAGGCCTCATTTGTAATGATGAGTTCTTCTGACGAGGATGCTGTAGTGGCTTACAGGTACCTAAAAATTCGTAAACGGTAAAGGGCAAGGAAGTACTGGGTACATCCGTATAATGTCATGAATATTAAACATAGTTCGGCTGTGGTTGGCCGAGAACTCCAAAAACACGAAAAAAAATTTCATGAAATGTATAGGATGAGCACAGAAACGTTTCACATTCTGGAGCAGCTAGTTTCAGAGGAACTGCGAAGCCAAGACACTAAATACAGGCTTGCTGTTTCACCTGCTGAGAAATTACTTATTACATTAAGGTAAGTAAACTATGTTATTAGCAATTAAGAGATCATAGAATAAGTTGCGGTACATTCATTTATTGTGTATAGCAAAAGAAGAGAATACAATACAGTCAAAACAAAACAAAAACACTACTTGCATCGCACAAATGTTAACGCAATCCAGTTAATGAAACTTTGTCGATGTTATTGGTAAACAATCAGTGTGTGAAACTGTGTGGACGTCGTTGGCCGAGAGTACAATGGTTGGAATAGGACAATGTATCTCATGTGGAGTACTGTAAGCAGACGGATCACATTGTAAAGAAAACATGCCTGATACGTCTCTCTCAGCATCATTCAACTATTCGTTAAGCTATAGAATATATTTCGCTTTGAGATTTCTTTTGCGCCTGTCATCCATTTTCTTGAAATCATGCAGCAACGACCTTAAAAACAGCCAGTCAGAATCATTTCGTTAGCTTTCGTTCTCCAGTTTACTAGTTCTTTCTTCTTTCTTCGAGGCAAGCCATTCACAAATGCTTTGTCCATGTCGTGTGTAGGGGTTACCACTTTCCTCTTCTTTGACACGTGGGGTTGTTGAAGAATTTCAGAATCCACATCTAAATGTGTACCCTCTGGCATACCCAATGATTCTTCCATGACACTATCTGTTGATTGTTGTAAATCACTGTCTATCTGCGATGCATGACGATTTTCTGATTCCTCGTCATGATCCTCTTCTTGTACGGTTGCATTCCCTGACGTAGTAGTTCCCTTCATATAGGGACGGAGGAAAGCAAGATGTGCTGCAAGGTAATAGGGTTTTATTTTGTTTTTCCTGACCCTGATGGTGGTGGTTTCAAAGACCTCCCGAATGCCGTCCGTAGGTTTTTCCACCGATCACGGCAGTCCTGGTCTGGAAAAATAAAAACGTGACACCCAGAAAAGTACATTTACATAATATACTATACATTACAAATAAATTAGACACTTTCTGGGTCGCAAAAGTGTGGAATGTGAATTCGGAATGCTGACATCCAAATTCCGCGTTTTTGAAGGACCTATCGCCTGTAATGACGATTGCGCAGTAGCTATTGTAAAAGCGGCGTGCGTACTTCAAAATTTCATTCGCTTTCTCGAGGGAAGATTTCAAGAACCAACGAATTTCTCCCACTCAAATGGTGCCGTGCCTGCAATGCCTGATGGAAGTACGATGGAGGAGACGCCTATGCAAGCAAATGCTGCTCGCATGCGGAATAGACTGGGGAACTATTTTATGCGACCAGAAGGAGCCATCCCGATACAGTGGAAATATGTGAGATTGCGATAGACAAATAAATAAACCCTTGCCTACTTCCACTTCTGTAGTACAAACAATGGATGATGTAGAACATCTTACTATGGTTGCTAAATTGTATATTAACGCAAAAACATCATACAGTAGGGAACGAAAGTTTAGGATCACTAGGTTTTTAACTTAATAGATCCCTGGTTATAAGTTTATGTTTTAATATGTAACATTTGAAATAATTAACAAATTCTTAGAATTAAAACTATCTTGTTCATTTTAGTATTATTTGTTTACATTGTTATAAAAAGATTAAAATCACTTGCAAACAACCACATACAAAAACATGCACTAAGCAAAATAAATGTTAACATGTTGCACAATGCAGGGGAAAATAGAAAGTTGACATTTGCTAAAACAACAATACAAATACCAAGTTTTCATTTACCTGTGTCTTTCATTTCTTCTGCTATGTTTTTCCATGCCAAACTAGTCACATCTGTCCTAGAATACGTTTTGAGGGCGTAGTTCCACAAACAAGGCTTGTTTTCTACATGTTTGATAAATGCAATCATCGTAACATCTTCCTGCGAACCCGCCATTTTTCGTGAAGGGAACACGAAGCGATACTGTTGCCTGGCGCAACCAGCACGCTGTGTAGCCTCCACGATACGACGCCGATCGGTATCGCTATCGTATCGCTATCGCGCAAGTGTGCACCTACTTACGTTGCTTCCATATAGTGGCCACATATTCCATGGAACCGTGTCGTATTCACGTCGCGACGCGTATCGTATCGCTTATCGCATCGTCTATCGTATCGCTCTGGTGTGCACCGCGCCTAAAAGTTATTTATTCACAATAAAAATCAGTAGGTAGTAAAATTCTGTCTAGATTTTTCACCCTATTAACTTAATTATTTTACTAATATTGCACAGCATAACTAAAAACTGAAAAGAAAAAATTTACCCACCTCCTGTTGTAGTCAACTTCCAATCCTTTTACTGACATGTACTTTTCCACGACACTGTAGTATTCGCAATTCAATTTCTCGAAATCCGCATTTACAGCTGCACATTTCTCCTTCCAATGACTGATCTGCAAGTCATAATTCCTGACCATGTTCGCCAAGGATTCATATTTGCCAACGGCATCTTCCGCTTGCTTCTGAAGCTCCAGTTTTTCATTTTCCAGCCTAAAAACAAAACAGTTGAAGAATGTCACCAAATATTACTCAACCTTTTTCCAAATCTTATAATTTTACTGGCTTACGAAAATGTATTGCCAGGTTTTTAATTTTCTTTCATTTTACACCCTACTACAGCAGTTCAATTTAATTATATTTTACATCAAATATTATTGAACTTATGTGAAGTGCTGAAAAAAAAATTTCACTAGGTACATTTTATATTTGATCTGAAAAATATTGAACATTCATGAATAATTTATTTTATTTGAATTTTAAAATAAAATATTTGGAGAAGCCTATTCAACAGCAAGACACTCTAACTGCTGAGCAGTGTGTTTGTATAAAATACATGAAATAAAAAACTACTTGAACATAATCATGACTCGCAGTTATTTCCTTTAATTGTCAAAACTAAGTTACCTGCAAAGTAACAGACTGGACGTTAACAAAATCTAAAGAGCATAAATACATGACTAATAAGGGGGCTCCACAAGACAACAGAAACCCTACTGGAGCGAGACAACAGAATCCTAATAGAGCAGTCCAGCACCCACTTTGCGAATAAAATAAATGTGGCAGGTGATTTTCATTTGTAGCACACAACCAGTCAAACAAAGACATACTAACAATTCGTAAAAATAATATAAAGATATCCTTTTTAAAAATGATGTATGAAACAGTTGCTTCCTGACATGAAAAATGGAACAAATATAAAATAGTGATCCCCATTCCCCCAAATAACAATCACAAGCCAGCACTTAAGCATGGCTCACATGACTAATTATAGAGATTTATTTTATAATTTTAACCTAAATTGCACATTATTACTATAAACCATATTTTATTTTAAATTTTTTATTTTGTGCTTGCCTTACTACACATTAAGGGCCTAAGAAATTTTATATTCCTTCATTTATTGATTTCTTATAATATGCCAAACTCATAAATTCCGAAACAATAAACATAAGTTTCGGTGGAATATTTTTCATCGCACAGGAGGAAAAATGGAGGGGGTGAATTACTGTTGTATCTTTTCTAATTGCATGAAGCATTTTTCAATGGGTCTACCTGGGAAGAAAAAAAAGTGCAACAAACAAATATATAAAAATTTTTAATTCACCTGTTCAGGAAATTTTAAGCAACTACCGTCAAATTTCTTTCAAAAGTAGAATATTCAGAAACGAAAAAAAAAAAAGTCTGAATAGTTAAAAATGAACATTCCATTAAAACACTTAACTAGATTTGTTTTCAATGGCATTTAATGAACAGGAAATGTGCAGCAAAATCAAGCTATTTCCTTTACCTTTCACATGTAGCTTGTAGAGCGTTTACCTCTTGTGTCAAGTTTTCTACCTTGAGATCAGCTTCAATTAATTTGTCGCTGTTATCTTCCTCCTGCAGCTCCAATACTGACTTCTCCAGCGAAGAGATTTTTAGCTCTGTGAAAACACAAAAAAATTGACGGAAAATTACTTTTGCACACTTGGCCTAATGCAACAAACATTTAAGTGTGTTTGTTCTGTTCCAAGTCACTGTTTTAATTTTTTTTTACACAGTTAAACTTTTTGACCTTTTGAGAGGTCAAACTTCAACAAATTTGGGAAGAAAAAAAATATATCGCATCCTTTTTGCATAATTCGCTAGCCAAGTTGAATGTTTAAAATTTTGTGCAGTATGAATAATTGAATAGGTAACAAATTTTTTTGTGTTTAAAGGCAATGCTAGTGCCTACTACATGGTATTGTTGAAAATTATTTCATAAAACTTTATTTAATTTTACTTTGCCTTTTAAAATTATAAAAACTCTGATGATTTTAAAAAGCCAGGTAAAATTAATTTTTTTTTTTTCCTTAAAGAAACTAAAGCATTTCACATAGCAAGCATGTTCGTCGAGACTAACTTGCCAAAATTTCTGTGGGGCGAAGCAATCAGAACAGCTGCATACCAGATTAATCGGTCACCTACAACAGTGCTGAGTGGGGGGGGGATTCCAGCTGGTGTGTATTATGGAAGGATTGATCTGTCTAAGTTAAGAATTTTTGATGCAAAGGCCTGGGCTGTCAAGTAGCCACAGACAGGGAAATTGGAGTCAAAAGCAACACCTTTGAGGATGGTCGGATATAGTCCGAATGGATTCCGGCTGTGGGACCCAGTAACAAATCGTGTAGGAGTGTCACGAGATGTTACATTTGATGAGACAAATGTGGTTTTTCAGGAAGTAACTGTTGATCCTAACCTAATAGTTAGTATGGAACAAAATGATGGATGTGAGGAAAATGTGGACATGGATGAAAGTGAAGATTTTAGAGGATTTGACAACAATTCACAGAGAACAAATATGAGCAACCTACCAGAAAGACAAAGGAGGACTACGTCACTACCAAGAAGACTGGATGAATATGAAATGTATAGTGTATATTGCTTGATCACTGGTGACCCAACTACATTCTCTGAAGCAGTTGAAACAGGAAATGGCTGGGAAAAAGCAGTAGAAGTTGAGCTTGATGCTCACAATAAATTCCATACCTGGGAACCTGCCAAATTACCAGAGGGAGTTAAACCTATTGACACAAAATGAATATTCCAAACAAAACAAAATGGACTCAAAAAGGCAAGATTGGTGGCACATGGTTTTCAAGAAAATTGTTGACTACGAAGTGTATTCTCCAGTAGAAAAGATGACAACAATCAGGGCATTGTTATCGTTTGCACTGCAAAAGAACTTTTAACTGAGGCAATTGGATATCCCCACTGCCTTCCTCAATGGAGAACTAAATCAAGACATTTACATTAAGAAACCAGAAGGGGTTGTATGTGATGCTGAAGTATTAAAACTGAAGAGAGCACTGTATGGTCTTAAAGGAACTCCAAGATGTTGGAATCAAGAGGTTTCACATATTTGTGACTAAGTCAGGATTGGAAAGTTCTGCTAGTGATACCTGTTTTTATCTCAAGAAAAACTTGCATTTAATTGTGTTTGTAGATGATATTTTACTTGTAGGTACCATTGAAGAAATAGAGAAATCTGTACGTCACCTGAAAGATCAATTTAATGCCAAAGATTTGGGAAAATTACATTCATTTTTGGGCATGGAAATTGTAAATGAAGGGACAAAAATCACGATACCTCAAAGACATCTGATTGCAAATATCCTTCAGAAATTCAACACGGAAAAATGCAAGGGGATGCAAACACCAGTGTCACATGATGCAATCCCACACCCAACGGGAGAGAATGTAAATGTACCCTACGGGCAGCTTATTGAATGATTAATGTATGTGTGTATGGTGAGTACACCAGATATTATGTTTGCAACATCATTTCTAAGCAGGTTTCTTGACAGACCAACCAACTGTATATAGAATGCAGCGAAGCAAATTCTACGGTACACCAAAGACCATGGTTTAGCGTTGCGTTTAAGAGAAATCAGCACGAGAATCTGGTGGCATACACGGATGCTGATTGGGCAGGAGATAAGCAAGACCGAAAGAGTACCAGTGGATCAGCAGTGTTCTTCGCAGGATACCTCGTGTCTTGGCAGTCTGCAAAACAGCAGACTGAAGCACTGTCGACCGCAGAGGCAGAGTATGTCGCAGCAGCTCAGACAACATGTGAAATTCATCTTGATGGTCTACTGAAAAACATCTCATCTAGTGACTCTGTGGCTGTGTTATATTGTTATAATCAAAGTGCTACACATATGATAAACAATCATGAATACTCAAAAAGGTCGAAACACATTGACATTAGAGTAAATTTTATTAAAGATGTTGTGTCAAAGACTCAACTTGTTGTGGAGTATGCGAGATCGGAGGATAATGTCGCAGATATGTCCACAAAGGCATTGTCTGTACAAAAATTCATAATGTTTAGAAATAATATGATATCTGTTGTGCCCATTGATTGAAAGTTGTTCAGTACTTCCTTCCTGTTTACTTAGGGGCAATTTAAAGTTATCTAAAATGTAAAAAAAAACTTAAAATTGAAGGGGGATGTAGAGAATGAACCTTTGTTTATGTTGTCAACACAGGAATTTTTTTGTTTGTTGTTGGAACGAGTCAAGGAAATGGCGGACATAAATGTGGGTATATTGTGTTACCAGGGTGTTTTATATAACCATTAATAATAAGTTTAACAAATACAACATTTCTAGTGTTGTAATTTTATTTTAACTTTTCGGAAAAGCCACAACATATGATATGTACCTGTCATTCAGCTACTTGCAAAAAGTTTTTTGAAAGTTTAAGTGTATAAAGTCATTGTTGAAAATTCTTAATATGTATTTTTTTAATGAGAAAAATAACATTTTCGTATAGTATATGAATATTAGCAACAAACGCAGGTACATTGTTAGGGTAACTGCTTTTCAATTTAAAAAATTAAAGAATCTCAAATGTTGTAGAGTTCCCCACCCAAATCCCACATATTCCCGCAACTGTACCGAAAGAGTGTGGGGGTGGTAATGACGTAAGCAACGTCTCTTAGTGTCAGTATCAGAATAGTTATGGAATCCGGTTCTAGACTACTCCCCAATTTTTTTTTTATATTAAACTGATGATCATAATTCATTGTTACATCACAAGTTTTTGATACTTCCAAGATCTTTCAATGCATTAAATTAAAACAGCAAGCTTCATGTACTACAAGATCAATGTATATAGGATCATGACATCAGGATAAAGGGATAAATTTGGGTGACAAGGAACTTTTAACTTTATGTTAATAATATGAACTATAATAATAACTACCTTCTAAAATAAAGATAGCAAAACTCTACAAGTCACAAAATATCGGGGACAGTTAATAGGTTATTTTTAATTAATAATTGTTAACAAGGAACAATAAACACGTGCAATGTCGGCTTCCGAATAGATTGAGGTAACTCACCGTAATCACATTTGAATGAGTCTATCATCTTCTGCAGACTTACTTCCAATTTTTCTCGTAAATTATCAGGGACATAAGAACATTCCTCTGAAATAAAATTCACAATGTTTAACATTGTTATCACGTAATGTTATTATTATGATGCCGAACAACTATTCCATCCAACCACAGACTTAGAGATATTATAGAATGCTTGCTGTCCACCATGGTTACAATTAAAACAAAGAAGAGTTGGCGCCTTTGACGGAAGATCTTCGAACCAATTACAGAAGCGCGGGCCACGAAATTTTACATTAATGAAGGTTTTTTTTTATTTCATTTCAGCAGCAGCCTTTAAATCATCAGCCATTAATTCATCGCGTAATATATAAATACATTTACGAACTCATTTTCCTAATTAGCGTACATAAAATGTTGACCATTCCCTTACTTCTTTTAGTACTAGTTAAGTTTTCTCACCGCTTGGAGCGCTAAAGCACAATTACCCCATTGAAGTAGACATTTCTTTCCTTAATGCATAGATAACGTACTGACAGCCAAGCCAAATATCAGAACATAAATACATGTGTTTTTCTGTTTTGTTGTGCTTACTTTTATTGAACAATGACCATCAGTACTTTAGAATGAATATTGATGGTTACAATTATATTTTATGTGAGCATAAATGTTTTATGATAAAAGAATTGTAAGACTTAAAAATAGGACTTTGAAATACAAAAAAAATGTAAATTCAGCAGCAGAGTAAATAAACATGCATTTTCTTACTACCTTATCTCTTTCCAATCATTCTCTTAGAGGGCGTCGTGATAATAAAATTAATTCCATTGCCGAACTTAAAAGTAGTTTACAGTAGGTACAAAAAAAGTAACAGTAAAATATTGTCGTTTAGTTAGGTTAGGAAGAATTTATTTTAATATAGCTATCTTAATCACATGATTCAGCAGTATTTTTATGTAGCTAACTTAACCCCCTTTTGACATCACTGTATTTATAATGTAAGTACTCAACATAGCCACTTAATAAATGGTAAACCATTTAACTTATCACAACGCAGTCTTCCAGAAAGATTGGATAACGTGTGGGCATAATTTACTATGCAATACCATAATACTGGTGACTTCAACATAGCGACGACGACTTAAATACCACCCTTACATTATTTTGGGACAAGCATGGGTGTTTTGGTGAGGAACATTCACTTGCTGGTTTTGTACAAATATGTAACTTTTGGGTATCTTATATTATAAAGCCCTACCTATTCTAGTATAGAACACAATACTGAAAATATATTTCTCTATGTAACGTTAAAATTACCACTCAAATCTCTTATCAAATGCACGGCACAAAGACCGTGCCAGTCCACGCCAGAAGCACCGGCGAGCATTGCACTTACCATCCCACCTCACTAACATGAATACACCCCTGACTCGGTGGGCCGCTTGATTTATTTACTGTTGATGTCTGTTGTAGGCATTCATTAAAATGTTTCCTGTGGGCCACTTTGCGAGCTGTGCCATCAAGGACACAGACTCTTACGTCCTGCACTTGTGTGTTCGAGAAAGAAGTCCGCAGATTCTGTCGGTGTACGCGACGAATGCGGTTGTCATGTACACAGCAGAAATATACAGCGAGGACTTGCAGAAAGTTATTCCAGGTGGAAATATTACAACCCATCTGGAGTGTCTGAGGTGTGTTTCTGTTTGAATATGTACAAAAGTATGTTTTTTTTTACATGCATACATTATACTGCAATTACCATGTTTATAACGATAGTGCTGATAGTGTAAGACTTCTTACCAAACAATTGTAAGTATCAGATGGGAATATAAAACTTGTGTGTAAGCACCATGCAGTGAACACAATTATGACAGTGAATATGGTAACTAAATATTTTTTGGGAAAAATTTTTCAGTAATTTACCAAAAATATTTTCTGCAAAACCGGATAAATTTCTTAAGTTTTACTTTTACTGAACCACGCAAACAAATTTCATCAACTTTTTTGTACAAACCGAACCTGATAAAACATACATTTTGTTTTTATTTACCACCAAAGGCTAACTGAATCTTTAAAAGTTCTATAGGACCCATCCTATTTTCTACTAACAGATTTATTTTCTTAAGCAAAGAAATCCTCTTATTACATAATATATCAAACTATCTTAAATTATGAAAATCAATGTTGTTAATGGACAATTTTCCCACTCGTATCTCTAATGGTAACAATGGAAAAAACTGGATTTATCATTATTGAACTGTATTTGTGTTGGAATGGTATGGGTTCATGCGTTCAAGCATTATTTCGCAAGTTAAAAATTCAGCATTGCCTAAACTGGGGAAACAGAGTTAACACAGCCTGTCAAGTGGGATAACATTTCACACAGTACTCTATTTAATCACTTTTATCATTCCTATTTTTAACGGTAGCTCTACAGTGAAATGTGGCTTGTTAGAACCTTTTATTTACTGCGTGATTTCTGGATTGGTTAGTGTGTGTTAATGCATGCAAAATTTTTCGAGTGGTCGCAGTTTGTTAATCAAGTTTTCTTCTTTTAATGTCAACTCAGTTTTTATAATCATGTAAATTTCAGTTTCAGATGCCACAGATATTTTTTGTTTCACGTTGATTACATGAAACAAATTATTATGCAAATACAACATTATAAATTTTTGTATATTTTGCTTTTGTCTAACAGGCAAAGCGTAGCATCGCAAAGTGTTGCCTTATATGAGGCGCAGAATAAGCTGGTATTTACCTTGGAGCACAACACAGAAGTGGTATTATTACCTGTACGTTTACAGGTAATTAACTCTGTAGATGAAAAAATGGAACACCTGAAGAGTATTATCATTCAACTAGCAAATAAAGCACAGGTAAAAAAAAAACTCATTTTTATTTTACAGCCTAGTTACATTATGTATTTGCATGCATAAACAAGTCCAATAGAAAAATAGCAATTCTAACTCTTATGTATGGAGACGAAGCATGGGTTACTAATCATACAAGTAAAAATCAATGAAAGCTAGACAGATGAAACTTTGTCAGATATTAATGTTATAAGTAATGATGCCCATTTCAAATACCTTGCAGTGTTAAACATACAAAAACATAAATAAAATACCTTAACAAATCTTACATTACAAATACAAAGTAAGGTGGTGATCTGAAACACCATCAAATATTGAAATTAAATAAATGTAATTGGTACATGTTTAAATGCAATAGAATAAAAGGTCTTTAATCCGGCTGACTCGGGACAACTGTTATGCCAGTGGTTTTGCCCGATTATCCAACGTCAGTGTAGTTTTATCTATACTAATATAAAGATGAAGAGTTTGTTTGTTTGTTTGTTTGAACGCGCTAATCTCGGAACCACTGGTCTGATTTGAAAAATTCTTTCAGTGTTGGATAGTACATTTATCGAAGAAGGCTATAGGCTATATTATATTATCAATAACATTAGGGATCCTTACTAAAAGTCCAATTTAGAATCAAATGTGTTGGAGGGGGTTAGATACAACATGCAGTACACGTACGAAGTGTGTGTTGACAATGCCGCAGGCGCTAGTAGTTTATTTCCTATTGCCTATTAACATTGTTGCCACGCACTAGATGCCTTATCATTCTTAATTTTCCCATACAAGTAAAAAACACCCGTGTGATATTAACAACGAAGCAATGAGTACCCTTATATAGAATACATAGAGATAGTGTGAGTTATATATGTAGATATAAAGAGATAAATACAGATAGAGAGATACATAGATATATAGGACTATAGATGTAGATAGAGATAAATATATATTTAGAGACATGGATAGATTATTTGTATATGTGTAACTACTTCAAACAGATTACAAAACAAAACAGAATGAGGCATTGCAATGCATGCCGAGCATTAGCTAGATAATGAAATCTTTTCAATATTAGTAATCCCTTATTTTTCAGTTTTTTTTTCTATATTGCTATATAGTTAGAGTATAGATTACATACAGACCAGGTAAATAACTATAAACTGGCAGAACTACGTCTGTCGGGATCTGAAAGTGATATAAATTATTTTGCACACTTGACATTCAAATTAAGAAGACAATTACTAACTACATCTGATCTCTAAACAGTTTCCCTTCACCCTGTGTTCAGCCCGGGCAACGCTGGGTACTGCAGCTAGTCTGGAATATGAAGTGTGAAATGTAACCCAGTAAACCCAGTATAAGACCGAAAACACTGATCAAGATAAACCAAGCGTTCAGGAACAAAGATTCAACTAATTTTGTCCAGCCCCCTCTCCCCCCCCCCCCCCCCCCCTTCTAATAATAAAAGTCCATCCTTTCAAACCCAATTTAAAACAAAAAAAAAATTCTGACTGTAAAAGTTACTGTGGCTATAACCACTGATGGAAACAGAATTTTTTTTTATAAATGTGTGTGTGTGTGGGGGGGGGGGGGGGGGGGCATACAGGCTCATGGGCCTACAGTAGTAGTCGCAGGCAGTGTCTCTTCTCACAGAGTTTTAAATTGCAGGTATTGTAACATCTCACCTTGCGTCACCCAAAATAAACTGCATTCACTGATATTTTGCAAATTTTATCCTAACTTCAGTTCTTACACCCACCTCTGCAAATGCCACTGGTCCATAACTGTAAATGTGATCTGTGTGTATAGAAAACTTGTAAGGTTTTTCCTGTGAATTCTATTAACAATTGACTTCCTGAGCCGTGGGAATTTTGACTCTCTACCCCCCCCCCCCTTTTTTTTTTCTCGTCGGCCGAGACTACAGCATCATTAAAATCTGAGCGAACTGAAAATGCCGACAGCGCAGTAATCCGAAATCCACCCAAAAAATAATTTAACACCAACAGCCCAGTTGGTGTTGGATTACATTTGCCAAACCATAGATGTCAGAATTGACATTTTTAACTAGAGATGTACCAATATATTTTAGCATCTGTATCAGGCAATATTACCTGTTCATTGTTCCGTAGTCATTTTTACTCCAAATTTTTTGTAATTTAAGACTATATTTGAATGCTGTGTTTGTTAATTAGTCAAAGGCATATTGTGTGTTGTATTATGCAATACATAATTCTATGCAGTAAAATCATTTTTATTCATCTACCAAAAATCCTTTTAAGAAAGAAACTTATTAAGGTACTGATTTTTCTCACAAATATTGAATTTCTGAAAACTTGCACTGTGATTATTTACAAAAAAATATTGAATCTGTTTTGTACCATTATCTGATCTGCTAAATAAATGTATCAGTAATTAGATCAGTATTTATTTATTGAATGTGTTTAATATGCCTGTGCGAATACTAGTTTTTTTTGGTGTGAAGAGAATATAAAATCAAAAATTTAAAACATTCGTGAAGCCAAATCAATTTGTGAACATCGTTCTGTGCGAAGCTGTATTATACTTACTTATAAAATACAGGATTGAAGTTAAAAAAAACATTACTTTCATATTTTTGACCTATTAACCAAATGGCATAATATTAATATTTAGCATTCATAAAAGCCATTGGAGTGCCGTCTTTTGATAATTTTTTTTATGTAACTAGCTTTATTCAAGTAAAACTAAATATTTTCCATAAGCAAATCTTAGGCTTCCGGTGTTCTAAAGCTTTGCAAAACAGCTGCGAAGATTCTAATCAGACGCGAAGCTCTGCATCACAACCGAAGCTTCAAACGAAACGAATATCGAATTTCCCGGCAGAGTCAAACGGAGCGTTAAAAAGGAGCTCCCGTTTATTTGCTTGGTGGGAGCTTCGCACAGGCCTACTAGTGTCTCGAGAGACGAGCGTGACTGTGTGCTGCGTCTGGCAGGCTCAGCCCGCGGCGGCCGAGCGGAGAGGGGACGCCGGCGACCTCGGCACGCTGCCCCGGTACGAGGAGGCATCGCTCTACCTGCCCAGGGCCAAGAAGAAACACACCAGCCGGAGGTCGGCGCGAGGAATGAGCATCGTGAACCCGGCCAGCCGAAGGCTGAAGATCAAACCAGGCATCCGCTTCGATGATGATTCATAACCACGGCAACATAGGTACACTGGTTCAGACATTTACAAATTATTTTCAACAATCTATTGTTACATATATTTTACAATTTATTTATTGTGATTTTATTTTACAAAAATATTGAATTTATGTATACGTGTTTTCAAAGGTTTTTAAAATTCGATTTAATTTTAATAGGGAACAATGGATATTTTTAATAATTAAATCTTTAACTTATTAAATTTTTAAAAAAATAATAATAATAAATATAAATTACAAAACATTTGCATGCATTTACAATGCTTTGTAAACTTCTAGTCTGAAACAGAAATTATATTTTAAGATATATTGTACGAATAAAATAATTTTTTTTAATTGAATTCAAAAGTTGATTATTAAATTATTCCAATTTTTTTTATTAAATTTCTTTATTGGAAATAAAAAGATTTTTATATGCATATTTTACATAATTTAATTTCAGGTCAAAATCTTGATTAGTGATTTCAATTGATACTAGGAATAATCGGAATAAGAGTTTAATTTCGATTTTTTTATATGTTAACTGTATTTCTACATCTAGTCACTATAGAAAGAAAAAAAAGAAATGTGGGTATTCCTGCCAATCAATTAAAATTGATTTATACATATATATTTTAAATGTTTACCTTTAATTAAAAATTATGTTAATGTGTGTGTATATGTACCAATTTTAATTATTGTATAGTATATTCCAAAAGAGGGTTTTCTTCCTGTAATTTTATAGTAAATAAAGTTGATACCTGAACCGTAATATCTATTAATTTGCTACCAGTACATTTTGCTTGGCCGAGCAGTAAGAAAGTCGTTCCGATTCGTCGGCGAGGAGGCATCAGTTCTAGTTTCTGCCTGTCTTGTGTGACAAGTGCATGAGTATTGCTTCATGCGAAGGATGGCTGTTAAAATAGTGGATTTTTCAAGATGCACGGGGAGAAGAGCACCTTTGATTTGATACTGATACAATGTTGCAAGTTGGTGGACAAAAAAAATTGTTTTTACTTTCGATGGAAAGTAGACCTGTGAGAATATTGGCTTCTTAGTTCGAAACAAATACGAATAGCAAATCATTCTCAAACGAACATCAAATTCGAATACTAAGAAGAAGAATTGGAATCCCATAAAAAAGATAAATATGTAGTGGAGTGGCATTTGGGAAATAAAGACAAATATTACTGAAGTGAAAGGTTTGTTAGTTGAAAAAAGTCAGCTACAATAAATCTACGTAAAATGTTTGTTGAACTATTTAAATTTTTTAAGTAAAAAAAAATTGTTTTCAAGCAATTAACCTAACCAACAACCATCAGTTTTTATGTGCTTTATTTCCCAGATCAAGCTAATCTACATATTTATTCAGAAATTTTTCTAAAATTAGGAAATAAATACCCATGTAATCCAATCCATTTCTCAAAAAGCTGGATTTGCGAAATACTGAATAAATGAACTCATATTTACATATACAAACGTAGTTATTTACGAATTCCTGTTGTTAATGGCACCCGTCAACTATGTATTTTAGTTCAGCATTACTGCAAACAAATTTTCTACTAATTTCCTCTGGACTCCATAACCACTATTTGAGTTTGTTCATTAATAGCAACATCTGTTTTGTCGTAAATAAACAGCAAGTAAGCTGCTACTGTGTCACTTGGTTGATCGATTGAAACTATCGATTTACATGCCTTAGCAATTATAGTATTCACTTTTAATGGTCATTGAAAAGGAGTGACCACAGGGTGTCTACTGACCGGGAATTTCGGGAATTGTACATGATTTTTACAAATCGGGGGAAAAAACGGGAATTGTACATTTCTTTTTGCCTATTGTATGGGAATTTTTTTTCCTTTGCTTATTGTGATTTCCAATGTGTTTTCACATTTAGTAAATCTTTATCAGTAATACAAAGGCCTTCGTACGGATCAATAAGAATTTGTTTGGCTGCTTTATTAGACGTCCGACTATGTTCTGATAATCTTTAGCCTCTAAAGCACGTCAGAAACAACCACATTTGTACGTCAGTCTCCTGCCCCCCCCCCCCCCCCCCCCAGAGCCCTAAAGATTCAAAAAAAAATGTAGCCAAATGCAAAAAAATACATACATTTACCACACATTCCCCCCCCCCCCCCCCAAGCCATCGGCTGGCGACACCCTTGCACGAGAGGGAAGATCCTTACAGTGCATGGGATATCATACATGATACAAGTACTTAACAAAAAAATTTGTTTTCCTTTTATTTGACACATACGGAAGTAAAACTTCATGGTGTATCATTTGAGTTACAATCTGTTCATTCACGTAGTTCCCTCATCACCAATAGATAGCAGCACTAGTATTGTAGAGAGCTTAAAAAATGTTTTGTGTCGGCCATTTTATCAGTAGCAAAAACTTTCTCAATTCAATGATTTTTTTTACTTTATTATTTTTATCTTTTGGTGAATAAAATAAATTTCATCAATTTAAATATATATTTAGTAGTCTATTACATTTGATATATTTAGTAAATCACCTGATATATTTTATAAAAGCAAAGTTTTTTGTTTGTATCATAGGTGATACATCATGAATATCTGCATGGTTGTTACTCTTTGGTCTTTTTCATTGTTGATATTTACAAAATAGTGTTTGTGTCATAGATAAGGGAGGGGATAGATGGATCTCTTCCATAAACATTGACTGTGCTTACAGCGCTCCTGGTGACTGTACCTCAAACTAAACCAAAAAAAAAACTACTGTGGCAAGCAGTTCAAAATGCACTATTGAGACTTGCATTCCAACTCCATCAATGAATTTGTTTAACCGTAAGAGCCAATGAGTAATTAAATTTTACAAACAATAAATTCCATTTACCGAGTATACACCATAAATGAAAGTCCTGTTTGCAAATATTAATAAACATTGACATAAATTGTTAGAAGGAAAGCAACATTAAAAAAAACATTATGAATTGAATTTCAAGCCTTAACAGTGCATTTTGAACTGCCCACCACATGTGTGCATGCAAATTGTTAGTTGAGATAAAATATTGTAATAACTCTATTAAAACAAAAATAGGTATGTATATATGATACTGGTGACTACAAAAACAAGTATTAAGATTGTACATTTGCAACAGCATAGAGCAAACATATTGCCAAATGTATAAAGCAGCAACTAGACAACTGTATACAATATAACACTTATCCTATACATACATACATATTATTTGGACGTTTCTCAACAAAAAGAAAGTGGGAAACTCGTCCGGTACCTATATACAATTCTTCCATTTTACATTTGTTATGCTTTCGGGAATTGAAAACAAAAAGTAAAAACATAACGTTGTTAACCGGACCGTCAACTGGGTAGTTTACCTACCTAGTATTAATTTATTAATTTAAAAATTTTACAATCGCACAAGCTATTAAACTTGGTAGGCCTAGGCCTTAGGTACTGTAGCTTATCAGGTTTACTACAATTCAAATAGGCTTAAGCTGCAACTCACCAGCTTTTTCACCACTCGATGTAGAAACTGGGTTCACTATAGCATCGAAATTGTGTGTTGAACTTACACCGTCACCAGAAGAAGATGCTTCTACACTCTGCCTTGAACCTGTAGTTATGAATAAAAAAATTTGCAGAAACAATATCAACTTATTAAGTGAGCGTAACTTAACCAATTAACACAAAACTTAGGTCGTATTCCAAATGATAAGAATGCTCAAACTCTCACTCAGAGCGAAACGAGACATCCACCCTCTGTGAACCTACGGCACTATTTCCTTAGGCAGAAATTCAACTCTTTAAAATTTAATTTACAATAATGTCTAGTTAAAAAAATTAAATTATACTCTAAAACATAAAGCTAAAATTTATTTTACATAAATCATAATTTTTTTTTTGGTGTTCATAGTGTACCTTTCAAACGATACAAATGTGTCAAAGCAAAATTATTAGATGTGTTATTTTGAATGTTGACAATCTACTTAAAGGCACTATCATGGAATACTGATAATACATCAATTTAGAAGTGTTATATGTAAACAATATTAAGTTATTAATAACAACTTTGAGGTTATCTTTTAAAACAACAGAGTGGGCAAGAGTGTGCAGCCAGACAGTATCATTGCTCACTTTCCCTTTCAATTGGGACAGCAGAGAGTAAGTACACTGACAAGAGGATGCAAGAGTACTCTCTCAAAGAATTGGGACAAGACACATTTTTGCCAATCTTGCTGATTTAACATTGGCAGTGCATAAGTTATGTGAATGTAATTTTGCCAACATTTGTAGTGACGTACATTATGCCAAAATGAACGAATACATTTGTAGTAACAGAAACCGATAATACTAGGGCATAAATTTATATTACAAACCTGGCAATAGGAGGGTTGGTACACAATTGGCGTTAAGCCTCTTCGTCCCTGGGCTGAAGCAATCTGCACTGAAGTGACTGTTGCATATCCTATAGACTTTGTAAATATGCTCATTACTAATGAGAGCTAATTTCGGCGAGGCAATTACACGTTTCCAGTGCTGAAATCTTTCCACGTCACAAACACGAGGAAATCTGTGACGGGTTTCTGTCCTGTTTTGACAACCCGGCACACAACAGTTTTTAGTGTAGTACATATTGACAGAACGTAAGTACGACAAAAACACTAAATATAAATTAAACGATCAACAGGAATAAGCTAACCTAAAATGTGCACAAGCATTTAAGCGGGAAAAAATGTAAACAAAACAGACTACTAGCGCTCAAATGCACTCATGCGGGTGTACCTCGAACTAATTGCATTGTAAGCTGTTTTCCTTAAGAGATAGCCCGCCATGGTTTGTATTTTATAATACAAGTGAGAAGTGACCTAAAGTTATTAACACAATTTACTTTGAATTTATTTATTAATACAATATACTCTTTGTTAAAAATATGCCAATATGTCAATATATTATGTTAAAAAGGTATAAAGAAGAAAGTAACTATTGAACAGCTACATCAACTCGTATTAATTTCCCCTCTAACAGTGAAGATGATTTGGAAGACAGTGACAATGAATTAAACACAGGTGAAGTAGAAATTTTTGAGAAAAAAACTCTGATGAAAATGACAGTATATTCAAAAAATTTGAGTTTGTCTTGACGGCGCCCATGGGTGCTTCCTCTAGTCGCACAGGCCGTTGTATGTCCTCAACATCCATCTAGGACGTGTGCAACGAACGCGCCCTCGCGTATTGTGGGGAGTGCGTTAGGGTGGTGCACAAAACGCCTGAAAGTAATCCTGGCTTGCGGTGTTGTGTGACGCGTCCGGCCGGGTGTGGCGTTGTCCACGTAATTTTTAGGTAGCCTAGATGTACATCAAGTTCTGTCCCTGCCCGAACACGCCCGAATATTCACCTTCGGCCAACCTCAGGTTTATTTATATATATTTATATTTCTCTGTTTATTTTAATGTAGCTATACTAACCTAAAAGTAGCCTTAATGTAGCTAACCTAACCGACCTCTTTTAATATTTGAATTCATTTATCCTGCGCAAAAATAAAACAAATCCCGAGGTTGGCCGAAGGTGAATATTTCGGGCAGACACAGAACTTGATGGACATCTTAGGCTTCTCGTAATTTTAAATCAGAAAAAAAGAACTAAAACTTTTTATATTCTTAAAACTTTAATTAATAAAGTAATGTTGATTCAGATGCGTTTTCGTCATAACGCTGGCCGTCACCATCTTCCTGCGCTCCGTATCCTTCTGCAGGAAGTCGAGCCCTCCTTGGCCAGGTCACCAGGGAGCGGGAGTCGCAGACCAGCACTCATCAGGGCCGGCAGCCCTGCGCACGTGGAGCATTCATTCTCGCGCCAAAACCGACATGTAGTGTTCAGTAGGTAAATTTTCTTAATCAGTTTTCATCTGCTCCATGGCCGGCCCAAACCAACCGTGCGATGTTTCGCGCGGTTCTTAAATAATTGACTGTGGCTCAGACATGAGGATTTTCTTGTTTTACGTAATTTCACTTTGTTAAGGTTACCACGCCGATGGGCCCACGCTCCACGCTTGAGTAAATCCGCTAGGAGTCTGGAATTTGCCCACGCGGGGCTGATAAGTAGCTAAACGCATTCAGCAACATTTATTAACGACTCAGTTTGTGGGATTTGCGGCAGTCGTGTGTGAGTTCTCCGTGTCTTTGGTACCGCCGCGTCCGCGCCCAGCATTATGTGTCCGCTACGCCACAGCGAGGCCAGAATTCTGGTAACTATTTCCAATCCAACCTGAACTGTACTTCTTTAACGGATTCACTTCAGAACGCTTACATGTAGAGCTTAGTCATACGGTGGTAATTCTAGTGTTCGTTTCGGCCATCAGCCACAAGCGTTGTCTGCCTGTGCCATGGGTGTGTGAAGTGTGGAAGCATCCGCCACGTGTACTTTGCAACCCCATAATTCTCTAGGTTAACTTATTGGCATTTTAATTATTTAGTCCGGCGAGTTCTTAACATTAGCCTCCCGACGCGTCACGCGCCGCCATCTTTCGTATTGCTAGTCTCAGGACAGCCTGCAACCCCTTGTTGGGTATTTCGCTGCTTTCCGCAAGACGTTAATAAGTGCCGCCATTCGAGGGCTGTGTGTGCGGAGATTAAAAGGTAGACGATGATGCGGCCAGTTGCGTGACGGCACCATGTACCATGTGACGTGTTAATAAATTCAGTTGCACTCAAGTGTTTTCTCTTAATCATCACGGCGTCCTGGCTGGCCTAAACAGCCCGGGGGGTCCATTGTCGACGCGTCCCTGCCTGCAGCCACGAGGCAAAGAACCCCGCCCTCGAGTTAAAATTTCACATTCTAAATTCATTAATTCAGGAATCAGGCAGCGGGGACGGCGACAAATTGTCGCCCAACTTGCGTGGCCAAAAATTAAACGGACAAACGACAAAAAGTAAAAGTGGAATAAGCAGACAAAGGGCTTGCGTAGGATACGGCACAACAGCGCGTGACTTGGCAACACCGCACGACGGAGCGGCGACGCGCCAGCGAGATTAGCCTGGTCCGGGAATTGCCAACCCCCCCCCCCCTTCCTCACCCACCCTCTCCACCCTCCGCGCCAGCTGACAGCAGAGACACATCACACAGCCACGCCGCCACGGGCTTCCACAAGGAAGCGAGCAAGCACGGGCACCAACTCGCTGGTGAAAGGAGGCGACCCTCCCTACCTGCTCGCGCCCTGCCAGTGACGTCACGACCCATCGACCGGGTCGGCCTGCCGCGGTCGCTATGCAATGGAGAAACATAGCGATTGACATGTACAATTTGTGGGACACAGGTCAACTGACAGGCTGGGCAGAAGAGACAGCACAGGCCGACTCGCACACCATACGCCAGTGCAGTGCGAGGGAGAAACCAGTCCAAGTCAAGGAGGAAGGCAGAGTCACGTCGGCATGCTGTTGCCACGCCGTGGGATGTCACTGCCAGGCGGACGAAGTGGCCTACTGCCACCAGTGCGGTACCACGAGACACCGTACATGCACGGAGGCATGCGAGCGACCAGCAAAGTGACTGGTGTCTGGCATACAAATATGGCAACTGCTCAAGTCGATCAGCTGGCAACACCACGGTGACCTCAATCCCTCTGCATTCCAACACCCCCTTTCCCAGTGGCGTAGCGTGGGTGGGGCGGAGGGGGCGGCCCGCCCCGGCCGGCAGCCCGCGGGGGCGGGTCGCCGGTGAAGCGGGTTGAGATCTGATCTATGATTCATTCATTACATGTGTCAGACACACTATAATGTTCCATTTTTATCTCAAATTTTGCGCACCAACTATTTTTTAATATTTATTTTGTGCCGGAAATTAGGTATTTTGGCACGTTTTTTTAAATTTTATTATAATTTTAAAATTATTTTTGGAAATAATTTTATTTTCCATATAGATTGGTTTCATAAGGGAGTAGTTTTTTTTAAGTCGACTGTACCGCAACTCGCCCCTGGTCGACCTTAGTGCGTGCCACCTCCGACAGAGGGAAGTCTTTTACGATAGTTCACTTCGACGACGAGAGTTGCCGAAGGTTTCCGAAGCCCCTCCACCCTCCTTGTTTTGAATTAGCGACGCGGCGCGGATGAGGGGACTCTTGCTCTGCACTCTGGAACGACCGCGTCGGTAGACCGCTGATCGTGTTTCGGGCTCCGTCCAGTTAAATCAAAGCTGACGCCGAGCAACAGTACTAAGATGTAGTCCGATCAGAAAAGGGATGTTTCCCTATTTACCTTTTGGTTTTTTATTTTAGTCATCTCAGTATAGCCTCTACGTAGTAATCCTAGTTTCTCCGCGAACCAAATTTCTTGTCTGGTGCCGCATATATATTTTTTTTAACCGCGACGTCGGCCGCGCATCGCCCTCCATCTTCCGACCAGGCAACATGGCTGTACCTAACAACAACTACTACCCTGTTTAGACAGGGTCCTAGTCCCCCCTCCCCCAAAGAGAAAGAAACCATCATGGGGAACTAAGGAAGCCCGGCGACCTCCAATTTTGAATTGGTGGTTTCGCCAGTGTAAGCTCTCACCCCCGGCCTTTTCGCCATCAGCTACGAACCGCCAGAAAATCTTCAGTTCGTGAGAGCGAGTGCCAGTGAAAGTTTTATTTTGTAAATTTTGCAAATGTAATTTCAGATATCAGATTCGAACCAGTTTAACAGCTTTGGTCTCTTCAGCCATCTCGAAATTGTATATGTGAAATTTTTATAATTAACCAATAATAAGCTAATATGGTGATTACAGATTATTGTAAAATGTTAAAACTTTACGGTTTCTTTAAGAATGATGTGTTGGAAAAATAATTTTCTATTCGCGGCCCGGGTCGGTAAATGATTAAGTAAACTGAGCTCTCTTTAAAAATGGTTAAATGATAGAAGTGTTTTCTCTTTATAGCTTGTAACAGAAAATCTTGAAAACAAACTTTGATCTTAAATAAAAGGATGCCTATAAATGTAACTGTTTGTTTTTATTACTTAAGGCAATAACGATCCACACTAAACTCCCAAGTCTTGATAGGGAGTTTACAAATTTTCTTTGGACCCACCCCGTGTCCGCCTCTGATGTTTAAATTTTGTTCTTAATCCTTCTTTTCTGCCCGCCACTTCCAAGGCCTGTTTTGTCGACATCTTGTCAATATTAATAACAAGGACACGAGGGGCGTTTCAATTTAAAAGAAAAACTGCGAAATCACTGACAGAGCTCTTTATAACGTTTGTTTGTTTACATAGGAACGGCAACATCGCAACAGCGCGAGTCGAGTTGAGCGGCACTCCTTATTATGTTCATTACTCATACAAAATCTTTTGTTTCACGCGTCGGCCCGTGTCGATGCCTCTCTTTCGTACTCATTGAACTTAGTACTACGCATTGTACTGTAAAGTTTGACCTTAACCCAGGGCAAACCAAACAACTTCCGCAAACCGGGACACAGTAAAACTCATATATTGCCCCGTACCGCGAGCGCAGGTAAACCCAAAAAAATATTAAAACCCAAACTAATAGCAGGCTTAAAAAATACTAATAAGGTTGCGAACAGTGAGAGGAGGCAGCAAGTTAAAAAGACGCAAAATTTATATGACAACATTTAATATATATATATATATATATATATATATATATATATATATATATATATATATATATATACATACACACACAAACACACACACATACATATATATATCATAAAATCGTTTCATCACAAATCGGTGCATCCATCATAAAATACATACCCTATTACTACTTATAAAAAATAGCTATATAATAATACTAAAAAAATACTTTAACAATTCCCCCGAAAAATTATAATTTGATCATATACTTCGTAGCTCCGAAAATTAAATATAATTACCAAAAAGGCATTAAAAATATATAAGAACATAACTCCGCTAGACTATCAAACTTGACTATATTGTCGATTGAACAAGAATTGGCTGCTAATATTGATTTTCACAAAGTTATTTCTGACTTCGCTGCTCATAAGGCCCGTAGAATCCGCTTGTAAAACGCTCATCCTATTTTAACTTCAATAAAAGGTACCTCATTGCATGTGAAATTTAATTTTAATTAAGCACCTATAGAATGGGGGCGGCAAAATGGGTTTCCCGCCCCAGGCGCCGAGATGGCATGCTACGCCACTGCCCTCTCCCTCACCCTCTTACATTACCCCTGGCGACCGATAAGATATCCGTGTGGTGGCTACGAAGGACAGAATGGTAGAAGAGTCGAAATGCCGCCCACACTGTTTGATAATCAACCACCACTGTAGACACTACATTATCAGTATAATAGACGTGGATGTGTTGGTGAATATCTTTCAGCCTACGCTCAGCTAGATGTAAACAAGTGCAATAAAAAAAAGTATTGTGCTTGACAGATGTTACATAAATTTGTTACATTGTTACACATTTTTCAACAGCTTTCACAATAAACAACTCATCATTTTCATGAAGAAGGAAAAAAGTAGTAAACATATAGAACAAGGACACATCTTGGTTCTGTTTCACCACTTATGTTAAGTTGCTATTAAAAATCTGATTTGAAAATCACTTGTACATTGTTATGTTTACTCGCTGTCACTTTCACTTGCTGAACTGTCCACTGATGAATCAGATTCAGAACTCGCGCAGTAATCCTGATCGTCCCTGTCACATTCTTCCCACAGCTCGCAGTCCTCGGAACCATCCAATGAATTACTCAGGCAACATTTCTTGAATGATTTTGATACTATGTCCTCAGAAACAGATTTCCATGCAACTGACACCCAACCAGAGACAGTATAACATGTTGCCCTTTTTATCTTCCCTGTTTTATTTGTTTTTATTTATTTATTGAAACATCCAGTGGCTGTAAAATTGACGTCATACCTCCTGGAATCACGACGAGAGTTCAGTTCTGTTTTCGTTTCAATGTTTCTCGTAAATCATCAGTCAAATGGCCACGAAATGCATCAAGTGCAAGGATAGAAGGGAGGTTTAACAATGCTCCAGGCCGACGTAACCACACACATTTTATCCAGTCGATCAATAGTTCATTCGTCATCCAACCTTGTGCTTGAGCTCTTACCACAATATCTTTTGGAAATTTTTTGTTTCTTGGCAGAGTTTTCCTTTTAAATATTAAATATGGTTGTAGTTTCCTGCCATCTGCAGTCACGGCAAGCATTACAGTAACTATTTGTTTTTCTTTGCCAGTCGTGTGAACAATAACCTGACGTTCACCTTTCTGATTTACCGTACATGCACGTGGCATATCAAAATAAATAGGTGTTTCGTCTGCATTACCAATCTGCCCCATTAAATAATCTGTGTATTTTCTCAGTTGTATCACATACTTCTGGTCAGTGGCGTAGCCAGGATTTGTGTATGGGGGTGTTAAGAAGCACCCCCCCCCCCCCCCCCCCCGGCATTAAAGCGGGGGCTCCGGGGGTCCTCCTCCAGGAAAATTTTGGATTTTAAGGTGTAAAATAGTGCTATTTTAGCATTTTTCGGTACTTAAATTTAAATATTGTATTGGTAAAAATTTTATTAATTGTAATATGAAATTTGTTTGAGTGATGAATAAGAAGTTACTTAAAGATTGGGTCCGAAGGGGAGGGGGGGGGGGGGGTTGAACCCCTAAAACCCCCCCTGGCTTCGCCCCTGCTTCTGGTAGTCAGACAGCTTCTTGTTGAAGTCTGCTGGCAACTTCTGACATATTTTGTTTTACGTTGCAATAATGAAAGCCCTTTACGTCACATGAAGCGTGTAACCCAGCCTCTGCTAGCTTTAAATTGTGTGCGCGGGATTTCTCTATCACGTGCCAGATGAGAAGCTTTCCGTTGTATAATTTCTGTTGTAATAGACAAACCCTTGTTGCGATGCTCTAACACGTACGCTAACAATTCTTTCAAGTTCTTCGTGCCTACCACGACGTGGTCCTGAAAACTTTTTCCTAGATGCAGTGCACTTGAAGATAGCATCTTGCTGTTGCCTCCACCGTCTAATACAAGTTCTGCTGATGTCAAATTCACGTTTAGCGGCATGTTTACCATTTTGCTGAGCATAGAGTATAACCATTCTTTTGAAGCTTGCTGGATACGAGTTTCTTTTTTCTTTCTTGTCCATTAAATCTCTGGAAAAAATGCAGATACCGTACCTAGAATACACACTAGTAACTCTTACTCTCTGCGTGTAGTCAGTGTCAGCATTAACTTTCAAACTGCGTGTTTGCGTATAAAAACAATTCGTTCTACCCACCTTTAAAAATAAAAGATGCAACGGCTTCAAAATAAAAGACAAGCAGGTGACTCATATTTCCTGTGGCGAAGCGTGACGTGCGACATGCAGGGGAGGAAGAGAGAGATAAGAGTATGGTCGAGCCGCAAAACGTATTTCCACGTCCCTGCTCAAAGTTGCTTGCGTGATGTTGACATATAAAGGCTTATTAATGAGTGGAATGTTTTGGCTGGCGTGTAACAGATATGGTTTTGAATGCCTATGGAGAATTAATGTGTGTAAGGAGTAGCGCCTATATAAAAGGGCTCGGAAAACTGGACATCCCAGAGAAAACCTGCCGACTGTTTTTACAAGTGTAGTTACCGATATTTAATCAAAATAAAATACCACACAATGTGGATTTTATCACCCGAAAAATAAAACATTATTTAAGTTTTTTCATTATTTTTGAAAAACTCGATTTTAAGGCCCCCCAATGTTTTGAGATAAAAATTTTGGGAAAAAAAGGAGGCCTTATATTCGAGTAAATACGGTACATCAGTTCAGTTAAAGGCACAGTTAAGGAACCAACCTGCCGCAGTTTTTCAACAGTTTCAAAGGCGATTCAAGATAACCTTCTTGGATCTAAACTAGCTTTTTTTGAGGGACTGGCTGCTGATGTGGAGGAATTCTTAAAGGAATTCCAATGTGATGCCCCAATGGCACCATTCCTCTATGATTCTTTGACAGTTTTAGTGAACCTTGCTATGACCAAAATTGTCAAGAAAAATGTTCTTGAGAGTACTGCTTTGCAAAAAAATAGATGTTTTGAAACAGAATGATAGCAATTCATTCATTTATCTTAAAGACATTAAAAAGTTGACCTTGGCTACGGCACAAGAGTAGCTCTGGGGAAATGCAAGAATGTCTCTGAAAAGGACATTTTACTCTTTCGTAAAGATTGTCGCACTGCTCTGCAGCATTTTGTAGTGAAACTTATGCAGAGGTCTCGTTTAAAATATCCTTTGACCAAAGCCTTAAATTGTCTGAACCCATGCCATATGTATATGAAAGCTGGTGCCTTCAAACAACTCACATCTGCTCTTGAAATCGTTCTTAAAGCTAATCTTTTTTCTGCTAGCACAATAGAAAGGGCTGACCGTGAGTACAAGGTTCTATGTTCACAACCACATGTGATGGAAGAGCTAAAGGCATATTCGCGATCAGAGACTCGACTGGATACGTTCTGAATGAAGTTGATAGATGGTAAAACGGAGTATGAAAACCTTGTTCCAGTAATTAAACTTTTCCTAACCATCTCGCACGTAAATGCTTCCTTAGAACGTGGGTTTTCTGTAAACAAAGAGATTTTGGTTGAAAATATGAGGGAAACATCTCTCATTGCACAGCGTCGTATTTATGACTATGTAACCTCTCAGAGTGGATTGATGAAACTTGAAATTACAAAACCCATGCTTCATTCAGTAATAAATGCGCATTGTAGGTACACTGAAGCACTCAATGAACGACGACAAGCGAATGCAGAAGTTTTGAAACTTTTTGAGGCAAAAAAATGCGCTGCTACTGAACTTCGACAGCTAAAGAAAAAAAGCTGAAGTTAATAAAGGATGCAGAGCGAGAAGTGTCCATCATCAACGAACGGGTTAATGAGCTGCAGAGATAAGCATCATAACTATTCAAGAATGAAATTGAGTAGTTTTCTGATAGTGGACCTGTTACATGAGATAGTTATTTAAATAACATTAAGGGTTAGAATGGAACTCTGTTATGGTTTTGTTAAAAGTATTTGCATAATGTAAATAACGAAAATTGTATTTTTCTTGTTATTACATAGTTTTATCTATACAAAATATTGCATTGGTGCTGTGTTTTATCATAATTTTGTTGTGTTAGCAGTGTCATGTGTTAATTGTGTTTATATTGTTAGTTTAATTAAATATCACAGTGTTAGATCAGAAAATATTTTAAGGTATTTTCATGTAGATATTTTGTTTTTAAGACTGTTTAAATTTATTAGGATACAGTACAAAATATTTGTTACCAGTAACAGGTTTTCAATAAACTTTTTAAGACCAAACTTTAATTTAAAATGGGCGTGTGTATGCATGTTTATGTATGTGAATTTTGTTCAACATTATTTTGTTAAAACTTCTCAAGCTAAATATAAAATAGTTTACACTTGGAAATCATTTTCTGATATGTGACCAAATTGCAAAAATTTTGTAGGGGAATTTTTTCAGAAGTGTACAGGAATGTACTTAAATTGTACAGGAATTTTGTTAGCTCAATCTGCTAGACACCCTGGACCATATTTTTTGTTGTAATCCATGGTTGTTTACTGTTGGAGTTAATTTATTTCTTGCTACTGCTGGTATGCGTGACAAATTGAATACAAATGATAGTTTGTTTTCAAGTTTGAAATGTCGTACATGGTGTTTTTTATCGTCCAAGTGATTTTTTCAAGCAGCTGTTTTGCGAGATAGTAGTGAAATAATTTTGAATACTTGTACACAGAGTATTGTTTACGTTTTTGATTATGCAGTCCCGTTAAAACATCTTAACATATCGCAAAAATGACTAAACCTCAACAGTGAACACTGGCAAACAACAAACCAATTGAATATTCATTAATTCAAAGTCAAATTGAATATGAACAACAAACTGCTCGTATTAGAAAATTTACAAATTTGCACAGGCCTATTGGAAAGCCATTGAATGTGTTAAAAGCTTACCCTATCTGGTATGAAATTCACAACTTGTAAAAAAAAAGGCATGTCTTATATCTAAAAAAAAATACATTTATCAACTGAGTTAGTAATACAAACGAATGAGCAACCTGTGCAAGATAAGTCCTTGGTAGTAAATATAAAGAGCACTATTACTATTATCATTATTTGCAAATCAACTGTAAAATTGTTATGAACACTGCTTGATAATTCTCTTTTTAAGAGTTCTGAAGTTAACACACTACACACACACACACACACACACACACCACAGAAACACGATTGGGAAAGAAAAAAAAACTGCACCTGATTGTACAGTTGCTAACGAAAGATAAATTAACATTGCACACTTTACACACATTTCATGATTGATTGATTGGCTACTACGCTAACTACAGTTCGGGATAGTTAAAAAAATTGATAAGACTTTAACACATACACAGTCACCATTAATCAGCATAACGATCTGCTGATTTTCAAATTGTCACTTAAAATTATCCAATTTTTCAGATCAGTCCTCTCTTCTTTTTGTAATCTTCGAGGTTTAACGATCTTCTGGGACCCGTATCTTTTGCCATAGACATTGGTTTTGGAGTTACACTCACAGGGTTATCTGAAAAGAAGAGCAACACTTAATGGTAACACACATGCATAGTGCATATTATCACATAGATGGATTAAAAATTTGGTTATCGTAATAACAGAGACCAAAAAATTTTCTTTAAAGTTTTTCTTATCTCCAACACTTGTGATATTTGATACATGTTTCAACTTTCTTTATTTATTTATTTTTGATAAAGACTGCAATGGAAAATTATCTGTCATTTTTAACAATATTTTATAAATTTTTAGGGGGAAAACATAAAAAAAATTTGCCATTTAATTTGTAGTAAAATTTGTGGAAAAAATTCTTAAGTTTTATTGGTTCCTAAAAGTAAATGAGTTTTTCATATTTAAAATATTTTCTTCGCTTACTAATTTTTGATTAAAGTTATATGAATACAATACATCTATACAGTGAATCTCTTTATAACAGATAATTTTCTTATTCAGATGAATATTTCTTCATAACAAACAGAAATATCAATTCACATTAATTTTCTCCAAACTAGCAATTTATTATTATTATTATTATTATATTCAAAATTTCTCACTAAGTCTTCTTGGCTTCATACATGTTACACTTGGTATTTCATCAAAAGTTATTTTGTGAATGAGTCCCACTTGGCATAAATATTACTAATGAATAATTAAAATAAATCATTTCATTTGAAATCTTGAATCGAGTATCACATTATTCACAAATATCGAATATTTTTGGAATACTCATTAGACCCATAGTTAAAACAAATTGAATGACTATCCAATGAAAGGTTGGCATGCATGAAATATTAATAATATTATAATATTAATATTTTATGTAAAAAGAAAACTGTTGTAGGTATTACTTGTAAGAATGAGACGTGTATTTCGAAAATCTATTCCGTTTTAATTTATAACAAGCCAATCTATCCCTTGTGGGACCAGCAGATGCTCCCCTTACAAAGCAGGAATGGTTTGGCATGGGCTCGTAATCCACAGGGAAACGAATACGCCCTTTCATCGCAATCATCGTTTGAGGAGGAGCTACAGTGACACGCTGAGGCAACCCCTTCCCCCAAACTATCAGCTAACCTGTGGTAGACTCGGAGGAATCCCCATCCCGAGACACATACCTGAGACCCCTCGGAGAGTCCCAGAGAGTCCGTGATCTGGCCAAAGTGTATCCAACTTCTACTAGCACACCAGGCTAGAACCGGAGATGTATCGTCAATGGGTTGGGGACCCCACCGGGCATGCTCCAAGCAATCGGAGCCACCTGCTGCCAGTGACATACACTCATGAGACCCTCAGCCGGTGGAGAAAAACCTCGCTGGGGAGTCCCGGCAAGAACAAGGGTCGTCCCGCACTACTGCCTGGACATTTAAAGTGCTTACGGACTTAATGCAGTCTGTTAGCCCCGTACGCTGGCTTGGTAACTGCCCCAGTCCAGGCCACAGGAGAAGCCTGGGAAACTGGTCCTGTAGAGCCAGCCCTTGGATGACCCGCTGGACCCAACACCCCGGAACTTACAGGACTCTTTCCGTCAGGTTGAGACCATTGCCTCTAAGCCACTGATTCTTCGCAGTGAAACGAGGCCTTTGGGACCCAACAGCCTCGAGGCCCAGAACTGCTCACCCCCCAGATAGAGATTCCAAACCATCTGCCACTGCCCGCAGAGAGGGCGTTTTCACCTCACCAGATACCTCTTTCCAACGTCTGAATATGTCGAGGAACAAATGAGACAAGAAGAAAAATAAAAAAAAATTATCAGTCATTTCTATTCAATAACCACGCATTATTTAAAACTGTGTACCATAATCGTAAAAGAAAGCCACTCACTTGGCAGCGGAACTTCCAAGTCTATTTTTATGTCGAAGTCGTGGGCGGAGAAGAGGTCGTCCGTGTTCACGCCACCCTTCGCGTCCTTCGTCTTCTTGTCCAGCTCGTCCTGTTCTTTCGCGTTCGCCGCCGTTATCCTTTCCTTGACCACGCTGTTTTCTTCAGGTTGCGACTGCAAAGCCAGAAACAACACGCTTGCTGAACTCGATCTTGTGAACAAACTTCAAGCTCAGTGTTGATTTACTCATACGTTCATGCAAACCCATAAACGTAAAAAAAAAAAATGTGGAAGAGAATGTAAAAAAAGGTGTTTCCATTTTTAAAAAAAACTTACTTTGAACTGCTTCAAATTTGTTTCCAAAATTCAATCCATAGATAAGCCCATTTAAGAGCTTTAGAACTTACAACACACTGTTACACTGTATTTTTTCCATTTCTTAAGTGGAATTAAGTACTGCCATCATGGACTGTTAATTTTTTACTACTACATTATCATTAACATTTTGAGTTATTTATTCAAATGTATGGCTTGAACTGACATAAAAAATCTGTACCAAAATTTTTATAATTTTTTTTACAAAAATATCACTTTAGATGTTACCATGGGTGGGTTTATTTTCTAACTAACTATTTACTAAGTGGCAGTTACCGATTGCTCAGAGCCTTCATCATCCATCTGTGGATCTTCCTCCGCCATTTTGAACACCATTCGAGGCTTTGTACTGCGACGTGTGAAAGGGTCATTTGACTTTTTACCCTTGGTAAGTCTTACTTCTTCCTGCAAAATAAAATAATTTACACATTTCATCCATTATACAGAAAACGATCACCATATTAGGATCCATACAAGAGTTAATCAAATACATTTCATGAACAAAAAAGAATTTACACTGTGATACGAATAATTAAATAACATAACATCCTCCATACATAATTTATTTTTTGCAAACTAAACGTTATGCACGTACATGAACATTACACCGACGATTCAATACCTTGAAAACCATAACACATTTTTTACTTATCATTTAAAAAAAAAAAATAGTGTCCACGGAAAAGGTTAATGAGGCGAAAATGTCTTAAGATAACGTTTTGGTGTGTGAAAAATTCTAGGTGCAGGGGTGCATACAAAAAAAATTTAATTTATGGATGGGGGGGGGGAAGGGGGATAGAAAATCTTTGCATGTCATTTGCTTTCAAATTCTCTCCTTTTGTTCGTGGGAATTTAAGATTTTTTTTTAGAATTTCTTATAATATCTGGAAGGCGTACTCCCCCCCCCCCCCCCCCAGGGGGGTACGTCACATCCGGAAACTATCAAGGCGACCTCCGGGGAATATTTTTTTCTGTATGTAACAGCACGTACGCAGCCGGGCCGTCACGGGTGTGCCAGCCGAGACGCGCTCCGGACAGTAAATTAATTACCATTATGGCCTTCTCGGCTTCCTCCACGTTCCTCTTGCGGTTGCGGTCGTTGATGTAGCTGATGCTGGATATGGTCGACGTGCGCATCTTGTCGAGCTCCTCCGCCCGCTCCTCCAGCTCCTGCAGCTGCTGCTGTATCCTCGTCGCTGTCTCCTCGTCTCCTCTGTGCACACAGGGCACGCACTCTCGAGACACGGCGCGAGTCCCGCCCCTCGGTTCGCAACCTGCGCTCTCTCCCCCTCTCTCGACCGACGCACGATCGGACGTGGTTATGCGAAAAAGGGAACCAACCCACAATCTCGTTACATCTTAATTCGAAAACAAATCGAAACAGTACGAGGTTGATCGCACCGTCGTCGCTATCATCACATCAGTACCTATTTATACTAGACCACTAACCCGTTTGCATCTACAAGCGTACTGGTACGCAGCTTTTTTTTCTGGCCGATAACACCATAGGCGTACTGGTACGCAAAATGGCTAACCTACCCGAAAAACTTGAAAAAAATCCCTTTAGAATGAAAATAACCCCTCAGAGTAGCTAGTATTGTTATAACAAAGGTATATTATCGTGAAACTTAAACTATTTTTAAAATATTATTTAAAGAATAAAAATATAATGAAAATAGAAAATAACTTTAATAATAGCAATATATAAAAAAGTTTATGGATTCCATGATATGTCTAACATTAAAGTGAGTGGATGCAAATGGGTTAAAATCGTACCCACATTATGTTATCGATACGAGAATTACAATTCATGATTAACTTATAACTTCAAAATACTCAGAATAGGTTTCACGTGGGTTGGTTCCTTTTTTGCATGACTACGTATGTCCAATTATTTCTGCCATTAGCACTGTCCTTCGTTTACAGCATGCTCTGTTGCCGGACAAACCTCACAGAGCACGACATTTTCACATGCCACATTACAAGCTAATGAAAATTTTTTTGAGTGAAACTTATTCGCTGAGTGGGCCACAATTTTCGAGCGTTAAAAAAAATTCTGATCGCATGAGGGTGAATAGTTAGGTACGTGGTGGGGGGAACCGGCAGAGGAGGAGAAATCAGGGGAGAAGTAGGAAAGATGCAACATATTTGTACACGTGCACGCCCGAAAACTTGCATACTTTACATTTGCAAACTTGTGTGCAATAGCATACCTAATTTAGCGCTCACATACTTACATATGTAATTTTTTGATTGGTGACATCAGACAAAGAGAATTATGTTACCTTATACCTAATAATATAATAAGCAAGAAGTTTGACTTCTATTACACGTCGACCCCACGCACACATTAATTTTTTTAATGCATAAGAAACACTGTATGTATTTTTTAAAGAAAATTTTTTAACGAGAATGTAATTTATTTCATTAAGAGTATCACCTGAAAATATTCATTTCTTACTTCTAAGGAGATGTAAAATTGAAAGATGCTATCTTGGTTTCAACAGTTTTTTACCAAGAAATTTGTGATCTTTTAATATTCAAATTTTTGTCTGTTTTTTTGAGCAAAGCACATAATGTAACGCCTTGATATAATAATCAATTATTAAATAAATATTCCAATTCCACACAAATGAAATTGTAAGCCCAAAAGGAACAACAGAAGAAATACCTACCTAATTAGTAATATTCTCTTAATGTCCCCAACAGATCTCATGGATTAAAATGATGCCGGCTTAGCAGGGAATCCAACTTAAGTATTGGCATGATTACATAACCACCAAATCTATCACTGTTACCAATACAATTTTTAAAAAAAAATAATTTAAATATATATTTTTTTAAGAATGTAAAATAAATTGCCAAACTTACTTAGATTGTGCCATATCTCTCTCTTTCATTAACTGTGTTTTCTTCATTGCATAGTTGTATGGGTTCTGTTTAAATCTTTCTTTCTCTCGTACTATCTGTAAAAGTAAAAAAAATAAACTCAAAACTAATTTACAAAGACCAACTGAATTACATAGCACTTCTAGACACTTGTATTAAATTATTATACAAATAAACACTATTGTCAATTTTTTAACTTAATAATATAGGCTCACAAAGAACTAATTTTGAATGATGAACGCATAGCTTGGAGATGAAATACATACCTAAAATATTCATTTCACCTAAAATTACCTTGAAAACCTTTTTCAGAACTTTTATTTTGTCCACAGTCATACACGTTTTTGTATACGTTAATTTTGTAAGAATATGAATATTTAAGTACCCAAAAATATAATTTAAAATAAAATATGATAGTGCAGTGTAAAAATTCCCACAATGAATATGTTGAAAACAGTTCAATCTTCAAATTAATATTCACTAAATGCCTAGTGTCTTCAAAGTAGGCATCCTAAATAGTGTCAAAGACATACCTTATTTTTTTCTGCAAAACAAATAAAAAATACAGACAATATTTTCCTGTAAAAAAATGTGTACTATAAAGTGGAGAGGTCCCTAACATCAAGATTAATTTTTAAATGAATTTGCGAATCACTTTACAGTTAACACATTTATAATCAAAACTCACCAAGGCCCAGTTAGAATTTCTGATTCAAGTATAGATTGAGTGAAATGTGTTGTTTCTCATGAGAGATTAAAAATGAAAAAATATAAAAATAATAAATGTTATTTGATTTTGGTTAAAGATGCTAGATATGATCAATTTCAGATGAAAATCTACGATATTAATTGTGCCACAAGATACAAATATTTATAGTTAATGAGCAACTATAAACTACAGCGAGGCTTAAAAAAAATAAAAACAAGTGAACAACTCTTTCAGTACCAGAGATGTGTAACATATAAACCTTGGTACCGGGCAGATTCACGTGTTCTCATGTCGCAAACACACTTATAATAGGAAAATCGGACGCAAAATTTAGAGGCAGAGTTCTTTAAAATAATGCTGATCGTGATAAATATACACATATACACATAAATTGTATTTTCAACTACTACATTTCTTGACGCGAATCACGTGTAGTTTCCACACGCGCTGCCATAATTCGCTGTCGGAGCAGCTGTTTAATAATTTGATTAGCAGACCAAAATTTTAAACTACGTAATTAAATGGCTTTGATAATAGTGAAAAAGACTTAACGAAATATGAAACCCCGGCTTTGGACCTGATTTTCAACAAGGAATTTCATTAAAATACTGCCCATCTTGTTAAAATTCATCAAACAGTTTCCCTTTGGCTTTGTGAACTTCGGTTCGCGCCATCCGACACAGATGGCGGCACCGTGGTCTGGCCAAAGTGTGCCCAACTTCTACTAAGCACACCAGGCTAGAAAACCGGAGCTCTATCACCCCGTCAATGGGTCGGGGACCCCACCGGGCGTGCTCCAAGCAATCGGAGCCACCTGCTGCCGGTGACAATACACTCATGCGACCCTCGGCCGGTGGAGAAAAACCTCGCTGGGGAGTCCCGGCAAGAACAAGGGTCGTCCCGCACTACTGCCTGGACATTTAAAGTGCTTACGGACTTAAGAGGCCACTCCAGTGTTTCAGGGGCACTACGCAACCCGCGTTAACCTCATAAGATTCAATGCTATTTCCATTTTTCTTATAAATAACTAACTAATATAGATTTCGAAATGATGCTTGCTTGATATGTAAGACAACGATGCTCTTATCAAAGCCCCTTTCTTCAAAAACATGCATAAATTATGGTTCAAACCTAGACAATACACTTATTCATATTAGTAAAGATTAGCATAAAACATAATTTATGCAAGTTTTTGAAGAAAGGGGGCTTTGACAAGTGCATCGTTGTCTTACATACCAAGCAAGCGTCATTTCGAGATCTTCGTTAGTTAATTAGTTACAAGCGAAATGAAAAAAAGCATTGAATCTTGCGAGGTTAACGCGGGTTGCGTAGTGCCCCTGAAACACTGGAGTGGCATCTTAATGCAGTTCTGGTTTAGCCCCCGTACGCCGGAATGGTAACTAGCTGCCTCGGTCCAGGCCACGCTGGACGGCGCGCGTGCACGGGAGCTGAGACGAGACGAGATGGGAACCGAGGAGGTGACGCGTCGCCGGCTCACCTTCTCGATGTCCTCCTCCTTGAACTCGTAGATGAGGGCCTCCTTGATGTCGCGCAGCTTCTGCTCCAGCTCGTCGTGGGTCGGCAGCGAGATGCCCTGCAGCGCGCACGCCTCCTTCCACTTGAAGAACTCGCTCTCCGTGAAGTCCTGGTTGCTGATGAACTCCAGCCGGAACACCCGCTCCTGGGCCCCGTGCCTGCCGGGGCGGTGGACAGCGGCGTAGCCAGGATTCGTGTACGGGGGGGGGGGGGGGTGTTGAGAAGCATGCGTCTCCCCCCCCCTGGCCCGTATTAAAGCGGGGGGGAGGGGGGTTCCGGGGGGATTCCTCCCCCGGGGAAAATTTGGATTTTGTAAAACAGTGCTATTTTAGCAGTTTTCGGTTCTTAAATTTAAATATTGTAATGATAAATTTTTTTATTAATTTTAATATGAAATTTGTTTAGTGACGAATAAGAAATTAATTAAAGATTAGGTGCTAAGAGGGCGGGGGGGGGGGGGGGGGAGGGCGTTTGTACCCCTAACCACCCCCCCCCCCCCCCCGGGCTACGCCCCTGGCGGTAGAGCTCTTTAAACCCGGCACGCTCTGGACCACCGCCACTCCGGACAGCACGGAACAAGATTTTGCGGTTTCATTTCTGTTTTTTAAAAACACGGAGAGTTCGGTGTTATTGCTTTTGTTGAAGCGAAACTACTTCTGAGGCGCCATGAGAGTAAAATTTCAAGGCCGTAATTTTGATGCAACGTTTCCATGAAACAGTGTTGTGAAATGTTTATCACGCTGACGGTGCAGAGAACTCTTCGGGCCACGTGGCGGCGTGCGGCTAAGGTTGAACCCCGCCACGCTGCAGGCATAGGCGGGTCACGGCGGTAGGTACCCGCCTGCGCCTAACGCCACGCCGACTTGCTGGCATCTAGTAAGGGAGTAATTGGGTTGAGGGCCACACAACGGGGTTAGATCTTATTGTTGTGCACCACGCCACGGGCCATATTCGCAAGAAAATGGTGTTCTTTCAAGTATGTATAAATTATTTTAATTACTTGTGTAAATCAGTATTGTTAATCAGTGTTATATGAGTGTTGTTTTAGTAGCTGTGTAACTAAATATTTTTTTTTTTTTAAATGAAACTATTTGGTCACGATGAGTAAAATTTCAATTACAATATCAAGGGTGAATTTTAATGCAATGTTTTCATGAAACATTGTTTTGAATTGTTTCTGATGCCAAAGAGATATAAAGAGAGCACTTATGAGTCAAGGTTTGAATTGCCAAAGAAGTTTCATTTCTATCACGTGTACTGAGTTACACACTATAATTTTTTTTCATAGACATTTAATGAATAAAAATATTGCATTTTTCAATAAATATGACATTAAAACATTTCTTAATTCACCAAAATAGTGTAATTTGAACTGTGATTTAATAATTTATTTTTACAAAAATTAATTTGTAATATGTATGTCTAGGGTAGAATTACTCTGAATGATGAAAATAAATCAGCAAGCATTTGTGAGTTTTAAAATGTACATACGTACCTCATTACTGTAAAATTAAGTCAAAACAGATGCAAGACCAAACTATTTAAAATTTATTTCTTTCCTATTCATTGAATCCAGTACATTAAAAGTTTATTTTTTTTTATTTGAACTTAAATCATGTTGAAATGCTGATTAAATTCATTATTATAGTTGTATTTCGGTGCTTTATGTGGTACATGGTGTATAGACACGCTATTCGGTATTGTTTCAGTTTTATTGTAGCTCACCATAAAATCTTGTCCCTATGGATAAGCGATTTTGCCGGATTATCGAATGTGAATATAGTCTTGAGGGGGAAACCAAGTGTGAAAATATGAAATTTAACCTGTTAGAAAATGTACAGTAATGAGGACTCTAGCTAGCAGCACAGTAATGCAAACTGGCAGCCAAGGTACACAGCCAGGATAAACCTGAGAAACTATCAAAGTGAGTGGCTCAATTGGTGTCACATATCACAAAATGTGACAAACCACACAATGCCAGATTTAAAAAAACCTTTCACTGTGTGTTAAGTGTGCTCTTTAAATATAAACAATAACGATTCTATTGTCTCCTAGTAAAACAATTTACCGACTAAAATTAAAACATGCAGAAATAACTAAAAAATAAAATTGATATCTCTTAATTTAAAAAATAACTTATACATTGGCATCTCTTACGAAAAATATCACAGCTTGGGGGCCGAAAAGGGCAGATGGAGCTTTCCCATGGAAATGCCACCACGCAATACAGACATGAAGGAAATATCTCGCAGGTCCAGCCAAATTAAATCAAACGGAACCAGTCTAACGTCTCATTGACGTCGGGGACACTGGAGACCACCAGAGGTGGTGAGATGGTGACAAAGAGTACCAATAGAATGCATGAGTCGGGGAAGAGGGAGAAAAAACCCACGGAAAACCCAAGGGCACATGGCAATAACGGCCGTTTTTCCCACTTACTGGAAACTCCTGGGTTTGACCTGGCTAGGAATCAAGTCTAACAGACGAAGGTTCGATTCCCTAACTGGCGGAAAATTTTATTTCAAGGTGAAAAATTTTCTTTGCAAAATAAAGTAATGGGTGTTGTGTTGGCCCTAAAACCTCCGCACCGCAGACAGTGGTGGAAAACCTCCGCACAATCACCTTGCCGAGAAATCCTGAGGTCCAGCGAATAAACATCCTCATCCAATAGAAGTTACCTACCACCACACTCAATTACTCAAATGCAGAAAATTTAGGAAAAGGAATGAAAATATGGCACAGTAAGTGCAAAATACATTAATCATTACCCAATGCACAAGAATCAATCAACAAGTTGCTGACAGATACATAAAAAACTGAAGATCCAAACACAAAAAAAAGAAAACAAAGACTTTAGCAGTTCTTACGTTGCACAGATTTAAACATCAGAAAAAATGACTATGAGGTGATGGACGGACAGTCAACATCGATGAAAAAAAATAATTAATAAAAAATTTTAACTACTAAAGTTTTAGTACCTGAGTTTTAATCCTTTGTTTGTCCTTGTACTGCCCAACTGATATATTTTGCCAGTTTCACACACACCACTTACTTCACACACCTGAAAATCATTTGAAACAGAGTTAAAAACCAGCATACACTTATACGTCTTATGATTTTTTTCCCTCTTATATTGTAGATAACATTATCATTCTTGAAATCAAGTACCTACTGCAAAGTATTAATTCTTAGGATATAAAAATAATAGGAATGCACATAATTTCTGAGATTTCTGTTGCATTTACACAAAAAAAAACATTATCGAATAAATTTTTCTGTTTAGTTGAGATATTCTAATTTGTAACGTTAAGGGAAAACATTGGTCTCAATGGTAATTTCTATGTTAGTGAACCGGTTTAATGAAACTTTCTAATAGCATCTAACATTTCATATGCATCAAAAATATAAAATACATCAATTATAGTTCCTGAAGCACACAGACTAGGATCATGCATGTTGTGCAAAATCCAAAACATTTTTACCACTAAACTCACCCTATATACAGGTTTTCCATTATTACAGCCAATACCTATCCTGACGAAACAGCCAATGACCACTCGTTCAAAGAAAGGAAGGTGCACAAACCTGGCAAAGAAAAAATTATAAACTGTAGAAAATATAAAATCTTAATTTACTAAGTCTGTATTAAAAAAAAATACAAAAAAATTAGCAATGTATTTCACTAACTTACAAAACTTACAATTGAAAATATTTCAACAAATAACTACCTATAAATTTGCCCAAAATAACTATGGATACTTCATTACAGTAAAGCTAGAGTGACTTCCCTCCAAAATAAATAAATTAAATATTTTATACTTCATGCACGTTGACTTTGGTAAACACATTCCCCAAAGTAAAAAATTGTACCAATAAATAACCAAAAAATTTCAGACAAATGCACAGTTAGGTATTTACATACGGCACTGTTACATTTAAAATAAAATTTAATAATTTATTAAAAAAATTAATTTATATCAAAATTCATATTTAAATATTATTGTCATTATACCACTCAAATGCACTTCCAACTTTCAAACCAGACAGAACTAATCAAAGCTGATCATCATCAATGTACAAACCTTTCCATCTTATGTCTCGATAACCTGATTCTGTTCAAATCTTCTTTTTTCGTTACGTACAGTACTTTCTTCACTTTAGTACGAGCACTTGAAACGGATCTGCAAACACAAACCAATCATAAACTGACTTAAAGAATATAAATATTTCTACTTCTTAAATATTAATTAACATTATAATGGATGTAGTACATTTGTAGCACAATATTTATCATTACTGCACTGTAAATCCATAATGTATCACCTCATTTACAAATATCTCATTCAGAGTTATACACTTGTGCATAAGAAATAATAATCTACTGTACACAATGAATTAAACAAGTGGTTAAAATGAAAAGACTGCATGTATTGCGCATCTTACACAAACTCAAGTTTGTTTTAGCCGGCAGTGCTTTAGATTGTGCTTTGACATATTTGAAGTAGACTCCTGATTGTCTGGGGTAATGGCTGGCACGGAGTCCACGGATAATCAAAAAATATGGTTAATGAAAAGTTAAAAAGAAAAAACTTAAAATTTTTTTTTATCCAGACTATCTAGACAAACACTGTAACAGAAGCCCTTCGAAGTAACGCTCTAATTCATTCCAGTAAAACAATGCGCTAATCGAAACAGCGCTAGGCAAACGAGTTTTCAATACCAGAGTATTTTCATCAAAATAATTTGTTTTCCAATCAGGTTAGTGTGCTTGCTGACTACCATTACTCCCGTTAAAATTATTATACAGTAGTAATATACGTATTTCTAAATACATTAGGCATACGTTTAAATAAATATTAAAATACATTTTAAGATTAAACCACCTAATATTACAAGTACTGAATTATTTACACAATAAGGCTTGGGCATACCATGTTTTCTCGCATAATCGTCACACATTTTATTCTAAAATCAAGTTTGAAAAGTAGGGGTGCAACGATTATGCGGAATTTTTTTTTTGTTAGATAAAGTTATTCATAAAAACTAAACCCATTCATGGAAAGTACGTTTATTTAAAACGTGAAGTATAAAAGAGCACGCCAAACAATTTAAATTAATAAGTCATACACTCATACAACAAAACCTTTCTTCAACTTTAAATAGAAAAACATCTGTGATCCAAATGCAAGCCAAACGTAATTACCATAGTACACAACACAAAAGAGTGCATGCTCAGTGAAGTTTCGGAAAAAACATTATCGCATTATTTTCAGGCGGATGCTTTAGATTTTTTAAAAAGGGGTTTTTATTGACGTGGATTCGCTGTACTCGCAACTGCATCTCAGAGTTGGTATTAGGGATGGTCGGGTACCCGAAATTTCGGGCAGTGTTTCGGGTATCAAGTATACCCGAAATTCCGGGCGGGTATTTCAGTGCCCGAAAATATCGGGCACCTTGGAAAACGGCAATACCGCACGGCGCAAGTAAACAAAGCTTCTTTTTTTTGGAACGCGCGGCAGCTGCAGGAACATGCCACGCCGCCGCCGTCCCGGCACCAGCCGTGAAGTGAGTGTGCGTGAGAGATAAGATAAAGAAGGTGCCCGGTCAGCAAGTGTGTTTGTGGGAGGGGGAGACAGATATAAGAGAGCGAGCCCTGCAGCAAGCGGAAGTGGTCAAGGTCAACATTTACCGTTACTCTCGCTGGCTGACTAACGATGCAGCTGGTCGCCCGCCTCTCTCTCTCTCACACACACACACACATGCGCGCGCGTACGCACGGCGGATGTTCACTGCTCAATAGTCACAAAGTAGTGTTCAAGGCCGGTGGAGCTGCTTGCTGTGCGCGAGAAGGATTATAAGCTGACTTTAATTACACACATTGTAGTTGCGTGGCATTTGCAGAAAGTGGTTGTGAATTGTTTCTATTTAATTCATGTCATTATTTTACCAAAATGGATACCAGTGGAAGTGTAGGTAAATCAGCAGTGACAATGAACCTTCAAGCAGCTACCCAAACACAATTTAGTTAATAAGCACTTTATTTCCAAGATTAATATGCACTCTATTTTTTAGTTTAATGTTTAACTTTCATATCAGTGCGGTATAGTAAATAAATAAAAACAGTTCAGGTTTGTCAATGCAAACTTAAGTACGACTATTTTATGTTCAAAATTTATTTCATTAACTGATTTTGATGCCCGACCGAGATTGCCCGAGCCCGAAAATTTTGGACAATTACCCGCCCAAGCCCGCCCGAAGTCAAATTTCTCTGCCCGACCATGCCTAGTTGGTATCGATGATCAGGTGGCCTCCAGATTGTAGAAAGGCCCTTGTCTATTAGATCTATAAGCATCATTGTAAAAAATAAAAACCAGAATGGAATTTGCCTATTGGCTGCTGCAGACCTGCCAACATTCAAATTTAAAAAATCATGAGATCCTCGATAAAAATTTTCAGGCCCCATAAATACAGGTTAGATATAAAAAAACAACAAATGAGAATCTTTAAATTTAAGTGACATACCTGTACATATGTTACATGGTCTCTGCTTCAAAATTTATTTCAACAAATTATAGGTTGCAGATTTAATTTAGTCGAACCTAATTTAGCGCTGTCGTGCAGTGATCATGCATGGCCGCAACTAAAAAAAAGATGTAAAATAACATTCTGCTCGTGTAACACTATTATCACTGTTCACAGCAAAATTTAATTTTTTTTATTGGAAGCAATAATACACTTCACGTGCTAGTTTTTTTTTTTGTAGCGACATGTTTCACGATGTCTCCTCTTCCACTACGCGGGACAGAAAAATCAGCACGGCACACGCTACAGAACGCGAAGTTGCTTCCTTTACGTGACTCAGAGTATCGATGGAAACTCGTTACCGTAAGCTTTCGTAAAAACTTGTTTCGTAACTTTCACGAACGAAATCTTGGGGGGTCCCCGAAAAAATCGCGAGGGCGTGAGATGGACCTCGAAATCGCGAGCCTCACGCCGAAATCGTGAGAGTCTGCAGGTCGGCTGCCGCTGTTCCGAGCTCTCCGCCGAAACTCACTTGCTGTCCGACTCGGAGTCGCTGCTGCTCCGGGAGCTGCTGCTGCTGCTGCTCCGCCGGCGAGGCTCCGGCTGCTGCTCCGACTTGCCGCTCTCCGAGCCGCTGTCGTCCGAGTAGATGTCCGACGCCTTCAGCTTGGTGCTCCGGGCCGACGACGACGACCTCTCCTGCTCCTCCTGGTCCTTCTCCTCCGCTTCCTCCCCCTCGTCCTCCTCCTCCTTCTCCTCCTCCTTCCTCCTCTCCTGCTCCATGCGCTGCTGCTTCTCCTTCTCCTCTGCGACCAGACCACACCGCGAGTGACCCTCCGCCTCCGAACAGAACACCTCCTGATAACTTACGGCTCTGTCTCACAAGCCATGACGATTTTTTCCAAATTTTTCATCCTTTCTAAAGGTTAGTTCTAAAACTTCAACCCGATAACTTCCTTTCATACGCCACAACACAGGGGCGCAACAACAGGGATGGGGAGGGGGAAGGGTATTTTGCCCCCCCCCCCCCCCCCACTCCCCCTCTGAAACCTTGAAGTGGGGGACAAACAGGGGCAAAGAAAGTGCTGTGTAATCAATTTTTAGATAATAAAACTGCTTAAATAGCACCATTTTCCACCTTGAAATACAAATTTTCCCGGAAGAGGACCCCCTGTTTCAATAGGGGGGATCGATGATTCTTTATAAAAAGGTATATTGCCCCCCACCCCTTTTGGAAATTTAGTTGTTGCGCCCCTGGCCACACATATAGTCGATTGTAGGGACAAGATTATGTGATTTTTTAGGTGGTTTTTCCTTTTTTTTTATCCTGTTGATCCATAAATATAGAATATTTTAAAACAAATATGACACTTTTTTTTTTTTGCTAATACATACGTACTACACTTTTACAGTATACTAATTTTTAATAAGCATGATTCACTAGTCAGAACAATAAAAATAAAATTTTCAAGTACATATGTAGTTGCGTGTTTGAAAAATCTGCCAATGCCATAATGTAAAAATGAGTTACTTATGACAGTTGCAAGATCAAATTGAAGTAAAACTTTTATAACATGGAAATGATATGTACAGTAATAAGATGAAAAGTAGTAGCATTTCATAAGCAATGAAATGATTAAAAAAAAAATCTACTACAAAAAGCAAAAAAAATCTGTTGGTGTATTCAAAAACACATGTGATAAATGACTTCTACTTCAGACCATAGACGTTGTGTAACATGGTAGAAATGAGTTTATTTACTCAACCATTTTGGGGTGATGTAGCTAATAGTGGCCAATTTAATATCAACTGTAACTCAAGACAACATGACAAACTAAAATACTTAGTTTATGCTTCCTTACTATAACAGTAAAAATTCATTAATACGCAATAAAAACAACAAAAAAAAAAGTAGTACAAAAATATTTTACCTCTTTCCCGTTTTTCTTCCCGCCTGGCCTTCAACAAGTTCATTGCTTGAGCTTTCTTGTCCGTCCTCCCGCGGTCCTCCACGGTTTTCTTCCTCTCCTTGCTCCTTTCTTTCGCGTCCATTTTCTCTTCTTTCCTTTTCTCTTGGTCACGCTTCTTTTTCATCTCTTGTTTTTTGGCAAGTCTCAGCTTCTTTTCGATTTCGAACCTAGATCAAACATTAATGACGAGGAAATTAAAAAAAACCAAGATGACCCACGAGACTGAACCACACAATAAACACACACACACACAATGGTTGGATGCAATTTATATGGAGTGGAAACAAATTAGAACTGGTCTTTTCTCAGATGTACTACTGGCTCGCTGTAGGAAAGGTTTTGATGGAGATTAAAAACTGACGAAAACTAGCTTCGACTGCGCAGCTTAGGTTCCCCCTTTCCTTCTTTGCGACAGAGAGGGGAGTGACGGATATTCTCCGTCGCAAAGAAAGGAGGGGGGGGGGGGGGGGGGGAACCTAAGCTGCGCAGTCGAAGCTAGTTTTCGTCAGTTTTTAATCTCCATCAAAACCTTTCCTACAGCGAGCCAGTAGTACATCCATGCAAATGTCGCATTTTACCTCGTCTTCATCACTTCCCGCTGCTCTATTCTCTTGAATATCTCTTGCTCCCTCTCCTTCTCCGTCATCTGCGCCAGGCGGGCCTGGTCCTCCTCGTCCCCCATGAGGTTCTCATCGTAGCCGTCGTTGAACTCCTCCTGGCTGAGCGCCGAGCTGTCAGAGTCGCTCGCCTCGGAGTCTGAAACCTCTCCTGAAAAACATCCGGACATTAACCCTTTCCTGCCGAGAAATGTAAAAAATTGAATTTTGTAATTTTTATTTCATTTTTTATATTTAAGTGGGCATAAAAGGAGACCATAATTTTTTTTCCAAATTTTTTTTATTTATATTTAATGTATTTTTTAATGATGGGACTTTAAAGTCCTGACAGGCATTTATCATATGTCCAGCTCAACGAACAAAAAAAAAAAAAAGGGCGCTCCAGACCGGTGCAGCGCTGCCGTATTAGTGCTGCAACCTCTCGGCTGTCAATCGAACTTCTTCGACAACCGGCAGAGCGGAGCTATACAGGGACCCAGAGGTCCCGACAGGCAGCATGTGGTTTCAAACATGCACACACTATTTCTATGTGGCTTCGAACATTGTGGGACTCACAAGTCCCGCCAGGCAGGAAAGGGTTAATACAGTGACAGGATGTCCCTGACTTTCCACGACCAAAATAGTCGACTTAGGTACGTCTACTTTCTGTGCAATCAAGAGAAAAAAAAATGTTATTATTTTTAGATTAATTAGCAATTATAATAGATTAGACCTAATACAGTAAGTCCTCTATTTACGTCGTACCGATTTACGTCATTTCGGATTAACGTCGCTAATGTTTGAGTACTCATGTTTCAATTTAAGTTGTCGCCGATTCACAATAACGTCGTTTACAATGACCGTAAATCTTTATTTTAACCAAAACACCGTATATAATTCGTTTATAATTCTTTGTTTCCTTCGGTAGTTAATTTATGCTATGTAGCGTAAGCTACACGTTCACCGCCTTATCTTATCATACATCATGAGGGACGCTTCCTGCTCTTACGTACAGTATGTACTATATATCTGTTTTTATATTTCAATCAATAAAGGTAATAAAGCAGCTGGTTAAATAACCATTCTATAAAGTTGAGAAGTACTAGTTGGACTTGTTTCCCACGCTGTCGGTTGTCATTTGCTGATAAAATTGCCCGTTGTCACGTCTGTATGCCAGCGCTTCCGGCCGACCTTGGGCCGTGGCCGGCCGGTGGCATGAAACATGGCTCATTTTGCGTCGTTTCTATTTACGTCGCGGTTTTCAGGAACGTAACCCCGACGTAAACCGAGGACTTACTGTAGTAACAAGCTCAACCAATTAGTAAATTATTTTAGTAGCACTTTACAGTCAACTCAATTAACTGTATATCTTTGTTTGTTGGCATTATAAATTTACTATTATTCTAAATCCACTAATTTTCTGTATTTTTGAATTTATTAATTTTTTGTTTTTATTTGTTTGGTTTTGTGTCCTTTGTCTGTGGTGTCTTTTTTTGTATTGTGTTTGTTTTTTTGTACCATGCACACCCCTGTACCTAATCTCTTCTCAGTGTGTTGATGTGCATGTCACAATTTATAAATAAATATAAATAAATAAATAAAAAATATCAAATTTTCCCAGACTTTTTTTTAAATTTAAATAATTTACCTATGATATAACGAAAATTTATCCCCACCATTCCCAAAACTGGCCTAGAATCATGCACCAAAAATATTATAGTTTGTATGACTATGCACTATCTGGAAAAAATTGTTGCACATCCTGGGTGACGGCAGACTGGATCATGAAATTTCCTCCTCAAATTACAACCACTAGGGAATTTCTATGACTCTTCCAGGATTACAAGTAAATCCACTGACTTTCCCAGACCAATTCCTCCTTTCCTTTCTGTTCCCTGATTTTTCAATATGTAGACAACCTGAGTAAAGGCAGAGAGGCATGAAATTGTAAGACAGATGTGACGTAACCAATTTGTAGTAATAGGAAAGTTATTGCCCAATAAGTCGTACTTCCGAGCTAGATGTTATGACCAAAAGTGAATAAGTACTAGGCATTGGTTTATCAAATTTGCCTCGCACCTCACTCTTTCACACATCTAATCCCAAGCAATTAGTGACGTCCAATTACAATGTGATTGGCTGCTGAATTGATTCAACTGCTTCCATTAGTTAAATATTTGAACTGATGAGTCAGTAGATTAAATTTGTATGCAAATAGGAATAAGTAGACTAAAACCAAAGTCTTTCCAATCCCGTAATAGTTGTGGAATGTTATTTTAACTGATACAGTAAATCGGGTGAGTGGAATGGAATGTTTTGATTACAATTGGAATGGGAATTGGATAGTTCTAATCTGAATGGATTCAACTGAATCCAGTCAAAAGACGAATATGGACACATCCAAACCAACAGCCACCTTAAAGGGCTTGTCTTGTAAGTGGTGTATTTGTGTTAGTGAGGCAGAATTATAAGTGGCGACACTTGCTGGTGAATCTAGCGCTGTATCGCCTATGAACTGGCACGCAGTCTTGTCATGCATAGGGCAACTATGAGATCTGATAAAGGCGTAATGCAAGTCACTTGAGTTCAGGGGCGTAGCCAGGGGGGGGTTTTAGGGGTTCAAACCCCCCCCCTTAGCAGCAAATTTTAATTAAATTTCTTATTCATCACTCAAACAAATTTCATATTAACAATTAATAAAAATTTACCATTACAATATTTAAATTTAAGTACCGAAAACAGCTAAATACCACTATTTTACACCTTAAAATCCAAATTTTCCCGGGGGGGGGGGGGGGGACCCCCGGACCCACCCGCTTTAATACGGGGGGGGGGGGGGGGTTTGCAGGCTTCTTAACACCCCCCATACACAAATCCTGGCTACGCCACTGCTTGAGTTTAATGCCTATTATCCTGAAAAAAAAGACACGTTTTAGCCATTCCTGCTCATTTAAAAATACTGTTTAAAACTGAAATACGGAAACAGAACTACTCATCCGTCCTAAGAGTATGCTTAAAAGCTTTTCGTAAACAGAAACCACCCTGATATCTTGAGGAGTTTTAAAATTGTATGTTTTTCTTCTGAAGCTCTGCACGCCTTGTGTGCGCGCCCGGGAAGACAGAGCCCTTAAGAACGACACACTCGCGAGCGTACCTTCCTCTGGCTCCGAATCCTGCTCCTTCTCGCTCTCGCTGCCGCTCCCAGACGACGACTTGGTGACGGTTCTCTTGCCCGTGCGCTTGGCCGGCTTGCTCTTCTTCTTCTTCTTGTTGTTGTTGTTGCCCCGCGCGTCCCACTCCACGTCAGAGTCCGAGGTGTCGGAGTCCGTGAACGCTTTCTCCGCGGCGTTGTTCGGCTCCGCAGATGCTCCATCCTGGTCTTTGTTCTTCCTCTTCTTCGCCAGAGAAAGGAACTCCTATCGCCCAAAAAAAAAAAAAAAAACACCACACATCTAACCAACAACAGCACAACAAATGCAACAACAAATGCACAACTCCATAAAAAAATAATTAACAAAAAAAAAACACTGAGCTTCAATTCTCACATGTACTCAGACATATTAATCTGTCATAATTGATCAGCTTTAATACATAAGAAATTAAGCAACTTTTTTTTTTTTTTTTAGCTACCTAGACCAAGTGCAAATGAGACCTATAAAGTTTGCATGTACATGTATATACAATTAAGCTCCTTGCAACCTATGCTGACATCTGCAATGCACTGAATCAACAACCATCTAGCTAGATTTAACACAACATCCGTAACTTTACAACCTGTTTTCTCAGTGTCATGCATAAGTTCCTTGGTTCCTTTTATATAAAAAATAATTACTGACAAGCCCCTAAAATTTTTAAACTGGATGACTTTTTGTAAAGTTTGCCACCATATCTACTGGGAGAAGGGAGGCAACATAACATCATGCCTAGTTCTTATTTCATTTAGGACAAATATACTAGCATGGAAATATGACTTAACGGGCAAAACTTTCCCATAACTATAACAAGACTGTTAGGTCACATTGGTCTACAACTTTACGACGGGCATTAAACTTCACTTCCCTGACAACCAGAGTTGAACGTGAAGTATCCAGCTACAACAAAATGTGCTGCTATTCGCATGCACCTGGTAAAAAAACTAAGGTCTCTTAATGGCCGTGTGTTATAGCTGTGATCAATTTATCTGTGCAAGATCTATTCCACAATATGCCAAACAGTGCTAGAAAATACTAGTCATATGATTCATGAATTCCAGTTTATGTAGTAATGATTGAGTTTTGGTCGGCTGCATATAAATCTGAAATGTTTTTTTTTGTACGTGCAGTGGCTAGATTGTGAATGGATAGTCTGTTACTAAAGAAGGAATTTACTAATTGTGGGAAGTATAAAATGACAGACTCTATCTCTCACTAGGTTCATTCTATATTATTATTTACTTCCCTTTTCCCCCCACCCCCTTTCTAAAGAGTAATTTGAAGATCATATCATCAATTCTATAAACTTAGCCGTGTGAATAACCGTTTAAATAAATAAGAACCTTCTTGGAGAAATTCGTGCCACATGCATTATCACAATTTTCAATACACGTCTGCGACACTACAAAATGTTTACTTTGCCAAATAAACGGAGAAAAAGGATACTCCGCAGTTGTCAAATGACATGTCAGTCAGTTCTCGTCGCATCCGATTTAAACATTCAATCAAATACGTAGCTACCGAATAACATAGAATACTTACAGAGTCCAGATCAGAACCACTACCATCACTTTCACCGCTGCCAGAATCAATTAAATTCTTCCTTTTTCCCATAATACTCAGGAAAATTTCACAAAAATGTACTGGAAATGTTCTGGTATTAAAATTAAAAAGTTTTACTTATTAACCTAAGACCTAATAAACGAAAACATGTAACTATAACATTAATTGAGAACGCAAATTATAGAAAAATTATTCAATTCATAATACCATAACAATATTTTCTCACATTTCACACAACATATAAACAAAACAACCAGCATGCATTTGTTTGAGCCATAGAGTGAATATCCTAAATGTTAGATACTGGTAGACCACAGACCGGTCTATAAAAAAACTATTAAGGAAAGAAACAGTGCCTACAAGCATGTGATAACGACAGTAATTAGCATCTAGTCAGTTAAACGGATAAAATAAAAGTGGAAAACGGAATTTTTTCGTGTAAATGTTAACGCTTACTACCGGATGGTATATTTTATTATATATATAGCTGCAAATGGGTACCGAAGTGCCCGGTGGCAAGCATTCTCCCTACTTTCCCCGCACTCTCCTTCTGAACTGGTCCACACTCCCAGCCATCACACACTCCTCCTCCAGCCTATTCCATTCCCCTACCATCCTCACGACCATCGCATTTTTTCCCCTTTATGTTCTCCTCCTCTCTTTGAAGACCCTCCTAGTATTTTCCATCCTACTTCTAGGCATTCCCATTTTACTCGTCACCCCAGCTCTCCCCATCCTCCCACTCCACTCAGCACCTGGTACATCTTGACTAGTCTCTCCTTCTGTCTTCTGTCCTTTAAGCTCTCCCATCTCAATCCTATCATCATCTCTGTGGTCATGCACTCCCCCTTCCCTCCTCTGGCCTTTCTCCTCTACTTGCCCTTCACCCATCTAGCTGCTCTCCTCTGCACCCCCTCTAGCTCCCTCTCAAGCACTGCCGTGCATGGGTCCCACACTGCTGCGGCATACTCCAGCATGGGGCGGACCATGGTTTTATAGATGATGAAGATAGTCGATCAGGATGCCAACTATAGTTTTCTTGGATCGCCTGCGCGATATTTTATAGGTAGAGCAAGACTCATCTCATAGCCTACCATCACCATGTTGCCAGTAAAAAGAAGGGTTTTTGGTTCGGCAAAGGAGGCAGTAGTCCCCCCCCCCCCCCCCCCCAACCCGAAAAAAGGACACAACTGAAGAATGAAAGAAAGTTATTATGTTCAAGTAATTTTATTAAAGACACTACACTTCACATGTGATACTCTCAGACATGGCCTGTCTTGGGCCACTTCAAAGTAATAACTATTTGATAAATTTCAACAAAATGAGAAATATTTAAAAAAATCCTTGTCGAAAATCAGGTCCAAAGCCGGGATTTAGTTCCTATTCAAGTCTTTTTCGATTTATCAGAGCAGTTTAATTTTCGTTCTGCAAACCGTGTGATTCAATAGTCAATGTAGCTGCTCCAGCAAACGAATTCTAGCGACTGATACAGAAACTAGATGTGATTCACATTAAGAAATGTAGTTGAAAAAAACAATTTATGTATATATTCCGCATTCTCGACATTATTTTAAAGAATTATTCTAGGTTAAATATCGTGTCCGAGTTTCGTATTATATATGTACTGCGATCGTCACACACTTATGTTATTACGAAAACCAAAACCCCTAAACAATGCGCACTTAGAAAACCCTATTAAACACACATTTGGTACTCCTTTACAAAGTATATGGTAAAACATAAATTAACCCTGAAAGACCATGATCCATTAAATAACTAATTGTTATTTTGACTCAAGAAAAAGGCCCTAAAGTTATTGGGTCATATTAATTAAAATATTGCAAAATGAATACAAATAACAAATGATATGGCCCTGTGTGGGTGAAATTGTATTTGTCTTTCTACACATGTTCATAATGTGAGGGCTGGGTTGCGTCCCACAACCAGGTGGTGGTTTTACATCAAATATAGGAAATTTCCTGGAATGGGCATTTAATATTTAACTATGTGGCTGGTACGTTAAATTCAGCCATCATTTGGGGTTAGCTGCAAACCCGATGAAAAATTATTTAGGAAAGCTTTTATCATTGCTGTGAAGTTGGTTGTTGGAAATTGATGACACTCATTAGTGTGCGGACTTGCATGTGTGGTGAACACACGTTAATAAATAACGGGCAAGCTCAATATAGTGCTGCGCTCCGAACTAACAGCGGATGCCATCGAAGGTTCGATTTCTGCCTGAGAGGCAATCGAGTACCTTGACGACAGTCGTCGTACCCTCCCAGATACAGAGGCCGTACCTGGCCACCGACGCGGGCCTGAGGGGGCCTATTTTCCCCCCCAGTGAACCCCAGTGTGTGCGACGGCCAGGGACGCACCCGCGTGCGCCCTAGCATGCCAACGAGTGTTTTTTCTATGTGACTTTATCTTTTATTTCAGTGTGTATATATTTGTAAACGATTAAGGGATTTGAATGTGTGTAATTAACTTATTTTATTTATTATTCATTGTGCAAGTTCGCTGTGTAATTAATGTCTCGTGTATGTCTTTGTAAATAATTCAATAACTTTTTCTGAAGTGTTTCGCCGTAGTATGTAATTGCAGCCTGGCGCGCCGCGGGACGGAGCTCTCTCCCACGCCGGCCGATTTTCCCCTCCCTCCCCGCCACCCGCGGGCGCCGGCCCGCGGGCGAGCGGGGAGAGGCAGTCGCGTCCTGGTCTCGAGCGGAGACAGACGTGTTCGTTGCTCCGCGAGCCGCGCACGTTGCGCTCGGGATTGAACGTTCGCTCAGTCCGCAGTCGGTCACGGCAGCTGAGCTGCCACCGCGGATCAGCTTAGCATTGTTAACTTACGAGTCATCGGGAGACGTGTCTAGCGGGCAGTTTCTACAACGCGAACGTGGTGCTACGAGTCTCTGAACTTTTCGCCGTCCACGGAACATTACGTAACGGGCCGCGTATGTACAGCGTTCCGTCTTCGGGCCCTTTCTCACTGGGTCAGCCTAGCATTAATAAACTTTACGATTCGCGCCGAAACGTATTTGAGAACCGCCCCGTCATCAGGGAGTCCGTGTCGCCGTGGTAGGGCACTTGTTCCGCGACGGTTCCGCCAGGCTGCGGCAGGACTTTATAAGCGTTAATAAAAGACGGCTCGTGAAATTCGTTAATGCCGTGTTCTGCTTGCGACAACCTACCAACATTCCTCGCAATCACTTCACTCTCCCTCCAGGTCCCGCCTTTCCCGGTCCCGGCCACGTTGGCCTGGACCCACACCTCTCCGACGAGGGCAGTACGGGCATAACAGGACATTTATTTCAACGGGAAAACGGGGACCTGAAGCCGAGGGACGTCATTTGGCGCCCAACTAGTGTGGCCGTAAGCATACGCAAGCGCACGCAAGCGCACGCAAGCGCACGCAAGCGCGCAGGTGCAGGACAGAACGGAAGCAGGTGCGGCTGCGCGGCGTGGGAGCGGCTCGAATTCGAGACGTCGCGCCGGCGGGAGATAACGCAGCGCGGGAACGGCGCGAACACGAGACGTTTCGGCGAGAGATAGCGCGTCGTGGGGGACAGAAATACAAGACGGCGGTGCAGCGGTATCCCGGACTGAAGATAACGCGCTGGGGAGGATCGTATTGTATTACTGGGGGAGATTGTGTTCACGATCCGCGGATCAGTAGCACAGGAGGACAGGATGGCGTGGAAACAGGCGGGACAAGAAAGATACGATCTAATCAGTTTCGAAACGGACTTGTGTGAGGAGGGAGACTCCGCGAAAATGGACGTAAAAAACGAGGTTTGCGGGTCCGGCGGCGCGGCCGAGGGCGCAAACAGCACGGACAGCACAGTTGAGGACAGTAAACGGGAACAGGGGGACAGGCACGCGGACGCAGATGGGCCGGTAGTGCGGTACGTGAGCACGCAGTTTGAGTTGCCAGAGTTTGCGGGGAGAGACAACGAGGACCCGCGGGAGTTTTTGCGGGAGTGTGAACACCTCCTAAAACTGTACGAAGTGCGACGGGCGGAGTGGACGCCGCGAGTGGCGGGACAGCTCCGCGGCGAGGCAAGGAACTGGTGGTCAATGGCCGGGAGTTTTGATACCGAGTGGGGACATTTTGTGCGCCAAGTCAAAACTAGGTTTGATAACGATCAGGCGCGGGCAATGTGTTTGCGGACATTTTATTGCCGAAACCAGGAGGAGGACGAGAGTGCAGAGCAGTTCATTTACGAGAAGTTACGCATGTTCCGCCGATTGGGGACAAGTGGGGACGTGAGTGCGGCGTTGCCAACCATTGTCGAACAATTGCTGCCAGAGTTTCGCCCCTTCATGAGGACGGCTGCTGGTCGTGACACGGAGGAGTTCGTGGCCCTCGCCCGCGTGATCGAACGTGACATGTCGCAGTGGAGGACGGCACTCAGGGGCGCGAGAGCTCCCCGTGCTCGCTCGGGGCCGCGAGGGGTCACCGTCACAGAGGTCACGGACAGTGACTTGACCGTGGTGAGCTACGCCGGCGGCGCGGGACCGCGCAGGACAACAGACCGCGGTGGCACCAGGGAACGCCCGGAACCAGCTGCGACAGGAGGAGGACGTCACGAGCGGACAGATACGAGAGAGAGGGACGAACGTCCGCCGCGATGCCGTTTTTGCCCGGACGCGTACCATTGGCATCGCCTCTGCCCCACCAGAGCCGCGTGGGAGGAGGCGCGCGAAGGCAACACGTCGCAGGCGGGAAACGCAGGACCGGGGGCGGAGGGACAACTGGGTGCCGCTCCCCGGCCCGCCAGCCACCGGCAGTCCCAGTAACTGACAGAACACGTCGACCACCACCGGCGCCTACCGCACTAACGTCCTGTATGCCGCCGGGAAGCAGGGGACAACGGGACTACTCCTCATCAGCTGTCCCCATGCCGAGGCAACTGCGGGGACAGCTGACTGCCGGCGCCACCACCGCGGCCCTGAGGCCGGGTATACCAGGGCCGGACCAGCCGCCTCGTCGACACGCCGTCGACGGGGTGGACAACCAGAGCGTCAGCGCAGGCATCCCGCCGGCCATCTCCGTGCAGGGACAGCTGACTGCCGGCGCCACCACCGCGGCCCTGAGGCCGGTTATACCAGGGCCGGACCAGCCGCCTCGTCGACACGCCGTCGACGGGGTGGACAATCAGAGCATCAGCGCAGGCATCCCGCCGACCATCTCCGGGCAGGGACAGCTGACTGCCGGCGCCACCGCCGCGGCCCTGAGGCCGGTTATACCAGGGCCGGACCAGCCGCCTCGTCGACCTGTCGTCGACGAGGTGGACCACCGGAACGTCAACACGTCGGCGCCGGAGCGAGCCGCGGACCTCGCCGCGAGTTCCCCACGCCCGGACGGCCAGGTGGCCGGGGGCGGTGGGGGACAGACGACTGCACAGCTGGGGCAGGTCGGCCCCGAGGAGCCGGAGCTGCTGCGAATTCCTGTCCGCGCTAACGGGCGGGAGATGCTGGCCCTGGTGGACACCGCCGCCAGCCGAACCTACATCGCGGCCCACCTGGTGGGAGCGGAGGCAGTGACACCGCGGAGGGAGCTGGTGCAGCTGGCCACCAGGGATGCCGTCGTTGCAGCAGGGGGCATCACTCAGGTAACAATGAGCATCGTTGGTCACGTTAGCCACGTCGAGGCCTGGGTGGTCCCCGAGCTCCGCGAGGGGCTGATTCTGGGGGTCCCATGGCTGCACGAGGTCGACGCCACCGTGGAAGTACGAGCTGGCCGGATGCACTTCGGCACCCAGGGGCGCTGGACGGTGTACGGCGTGCACCAGGTTCCCCCCAGTCCCCCTCAGTCAGTCATTCGCCTAGAAGACCTTCAGCACGGTGTTCCAGAGGAGTACGTCGATGTCATCAACCATGTCCTCACCTCTCAGGCACAGGTATTTGCGGCCGCGGACCGGCTACGACGGACAAACGTGACGGAACACCGGATACCGATGGTACCGCACCGCCCTCCCTTTGAGAAGGTATACGGATTTGGCATCCGGGAACGGGAGGCCATACAGACTCAAATTGACGAGATGTTACGTGACGGGGTAGTGGAACCCAGCACCTCCCCGTATAACTCACGGGTGGTGCTGGCCACCAAGAAAGACGGAAGTCTACGCTTTTGCGTAAACTTCAAGGCGATAAACAAACTGACCATTCCCGCCCCGCCCCCGCAGATCAATATCACAGACGCACTGGCAGGACTGGGGGACGCCACTATTTTCACGACACTAGACTTAAAATCAGGCTACTGGCAGGTGCCGGTATGTCTGGAGGACCGCCCTAAGACGGCATTTACGGCACCAGACGGTCGACGTTACCAGTTCTGCGCCATGCCGTTTGGTCTCATGGACGCCCCTGCCACGTTCCAGGCCCTGATGGTACGTGTTCTGGATGGGTACATTGGTGAGTTCGCCAGTGCCTATCTGGACGACGTTATCATCTGGTCCAGGACGTGGGAGGAACACGCGCACCATCTGGCATTGGTGCTAGAACGTATGGCCAGACACGGACTGACGTGCGCCCCAAAGAAATGCCACATTGGGGCCACGGAAATAGAGTTCCTAGGACACATAGTGACGGCGGAGGGGTGCCGCCCCCGACCTGAGCAGTTGGAGCTAATAGAGGGAAAGGGGGCACCGAAGACCAGGAAGCAGCTCCAGAAGCTGCTGGGGCTGCTCAACTGGCTGCGGTCCTTCGTCCCCGACTTCGCCACGGTGACGGCCCCGATGACGGACCTACTGTCGCCGAAGACTAAGTTCCGGTGGACCCCCGCCGCGGACGAGGCCTTGCGACAGGTGAAGCGCCGGTTCAGGAACTGTCACACGCTCTCACGCCTGGTGCCCAGCCGCCCCATCTTCATCCAGACGGATGCGAGTCAGGAGGGGATGGGGGCGGTGTTGTACCAGATGGATGACCGGGGCGAGAGGCGCGTGATCGAGTACGCCAGCGCCAAGTTTGGGCAGGCTGAGCGGAAGTATCACGTGAATGAGCAAGAGTGCCTTGCGGTGGTCTGGGCCCTACAGAGGTACCGTCACCACGTCGAGGGCCGCTCATTCACGCTGAGAACCGACAGCCAATGCCTCCGCTGGTTGGACTCCGCTCAGGGCCGGAAGTCTAAGTTCACTCGGTGGGCCATGCTGATCCAGGAATTCTCGTTCACGGTCGAGCACATTCCTGGACGTGAAAATCAGTTGGCCGACGAGTTGTCCCGGAATCCGGACCCTGAGAATGAGTTCCACGACGACCAGGGCTGGGAGGAAGTGCTCCTCCCTGAGCGTGAGCGCGGGGTAGAGGACTCGGTGCCGCGACCGTGCGCGTTGTACGCGCTGACAAGCCCCACTGCTCCTGCACCTGACGCGCGACCCGAGACTATGACTGACCTGCTGGCGTGGGTCCACGCGGCGCAACTCCGGGACCCCGACACCCGGACCCGACTGACAGAGTGTGGGGAGGGGGTGATACCGGGCTGCCGGAGCCTGAACGGGGTGCTCCAGACCAGGGGGGCTCACAGGTCGAGCGGGTGGCGGACCCACGTGCCGCCCGAGGCCAGGCGCTGGGTCCTGAGCTACCTGCATGACCACCCCCTGGCGGGACACCCGGGCGCGGAGCAGACGCTGCGTGAGGTCAGACGGACGTTCCGCTGGCCTGGCGACGCGGCAGAAGTAAGACGCTACGTGCGGGCCTGCCTGCGTTGCCAGGAGCGGAAGTCCAGGCGACCCGACGGCAAGGAGCAGCAGGTCCCACGACGGCCCCGGAATCCCTTCCACACTGTGGCGGTGGATATTATGGGGCCGTATCCTCGCACGTCCCGTGGTCGGCGATTCATTGTTGTGGTCACGGATGTCTTCACCCGCTGGGCGGAGGCGTTCGCAGTACCAAACGTGAAGGCCGGCACCGTGATTGCCCTGCTCGAGCGCGAGTTCTTCCCGCGATACGGGTACCCCGCGGTCCTGCTGACGGACAACGGGGTGCAGTTCACGGGGAGAAGCTGGCGAGTGTCCTGCGCGGGTTGGGGGGTGGAGCATCACACGACGCCCACCTACCATCCGCGCGCGAATCCGACCGAAAGGCGGAATCAGGACATTAAAACTCAGCTGCGCATCCGGTTGGACGAGGACCACACCAAGTGGGACCTGCACCTGCCGACGCTGCTGTTTTGCCTGCGCCGTCGGACGAACGCGGTCACGGGCCATTCCCCCGCTGAACTGGTGCAGGGCCGGAACCTCGCCCTGCCCGGGGAAGCGCGCGCAACCCCCGACTTGCACAACATGACCACGGACGATCTGCGCGAAGACGCCCGACGTCGCCAAGCTGACTACCTGACTAGACGTACGCCGCAGACGCACCAGCCCCCAGCACGACTAGAGCCTGGCCAGCAGGTGTTTGTTAAGTGTCATCATCTGTCGGCTGGCGAGCGGGGCTTTTGCGCCAGTCTGGCTCCTAAGTGGGCGGGGCCACAGGAGATCGTAGACAGACTGGGCACCACCTCGTACCTCGTGCGTCGCGCCGACGGACGGACAACTAAGGTGCACAGGGACGACATTCGACTGATAGGCGACCCGCACGACGAGTACGACCACGACGACAGCGGACCAGTGGACGGTGACGAGGCCGAGGATGACGTCACCGAAGGTGTACTGGCCGACCTCGGCGCCCCTGTGGTGGTACCGCCGGAGCCGGACCTGGGACGTCGACGGGGACACGCCCACCCCAGGTCACTGCGGGGGGTTGGCAGGGACGTTGACAGGGACGACGACACACGGGACAGGACCGATGACAACGTCGCAGTAGGAGTCCTGGTCGACCTCGGTGACCCCGTGGTGACGCCACCGGAGCCGGATCAGGGACGTCGACGAGGACACGCCCACCCCAAGTCACTGCGGGGGGTTGGCAGGAACGTTGACAGGGACGACGACACACGGGACGGGACCGATGACAACGTCGCAGTAGGAGTCCTGGTCGACCTCGATGACCCCGTGGTGACGCCACCGGAACCGGATCAGGGACGTCGACGGGGACACGCCTACCCCGGGTCACGGCGAGTGGCAGGCGAGAACGCTGACGGGGACGGTGACACACGGGACAGGACCGATGACAACGTCGCAGTAGGAGTCCTGGTCGACCTCGGTGACCCCGTGGTGACGCCACCGGAGCCGGATCAGGGACGTCGACGAGGACACGCCCACCCCAAGTCACTGCGGGGGGTTGGCAGGAACGTTGACAGGGACGACGACACCTGGGGCACGACACATGGACGGGCCCCCACGACGACACCGACTCAGCCTCCTACGGGGGGACAGCAAAAGGGGAACGGTGGTTGGCAACTGGCAAGAGGGGGCGGGGAACGGACGCCCGTCAGAAGGGGCGGAAGGGGTCCGCGTGGCGCAAGCATGGCAGAGCTGGAGCGCTTTGTGGACCGGGTGCTCCCGCCTGATGACGTCAGCGCCTACGCCAACGACACTGATGGACCGCTCATCGAGGACGTAACACATGACAACACTGCTCAGGGCGACCTGGTCGACCTGAGTGAACCAGTGGTGACGTTGCCGGAGCCTACCCAGAGACGTGGACGGAGGTACGTCCACTCCTGGGAACGGCGGGTGACGGGGACGGACGTGAGCAAGGACGTGACAGACGGGGTAACGGTCCGGCTCCTCAGTGGGGAGGGCGATGTCGACAGGGCCCAGCAGGTGGTCCTGGACTTGCCTTCCGGGGAGCCGAGGATGACCGCTCACGCGGGGAGGGGACCGGCGTTGCGCCGGTCCACGCGTGAGAAGACGGCCCCCCACTACCTCCGGGACTACGAGTGGGGGAGTCAGCGCAAACCCCGCGACGTAAGACAAACGACCGACGGGGGGTTACGCTGCAGCGTGATGCAGCTCCTGCCCCAGTTTGCCCGACCCGGACGGAATGACGTGACGAGCTCCGACGACCAGACAAGTGGCCGGACGCGGACGCAGCTGCCGGTCTAGGTCGGCGTCGGGGGCCAGGACGGCCTCGGGAGAGGGGGGGCATATGACGACAGTCGTCGTACCCTCCCAGATACAGAGGCCGTACCTGGCCACCGACGCGGGCCTGAGGGGGCCTATTTTCCCCCCCAGTGAACCCCAGTGTGTGCGACGGCCAGGGACGCACCCGCGTGCGCCCTAGCATGCCAACGAGTGTTTTTTCTATGTGACTTTATCTTTTATTTCAGTGTGTATATATTTGTAAACGATTAAGGGATTTGAATGTGTGTAATTAACTTATTTTATTTATTATTCATTGTGCAAGTTCGCTGTGTAATTAATGTCTCGTGTATGTCTTTGTAAATAATTCAATAACTTTTTCTGAAGTGTTTCGCCGTAGTATGTAATTGCAGCCTGGCGCGCCGCGGGACGGAGCTCTCTCCCACGCCGGCCGATTTTCCCCTCCCTCCCCGCCACCCGCGGGCGCCGGCCCGCGGGCGAGCGGGGAGAGGCAGTCGCGTCCTGGTCTCGAGCGGAGACAGACGTGTTCGTTGCTCCGCGAGCCGCGCACGTTGCGCTCGGGATTGAACGTTCGCTCAGTCCGCAGTCGGTCACGGCAGCTGAGCTGCCACCGCGGATCAGCTTAGCATTGTTAACTTACGAGTCATCGGGAGACGTGTCTAGCGGGCAGTTTCTACAACGCGAACGTGGTGCTACGAGTCTCTGAACTTTTCGCCGTCCACGGAACATTACGTAACGGGCCGCGTATGTACAGCGTTCCGTCTTCGGGCCCTTTCTCACTGGGTCAGCCTAGCATTAATAAACTTTACGATTCGCGCCGAAACGTATTTGAGAACCGCCCCGTCATCAGGGAGTCCGTGTCGCCGTGGTAGGGCACTTGTTCCGCGACGGTTCCGCCAGGCTGCGGCAGGACTTTATAAGCGTTAATAAAAGACGGCTCGTGAAATTCGTTAATGCCGTGTTCTGCTTGCGACAACCTACCAACATTCCTCGCAATCACTTCACTCTCCCTCCAGGTCCCGCCTTTCCCGGTCCCGGCCACGTTGGCCTGGACCCACACCTCTCCGACGAGGGCAGTACGGGCATAACAGGACATTTATTTCAACGGGAAAACGGGGACCTGAAGCCGAGGGACGTCAACCTATTACTGTAACTGTGCTTGCAATTGAATTTTTCTATAATCAATGAATGTTAGAAATTTTTTCCATCACATAAATAATGTTTTAATACATAATCACTTCGTTTATTCGCGAAATTACACCCGAAACATGGCTTGGCATACCCCACTGCTTTCAGCACATTTGGGCGCGAATCTGAGCCCTGGTAGCTGCATGCAGCTACTAGGGACAAAAGCAGTCAACCTTCGCCAGTGACCGGGGCTAGCCGCATCCGCACACTGCGGAGCTCCTTATTGTCTGCAGCACTGTCACCATCAACACCGAGTGAATGCACCATCCACTTTAACCAGCTCTGCAACTAGTTATTCCACATGTTAACATTTCACGAATGCCAGTTGACATTCGTTAATGTATTCCCCATTTCAAAAGGTTTTATAAAGGTTTTTGTGTATTCACATGATGTGCTACCACGAATGTAGCCACCACGAGTAAGCGCATCTGTAACTGTAGGGTTTATGTATTGTCAAGTCATGTGTAAGAGCCATCGTACTCGATTTATTATATTTAAACCACGTATTTCCAATCCAGGTGGAGCACCAGGTGCCTCAGCACTATTAGGTTTATGATTAAGGCTAACTCATCACATAATGTAACACCAGACACGAGATATGTGGAACCTCGGTTCAAGTGTAACAAAGCCATGTGTGTAATAAAACCAATCATAGCAAAGTTCATGATATATCATTTCGTAATTAGCCGACCAGTTGTTAGCCCAGCGTCAGTGGTGGCTGCAAAAACCAGGGGAATATGCCCAGTAAACTATACTTCCTTCCAGCCACATGGTGATATCACGACCCGAGAAGTCTCAGCTCAAACTGTGAAATGGCCCACTGAATTCAAGAACTTAAGCTAGTTGGCACCCTCAACAACCGTCCAAACCCCAATTAACCTCAGCAACAACGGCAGGGTGACAAAATGTGCATTGATGATATAAGTGAATTAAGACAAATTGAAAATTATTTGAGTTTTTCTGGTCCATATTGCCATATGGATAAAAGTGCCTGAAACATAGTGCATTTAGATTAGGTGGTGTGGTGCATTTGTTCATTATGAAAACATTGGTAATTATAGGGGAAAGAGTTCATAATAGAGAGATAGAGTGTCGCGGGTTTTACTAAGGGCATAGGAAAACCTAACAAGGAGGAAAAAGGGACGTTTGCGGGTGGTTATGAAATTAGTTGCTAAGTTAAATTCGATCCAATAACAATTTATTGACAAACTTAATAACACCAAAAGGAACTGCATTGATTCTCAAACTGACATAACACTTAAACAAGTCGGGTTCTCGTGGAGACGAACTGCTGTGGTAAGTTCCCACTAGAACACAAAACGCACGAATTAACGCTACGTGCTCGATTCCTGAACATTTAAACAAAACAAAACCCTTAATTGTGGCGAGCCGTGCGCCCGTCACAGCTAACGATCAAAACGCCATCAATTTCAACTACTAAGGCTATACCATTTACAAAGTTACAAGGAACATACCTAATCTCAATATTACTCAATGTTACACATAATGTAAATACAGATAGTTAATACCAGATGTTACAAATATATACACGCAACTAGTCGTGCAACGCTGTCAATGTTTATGGGTAGGTTTTCGTTACTCTTCCCCCGGTACCATGTGAAGCTCTCTCCGCATTCCCGTAGTAACACGTAAGTTCGTTATCTTGTTCACTGTCTCTTGGGGCTACGATTCTTCGTTACCGGCGGTAGAGTTAGAGTCCAAACTGTGTAGCGATCTGGTCGCGATAGTGTCCTGATAGTGTCGTGATTGTGTCAATACTTCCGCTCGCTCGGCCCTCACGGAGTTTGCTAATGCCCGCCCTCTTTGCCCTTGTGGCTGAACCGTCGTTTTTAGTTAACGTTCGTTCTGAAAGATTTCATGCTTACTCCAGCGACGCTTCCACTTGAACTGTCTATATCCTGGGTTACAACTCGGAGAGGTCTCACCCAGTCGATGTTTTGTCGGTCCTCGGTCGGCAGTAACTCCGCGGCGATTGTCGGTGTAGGCCGGCGAGCAGTGTCGGAGCAGCGAGGCAGCCTGCTCGCTGGATGTCCCAGTTGTTCTGCATATCGATGGTCTGGGCGCATGCCCTTTTATACTCGCAGGCTTCCCTGACGAGCTGGACGAAGAATAGTCTCGTCCATTCGGGGGAAGCCTGCCCAGCTCACTGTGTTGCAGGTGGTATGCCGTGAAAAGTCATGGGGTACAATACTTTGCAAGTGTACGCAGGTACTCACGTTACAAGAGAGAAGGACAGATATATGAGTTCCATGATAAATATCAATGGAATAATGTTATTTCTCTCATAGTATTCTCATTTTTCAGTTTTGTATTTATAATGATTGTTTATGCTACAGGGATTTTTGAACATCAAAGCTCACCTGCTGGAGTATGCTGATTATATTTATTCTGTCGTTGTTAGAATCAACAGATTTTGACATTTTTACTGGAAAATATCAAGTCAAATTTAGATTTGAGTAATATGTCAGAATTATTATTATTATTGTGGCTACATAGTTAGTTCTTGCTGTTATCATTAGTCCATGATAGGAAACTGCTAAGACCAGCAATTTGGTTTTGTACAACTATTATCATGGAGTTAGGAATTGTCAGGACATAATATGCTGTGACATAGTTGAAGTCACTTTTTAACCTCGCCTTCGACATATTATAACACCCAAACCATAGCGGAAATGGTTCTTAGCCATGTATTAAGTATGAATTAGAATCTCCTTAGTTAAACAACTCACTTCCATAAAATACAGTCGTCTAAAACTGTTTCCACAATGTAAACACTACATTTCTGTCATGGGCGTCTTACCAACATTGCACATGCCATGAATTGAATATATATATATATATATATATATATATATATATATATATATATATATATATATATAGTATCACCCAGTTACTATGTAAAATTGCAGACATGGCCACCCCCTGGATACTATACCTATGTACACTTTTTCCACTATTTACTCTACAAAACCCATCACCTACCAAAGAGATATAAAATTTCTGCTCATATTATTCATAAATAATAGTTATTTTTAATTGATAAATAAGTATAATAGTTAAAAAAATATGTATAATTTTGTACTGTATGAAGTTTATTTTACTATCCAATCACAAAATAAAATGTATTAAGCTGAATTAAAATAATATTGACAAAAAAGGTATTACCCTGCATAGTAGCATGTTTGTTTCCAAAATATATATTCTTGTTGGTCTAAAAGAGAATAGAAGCTCTGGAGTAGTACTTGTATTTCGTGTTATCTATGAATCAGAAACTGCAAAACCAAATAATTATTTGGGTGCATTATCAAGAATTCAAGTTAAAGCTCTCATTAATCTACACAACAACGATTATCATTTAGGTAGGCATGGAGAAACCCACAACTTTGCGCGAGGCTTTCAAGAGATGGGAAGAAAAACATCCAGACCAGAAGATTTCGGAAGCGAAAGAAGTGTCGCTGTGCTTTCAGTGGCCGCCCATAGAAAAGATGGACTCTGCGCTGGATATGTTGGTCAACTGCGAGAAATTGTCGCTATCGTCGAACAACATCGACAGGATCACCGGCCTGGCGAAGCTGCAGAACTTGAAGATTTTGGCTCTTGGAAGAAACAAGATTAAAAATTTCAATGGCTTGGAGGTTCTGGCCGACTCCCTGGAACAGCTCTGGATATCTTACAACTCCATAGAGAGGATGAGGACAGTGATTGCTCTGAGGAACCTCAAAGTGCTGTACATGACGTATAACTTGGTGAAGGACTGGGCAGAGTTTGGAAACCTCGCTAGTCTCCCAAAACTCGAGGATCTGGCTTTCCTGGGGAATCCTCTGGAGGAAAATTATGAAAACAAAGTGGCTTGGCGTCAAGAGGTAAAACAAAAAGTGCCGAACCTGGAAAAACTTGATGGGGTGTTATTCGTCTAGGGAACCACAAGAACATTTGAATAAGTGTGATATATTACATTCAAAACATATATTTTGTGCCAGTAAATGTAAGTGGACTAACTAATAGAATACGTGAATTCAACAATAAATGTTCTTATGTCTTAAGTGACTAATATCAGATTTTCAGGAATTTACATTTACTTAAATAACATAGACTACATAACCTCACAAAATACAAAAAAAAAAAAAAAAAAAAAAAAAAATCTGTTTCGAAAGTAAAAAATATAAGCCTTAAAGTTTTATTTGTGTGATAACAATTAAAATGTATCCCAAGCCACTATCTATAAGACAATGATAACGGAAATTGTTCCTATCTAAGAAAACAAGCAAATAAATTCAGCAATCTGCGTAATTGTGAATTCAGTCTTGTCATCTTAAAACTTTATAACCAGAGGATGAATGATAGTGCTCAACAGTTCTTTGTTTCATAATTCATCTGGCAACTAGCCATTTGTTTATTTAATGAGTAACTTCTCAAGAAAATTAAAATATAGCATGTTTGTGGTTACACTTCTGCAAATAATAAGATAAAAATATAGTAAAATATTTACTTGCAAAATATGTAATGCACTAGGTATTGCACTAAAAACTAATTTCATTTACATGAGAAAAATCCAAGGAATTTTACTAGAATCTGAAGCAGTACCAAGTACCGTAACTTCAAATATATACGAGGAATAATCTTTGCCTACGTAATTCTCGAGTGAAAGGGTGTTAGTAGAAGGCGGTAAGGGAAGGGCGCAGTTCAGTAACACTTCGTAGCCGTAATTAAGAGAAATATTTCATATTGCTACATATACTAACATACCTTTAACACTGTATTTTATATGCTTGGATAAATAAGTTTAAAGAGAATAATTTCATACAAAATTTTCAGACGAAAGTTATTGGTATTAGGTACCTACTCTTAGAAGGTGTAATAACTGTATAAATGGGAAATTATTTTTATATTAACAGGGTTAAGGGGCCCGTTTACCTAGGCACACATATGGTGTGCAAAGCTTCACGTGATTTGAATACTGTTCAAGATATCAGAGTGGTGTCTGTTTATGAAAAGCATTTAAGAATAATCTTAGGACGGATGAGTAGTTATGTTTCCGTATTTCATTCTTGAGCGGTATTTTTAGACGTGAAAATTGCTAAAATACATGTTTTCAGTATAATTTTTAGACATTAAACTCGTGGCAAAGATTCTTGAGAGCACTCATGGGGCTTGCAATACATCTTTATCTTCATTTCTCCGCCAGATCTTACAGTCACCTAATGCACGACGAGACGACTGCGCGCCAGTTCAGAGCCTTGCGCTTAGAGGCGATACCGCGCTAGGTTCACCAGCGAACGTCACACTTATCATCCCGCCTCACTAACACAGTTGCACCCCTGACCATACGGGCCCCTTAAAGGAATACTGTTTTTCCAAAACTCCTTTATCATTTCTACCCATTTAGTCCGATTTTTACCGTTAGCAAATTCTACGAAGATTTCGCAGCTATGTACGGAATGTTCTCAAATTGCGGGGCATAAAATTAATAGGTGGCAGGAAAAAGCCAAAACATGCAACTTTTGCTATGGGTTATTATGTCCGGAAAACGCAACCCTTCAAAGATACAGCCGGCTGACATATCATTTATTGGTCATTTGTGTTCTTACTCAATCCAAGAACAGTAGCGCGTAAATTTGAATTTGGCGGGCTTCAGAGGACTACCCCATTGGCTGATAGGACGCGCGACGCAGAGACGTTCAAACGCTCCGCGGGAAGCACGCGACGAACCGGGCTCAGACGTTTAGAGTTAGGCTGGACTCAACAATGATCCGTCATCCGTCCGTCCGTCAACAAGCCGAGCGATTCACAATGATCTGCATGTCCGTCGAATACTTCTTCCATTTTAATGCCGACATAAGACCAGAAATCTTAAATACTGGTGAAAATGTATCTTTTATAGATAAAAAAATTAAATTCAATCTTTTTCGCTTTCATATTTATTAAAATATTTTCGTTGTTAAAAAATATGTTCAATCCATTTAATGGAAGCAGCCAAACAAATAAATAGGCTATACTTAGTCACCCACTCATTGACTGCTGTCTTGTGAGACGTCCCATCGTAGCAGCCTGTGATTCGATAAAGCTTTGGTCAGGTGTTTCTCATTGGCCCAGAGTCATCCAGGTGAGTTGTGAGCCAATAGCAGAGGCGGCACTGAGATATAACTATTTGTATTTTAGCATATCGCGAAATGAATTCGCGAATTTTTCCGGTCTCTACTTATCGGCCATCCCTGCGAATGTAGAGTCTGCCTTCTGTCAGAATCTGTAATCGCAACACCGTACTCATCATGTTATCAGTCCATCTTCGCCCGCATGTGTACATTCTGGGGGGGTCCCGGCAGGGTGAAATATATGGGTAGCCACCGGTTTGATTCCAACAGTCCAGGTCGTATTGAGGACAAGAACCAGGACTATCGGCAGACGCAGGAGTCATCCTTCCCTTAACGTAAAAGACTACAACCCCCCCCCCCCCCCCACCACCCCCAGGGGTGTTCCTTAAGTTAGGAGTGAACCTTTGGCCTGCCACCTTTTCTTCCCAACACGATCCCACACTAACAAATTTCACTAGCCCTTAAGGTGTATTTACGATTGAAAAACTAAAGAATTATAAAATTAAACATGTACACCGACGAGCGCATGGTTAAGTAACATCCAGTTTCTGATTGAATCAGTATTCGTTAATTCCAGCCAATGAAAAACAGGCGAGAAATCAGCCAAGTTATTTCAGTTGAATTTTCGTACTAGTAGGTATCGTCTGCGTTTTTTGATGGATTTCGGTTTATAATCGTTGTTGATTAATAATTTGTATATTTGTATATTTTTATTCATGGTGAAATCGGTTATGCACCTGTGCACTTGAAAAAAAACCAGGTACACGGCTACGATTGAACTTAAAAATTGCTTGTAACCTAGAATCCTTTACACAATTCAGAATCGAGAAAATTTAACTTTAAAATGTAAATACTAGGTCATGTAATGGTAATATCATCCATTCCAAGCCACCATAAAATGGCTTTAGAGTAAGAAAATATATTCATGAATTGTGAATACATATTAATATACTCGTATAATAGCAAAGAAAAAAACACGAAAAAATCAGAATTAATTTACGAAATCATAAAACAAAATAAATATACAAAACTAATTTTCGTGCAATTTTCTTTATCATTTCTAAATATGATGTTAGTAATTCTGTATTTCCTACTTATTTTGTACTACATCATAACCTGCTTTCCCAACGAAACATTATTTCGCGCCAAGAATTCATTCTACTGTGCTCTGATTGGCGCGTCCCTTAATTCTTAAGAAAATATACAAAATATAATCGTCTCTTTTAAGTCTTGAGTCATCTATGGTTCGCACACGAACAGTCAAAATTCCTACACGATAATCACAAACTATTACACTACATAGTATACACAAAGTCATACAGGTATGTTAAGTACACGACTAATTCTTAATTCATAATTCTTGATTTTCAATCGTAAAGCCATCTTTACACCCTACCCGGGCCATGACCCCAGACCAAGCTAGAACTTCAACAATGCGCTACACACAAGACCCAAGGTCGCTAGTGCATTTGACTCACTAGTAGTAGGTAGTAGACGTAGACGTCTGAGCCCGCCAAATTTCAAATGTTCGCGATACCGTTCGCACCTGCAACTTTGCAGGTTTTCGTTTCGGAACACATGTCCCTTAAAGAAAAAAAATTGATTGTTTTTGCATACCCTGCCATCCCATTAAATTTATGCTCCGTAATTTGCGTATATGTGTATTATACACACACACACACACACACACACACACACACACACATGACGATGGTTTTGGTTTGTCTAGACCACGAAAAGATAATCTAGATAAACGTGCAATATGTGTAGCCTTTCTTTGGAATATACCCAGTACAGTGAAACCGGTAACAAAGTAGAGCGTCGGTATCAGACAGTAGTGTGTTTGTAAGTCGTGCCCTCACACTGTGTGGCAGATGTTAGATCAGAAATAACGGGGAACGGTTTTTTTTTGCTTGTGTGTGTTCAAGGGGGTGGGAGCAGAGGGAGAGAGTTGAAAGTGCTCAGAGCGACAAGGGAGAAAGTGGCAGGTGTCAGCCTACACCCGGTGTCAAACTGTATCAGAAGCTCGTGCGCTGTTGAGCAGACAGAGTGGGGTGTGTAAAAGGCACGAAATATATACATTATTTTTTTCGTAAAACTTTTGAGTGCGAATTAATTTTTTTCAGCAATCTTTTTTTTTTTTTTGCTAAAAGTGTAAATGAGTTCAGAATCTAACTATACATTGTTTCTTCACTTCGTGAACAAAGAAGACATGATTAGTTTAGTTATTGTTATAATAGTTTGCTTGTTTTTTGGTGGGTGAGTCATGGTGTTCAACCATTCTATCGCACCACTAAAATTGCACGTACTTTATTCTTTCCGAATCTCCCCCTCCCTTTTTTTTTGTTACAATACAAGGGTTTATTTTATTTCACGTGTGAAATTTACTCTTGTTATTGAATGTATGTAGTCTTTTTTTATTTACATTTAACCATTAGGAAATTCTGTAAGTGAAGAAATATACTTTCTACTTTGGGCAATCCTTCCAAAACATGTCGCTGGTGATGGCATACCCATAGTTATGAGCACTTAACCATATTCATCCCAATTTTTGTGGCAACAATGGTCACATCCTAAATATCAAGTTAAATTAAGTTTTTTTTTAATTTAGTGACCAGTGCTTTATCAAATAACATTCAAAATTTAAAAAAAAGAAACAAATGCTAGTGTTTTTTGAAGTAATACTTGTAAAGAAAAATTTACATGTCATATCTCTGCATATAAGGAGTTTGACAGTTCTTTTAGCAAATATTATGCCATTGTGCAAAAGACAGAATTTATCTGTATCATCACTAGATTATGGCTTGTCTACTTGTATAACTGTAGCAGGTATGCATAAAGCCAATTTGACATTGTTACCAAAAAATAGGGTTGCGTTTTGTTAAAACGGAATTGAAGTATTCTGAGCTAGTCTTTCACCCCCTCTGACTGTACAATTATGGCCAATAACAAGTAGATTGCATCATAAATAATTCTATTAATTTTTCGCACCCACGATTGATAAAAAATTGTCAGAATATGTTGTCCACTTATACTTTTGATATATTATATTGATTCTGTTTTCCACCAAAATATTTTATAGTGTTTTTTTTATGGACAAGTTTCAAATTGAAGGATGGCCGTGCTAAATTTCAAGTACATAAATTACTTGCCATAGCATTGTTTTTAGGAGCACCAGTTAACTTCGGAGCTAGGGCTTATAGGTCCGAATCTTGCATGAGACTTGAATGTGTGTGTAATTTTTAATGTTAAGTAAAATTAGTTTGTTAAGTCATCTTTTCCCTTTCCCCTTTCTTATTAGCCTACCTGAACAAACTCTGAACTAAGTATACCTAATTTTCCAAAACTAAACGTCAGGCTGAGAACAGTTGATAGGTTAATGAATTACAGTTCTGTATGATATTTAAAAAATTAAAAAGTTTTGTAGTTTTTTATTTATAGGCTTTTAAAATCCCTACGTTGCACAAAAATATTAGATACCGTGACCACAAATTTTTTGTACGCAATATTGAGTAACTCTACTATTGATAACAACAAAAAATATATGCTATACTATTGAGAGAAAATTAAAAAACCTTTACCAGACTTGTGTTACAAAAAAAAAAGCTTTTAAACGGGTAGCTTTAAATATTTACACTGTAAAAAAATTGATTAATCTACCCAGCAAGTTTTGGAAAATATTACTATCCAAGCGAATATTCTGCTAAGTTAGCATACTATATTTTTATAGTATGAAATATTTGCCGCCTAAGCAGTGCAAAGAATTGTTATCAATAGTAGGGTTATTCGTGATTGCGTAATATATATATTTTAAAGATATATGTATTATTATTACGAGTGAGAAAACAGGTTCACAAAAATTGGCCTAATTGATTTAATATAGTTTTATTTATCAGATACTTTTTCTGATATTACTTAGTATAAAACAATTTAACTGTCTGTCCACAAATTAAACACACGTACATTGGGTCCACAGTTTACTCTCCCTACTGGAGCTCGTCTCGACAGTGGCTCTCTCTACTGCTGGTCTCTTACCGCGCACCTCTGTATCATCACACTGCCTCGCACCACTCACTCGTCCGCCGCGCACACAACACAGATCTGGATGCCTCGGTCCTCGATGCACCAATCTTCGCACACGAAGACCTTCGCTCGTCGTCCGCTATCGCTCGCCAAGGGATCACTCGACCTCTTCACTTCACTCTCTCATCACTCACTCACTCACGCACAACTCGCAGCAGGAAGGCCTCCGTCTTACCTGCCAAGTTCTGCCCTGGAAAGTTCTCGAAGCCCTCCGAAGTGTCGCGTCATTAGAATTTCCGAAGATGCTAGAACAACGGCGTCCTAGTTACGCCACTTCACGCACACGGGACCTTGGGAACGTGCCCTAAACGAACGGGCGCTACCTGTCCGGGAGTTGGGGCCTCCCATGGACCCCTTGTTGCTCTGGCTGGCGCGCCGGGCCGACCGGCCTGTCCCATTGCATCGTCTCTAGCATCCTCGTAACAGTATCTGATAATTTGGTGTATCGTGGGGATTTAAAAATTTTGAAAACTGCCTGTAATACAACACTACGTAACTTGCTTTATTTTAATTTTTTGATTCGGAACAGTGACTGTTCTAGGCTTGACTATGAGTTCTGGGACATCCTGTGTGATGTGTCTGTGTGTGTACGTATGTAATTATTAGATATATATAACTACATAACCGATTAAATTGGCCTAAAATACCCAGCTAAATTATCAGTATAATGGCTATTTCCATTTCGTTTTAAAACTAATTTACACAACTAATTACAAACACATCTAAATTAAATTAAAGTGATAGTTTTATAATCTTAAAAATTTTCTACAATCATTCTAAGCACGTGCATACAAAGTGTTAAGCCAACATATAATTATAAGACTGCTAAAGGGCCAAAGAAAAGGAGGGGGGGAAGGGGGCAAAGCCCCGGGGCCCGAGCACCAAGGGGGTCCCGATTGAGATCCGAATTATTTTTTCATGCTTGTGTTCACCCTGATAGTAACACACAAAAAAAAATACAATTCTATTGCTAATAAAATTCATTTGAAACCTTAAAAGTTTTACAATGCTTTCCAGATCCAGTTTACAGTTACCTATGGCCGCGGGAACTTTAAGTCTTTCGAATTATTTTTTTTTAATTGTGCATGGGCTTTGAAAAAAAATAGTACAATTAGTAATATGGAAGGGGGGCCTGACGAAATGATTTGCTCCCGGGTCCTTAGTTTATCTCGACGGCCCTAACTACAAACAAAAAAAATAGTGCGTGGAGTCCCTCCGCGCGGAAGAAGTGAAACTTCGTAATGTGGAAATGAAAATAGGAAGGGGTAGAAATTGATTTTTAGTGAAATCATATTGTTTCTTTAAGACAAACTTTATTAACATTGCTTACAATTCACAATTGATCGCATCTTTTAATTATCATTTTCGAGTGGAGAAATATCCAAATCTATAACATTTACAATGTGATTATGATAACTAAAGTAAGATACGAAATGTTTGAGTTCTATTTTTTTCAATATTTCTTGCAAAAACTGCATCAATGGTAGTTGTTCCCCCTTTGGTTTTCACGACGCTCACACTGTTTACTTCGCTGCTAGAGCAAGAATACCACGCGCATGTGCTTCCTCCATGGTAGCGTTAAACGTTTAACGCAACCTTAGAAGTTTCACTTCAAAAAAATTAACTTTAAAGTGTCGTAATTATAATAATGCCATACTTGTGATTGGTTGCAGTCACAATGCTGAAACGGTGGTTTCGAACGCATCAACCAACGGTTCATCCTGCACGGCGGATAACCTCCGAGACTCCGGCTTCAACAGAACCAGCAAGCGTAAGTTGCTGCAGGGAACCACACATAACTTAGAAAGTCACAACTTAGAACTGTCATAACGTAGAAAACTTGGAAAAATCCACGTAACTTAGAAACACACAACTTAGAAATATCATAACTTAGAAACATACAACTTAGAAAGATCATAACTTAGAAACACACAACTTAGAAACACACAACGCAGAACCACACAACTTAGAAACGTCATAACATAGAAAGTCATAACTTAGAACTATCACAACTTAGAAACACACAACTTAGAACTGTCATAACTTAGAAACACGTAACTTATAAACACGCAACGTAGAACCACACAACTTAGAAACGTCGTAACGTAGAAAGTCACAACTTAGAACTATCACAACTTAGAAACACACAACTTAGAACTGTCATAACTTAGAAACACATAACTTAGAAACACGCAACGCAGAACCACACAACTTAGAAACGTTGTAACGTAGAAAGTCATAACTTAGAACTGTCATAACTTAGAAAATTCTAAGTTATGTGTTTCTAAGTTGTGTGTTTCTAAGTTATGACAGCACCCCGTTGCTGCACACAGTGCGACACGTCTCAGTTCTTCGGGGAAGCCGAGGTGTGTTCGTGTGGACCTTGCCTTTTATCAGTCTCTGCACCCAGACTGGGGGGAAAAAAATTTGTTGTCTGTAAAGTCGGTTTACGGACGATAGTTTAACGTGACAACGTCATAACAAAACATTGATGAAATGATTGCATACTTTTATGAATAAAATTGAATCTTTTTTATTGAATTATCACTATTTCTGTATGGATACAAAGAAGGAGTGAAATGAAATCTACAATTTAATTGATAAATTTACTTTTATTTGCACTCATTAATTCAAATATGTTTATTACTTTAACGAAGAGATTATTTTAACTATAACTTTTACACATGTTTGCTATTTAACTTCTTCCCATCTGTGTTATTCTGTTAAGGATAGGACGATGATAGGAAAAGTAGGAAACGAATGGGAGTGTTTAAAGTTTAATGTGCCTCGAAAAAGTCAAATCGATGGTTGTTCCAATCGAGTGGAAGAGAGATAGATGCGGCGCAAGCGTACAATGAGCATAACGGGACAATAAGCGTAACGGGACAATGAGTCATCCTTTTCGTGCGTGCAGCCGGCGTTCATCGATTTATTAGACGTTGTCACGTCAAAAACAAATAATTGTAACTTGGGCCGAGTCCAAATTCGCAGACAAGCCTCACCGATCGATTTTGATTTAATAAAAGCATCCCTCCCATTTCTGGTCGGGACTCGGTTCAGATTGTATTAGCTTTAGAATTACCACAGTAGTTATCCAAGTCACGTGTTACGATCTAAGGAACCATAACTGATTTAATGAGCCATTCGGGGGTTTCCACCTTAAATTTGGCTTGCACTTACACATGCATGGCTTAATTTTTGAGACAAGCATATGACTACTGGCAGGATCAACCAGGAAGCTGCGAGCAGAGCTCCGGGTCCGAATCGAATGATAGGTTTTGTTTTTTTTCCTTCTGGATCGGCAGCGATTGCCCGGGACCACACACTGACCTACTTACCACACACGATGGCCCACCCAAACCCCCCATGTTTCAGAGGGAGTGAGATCACAAGGGCTGTCCGAACTGTCTGAAGAACTATTTTTCTATCTGGGATTTGATTGGTTCACATGACCTATGATGTTTTCTAGTATTTCATCAAAGGCATCACCTAATAATATTTAATTCTTACTTTAAAAATAAGTAACTGAAATAAGTCGTCTTTGTTTCAAACATGTTTGACATGTTTAAGTCGTTTAATATTAAATTTTTTGGCTCTGTTAGGTCATAGTCCATTATTATTGGAATGTCTTGTTGTTAACTGTGACAAACTGCTACAAATAGTTTCTTTTTGTAATTATGTAATAATATTAGTTGAAAATTGATATTTGTTTCTTTCATAATGTAAACAACTGTAATAATAACATCAAAAAGACACTATTTTATGGTCTCATAAAAACCAACAAATAGAATAACTGAAAAAATCGAAACTAATTATAATTGTCGATGATAAACAATATACGATGTTTAAGTTCATGATGAGGGTAGTATTAATCATAGGCCCCACAAGGGTGGGGCTGGGTGGACCCCTAAGTCCAGGGCCCGTGCCTGGAGGGGGCCTGGGCCCAGCCTTCTTTATTTTTATCTCGGTGTGTTAAATAAATATACATACTCGCTGTGGTTATTTTAAAGTAAAATAATTTTATAAATAAAGATTAGTTTGGACTTATAAAATAGTAACCATAATTATACCCTGTATTTTCAGGTTAAATATCATTCTAAAAAAGACTGTAGGTAAGAAACAACCATGCAATTATAATGTAGCACGTGACTGTAAAATTAAGGGTGGGGGGAGAGGCGTCTCCGATCCTGGGTACAGGGCCCGTAATGGAACGTGGGGGCCATGGTATCAATATGAAAACAGTGTGCGCTATTCGCTCTGAACTGCAGTTCAGGCATGAGCGTAACACCGTTGCTTTCGGCAGAGTTCTGGCAATGGCAGCTCCCGTGGGGGGGCCAAGCCTGCAGGCCGGGAGCCGTCTGCACGACGCAAGCGCAGTGCGTGGCGAGCGGCGGAACTGCGCTCGGATACTGCACCCTCGCCTTCTACACTGGCGTGTGCTGCATCAGTAAGTACACAGTTTTGACCAAGGGGGAAAGGAGAGAGAATAACTCAGTAGGTTTTTTGATGTGTAAACATCTTAGCTTTTTCTAGATATACAGCATTAGGTAAAAGCAGAGATAAGAAAATACGAAGCATTAGCTGTCAGACGTGAAGTCTTTTTTCCTCCAAACTATTTTTTTAATCTGATTTTCACATACAAATATGGCGGACGTTATTTAATATTCGTATCAGCTGTTCTAGCCGGCTTTTATTAACGACTATAGTTAAGCTGGTCGAAAAAAAATTATATCCTAATATTACTGGTTAACATGTTTACATATTTTAAAGGTCCAAAACGAATATTCATGACACAAATATAATGATATGAGTTGACATTTTTCTCCAATTTAACCTCCAATACAGGTACGACAGATACATTATTGTAAACAAACTGCCGCCATATTGGTATGTGTAGTACACCTTTTGACTCCAACCCCTTTGACAAGAATCGGACCTTAAGCTGGGTTTACGATTGATTTCCTTAAGAATTATAATTTAACATCGAGCACACGATTAAGTCAAAACTACATTTTCCAGTTTATGATTGACATAGAAGTCGTTAATTGTAACCAATCACAGCACAAAACACATGGTCGGCCATTGTTCGAAACGGAGAAGCAGGTTTGAAATAGGTTATTGACAAATGGGATATCTATTTTTCAAAATTGTTGACGATTACAAATGACAAATATACGAATTCTAACCCAAAATACTGCCTCGCTCGGTCCAATAATAAGACATAAACTTCCGGTTGAAAGGTTCCGGTTTGTTGTGATTGGTCGCTTCCCTTTAAGTCTTAACGAAAAATATAAAATATAACCATTTCTGTTAAGTTTTAAGTCATCATATGGTTCGCACATGACCCGTCAAAATTCACACACGACAATCATAAACCATTCCACTAGTTTACATAGAGTCAAATGGTAAGTACACGACTAAGTCTTAAGTCTTAATTCTTAATTTTCAATCGTAAACCCACCTTTACACTCCATCTATATAATTCACTAATCTCTGAGTAGAAGTTATTTAGTGAATGGAACGGAAATGTGAAACCATGGTGCTGCCATCTGTGACAGATGGCACTAACCAAAGTACACGAAGCCAAAGGTAAATTTTATAGTTTTAACTGTTTAATGAATTTTAACAAGATGGACAGATTTTTAATACAATTCATTGTATAAAATAATGTTAAAAGGCTAGGGTTAAGTATTTTTTTTAAGTCTTTTTTCGTTTTTATCGGAGCCATTTAATTATATAGTTTAAATTTTTTATCTGCTAACCAACTGATTCAACAGTCAATGTAGCTGCTCCGGCAGTGAATTCTAGTGGTGGGTGAAGAAACTAAAGAGCGATTCGCGTCAAGAAATTTAGTTGAAAACGCAGTTTTCTTAAATTTATAATGCTCAGCATTATTTGAAAGTATTCTATGTTAAATTTAGTGTCCAAGTTTCATATTATAAGTGTGTTTGCACCATGGGAACACATGAATGTGCTCCTTACCTAAGTTAGATGTTACACATCTCTGGCGAGTAGGCTACTAAACGATTTGCGCTTTTTTATTGGTTTATGGAAAACATGGAAACTGACACCAGGATGGGTGGAGCGGTATTCCAGCCTGGATTCCCTCGAATGTGTTTTTTCCATAGCAGCGCCTCACTCGGTTTCGTATTTCGTAACTTAATTCACCATTGATACGCGTGAATGTAAGACTGTCAGCTTATGCAATCAGTAAGAAAATAAATGTGGTTCATACCGGACATATTTGTTTTGTATTTATCCAGGTCCTCAAAACATAGTTGATGAGTTCGGGAAATTAAAATTTTCATCCATTAACATTTCCTAAGCTATGGTAACCATCGTTAACAGGTGCAATTTATGTTTCATCGCAAACCGTTCTGATCATGCACTCAGCTCTATATTTATCGATATCGCTATAGACATTCATAAATTTTGTTTTTGCTCGCCAAAGTCAGGTATCATTTGATATATATTCTTACATTCAATATGTTACATTTCAAGCCTAGCCGATTTGAACACTCATAAATACTATACGACTCTCTCCCCTGACAATTCGATTCTGATTTAAAACATTATTTTGAACATACTACATTGCTGGTTTACACTGTGTGTCACTGCGAAAACCTGAAGAATGGTTAAAAAAAATTGGTTGTCTGTAAAGTCGGTTTACGGACGATAGTTTAACGTGACAACGTCATAACAAAACATTGATGAAATGATTGCATACTTTTATGAATAAAATTGAATCATTTTTATTTAATTATCACTATTTTGTATGGAAACAAAGAAGGAGTGAAATGAAATCTACAATTTAATTGATAAATTTACTTTATTTGCACTCATTAATTCAAATATGTTTATTACTTTAACGAAGAGATTATTTTAACTATAACTTTTATACATGTTTGCTATTTAACTTCTTCCAATCTGTGTTATTCTGTTAAGAATAGGACGATGATAGGAAAAGTAGGACACGAATGGGAGTGTTTCAAGGATGATGTGAAGGAAAATGGCTTACTCAACACCAAGATGCAGTCAAAAATAATATATTTGCGCCACGGACTCTGCAGCAATGCTAGGAGGAACGGGTTAGCAAAGAGCAATGAAAATGTTACATTGAAATGCATGAAAACAGAATTACGCCACGGACTCGGTCGCAATGCTAGGAGGTTCAGGTTAGCAAAGAGCAATATAAAATGAGCGTGACGGGACACAGCGAAACGGGACAATGTGCGTAACGGGACACTTTTTCGTGCGTGCAGCCGGCGTTCATCGATTTATTAGACGTTGTCATGTCAAAAAAACACAAACACACCGAAAACAAGCCAAAATCAGCCGATGTCAAATGTTAAATGAGTAACTTATAGACAGCACCCAGAATTCAGTGGAAGTAATTAGAACAATATCACAGCACAGACGAACAAAGTGGGCTGACAACAACGAGACAGTTGCGAAAAAGAACAGTGAACACAGGCAAACAACAACCTTGGACAACACAGTGACAAACAGAAAGTAACCAACGATGAAATTATACAGATATTCTGGCAACAAAACGACGACAGCAAAAAACGAATACAGTAGGTTTCCTTAGACAAAACAGTTCGTTAATTTCGGGAGCTGAGATCCAACAATGGCGTATGTCCAAAATAATGTTATTTATCAACTTTCCCCATTGCAAGAATAATTCAACAAACTTAATTCGGTTCTCATCAACAAGAAACAGTTTCAACGAACGACCACGCGACTGAGAATCAACTTACAGCTTTTTTTTTTAAGTGAAACTTCTAATGCGACTTCCAACAAGGTTGCGTTAAACGTTTAACGCTACCATGGAGAAAGCACTGTTGCGTTAAACATTCAACGCTCCTGGGGAGAGGGAATAGAAAGAGACAGAGCGAGAGTGAATGCGTGGCACTCGAACGCATGCGCGTAGTATACCTGTTACAGGCCAGCGCGAGCGTTAGCAACGAGTAGCGTCCAATATTCCAATGCAAGAGGGAGAGAGAAAGAAAGATACACAAAGGTAGATCCCAAGCACATGCGCGTGGTATTCTTGCTATGCAGCGAAGTACACAGTGAAGTTTCACTTCTTCCGCGCGGAGGGACTCCACGCACTATTTTTTTTTTTCCAGAGTACGAGGACTGCGGTCGAATCGCAAACGGTCGAGTGGCCTACTTCCGAAACCCTCGCTACCCGTCGGCTGACCAACGCGCCATGAACTGTGTCTTCTCGCTGGCCGTAGCTAACACCTCTTGTGGAGTAAGGTAAGCACGTGTACAGGAGGTACCGTATGTTTCGGGATCAACTTTTACTCCCCAATGTAGAAATTTTGGGTCTTAAACAGCTCAGTTTCACGCAGAGTCTTGAGAAGAAAGTTCGTCTAAGATTACAGTGGATTCCAAGCCACGTCCCAAATGACTTCTTGCTAAAAAAAAATTGAGATATGGTGTTTTTTTTTATCAAGCACGCGACCCTTGCCACGTGAGTGATGCTTCAGCTATTATGGCCACTGAGACTTACTTGTCTTTTATCCATGAATCTCCAAGTTCGTGGTCGAGGTACCAATTGTGTTTATGAGGGAGCAGGTTCATCTTTGATCATCTTTCCAAGCCGATACAGGCTGTACGTCGTTCTTATGCTGCAGGTTTACCTGTCGTAGAGTTATATCGGTACTCCTTTCTTGTTCCCCATCATTGCCATTCTATTAAGGATTAATTTAATGTAATATCCAGACATTTCGTTACAACACTGAATGTTGCCACCTCAGCACTAATTTGAGGCACTTATCATGTGAATTGAGTAAACGAATAGATGTAAGAATATTATAAAATTTTACAATTGAGTTTGTGTGTAAGCAGATTTTCTGCTCAACAAACAAAAAGAATAATAAAAAAATAAAAAAATAATTTATGGAAAGAAATTTTATGGTTTTCAGCTCTGTAAGTGGGCACAGCATAACAATGTTCTGTAATGTATATATGAAGATGGTCTTTTTTTTTTCTTTTGGGGCCTTGTCATTAGTATGTTGGTGATTTACTTAAACACTTGTGTTTGGTAGGGTGGACTTCTTGGAAGCAGTTTTCGCTCCGTCAATCGATGATGGCTGTTATCAAGACATTGTGACTATACTCAACTTGGATCAACGGTTTACAGGTTTTAATACCCCATTTTGTGGCCTGCTACAGGGATTTTCCAGTAAGTACTGCTTGTCAGGATAATCTTCAAGTGAAGCAGGTTTTATAAACTACATTCCTCAAATCATAATCTTTTGATAAATTTGACTAACAGAAAAATAGAGAATATTATTTTAGGCTTGTTTATACCACTCTTTGGTTGTGTGACAAATTTTCGAAGGCTGACTGGTTTCAATAGAATAAATGTGTTAGTCATTCCCAAGAGGTTAACATTATTCAGTGAAAAAATGTAATAACAAAATGACTGAACAATACAAACTTTACTAACACTATCTACGTAGTAAGTATAAACTGTAAGACTGATATTAACAAAGATAATTATAAATAAATTTTAAAAATTAATAGTGTGTGTACTGGGGTACTGCATCTTTTTGTACCAGGGAGTATGACTAAAAGATCGACCCACATACTGTCAAAAAGTACATATTCGCCTCTGTTGCTGGCATGATCTGTAACAATTAGGTTTTAAGTGCCAATTTTCATTGCACCACAGTGTAGGAAGGTTGTGTTTTTTAAATTTCACAATATGTTTTTTTTTTAATTTAACTTGTAATTTATTAAAAATTATCACGTATAACCCTGCTACCAGCTAGCTATTCCTCTTTCCCTGGAAAAAAAACGGGAATATTTTCCAGTTTTTTGTATTAGATGTAAAATTTTGAAATATCAAGCAAGCAAGTACAGCTCCAAGGGCAAGGCAGTAGGGGCGATAGTCCCCCTCCCCCTTCTAATTTAGTTTATATATATATATTTATTATAGTGTATATTCATATTTCCTTTCACACTAATTGCCTCAGTAAACCAAACAATCTAAATGTGGGCCATGAAAATAACAGGCTTCCTCTGGGAGTATAAATATACAGAATGAGCCTGAGAAAATTGAAAAATGAAAACTTTTGCAACTGAGTTCTTCTTTGTACGATAGCCCCACCCGAAAATCCTCCCTGAGACCTCTCCTGATAGCAAGTACTTTTACGGGATTCGCAAAGTATACCAGTTGTGTTTTGCTAGCTTGAACTGCACATCCACGTGCATACTTATTTATATGCTCACTCCGATTTTTTTTTATAGATTGTAATTTTGGTGTTTGCAGCAGTGCTTGCGATACAAGGGCGCAGCACACTACAAGTGGTCGTGACAATCCAAAATACCCGCGGAAGCATTTGGAACATAAGACTGACTCAAATAAGCTGTCAGCAGGCCTTTCTGCAAGGTACTTAAATCATTCACAATATGATCCACTCACGCATCGGTCTGGTTTCTTTGAAGAGTTTGCTTGACTATGTATTCATATTAACATTATTTATTTAGTTTATATTTACTCTTTTATGTCTCACCAAAAGCGAGGGACAATGTGATGATACATCAACTACACATGTCCATAGGTAGGAAACCATTCCATTAATACACCACCTAATGTATCAGATACACCTCAGATACTGAACATTTATTTAATAAAAACTTTTAAATTTTTCTGCAGCATTACATAAATGTGTCTGAAAAATTGTTAATGTTGGGTTTTAAGCTATTTGAGGGGGGCGGGGGGGGGGAATTTAATTTTTTTTATGTTCCTGATTTGGGTTGTGTGTTTGTTTCTAATGTTAATATGCCTTCATGGTATTATGACTGTAATTTCACAATGGCATAATAAACATTTACTACACTAGCTACAAAATATTATAAAAATTATATTTTTAAAGGTTTCTGTGAAATTTGTAATGTATTTCGTTATCAGGCTCATTTAAAAAATTATGAGTAGTTTTTTAAACCACGCATCACCACATTAAAAACTACAAGTCGTTTAACAACCAAAGCAGGTTTCTCACGAAGTTAAGCCTTCTAATTGTCGTATCGATTTGAAACTTTGCAAGTGTGTGTAATCCGGATCACAAATCAATAATTTGGTACCATCGAACTGATCTGATGATGGGGCCAAGGAGGTGGATAGTGGAACTCTTCAGTGGCTGCTAGTAAATCCCTTACGTTTTGGTCTGTTACTGAAAAAAGCGTGTATTTTAAATCTATAAGTTATCGACTTTTTAGTATGTAACTGATAAAAACACGTTCTTTTTATTTTTTTTAAATGTAATAATTTATTATAAAGACATTTGCTGACTTATCAGTTTACGTAATTTTGAGTGTGTTGTAGCCGCATGCACTGATTGTTAGTGAAGTCCAGTGATTGGTCAGTTAGCGGAAGCTCTAGCGACTTAAAACTGGGCCACCCAATCATCACAATACATCTTCGCAGCTATTAAATCCCTATTTTTTTTCCAATGTCCCGTCAAACCTAAATTATTCTGAAATCAGAACTGGAGGTTGAGGGACCGCATTCCACGGCCTGGTGCTCCTTCGCGGGCCTCGGGGTTCTATGCCAAGCCTATAGCCATCCGGCCCTTAGGCCCGCCATCATGGCGATGATGAGATCCCTGTCAGCCAGTCAGCAATAGAGCTGTAGCAAACCATATGTATTCGGTACTGAGTAACGGGTGCGCCATCTAGTACCGAGTAACGAAACGTTACACACGGCTGCATTTCGTTACTCGCATTTTTCGTATTTTTTACGCATGCGCGCGCATATTCGATGAATTTACGTTACAAAGAACGATGTTTGTTTATTAAGTAAAGTATAATTTGGCAATACGTCGTCCAAGTTCTTTACTGTTTATTAAAGGTATTGTGTGTGTAGACAAAGTTTGAGATTGGAACAGAAACAACGTAAGAAAGTATTTTTTTAATAATTAGAAAAATGTATGTTTTTGTTTTTTATTATCGCGTATTTTCACGTTTGTTTTTGTTCTTATCTTAAAAGAGATAATATTAAAAAGCCGTTCTAAAAAGATTTAATTGTTTCTTGGTTAGCAAAAACTGTTAATTATCAAATATTGTTAATTTTTTATATTCTATTTATTATTATTTACGCGACGTCATACTGTACGCGTATGCAATACGACTCGATTTGTTGCTGCAACATAACATTGCATGTTATGCGGCATCAGAAGTAACGAGTAACGTAACGATACGATAGTAACGAGTACCAGTGGCGTAGCCAGGATTTGTGTATGGGGGGGTGTTAGGAAGCATGCCCCCCACCCCCACCCCCGTATGGAAGCGGGGGGATCCGGGGGGGTCCTCCCCCGGGAAAATTTGGATTTTAAGGTGTAAAATAGTGCTATTTTAGCAGTTTTCGGTACTTAAATTTAAATATTGTAATGGTAAAAATTTTAGTAATTTTAATATGAAATTTGTTTGAGTGATGATTAAGAAATTAATTAAAGATTTGGTGCTAAGGGGGGGGGGGGGGGGGGTTGAACCCCTAACCCCCCCCCCCCCCTTGGCTAGGCCCCAGACGAGTACTAATTGTTATAGTAACGAATACATACGGGTACGCTTTTTTTTTTTTTTTTTCGTTACTTTTACACCTCTAGTCAGCCAACGACTGCCGGGGATCGCTTCGTTAAGCGAGTATTCTGAGCCATAGTACGCTGGTTCCAGAGGAAGACGCTTGTGGCATACCTAACGCCGCCGGCGTGGAGGAGGTGGACGTCGCAAGCGACCGGAAAGTCCTCAACAACCGGTTCCTCGAGGACATGAACAGCTCACTGGCGGGGAGACCGAGCGGAACGACAGACGTCCCTGGTGCTCCTGGAAAGTTGACACCAACTCGGACGGCGAAAGGGAGATTCAGAAATCCTCAATTGTCGAACTCTTTACACTTTTCCGAGTTTTCTCAGGTAAGAACAACATTGGCGTAGCTGTATTCATAAAGTTGGGGGGAGGGGGGGGGGGGACAAATAATGATTTTGATGTCATGTAAACCCATTTCCCTCTAACTAAGACGGGGGGTCCAGGGGTCCTCCACCGGAAAATTTTGATTTTAAAAGTGCAAAATAGCGCATTTTAAGCAGTTTTTTTTGTATATAACCATTGGATACATCGATGTTAAAATTATTATTGTTTTCTTAAGATAAAATTTGAGAGTGAAGAAATTACAAATAAAGTTGGGCAGAATAATATTATAAAATAAAAATATCACGCTCTAGAAAGTTGGGGGGGGGGGGGGACAGTCCCGTCCACCCAAAAAGTTCAGGGGGACACGCCCCCCCTGTCCCCCCCCCCCCCCCCGGTTCCAGCGCCCTTGAAGAACAAGACAATAATACGCAAGCTAAATGTTTCCGTTAGAAAGAATACAAAACTATTAAGACAATAATTGTAGTCTCCTGCATCAGTGTTGATAGATATCCAGAATCTATAATTAAGTTGTCGGGAATGGTCAAGGAGAGTTTATCTTGTTCACGATAATGATATTTCATGCGGTGCGTGTTGCGTATAAAATGGGAAGAGAGAAATTCAGCCCCTTAAACTCCTCATTCGATCTGTAACTACCTGCATGGGAAAAAAAATTATTATACCTAATTGGTTGTAGTTTCGCATCTCTTAATATAATCAGACTATGGCAAACCTTAAACAAAAATACATTACACTTGCCCTACAGTGCAAAAATATTTAATGAATATTACAAACTGAATGTATAGAAAAATTAAAAATAGCAGAGATTAAATGCTTCCCACCCATGCTCTTAGACCTAATTACAAAGCAATATAATAATAAAAAAACTGGGAAAATCCTGAAATATTACTTTTACATGGATGGAAATTTTGAACTTAAAGACTGTCAGGGTACATGACTGGTACAGGTCACAGGTCCCAGGTTCGATTCCTGAAAATGGGAGGTTTTTTTTTCATATATATAATTTTAAATTCTTTGAGAGGTTAAAAAGGGCATTTAAGTAGGTAAAGTGTTGGTAATACTCGGATATCGCGTGTTTTTAGAACGGAAAGAAAAAAATCGGAAAACATTTTCTCGCACACTACACAGGTCCCTAAATTTACCCTGAAAGGATGGTCTCTTAATTCTTACTAGTTCGTGAAAAATAACAGTTCAAATTTTTCATTACAATTCCAGTGTTCTCACACTGCCGCCGCCATTAATTGTTTACCCGCGATCGTGTATATTTTTTGTTTAGCACAACTGTAGCCAACTACGGAGAATTAAAATTAAAAAGATTCTTCCATTTCTTATAGTGAAGTTTATCCCTGGATACTGAAGGCTTGATCCCGTTGGTACATGATGCTTGCTGTTTTAGTTCAGTACATCAGAAGATCCCGTATATTATAAATGATTTAATAACTAATTATGATCGTAATCGAATATTTTTTTTTCAACCTGCAATTATAATTCTTTCTTATTTCACGATTTATTTAATGTGCTGGTAATTTGCAGTGGAATTGTCAATGCGAGGGTAACGAATACTTGTCAACAGGGCCGGATTTAGGGGAGGGCAACCAGGGCGAAAGCCCCGGGGCCTCCACAAACGGAGGGCCCCCACAAATCCTTTGATATTCTTTTTTCGCTGTTTTACCTTTACCTACAGTACTTTGTACATACATGATTATATTATTGTTAAATATTAACAGAAATATTCATTAACACTAAAATTCAATTTCATATAATTCTTGTCTCCGATTATATTTATGTATGTTTTTTAAATACTAAAAGAATCTACTTGATTTCACAATATTTTATTTATTGGAAAACTCGACTGAAAAAAATTGTTCATTTTATTTGGAAAATAATTTGGGGCCAGGGGGCCTCCGCTCCTCTGTTGCCCCGAGGCCTCCAGACTAAATCCGGCCCTGATTGTCAAGTATGTGATCGCTAGAGACCCATGAATTTCGCGTATTCATTTCGTGTTATGCTGAAATTCACAAATAATTATACCTTAGTGCTTCTTCTGTCATCGGTTCTCTGTTAATCTTGGAGGACTGAGGGCCAATTAGAGACCCTCACTCGTAGGAATGTCGAATCACAGGCGGCCCAGTCGAGACGACTCACAAGTCGGCAGCCGATGAACAGTTGGCATTTGCCCGAGTGTGTAGAGGATATTGGAGTCTATCCTGGAGGCCATTGAACCCGCGAAATTCACGGGTCTCTAGCTGATCGCATGCCCTCAGTTACGGCTTTGAATATATATACTGTATAGAAGTCGCGAGTGGATAGGATTTACTCTACGTTTTTCAGAAGCGTATGATGAGCAGCTTGGGAACTTCACCGCTGCAGTGCGCTGCCGTAACGCCCTGTATCGTCTTAGTTGTTATTTACACGTTAGAGCGCAGCGCTGTCGCCCGCTGTCATTCCCCGCACCCCTCATCTATCATTCACTGCAGCTCAACGTCGTTCAACGGGAGGGGGAAGGGGTGTTTGAAGAGTTCGACACTTGTCCGTTAGGGACCACCACAAGTCGATGCCCTAGAGATGGTGGCGATTGCGGCGGTGAATTAACCAACTACCTCAAAACCGTATTAGAAATTTTAACCTGGGCTAGCGACTTCTATACAGTATATATATTCAAAGGTTACGGGAAGGGGCCATGAGGTGACGGCTGGGTGGCGCAACTGCTCCCCCAGGACGGGCAGTCGCCGCTGCGGTCGGCAAGGCCCGCGGAATCGGAGAAGATCCTGGGCGGGGCCGAGAGCAGACCGCACCAGTTCCCGTGGATGGCCGTCCTGCTGTTGGACGGTTCTCTGCACTGCGGGGGCTCGCTCCTCAGCAGGCTGTGGGTGCTCACCGCCGCCCATTGCGTTGCCCTGTGAGTGACGCCCTTTTTTGACGTGACGTCTAATAAATCGATGAATGCCGGCTGCACGCACGAAAAAGGATGACTCATTGTCCCGTTACGCTCATTGTACGCTTGCGCCGCATCTACCTCTCTTACACTCGATTGGAACAACCATCGATCTGACTTTTTTCGAGGCAAATTAAACTTGAAACACTCCCATTCGTTTCCTACTTTTCCTATCATCGTCCTATCCTTAAACAGAATGACACATATTGGAAGAAGTTAAATAGCAAATATGTATAAAAGTTATAGTTAAAATTATCTCTTCGTTAAAGTAATAAACGTATTTGAATGAATGAGTGCAAATAAGAGTAAATTTATCAATTAAATTGTAGATTTCATTTCACTCCTTCTTTGTATCCATACAAAATAAAATGATTAAATAACATTTTTTTAAAATTTGATTTTACACATAAAAAACAATACAGTAATCTCAAATTACATTGCTCGTTAGTAGACAGATATATGGTCTTTTATTTAGTATATTTCCGTCATCGCTCGCTTAACTAACCCCGACGCAATGGACGATAAACGCTTAAATGTTTCAACCGTACCCAGTCTACCCTACATACCAAACATAATGGTGTGCAAAATAAAACTTTATAATAGTGAAACAACCCCAGAATAAACTCGGTAGACGAGTTTTAATATACATGAGATAACTGACATTAGAATAATTATAATACATATTCTCTTTTATTGACATGACTTTTAAAGTGGTTTAAGCAGTCCAGGGTCGAACAAGCAAGATGATCACCCAGGCCCTAAGATAGCCCTTTTATTACAGATGCCCCTGCAATATTAACATATATAATAATAAATTAGCAAAACCATCATCAAAGTTCAAGTTCTAGGGTGACTTAAAAACATTTTTAAAGAGTTAATTTTTCAAATATTCCAAGGAAGGGCACCTGCAACTCCTTTTTTTTCTGGAGACTCTTCTACACCCTCAGGCCCCAGTATGGCCTTTATCAAAATTATGAGGGCCGTGCAAAGTAAATTGCGCAGAGTCCTGCCAAGTAAATAGCTCAGAGCCCCGCAAAGTCTAGAGTCACCATTGGGTTTGAGTCTGGTGGTAAATAACATAACATGGCATAAAACCACTGGTATGTAATAATACGAAATTTATGGATGCACTTATAATAGTTACACTTGCCCGCGAATCTTGCCCCATGAGTCCACATTTAACAGATTTAAGGGTGATTTGATGGTGGTGTGTTTCTGCGCCAGGACCAGCAGCTTGGTGCCCGCGATCGCAAGGCTGCAGGTGGCGCTAGGGGTGCACAACATCAGCGACCCGACGGATCCAAGACAGGTGGTGAGGTTCGTCTCGAATATCGTACGCCACCCCGAGTACAACGGAGGCAACAACGACATCGCCCTCGTCAGGCTGAGCGAGGCAGTGCGCTACAACAGCGCAGTGCGACCGATCTGCCTGCCGCGGGATCCAGGTTAGTATGCCATATTTGGAGCTTTTCAAGATGGAATCTGATAAGTCTGATACGTTAGGAAGTTGGATCACATTTCCAACCTTTTCCACTGGAATAGAGAGGCAGTAGCATGATTAGAACAGACAAGGTAAGAGGTTTCTGTTGATGTTCACCATTGTCTTCTGCAGTATAGAGGTGAAAGGACCAAACACAACCTAGTCCTGAACCTCGGAAGTTTTTAAAATCCCAGACATGGTCAGAAATCTAACCTCGGACCTCTAAATCATGAGCCAAAAATTCTAACCATTGAGGTCTCATGCGAAATGTGGAGGCATGGCAGATGTCTCGCGGTAGCATTGCTGTTAAAAGCTGTGGTCTAACACCATCTCTCTCAGCAAGAGCAACCTCCTATAGAGAGGTGAGTCGTGGACTGTTCGGCCCATGTGGCATACCAAAGGAACATCACCCATACTGGAGAACGATACTTTGCAGCCTAACCTGAGCACTCAGATACCCATGTGTTGCGGGCCTATGGAATTGCCCCTCACTAGGCTAAAGACACTCTCTTAAGGATAATGATTATATGAAAATAGTATTCACACATCAGGTAGAAGTCATGTCCAGCTTGAATGTAGCACCTACATTCTAACCATTGAGGCAACAGATATTGATGCAGGCTGGTCTACTGCGAAATCCAGACATGGCTAATGTCTCTTAGTAGTGATTCTGTTAACTTTTGTACAAATACAACTGCACAAACACTTTTCACTCTTCGGTAGAACACTCTTGGATGATTACTATGGCACTTGCTCTCAGCCCGAAACACTTTGGCTGGCATGCATTCATGCTGATGATTTACTTGAAAAAGAAACTCTACCTCGGTGAGGTGGAGAAACTAAGAAGGGAAGGTACAGACCTCCACTCAAAAAGCACACAGCAGGTTGCGTGCGAAGATCCAGTAATTATATAAAAAAAGTTAAAACTTAATTTAAATAACTATGGCATTTACTACTGATCAGTTTAAACAAGTAATTGATGGGAGCAAGGCTGGAGCCAGAACCACAGGGATGCTTCTTTCTTCCATGGGAGCAGAAGTAGTGTCAACATGAAAACTAATTTAAATACGAGATACCTACTGTCACTCTCGGTATAGCTGTAAAATAACGCACAAATACACTTGAATTAATGATACTGTCTATCTTGCTAATCAAAGTCTTGAAAGAATATATTTAAAAACACAACACTGACAGCTAAAGGCTATGACATCACAAGATGCGCTCCTACAGCAGCGGACGAGACCCAGACTTTGCGTACTACCCAGGGCAGTACCATGTCAATTTGATTCACGGGAATAACGCTGTGTATGTATACATAAAAAGGAATATCAATGCACATTAATTCCTTTGATTCACATCTGTTGCCTCAATTCACATAATCTGCATTTTTATGCACCATCACCTGGAGTCGTGTATTCGATGTCTGGGATGATCCTTTTACTTTTGATTCAGTTCCCCCGGATTGGAGTGGGGGATTATATTAGTTCTACGTCCAACCAATTGCTGTTTTTGTATGTCGTCAGCCCCAGTGTGGTTCATTATGATTGTAGGTGTCAAAATCTAAAATGATAAAGGCTGCCTGCTACCTGTGATACACTTTGCTCTAGCTCCATAGGGCCCTGGTTACTACATTTGTTGACATCGAAATGCTCTAAATACTGCAGCGAGAGATGCAAAATAAGTTTTTTTATTCACACTGCCTTTTTACACACACACCATACATGTAAAATATGTACGTGATAGTTCTGCTACACATGAAATTATCCAAAATATATATTTTTAGGTCCCAACGGCAGTAACGCTTGACAAGTGAGTTGATAAGAGTCGCTCAGCACCATAAGTTGAGCATTAACTGTAAGTTGGTCTCAGTGGTACCTACTAAATCGTTGTACTAGGTTAGAAGATGTTAAGGTCTTACATATTCCGAACAGGTGTATGCATGTTTGAGTAAGTAAATACTCATTCTGTTTATCATGTTTGAGAATAATATGCATCAGCCAAGGCATGTATGTTCTAAAACAGTTTTTACATAGAAAATTTTTATCGAAGGATGTCAAATAATATGTTTTATTAATCAAAGAAATTTCAATGCTAAAGTTACCGAAATATTGTACCATTAACCAACATCATAAAATTACAGAAATTAATCCCAAACTTTTGTGCTGTGCTGTTTTAAATGTCTCGCGAGTACATATAGGAAATACGTTCGCAGGTAGGACATATGACGACGCTGTGGCAGTGATGGCGGGCTGGGGCAGCACGGCCACAGCCAAGAGCTCTGATGTGCTGCTGTTTGCACCCATCGTGGTCCTAAACAACTCTTTCTGCGCATCGGCGTGGAAGGCGCTCGGCGTGGAGATTCAAGGCAGCATGGTGTGCGCGGGCCTCGGCAGCTCAGCAACATGTCTGGTAAGACTCTGCCATCAGCCGGGATTTCGGGTGCGATTCCCGCGGCGAGTCTAAGGAGCTGTACGTGAAAATTGGGGGTGTTTTCCGGGAGGGCACCAGGCTAGCTCTGTCGTCTAACCGTGAGTGGGTCGATCGGCCCCAGCAGTCCTTTAGACTCTGTAGCTCGACTTGGAAAGTAGCGACGGCCGGGTTAATTCCTGCACCGTAGAAAAAACCGACCCGGAGTCGCGTGGGGAGTTTTGTTGAAAAAGGTATTTGGTGATGACTATAGTTACCAGTCGTGGAGAATCGGAGAGACAAAAATTGAAGTCTCCCCACGGTACGCGCACGTCCGCTCCGGGCCGTGAGTTGATCAGAACTGCTGAGAGGTTGGCGTGCGGAGAGGGAGAATTCCTCCGCTCGTTTGATCTGGGTGGAGACTTGGCGAGGGGTGCGTTCCGCCAGCAGGAGCTAGTACTGCGGGCTGAGGCCGGGCTAATGGCCTTCGGTCGGTACGTCAGCTCTATGGGAAATTTAATTTTGGGGGAGAACATAGACTCGATATATATGCTGAGTCTTGTCTTCTGACAATAGGTCTATCAAAAGTTATGATTTTACAACATAAGTGCTTATTTTTATAATGTATAATATGACACGAATATTAACCATCATATTTTCAAATAACCCACTACATATTTGAGGGGAAAAACTTTTTTTATTGAGATAACGAGTGTGTGCACACCCAAACTCTAAAGTAAAATTTATTTGCTACGCATTCGGATATTATTTACAATTTAATTCATTTCAATATAATTTAATCTGTTGAACAATACATCACTACTAAAATCTCTAGAGATCCTTTGGTAGGTACGCCGGTGACTGTTGATATTGCTGCAGGCTAACCAGCTGTCGTGTTGGGCACAGCATGAGAACTGAATGCAGGAGTTAGAACTTCATAATTACATAGTTACTAGGTGAAGTATTTTTTTACATGCTTTATATTAGCTTCACCTGTATGCTTGTTTGTCTGTCTGTCCATCTGTAACTCTTTCGACTAAGAGTGAGTGACTCATCACTGTAAAACGTCCCACCAATTTAATTATGTTCGTTAGCCGAGCGGTCTAAGGCGCGCGACTTCTGTGACATCAGCTTTCGGATTCAGCGATCGTGGGTTCTACTCCCGGCCACGCCGGAAAAAAAAATGTCCCCCCCCCCCCCCCCGGTAAATTCTAAGATTATATCCATACATTAAATGTAAATGATTCGGAGAGACTTTACCATTTCTTTGTGACGTTGCAACTCCAAATAGTTATCTCAGATGGTAATAGGTAGTGTCGGTAACTCATTTCCCTATGATAATTATACATAAATATAGTTTAAAAAACTAAAGAAACATGCTTTTAAAGATTATTAAACTAAAAAGTTAAAAATAATTTTAAAATTTAATTTATGACAATAGCATATAAGCAATACTAGTATAAATGAGAAAAAAGCATGGGGTGCTTAATATACAAAAAATATGGCACAAAGCACTTCAAGCTTTTTTCTCATTTATACTAGTATTGCTTATATACTATTGTCATAAATTAAATTCTAAAATTATTTTTAACTTTTTAGTTTAATAATCTTTAAAAGCATGTTTCTTTAGTTTTCTAAACTATATTTAATTCAGTTCATCATCTGCATCATATTGGCTATGCACACTAAACATTGGCTGAAGTGCAGTGTTTGTATTGTGGAAATAGATTTAAATGGCTGGATTTTACAGAAGTATTGGTGTTTAACGATGGAGATTCTAATTCACACATACTATCAACAAATGTAGTCAAGAACCACTTTTGCAATACTTCGGCAGTGTCGGCGACCCGAAACTTCGCTGGTAGATCGAGGTCCTAGTCCTGGATTACTCGGCAGGGGAGTAGCCAGTGACGACATTCTGGTGGTGGCAGAGGCAATAGAGTAGCCATGAGAGGACGTTCCACATTGTGTCGTTTTCACCCAGACGGAGTTGCAAATGGACATTGATGGCTTGGTTGCAGCGCTCCATTGTGTTCGCCCTTGATTGGTATGTTGGGGTTTTGTGGTTTTCCACCTAGCATCTGCAGTCTGCATTCCAAAGCTGTTCTATGAACTACGCGCCATTATTGGCCCTCAGGACCTGAGGAAATCTGTACCGTGGGAACACCTCGGTGTCAAGGAGCATGGCAATGGTTTTAGCACGTACATTTGAGATGGCGAATGCCTCCTCCCAAAGTGTGAACTTTTCGGTGACAACCACTAGCAATCATATTTCGAGCGAAGTGCGGGGATAGAACAATATGACGTCGAAGGTGATGGTGTGGATGGAATTGTGAAATTGCCTGAAACGTTGTTGTTCCACCCCGTCGGTGCGACGGGCTTTCTGCTTCTGGCGAAGCTGACAGGTACCTACATACATGGCTGCGAAAGTCGCGTGCGACACCTAACCAGTAAAATCACTGCCACATGACACCCTTGGTCCCTGGGTGTTCTGCTAAGTCGTGTTCGTGGTCGAATCTCAAGGCGGACTATTGCATAAAGCATGTTAGAATATCACGGTGGCCTATTGCATGGAAGGGTGTACATGGTTGCACTACGAGCAAATTTCCATGGGCACCATGCTCTCGATTATCTCGTCTAGACTGCACCGATGGTGGGGAAGGGGGAGATATTGCAACCTGCACGAACTGAGGTCTGCCAGGTATTACTGTTGACATGTTGGACGACCAGCATTCAGAAAACAGGAGTGGCTAGAATTGCCTGTGTAGAGGGGGTGGGGGGATTCCTCAGTGTTCAGCATCGCTGATGGCAGGCATGTCTGCATTTTCGTACTGGTTGCTGGAGGGGAGCAGGTATTTCATCCCCGATTGTCAAACATACCCTCATGGGCGCAAATCTGTATGATTTCCAGGGGGGGCCCGTGAATTCTGTGGTTTAAGAATTTTGCGCTAGAGGTCAACCGAAACAAGTCTTCTCTGGATGATAAGCTCGTATGTTATACACTTTATTTTTACGTAAGTGATATTAACAATAAAGCAGAGCAACATATGTTTTAGTAATTATTAATTAATGACATGTTTGAATAATTTGCTAACCTTAATACATAAAATATCCATGAAAAAATCTATAAAAATAATATACGTGAATATAATGCAAATAGATAACACCCCACCCATACATTACCATTTTCCAAAAGTGTTTATTCTAATTTCAGATCTTGAAGCAAAATCTTTACCTAATTCATGTAAACTAAGTTCATCCAAACGACACAACAAATACTAAAAACATAGTAAAATAAATATTTAAGGGGGCTCCCATGCAACCAACGTGATTTTTTTGTTCGTTTTTGCTCGATATTGAAAACGGCAACAGGTAGACACTTGAAATATTCACAGAATATTAAGTTATATATTTACTTTAAAAATAAATGATTAAATTAAAATAAAGCAAATATTTAAGGAGGGCTCCCATACAACAAACGTGAAAACAGAATAAAATTTCACAAATGATGTGTTTCTTTTGCCGCTATAACAAGAAATACTAAAACAGAATAAAATAAATATTTAAGTGGGGCTCCCATACAACAGACATGATATTTTTTGCCGTTTTTATAGATAATGGTACGGAACCCTTCGTGCGCGAGTTCGACTCGCACTTTGTCGGGTTTTTTATGCCACATCACATAATTACTGCGATTCAAATGCTGTTCGTGAAATTCATTGTTCACAGTTTTTGATGCGCCCTAAAAACCCAAAGCGCCAAATCTAATAAACGGATCAACATCAAATGAACGATCGAAACATATTAAAACCCTTAAAGACTATTTTATTTAGTAAAGGCATCAACCAGATAAAAAAGAAAAAAAACTTAATGACACAAATGAAAAATCTCTGAGATAGAAGTATGAAATTTATCCTACAGCTAATTGAACCAAATCCATTTATCAGCTTATATTTAGTATAATCAGTATTTGGCAGTGAATTATTTAGTTAAAATATGCCGCTTGATTAGTTATTAAAATCACGAGTTTGCTTCCTTATTAACTTAAATACGGATATGTAACGTTTAAATACTTCTTTCTCACTCTTACTTCTGTTTACTCGTGCAAAGTTGCAGTTATCAAATAACAAATGTTATGAAGTGATTATCGGCCATGAATTGTGAAAATTATCGTTTGATAATAAAAGGGGAGCGATTTTAAATTCCATATTGACGAGGAAAAAAATTATTCCCTGTATATTCATTCGCATTTAACGTACAGAGCAGCTAACCTTAGAGAATGGAGATGAGCTAAAAAAATTCCAGAAAATGGTATATAAGTTTCAGTTCGTAAAAAAACTCAATTCTGCTATAATTACTGTCAAAGTATTAAGTTGGTTATTTACTGGAAAAAATAACTTTACATAATCACTTAAATAAAATATATTACCTAAATAATAGTCACTACTTATAAAACAATCAAGCTTACCAGGTGAGAATCAGATTCTGTTTTCCGTTTCTTCAGAGTCACGAACTTATCCATGTTGATGTTTGCCAAGAAAGCAGAAGACTGGCGCACATGAGAGCAAAACCACTTTAAAAACAGACTACCTGAAACCTATAATACTGTCGTTTCAGGGCACAAGGTAGTGTGGGTAACAATGGGGAGGAAATGCTAACGGAACCTTACCCTAGCTTCGTCCTTTGGAATGAACGGTTTCTAGGAATTAAGGGTTTCAAAGTTCTCACTGGAAAACTCAATGCCATGGCTTTCGCAGAAGGGGCAAGGGAAAATAACTACGGAACTCGAAGGTAGGAATGTAAAGCATGTCAAAGTGTCTGTCGTCGTCGTAAATAATAATATAATATATATATATATATATGTTGTGAACACCATTAACTTTAAAATCACGAAGTGGCCCCCCCCCCCCCAAGGAGGGGCCCATTAATTCCAGGGGGGGCCCGGGCCCCCTGGCCCCCCCGGGATCTACGCCCATGACAGTGGGGTCCTGGTGGCGAGACAGCTTGCTAATTCTCTCTCCCTAGGGCGTGCTTCACCCAGTTTTGGAGCTTCAGTTTAATGCACAAGACAGGGTAAAGATCTGATATTTACCATCGGGCTCAATGAACACGTTCTTTGTCACCTGCATTGACATTTGCCAGTTGTCAGAACATAAGTCGAGGGTTGTAAATACAATGGCATTGCCCAAGCCCATCAAGGCCTCATCCACAATGATCTGCAGTGTTGGAAACTGACTGACACTGTTCAGGGGACAAAAAGGGTGCTCAGAAACCCATGGTTCCATCATTCTTGGCAGCTAGGGCGATGCACGAGTTATATGCACTATCACAGGGCTTGATGACACCATCTTTTGTTAACCTGCTCCAAGATCATCCCTTGCTCGTGGAAACTATCCACAGGTCTTACCCTCTATTGCAACGAAAAATTAAGGACTTTTTAAGAACCCCTATACTTCACTGCTTTCACCACTATAAAAGGTATAAAACTAATTGCAATATCAAAAAACAACCTCCCAAGGGGAAAAAAGTTAAGTCAATGCCCAAACAATAATTTCATTGGTTAGCTCAAATCTTACACAGACCCATAGGCCTCTATTGTCAATAATTATCTCCGAAACCTTAAACACAATTATAGGCACTAGCCAAAATTTGAAGACCTAACATTTAATTTGATTAAATTTTTATTTGCTTTTTAAGTTCAAGGTAACATAGTAAAAAAAAAAAAACCATTTTCAGATTAAAGGTAAGATACAAAAAAAATAGTTCAAAATGTTTTCACATATAAACTAATCACTTGGCCCAAAATTCACCAACTGTATTGCACATGTGCAACGCATTGTTTTTTAAGTCGGAAACAAAAGAACATTAAAATTCCAGCATTAATCCATTACTTACATGTTATCAGAATTTATTAAGACGTTTTTAAGGATTATTAGTTAAATACATGTGGCTTGCCGCTGTCTACACCAGCAGCCATCAGTCCTCGTTCAGGGTGACAGAGACCCGCAACCGGTCATCTAACATAGTGAGCTGTCTCAGTGCGTCATATATTTTCTTGGGTGCAGGAAAGGGGGTTTAGATGGTGTAGAGGGCAGAACTGTAGGTCCTACACCCCCCGTCGCCCATTTCAAGCTGGTTGCTACTGTTGATGTCTTGGGCAGTCCTGATGCCAATTGTACGTACTTTACAAGCATCCAAGGCAGCATAGCAGTGGTCGACGTCGGAACCAGATTGCGTTTTTTTTTTGCCACTTTGGGGTGGCATTATGGCATCACATTATTAGGGCCTTTATTCACTAGTGTCTCCAATTTGGAGTGTGGGTGTACTGAGCTGTTGTCTGGGAGTGGTCAAGATTGCCCACTGCTCCAGAAGTTGCTACAGTATATCTTGAGGTAGGGTTGTAACTTCCCGCACCCTCATCCAGCAAAGTTCGCTCCGGCACTTCCCCAAGGACTATGCTACGATAAGGCTGCTACCACTGCCCGCAACAAATAGCGCTATCGACTCCATGTCATTCTGAGCCTGTCCATAGAAGCAGGTCTTGCCACTCAGAACTGCTTGGCAGTCATTAAAGCGCTGCGCAAGACACCGCTGCTAAACTTATGAACGAGCCCACTGAACTCTCCAGCATCGCTGCCCCTGTGGCAATCCACACAACATGCGCCTACAGACGCACTACCAACCTTGTAAGCATGTATCAGTCTTTAAAGTTCGGCAACGGTGGCTTCTGGCTTCAAAACCCAGGGCCAATGTGGTTACTCGAACAGCCTCTACACATCACTTTCCCTCCATCTCTGTGTGTATGTGGCACCCGCTAGGTTCATCTCTTCAGTTTACATGTCCTTTTAGTGCCTATGTGGCAATTTACCGTAACTATCTCGGTGTCGCTCACATCACGCAAAACACCCTCAGCTATTTCTTGTTCCACCCCACTGCAACTGGGTGGAGCACACATGCTGGTATTCAACAGCCATAGTGACACCTTTAAGTGACTGAGCCTGCAATTTTCCAAGCTCAATAGCAAGTTACAAGTTTGCAATTATGTGACACCCACATTTAATTTCTGTAAAAAATTATAACATTATATCCAGGTAAATAAATATGGTGTAACACAAAAAACTAGAGAACCCTCATCTTATAACCATGGCCACTTTGATGTAAAAGATTTCTTAAAATACTTAAGTAAACATTCCACCCTCTACTCACAGAACTCATCTGACCACTGCCATACAGTGAACTACTACTTACTTTAATGTTAAACATATGTTCTGTGTATGCACACAAGCACTGATAGGTATATCTGTGAAGATTCAAAATAAGCTATTTTTTACTGATTAAACATGGCAATTAAAAAATTTGTTGCACAAAGTTTTCCCTTTAAGATTGTAAAAGCTCAACTATTTAAGCATTAAAATGTTTTTGCTACTCAAATTCCTGTCAAAATGATTTAAAAACCTGGCAATCAATATAATTCAGACACCTCCCAAACAGGTGGTTACAATATTATCATGAGAAGTGTGCGACTACCCTCTTCGGTTATAGCTCAAGTAACTAGAAAGCTACCGTTTAGTTTTAGAAGTGGTAGAAGTCTGCACAAATATTTAACATGGCACACTACTACTAGCTCGCTGTAGGAAAGGTTTTGGATGGAGATTAAAAACTGACAAAAACTAGCTTCTACAGCGCACCTTATGTTCCCCCCTCCCTTCTTTTTGACAAAGAATTTCCGTCACTCCCCTCTCTGTCGCAAAGAAGTAGGGGGGGGGGGGGGGGGGGGACCTAAGCTGCGCAGTAGAAGCTAGTTTTCGTCAGTTTTTAATCTCCATCAGAACCTTTCCTACAGCGAGTTAGTAGTACTTGGTCGTGAATTTTTCCCCCCCTTGTGCCACAGGGAGACAGCGGGGGACCACTGATGGTGAAGCGAGGGGACGGCCTCTACGCCACAGTAGGCATCACCAGCTTCGGGGCGCCACCCGCATGCGGCAGCCCCACTTACCCGGACGTGTGGACCAGGGTCTCCTCGTTCCTCGCCTGGATCGCACTCGCGCTTGTCGAGACCGCGTGACACGCCCTGCGAATCCAGTCAAGATTTCCTTTTCCTACCACGAGTGGCCGAGGACCTTCACATCCCCCTGCTCCTGATATGATGCTGTCAGGAGCAAGGGGAGAAAAAAATTGGGTTATAAATTACCCAAACCTCCCCCGAATGTCACGATACAGATCTACAGTTTGTTTCTGCATTCACTTTGTCGGGATATTTTCTCCATAGTAATCTTTTTTTTACTACAATACGTGTAAGCTGCACTTATTAGGCTGCCAAGTAAAATACAGTAAATGAAAACAAACCAGTACCACTAACATTTTGCAGATGCCATCTAGCCGTCGTGGAAACTGCGGAAATGCCGCTGAGTGGAAGGAAAGATCAAGAAGACTTAGCAGTTGCAGGCAATGCAACATGGAAATTGCACTTTAATAAAAAAGCTCGTGTTTGGTTCAACAGGGGGAGGGGGGGGGGAATCACTTTCTTTTTTTAAGTGCTACATAAACTGTTATTTCTAGAAATAACTAAGCATTTAACTGTTTTCAAACCTACACGTGCGTCCACATAGGTGGTATGTAAAACCATTACCAATACTGAAATGGAATAATGCCATTTATTTACAACTAGAATAGCTTCTAGATTGGGTCAGAACTTCCCAAACAAAAAATATTTCAGATGGCTTCAAAATATAATATTAACTCAATGAAAACTTTTAAGGTTCCTGCAACATTGCACTAAAGTTAATGTTCAAATCATTCTCATTTAAATTCTTGACAGCAAACATTTTATCACCACCAGAATAATGATGTTCTGATTAAAAGGGGAGGGGTGGGACTGTTTATTTCCTTAGTTTAATACTAAAAAAAGTTACTTATTTTGAATAACATTAAAATTTTCTACACATTTCAGATAAATGTTGCAAATCACTTGATTCTATGACGTTTGCATCTACACACTACATAGGTTATTCTTAATTTCTCCTTAAGTTTAACCCCCCAATATAAACAATGATACAGAATTTATTACATTTCGCATCAAGTTTTAGTCATCTATCACAATACAAATTAATTAGAATAAAACTCAGAAACTTGTAAATGCAAACATTCTTCTGAAGTCTTCACTAAACCATTTATGAGATTCAGAAAGACCAAGATAAGTTATTTTATACATTTTATGAAATCTATAAACATTATAGGACTTCAATTCTCAGCACCAATGTTATTTGATAGCTATACAACTTAATACAGCGTACAACTTTGAGCAGTTAAAATGTTTCTTTTTCTTCCAAATTTATTTTATTCAGTGAAAATAATAAGTTGAGTACTAAAAGCGTAATACAGCATCTGACTCATACATTAAGTAGGCCTCTTTATAATACATAAGTCAAACTTGCAAAATAGAAATTTAAAAAATCTGTAAAATATTATGCTACAGTCATCTTAAAATATATTCAACTGTGCACAAAACAAAGTCAGTCCATAAATAACTTGAAATACAAATCATAGCCACAGATGTAAAGCATTATTACAAATTAACTGCAGGTAACCTACAAAATGTGGCTAAATTAAAAATCCAAACCATTTACAAATGAGTACAGGGGCATTTTGTTGCTCAGAAATCGATTAAGCATGCAATTTATTTACACAATATAATTATTGCAAACATTCATAATCCAAGACAGCACATGACAATTTTTAAATACAGTCGCACTGTTGCACACAATGCCGCCAACATTAAAAGATACCAATACGCAATTTACATTATTATTTGAATTCTAAACGACATCATCAAACAAATGAACACTCAAAAAAATTTCATTAGAAATTAATTTAATGTATACTGATCACATGATCTACAGAAATGATACATTTTTATTTCATTTCATAGATAACTTCATACGGAGTTTGGTATTCCTCATAATATTAAAATTAGGAAATAGGTTTTTTTTGTATATGAAATTACAATGACAAGAATTACAGACTTAAACCAGTGGTTGGTGCCACCAGAATGTCTGCGAAAAGTACTGTTCAGTTCTTTACATAATTTTTTTTTTGTTGCATCACTCTTTATTACCATACTTAACATAATGAAACTCAAGTGGCGAGAGAGAGAGCAGCTTCCCCGCGTACCAATGAGACTAGCAAGCCTAGTCTTCCCGTGGGCCAGAAAGATTGGAGCAAATCCTCGAGCCTCGAATGCTCGGGCGCACCTTACTGCCGGTCGGTGGCTCGCAACTTCTCTTCCACAGCCTCCTGAGATGCTTCAGACAGGTCTGTTGCCTGGAAGAGAACACCAACGTTCACTGGTAACTCCACGTTGCACTTACAACATCTCCTGCATTTTCCATGTTTCACAGAAATCTATAGTAATATTATAAAGCTGAAGAGTGTTTGTTTGTTTGAACGCGCTAATCTCAGGAACCACTGGTCCGATTTAAAAAACTCTTTCAGTGTTGGATAGTACATTTATCGAGGAAGGCTATATTATATTATCAATAACATTAGGGATCCTTACTAAAAGTCCAATTTAGAATCAAATGCATTGGAGGGGGTTAGATACAACATGCAGTACACGTACAAAGTGTGTGTTGACAATGCCGCAGGCGCTAGAAGTTTATTTCCTATTGCCTATTAACATTGTTGCCACGCACTAGATGCCTTATCATTCTTAATTTTTCCATACAAGTAAAAAACACCCGTGTGATATTAACAACGAAGCAATCGGTAGATAGAGATAAATATATATTTAGAGACATGGATAGATTATTTGTATATGTGTAACTACTTCAAACATATTACAAAACAAAACTGAATGAGGCATTGTAATGCATGCCGAGCATTAGCTAGATAATGGAATCTTTTCAATATTAGTAATCCCTTATTTTTCAATATTGCTTTATAGAGTCTAGATTACATACAGACCAGGTAAATAACTATAAACTGGCAGAACTACGTCTATCGGGATCTGAAAGTGATATAAATTATTTTGCACACTTGACATTCAAATTAAGAAGACAATTACTAACTACATCTGATATCTGAACAGTTCCCCTTCACCCTGTGTTCAGCCCGGGCAACGCTGGGTACTGCAGCTAGTAATTATTTAAAATTGTTTTTCACATTAAAAAACATTAACATTTTTTGAAGGAAAAAAGTTTTTTCCGTCTTTGTGAGATGAATAACAATGTCCTAAAAAAACATTCTTTCAAAATGAAATCTGTGTGTTTTTTTATTCAACTGTAATATTAAAAATGTGGTTATGGTTCATGCACAATGTGATATCTTTATAGTTTCTTTTTAGTAAAATTTTTTTATAGTCATTGATTGTAAAAATATAAGCTTGTAATTACTTATAGACTGAAAAATTAATGTGCTCCTATGTTTAGTAAAATAAGTTGTTTTGTTGAACTTTTATGATTTTTAAACTGCCTATAACTGTAAATTGAACTATTAATAGCTTGTTATAATAATGATATTCTGCTGAGTCAGTAAAGATACAGCTTTTTATTACCTTGTGTACACATGAAAGACTATTAGACTATTTTAGAAAGAAAAAAAAAAGCAGCTTTGGGGACTTGACAGAAGTGAAAACTCAAAACTTTTTTTTAAATGTGTAATATGACATTTATATGTCTAATGTACAAAGAAAATTATTTTGGTATTATATCAGTACGATGTCAGCATTATATTTATCCTTACATCATTTTTTAGTCACAACAGATGTCTGTGGTATGTCCAAATTACATAAAAATTCATTACCTAGCTACGACTTACCAGTGATGTCAGACCTAGATCATGTGTTCACTGGGCAATGCACAGTATACACAAATTGAACTTTTAACTTCACTTAGTCTGGCGCAAAACGTCACTAGCATGTTAGTGAAGTGAACCCACGAGTTTTGCCCTTACCAAAAATTACTCAATGCGGCTAAGAAAGTTTTCACTTCAAATTTCTTTTTACAAATATTTTTAATTGATGACAGTTTTAAGAAAAGTATTGTGTAACTAATTGAAAAGAAACTGCAGTATTCTTATGCATGTGCAAGCAGGGTTGGAGAAACCAGGTTTTTTTAATTGCAATAGTTATATTAGTTCTCAGCACGTTCAAATGAGAGCCATACAACATCTCGCTATCTGTCACACATATTGAACCAGAAAAGTTATAACATCAAAGAACTGAAGTCCAGCAAATCTGCACATCTGACGGACTTGACCACAGAAAGAGTATTTCCCCACAGAAGGAGGATTCTCCATAGAATGGGTGTTTCCCACAGAAAGGAGAATTGCAGTATTCAGGGATTTCTCACACAATAAGATTTTTTTTAATAAATAAATTAATCGATTTCCTCTTTTTTTACACTTTTGACTACAATTTAATTTCAGAGGAGTATTTAGCTGGATATAATTTACAACTTATTCAGTCTAAGAAGCAAGTGATGTGACCACGCAACCAGTGCCCCCAGTACAAGCCAGTAGAATATTTAATTATGGTCCCTGGAACATATAATTAGTATTGTTCACTATAGAAACCATTTCCAATTACCTGAATGTATTTTTGCACTCCAACTAGAGACTTCTTGAGAGCATCAAAGCTAGACGAGTATAACATCTTCTTCTTAACTTTGGCAGTGTCTGGGCACCACGACATAAGGAACAATTTCTGTTTCTTTGATGCCTGTAAAACAATAACACATAAGTTTTGAATAAACATACCCAAAACTGACCACCACACCCACTATTTGCATTCTCTTAGTTTATTTAAGAATTAAGATTGCAATATTTGGTGAACAAATTGAAAAAATTGTTAAGAGTTTCATACACAATCACCAAGAGAGATGAAATGTAAAGAACTTTTCCCTAGGAAGCAGATCACATTGAACCAACTAAGTAGAACATGAAAAGCAACAATATCGAGCTCGCACCAAAATTTCTGTGGGTTGAAAGTGCAGAATTCTATAATTTTTAACAATATAACTTTATGTAAGCACAACGACCCTGTCCATAAGTATATTTAACACATTTTAATCTTTTTTGTTTGCCAATCAACCATGTTCCATGGGCAAAACACACATTTTTACTATGGTTAATTTTCTTGGAGATTTTCTATGTGTGCATTCTTAAATCTATGATAATGTATTTAACAATTTTGAAGAGGTAAACCAAAACTGAGAGGAAATAATAATTAGTTAAATTTTAAATAATAAATGAATAAACTAAAAAAAAATTTTTTTAAATAATTTTTAGTTGCTAATTGTAATTTTTGACAATACTTTGCAAATGAAAGTATTTACATGTTAACATACTGTTTCATTAGTTGCATTGCCTGTCAAAAGTTAATGAAGTAATATTATAAAAAAATTCCTTTAAAAATTGTGCATAACAGCACTTGGTTGCTCACGACTCTCGCAACGGTGACTGATTACACAGCCAATTCCTCGCATTCACATGAGAACTAAGTGTTCTAAGCAGCCACCTAGTACTGGATAATGCACAAGCTGACAACAGCGAAAGTTAAAACGCTTAAACAAGCAAGGTTCCAAGATTACATTGAAATTCATTATTTTTAAACAGTAATTTTTCACTACTAAAGTGCCCCTCTTTTTTAAAGGAATGTACTGATCAAAACAAGGCAGTAAATAATTTTACTTATCACAAAATACCATTCTGCACTTTACCAGCCTTCATATTCATGGAACTTCTATTCATTACAATGACTTTCCCGAATATCCCTTACAATCCCCTCACCAAATTTGCATACTTTGTCACACTTTAATATTTTTGCTTAAGCTGGAATTACAATAGCCCATAACATATATCAGTTAAAATATTTTCCTAATACTGTGGAGCCTAATTATAAAAAAAAAATAATGAAAGGTAAATGTTAGGTAATAAGCAACTACTTAAAATTATAATCACATAAAAATTTAATCTAATGAAATATGTAAAATTTAATGCAATTTGAAACCATTTTTTCTCACTGAGATGTACCTTAGAGTTGTTTGCTATTCTTATCACACAAGAACTCTGCCTGTAATTAATGTGTTAACAAATCCACCAAAAAAAAATTCTACGACAGAATTGTTTGGACACAAGTTGTAACAGTTGCAATGTTATCGCAAAAAAATGTACACACAAACAATCAACCATAGATATAAATCCATCTGTCAAAAGTATGATTTTGCTAAGCTGTGGCGAATGATGGAAGACATGGAATTTTTTCGGGCCCTATGATTGGCTGCAGTCATGGGCATTGATTAGGGGGGAATAAAAAAGTCCCTCTCTGAGGGGACCCACTAGTGCTTGCCAAATTTTAAATGTGAAATTGAAATCCTACAGATTTTTGCCCATGACTGCAGGTCATGTGGTTCACGGAGGGACGAGTGTAATGGATCAATGGGCTATATTAATTCAGACTTTAGTTCCAATACTTCGATGTATGTATCAAATGAAAACACTGCACCACATTACCATGACACAAATCTGAGTTAATTACAAACTACATATATTTTCAAAACAAAAAAAAATCAGTATTTACCTCGGAGGTTCCTTGGCATTGGTGGGTATACTCGAAATCGAACAGTCCGTATCGACATTCTCCTACACCAGCTTTCTGTAAGTCTTCTAGGAATTGATCGTAGGTGGCATTACGTTCACCTACCAAAAGTAACAATAGCATTAAACACTTTCTAAACAACCACCCATAACAATATAAAGCTTTAAGCCACTTATTTAAAATTCATCATCTATCTACTTACCTATATATTCAACATCTATCTGTTTCTCATCTCGAATGAAAAACACCACATACCGATGCTTCTTATCCTTTTTTATCTCTTCGTAGGTAGTTTTACACGCATCGGACACAGTCACCCCAGAAGCCTAGAAACAAATATATAAAAATTAACTCAGAAAATGTCACACCTAAATGTAAATGAAACAAACACAGCTGAAAACCAATTTAGGACTCACAACACACCAATCCATAATTTTTGAAATTCATAATTTTGTTGCAATAAAAACATTTATACATTGCACTAACATTTTAATTACTAAACATCAATCTTTTAACTTATGACTAGCTTATTATTTCAGAACAAATATATTTTCAAGATTGACTAAAACCTGAAAAAATTCACAGAAGCGATTACTTTTAAACGTACCCAAATATAAAGTTTTTGACTAATAAAAATATTATTTAGGATTTAAACTTAGAAAATATCCAATTTAAGCTACTTCCAATAACCTTCATACCTAGAGAGTTGAAACAAGACTGGCCAATGTTAACATTTTTAATCATCAAGTGTGCTCAGAATAAATTGTAAATGATAGAAAATGGTAAGCCACAAGGTTCACACCACCGAATGTTACGTGGTTACACCTCATGATTGTAGATGCTACCTTTCAACCTCAAGTGTGCACAGCCGAGACTTCAGCCAAACATAACAGCAAATAAAAAACTTTCCACTACAAAACCGACAAAAAAAAAGATGCCAACTTCCTAAATGTGAGTTAAAATACATGATCAATGTCCCTTTTCTAAAAAAAATTTCTCATAAAAAAATAATGAACTGTAAAGGTTAAGATACTGGCTCAAATATCACAACTAAGAAAACGACTTTTTAAGATCCTAGATAATTGGTTTTCATCTAAATTCATATAAATGTGCACTTCGTGAATGGAAAATTGTTTAACATTCAACTATTACGTGGAATGACCTAACCAAGCCAAAGCCACATACACTACAAGTGCCAAGGTAGATTTAAACCCCTATCTTTGGAGAGGAAAAAAAAAAGGGAAGGAGGCAAATGATACATGCTTATAAACAAAACAAAAAAATATTTTAAAAAATCAACATAAATAAATGTTAAAACATGGTCGCAAGTTACTGATGAGGCATCGCGGCGGAATGCCGCGCACAGCTTCCCCCTCCCTTCCGCGTAACAAGAAAGCGACGGCATGTCCATATATAGACAACACTTGCTGGGTCATGCGCAAAACCTCGCTTCCCCCACCCCTTCCTTCGGCCCGTAAACCCCCCTCCCCTTCCCCTTTTCCCGGCGGCCACACCATTCACCAGCTCTTCACGTGACAACCGACCCGTCGGCCGCTTAGCTGTCAAACAGCATTCCGCGGTAGCGCAGTAATCTGAAAGAAAGGCTAACTATGACAAGGCATGCGAATGCATCATAATTTACAAACCTAACAATTGCTTGGAACTCTCATTGCTGTTACGTAGAAAATACTACTAACCTGTACACGCATATTAAGCAAACTATGACAACACATTCGAATAAGGCATCATAATTTACAAACCTAACAATTGCTTGAAACTCTCATTGCTGTTACGTAGAAAATACTAACCTGTACACGCATATTAGGCAAACTATGACAACACATTCGAATAAGGCATCATAATTTACAAACCTAACAATTGCTTGGAACTCTCATTGCTGTTACGCAGAAAACACTAACCTGTACACGCATATTAGGCAAACTATAACACATTCGAATAAGGCATCATAATTTACAAACCTAACAATTTCTTGGAACTCTCATTGCTGTTACGTAGAAAATACTAACCTGTACACGCATATTTTAGGCAAACTATGACCACACATTCGAATAAGGCATCATAATTTACAAACCTAACAATTGCTTGGAACTCTCATTGCTGTTACGTAGAAAATACTAACCTGTACACGCATATTAGGCAAACTAATATATAATAAGGCATCATAATTTACAAACCTAACATTTTTCTTGGAACTCTCATTGCTGTTACGTAGAAAATACCAACCTGTACACGCATATTGAGCAAAATATGACAACACATTCGAATAAGGCCTCATAATTTACAAACGTAACTATTGCTTGGAACTCTCATTGCTGTTACGTAGAAAATACTAACCTGTACACGCATATTTGCCGTACTAATTAAAACAAATTTAACTGTCGCCATACTTTCAGATATACGCCTACCGTACATTGGATTTAAAGTGAATTGAAAATTATCTGAAGCCCTGCATAAAATCTACTAACGAAATTATTTCGCCACGTGGTGCATGCTTCGATCGCGCAAAAATATCAAATCTTCCCGAAACAAAACGTATTTATTTCGCTGGGCAATCATTTCAAAGGATAAGTTATATTAAATTCACGTCAATGTCGGTAATTAATATTTAACTCATTCTACATTGAGGTTAACAAAGACGTGTTATGAGTGTCGTAGTTACGACTAAATACCAAAAACACGAGTCCTGTTAAATGCATTAAAAATTGAACTAAACGTTTATTACTATTACATATAGTATATCTTACAGCACAAGTTCAGAAGAATAGTTTGTAAATGCGTCTTGTACACAAACACACACATTACATTAACATAGTTTCGGCATACACGATCTCTTAATATGAACATTTCTTTCAAACATTACACATTTGGAAACTATAGTTAAGCTTTTAGAATTTTGAAATATGTATACTGTATAATAATTATAACATTTACCTCACAAGGGAAAGAATTTTTAAACTTCAAATTCCAAAATTCCATGGTCAAAATGAAGTGGAAAAGAAAATAAATATAGAAAACAAAAGAAACAACGGTGTCTGGTCTAATTAAATGTCACTACGATACCTTTTTTTGTGGAGTGGAAATCAACTTCTATGCAAAGTTATCTTCAATATTACGCCACAAAACATTGCTTTGCGACCTTATAGCAGAATATATCGATAGGTAACGCAAAGTTAAGTCACTTCAAAGTGAATCGGCACTACTTTTATTAATTTGATGTAAGCTTGGCAGGTTGGAAATACGACTCGGCTGTTTTTTTTTAAACACGCAGTTACAGACAAGCATCTATGGACTGTAAGCTCTCTCACATTTCCACACTCATATTGCTAACGTGATAGGATAAAATTGGTTTCAAATAATTAAAGAAAGAAATTATTTAACAAATAAAAGTTTGCGTTTCTGTGAACATGTCCTTATCAATGCCAAACACTGATCACAAGCTTGCCAGCAAACATTGAGAGCTCTAATAACTAATCTTTCTGGAAATACACACACCCTTTTCAGAGCTTCGAACGACCAATCGGTGGCTGTCAGTATAAAAAAATAACGTCAGAATGATTCACGTCTCAAAGCTCGTGACTTGCGCCGGCCGACCTTGTGTTCTGTGTTACGGCTTTTACACAAAGAGTCACTCACAATGGCGCAAACAAACTGGTAAGGCAGTGACTGGTGCTGAACCATTTTTCCGGATATTTTCAGAACCATTTAATGGCATTCTTTAAACATTTTTTTTAATCATAGTAATTGTTACATATAGTCTTAAAATAAACTTGACACAATACGAAATACATCTACCGCTCAGGAAAGCGACGATTAGGTTATCTCTACAGAGATAATTTCCAGATCTACCATTTATACTTATTACGAGACTAAACTGAAGTGAGGAGTCAAAAAACAAAATGCAATTTACCAAAATGCTGCATGACTTCCAGCACCGTTACGATTATATTATTTTTTTGAGTAAAGTTCTTCACTTTCGTCATCTTATTCATGTTCGAAACACACTGCAAGGATTATTTTTATAACGTAGTACATTTATATTACTGTGTAAATTCTACTGGTATGTAAACCATTCAATATTGGGACACTGAATACAAATGAACACACAACAAACGCTGGTGCCATGCCTCTCTTTCCCCTCCCTAGTATCATCAATAGTGTATTTTTTTTTTTGGAACATGACAAAACATTATTTAGACAACACGAATCAGAAAATATTTTTTTCCCCTACGAAAAGGAACTACAAAAATCGTGCTATAGTTTTAAATTATTAATTTTACGTATCAAAATATAAAATAAAATTCAAATGTCCAAATTTGGGGTCAATTTTGTACTGTTTGGGAGAATGAAAGAAAGAATGTAAAAATATAGGCAGAAAAGTAGTTTTTTTCTGAAGAAATTAATGTATTGAAAACCTATAGTCATCGCTTTCAATTCCGGGATTTCTTTTCCGCTGTTTCTGGAAAATAGTTGTTTTCCACCAGTCTTGTGCTGCAGTTCGGCTAAACCAACCCGGAGCCCGCCACTACAGGAGAGGGGGGGGGGGGGGGGTTAGAATCCCGAGGTGGAGGGGAGTCAGGTTGTGTGTGCGTGCGTGCGTACGTAGAGAGGAAGATAACGGCAACGAAAACGATACCCTTGTGACTAAAGTAAATTCTCAGCGATTGCTTTCAGTATGTCTTTCGCGTCTTTCAGTGACCGGAGGGTTTGTGGTTAAAACTCAATACATGTGCCCCTCCTCTTTGCTAACTAATGTGGTTTGACTGACATGAAAGCATAGTTCACGTTATTTGAACAAATGAAATAACTATTGAGTAAAAATTGAAGATTTTATTTATTTACATTTCTGTTATTGTCGTACACACCTTTAAAATATTATGCAACTTTCCTTTAGTTTTATGTATATTGAAATATTCTCTGTATAGTGTATAGTCAACAGCATAAAAACAAATCATAAATCATGAATTGTGTGTTATTTCCACTAGGCATGTTGCCTGCAGATAAACCAAATTTTATCACACGTGAAACTTACATCTGAAAATCCCTGAAAGGGTATGATCTTATAGAGCGCCATTTTAACTTTTTAGAAAATAGTTTGTTCAAATTTAGGTTTTTTCAAACGATCTAAATTAAATGAATTAAAAAATCGGAACTTCTGTGAGCAACAATTTTTTTTATCCAGTTTAGATGTTAAAATTAGCCAATGTATTATAATTACTTACACTCCAAATACATATTTTTTAACGACGTATGTAAAAATATTAAAATCAGAAAATGCCATATCATGCCACGCCATGTCAAAAAAGAAAAAACTCAAAAATTGAGATAGCGCGGCTAAACTTGATGCGTCGTGTCACGTTATCGCGTTTACGCGAGATAAATATAATCCAGGGCAATTTCCACGGATGTTCCACTGCACAAACATTGCAATTTTGAGTTGTTTTTTTCTCTCTCGCGAATCTTGACGAATTGAGTTTTTGCCTTATGGCATCGTGGTCCCTCCATTTCTAGGTTGCCTGGGGAAAACAGTACAGACACTGAAGTTTAGACAAATTTTTCTCTACAGATAAAGAAAAATTGAGATTTTCTATTAAAATCAAACCTTTTAACAGCTGACAAACTACCACGACCATACGATCAGTCTCCTGTTAGCAGACGGTTGACCATCCCATTCAGTTGGGAAATATCTACAATTTACTTCTGTAGTCCCGTTTAAAAAATATCATTTTATATAAATATGTCACCGGAAAAAAAAAACGAGCGAGTAGTCTTTTCAAGTGTAACATCTGACCCATCTTAACACAACTCTGCCATTAACACAACACGTATTTTATTGAATTTACTATACATTATTTCTCAACGTATTAATAAAATAACAGCAAAGTAATGCTGTTCAAAACTTCAGAACGAATGACAAATAGCTGTGTCTTCTATCTTTTTTTTTTGAAACGCCACGAAAGTGTTTTCGCTCGTTTACACGCTGCAGGCCGCACCGCGCGCTTCTCCCTACTTCCTGTTTCAAATTTCCGTTGCGTTTGCGTCCCTGGCCAGCAAATTCCAGTCCTGGACAGAAACAAGGCGGACCTGGAGTCCAAGTACCCAACCCCCGCATGGTAGACTCTACTCTGGCCAACTCTTCATCCAGACCATCCTCTGTCTCCTGTACTTTACTACACTTAATGCATGCAAACCTGCATCCCGCATGAAAGTGCCCAGGGTTTTCCCTGTGTCTATGCAGGTTTTTTTTTTTACCTGGGTCCAACTTAACTAGTAGTTTAGACTAGAGATAAGAGTGAGGGGAGTTAGTCATGGCAACAATCGCTGCCATGGCTGGCCAATCCCCTCCTAGCACACGATGCATGTGACCCTTTCCCTGCATGGCTAATCCCAGCATGACTAAGGCGTGATAGGCTTCGGCCTGAGACGCACTTATGTCCCTCACTAACCCGGACCCCTCCCAAACACACTTAGTTTTTAGTTAGGTTAGGAGAGAAAAAATCCGTTGCGTTCGCGAAACTGCTCCCGCCAACTGGTGCGCGCCCGGCGAGGAAACGGAACGGCCCGAGAGTCGCGCGGTGCGACCGCGTCACTATCGATCCGTTCGGCGGGGTGAGTCACCGGCTATCTGCGCCGGCGTGACGCGGCGACGCGGTCCGCAGACTCAAGTCGCGGGCCTTATACGGGCGGCGGCGAGGGGAAAAAGCGCGAGGTTACCTCCGTCCAGATAGTCAGACGGCAAGGAGGGGGTTACCGGCAACCTGCAGTTCCCCAAAGAACAGCCCCGGCGGCACCGGGTCGCTAACTCGCTCGCGGCGAGGCAGTCAACCCAGACACGGGGCGGCGGCGTTGCCAGATTGGTCGCGACGCCAGACTGGCTGGTTGGCTGGCTCGCCGCGCGGAAAGGAAAGCCTTCATTTCACAGACGAGAGAGCCACACCCGAAGTTCCCCGAAGTTCATGCTAGCTTTTTTTTTCCCCCCGTTCTCTCTCATTGTATAAACCGGCGTGGCATTAAATTCTGCGGTCGATTAGGATAGGTTAGCTACATTATAAATACTTTAAAACATCGTGGACGGTTGTTTATATTAGGTAAGTATAGCTATACTGTAAAATCATTTTATGGTTGCTTAGCAAATAACTTTTTAATATGTAGCTATCCCGCGCTAGGGAAACCGTTTACATGATTTCACAGTATCTTTAATGTAGCTATCCTAACCAAATCAACCATCCACAATGTTTTGTCTTTCCTGTTATCAACACCGCCACATTTATTTACAATGAACAAAAAAAAAAAAACTAAGATGCACGATCGTACGTTTGGCTCTCTCGTCTGTAAAAAAGCTTCCCCGCGCGGAATATCCCTCCTGCCGTTATAACGGCGCCCGTGCCAGTCTTTATAGCCCCGTTAACTTTAATTACACTGCAGGTTATTAATACTCATTTCCTTTTTTTTTTTTTAACGTCTACACTATCACACCATGTTTTATGGGAGATACCAAATTTATGCGCTACTGGCATTAGTCTATTTCTGCTACGCTGTCAAGTTTGAAAATATGTCCATGAAATATTTCGTTACCTTTCACATGGAGAATGCGAGCTGAAGAACAGCCACGTGGTAACATACGTGGAATACAGGTTATGCGACGTATTAATTTTAAAGTACTGTTTAATTTAATTTTTTCCTTCTTTAGAAAGTAATTATGCGATCATACGTCCACCGTGTTGCAAGAGAAAATGTATTTATTGTCTTCACTATGTTTGGCCTAACTTCCTCTAAAACATGCACCAACTGGACTCATCCAATATCAATTTCAATTGCTCACCGTTTCCAAATGAAAGTGCAAATGAAAGTGAAGTATTTTAACCTTATTATCCATATAATAAAACAATAACACACGAACTTAAAAATAACTATTTTAAATGTTCTCTTATTAAAAAAGCAAATATATTTAGGTTATATTAAGTATTTCACCGATTCAAAATTAATTTATATATGGATCAGTTAAATTGTACAGCCAGAGGTTGGAATATTTTTTATTTAAAAGTGAATTTGGTTTTTTTTTCCAGGTTAAAAAGCAATTTTTCGGAAGTAAAGTTTCTGAAGATCCCCGAGATATGGTTTTTATGAAGTAGAGGAATACTTTAAATTAATTTTCTGTTAATGTCGCGTAGGATATCTACGAGTTATACGTTAAGCACACTAAAAAGTTTCGCCGCCAGATACCAGTGATGTTCGCTGCCTCATCTTTTGAATCTTATTAACGACTAAAAAAACATTCTGGAATTTAAAAGTTGATACAAAACGAAGCAGTCTAAAATACAAATACGTTTTCCTTAAAAAAAAAATATATATATATTTAATAAGGGAAGTAATCATGACGAAAATAAAAATATATTAAACAATCAAACTAAAACAAACATTTAAAACATGAGTATTTATCGAGAGAAGAGTGACACTAGAATAAGCAAAAATTCTGTAAACAATACTCAAATATTCACGTGTGATCAAATTATCACTGCCACGGACCGAGATGCGGTTTTCGTAGCGGTTGCCAGTGATCTCAGCTCTGCGTGGAGCAACTCAGTGGAGCAACAGGAAATGTGCTCGAGCGACTCGAGACGGTGAGCAACAGGCCTTGCCCCGATTGTAGTGGACTTCCAGGAGGGCAAACCCCCTCCCCTCTTTCACCCCACCCTCGCCCACCTCGCAATGCGTCACTTTTACACCCACGTAACCGCTCAGACGAGACACACACCTGCGAGTATCCCGCCCCAGTGATTGGCCGACAAAAAGAGTTCACCCTTAATTACACACACACACACACACACACAAATAACCTCATCCCTTATATTGTTAAACAACATTTTCCCCTTGCAATAAAAATGCATGCGTGATTAAATAGCATAGTGGATAGTTCTTCGCGTAATTGCATTTAATGTCATGAAATAATTTATAATACGGGTTGGTTATCACAAATTTGTTTTATTTATTAATACCAAAAATTACAGATACTTTTGAATCAACATCACGGAAGGAAAAAAAATTCAGAACTGAAAGAAAGTCATGAACTTATGATCTGTTTGAAGTTAGCCACATAACACTACAAACAATAAGGTTTTAAATAAAAATCCAGTAAATGCTACTTAATCAGACAAAAAAAAATCGTGTTGGCGAGAAAAAAAATGAGAATCAGTTGTAATATTCGACTAGAGACAAACGAATAAAGTAAATATAGTTCGAAACCAGAATAAAACTCCGAAAACGAATGGAAACACGCCTAGTCCAACCCCTCACTGGTCAAATTTGGAAAGCCTGAGATTCACATGTCCTTGGTTACGCGCCCGAAAAATCTGCGTTCGTGCAAATTAGGAATTGTGCTTTAACGGAAGCATAGCGATTTTTCAGAATCTTTATTAATGTGGCTAACCTAGACATATCTTCAATTAGGTTCATCTCCTAGATAAAAAAAAAATTGGTTGTCTGTATAAAGTCGGTTTACGGACGATAGTTTAAAGTGACGTCATAACAAAACATTGATGAAATGATTGCATACTTTTATGAATAAAATTGAATCATTTTTATTTAACTATCACTATTTTGTAGGTATGCATACAAAGAAAGAGTGAAATGAAATCTACAACTTAATTGATAAATTTACTTTTATTTGCACTCATTAATTCAAATATGTTTATTACTTTAACGAACAGATTATTTTTACTATAACTTTTATACATGTTTGCTATTTAACTTCTTCCAACCTGTGTTATTCTGTTAAGGATAGGACTGTGATAGGAAAAGTATGAAACGAATGGGAGTGTTTCAAGTTTAATGTGCCTCGAAAAAGTCAAATCGATGGTTGTTCCAATCGAGTGGAAGAGAGATAGATGCGGCGCAAGCGTACAATGAGTGTAACGGGACACTTTTTCGTGCGTGCAGCCGGCGTTCATCGATTTATTAGACGTTGTCACGTAAAAAAAACACGATTTAATATATGAATTTCTGGGCGGGTAACTGAAGTCTGCCGCGCCCATTGGCCGAGGCCCGCGAGGACAAACCAAGAGGCCGACAGACGCGAGACTGCACGACAGGAAATCGGACACCGCAACGCGGCAGGAAGCGAACACGCGCGCAGAGAAAGAGGCCCTCGCGAGAAGTGTGACAGTTAAAACCTAGCTGGCAGCATGACGGAAAATTTTGTAGCACACATTAGGTAGCTACATTTAAAGAATAAATCGCTTAAGTTGGCAACTTGGCGAGGCAGTGTCGAATCCAGGAAAGGCCTGCTCTGACAAATTTTAATTAAAAAGTAATACATGTCACAAAAAAATACAAGATGGTTATGTATCCGTCACATGGTTTAAACAGTTTTTGACGTGACAACGTCTAATAAATCTATGAACGCCGGCTGCACGCACGAAAAAGTGTCCCGTTACGCTCATTGTACGCTTGCTCAGCATCTATCTCTCTTCCACTCGATTGGCCTATGCGTCCGAGGAGAAGAAAGACAGCGGCAGCACACAACTTACATCTACACGTGAACTGTTTCGTCGACTGTTTATAAAGTGAAGTGAAAAGTTAATGTGGTTTTCATTGCTTATTACAACAACAATTTCGGCAATAAAGGTTAATTATTCTTGCATTTTAAAAATCTGATTACTAATATAATTTCAAGTATTTATTCTTTTATTATTAAAATAAAAATGATTCAATTTTATTCATAAAAGTATGCAATCATTTCATCAATGTTTTGTTATGACGTTGTCACGTTAAACTATCGTCCGTAAACCGACTTTACAGACAACCATTTTTTTGCCATCATTTGTCATCATTCAATTAAAAATTTTGACTTAGATAAATTTTATTATATAATTGAAATGCCTGAATTTACTATAAGTAGCTGCAACAAAACGTTTATGCTGTGAAGCAATTTTAGCGACATTATTTACTTCAATTTTGGGAATGACCAACTCTCAGATACTGTGAATAGACACTACGTTGTGTTACGGCCAGTTGCATCACACTGCTCTTCGATCGGCGATCCAATGATCTTCTTACCCTAAGATCGATCCAAGGATCATTCCTCTAAACGTTACACGTACACATACTTAACTTCGCCATCGTCGCTCGCATGAACTGAATGAAGGTTATATATTTATAATCTGAGACTACAGGTAGCAGCAGTAATGTTAGGTGCATTCTATCGGCTCCTTAACCGATGCAAGTCGCTACAATGGCTAGCCCAGGGGACTAGATGCGCTTATTGTACTCTCATGATTCCATCCATAACATCAGATGTCATTCACATTCAAAGCTGAATTATTATAAATAATTTTTAATAATATGACTTTGAACGATCTGTGATTTTACTTTCTTAATATAATTATTTTGGCTCGTACAACTTTTTTGTGTTGAGAAAACCACTCAACAAATATATTTTATAAAAAAATAAATATGCGAATCAACGAATGTTAAACCGTCAGGTTGGAGTCATTGTTTTAAAACAAGATATATTTTGAAATTAAGTCTTGAAAATATTAAATACGAAAATAATAGCACTAAACCATATAGAAGTATGCCGATAAAGATGGGAAAGACAAGGCTAAAACTTATAAGTTCCTTAAAATAATAATTATGTCTAATTGTTCGAACAAAAATAAAACCTACTTAATTTCGAGAAAAAAATTGTTTAAGTAGAGATTTGAACTCTCAAAAAACTTTTTCGTTGTGGCCACAACGCCATGACACAACTAACCCACTCTGTAACTCCTTCCTTTGATGGAATGAGAAAATTATGGCTAATAAACGGAGTCGTTTATATTGGAATTACAGGTACCGAAACAGAAATTCGTGAGTGTATCTAAAATTAATTTAAGAATAATGCAAGTAGTGTACAAACAGCGGATGAGCTGATATCCAGCTTATACGTAACTGTCGCCGGCCATGTTTGAAAGAGAGTGGCATATCCGTTTAGACGAGGTTGTTCCGAAGGGCCCAGTAGCAGCCGAGCTTTTCCAATCGGCGGTCACCCGAGAATCGAGACGTAACAGGTAAAAATCTTCCGATGATCCGTCATTTTATGATGCGGAGCTCCTTTCCGAGTTAAGGGGCACGCATCGTCAGGGGTGTATGTGTTAGTGAGGCGGGATGATAAGTGCGACGCTCGATGGATTTCTAGCGCGGTATCGCCTCTAAGCGCAAGGCTCTGAATTGACGCGTAGTCTTCTCGTCACAGAACTGTGAAATTTTAGCGGTGACCGCAACATTATATGGCCGATAAATTAAGATAAAGGTGTAATGCAAGTCCCTTAAGTGCTTTTGATAATCTGTACTGGTTGTTTTACGCCTAAAAATTACTCTGAAAACATACGTTTTAGCCATTTTAATTCTTCTAGAAATACAGTTTAAAAACATGATCCAAAATTAAAAGTACTTTTCGGGCCTCAGCGAACTCTTAAATGCTTTTCGTAAACATACCCCACTGGGATATCTTGAGTAGTTTTGAAATCGCGTTGTTTTTCCTGAAGCTCTGCGCCCCGCTGTGTGAACAGGTAGGCGGAGCCCTTAACTTGGAATAAACCCCCCCCAAGGTGGATGGCATCCGAGACAGACTTCGTGCTGGTACGCCAGCGGCGAGAAAGGGTTCGACCCCGACGACTTGATGACGGCGTCCCAGAGGACGATCAATAGCCAGACGCCGGCCAACGTTGACTAGAGAGCGGGCGCCTCACGCCACGAGACGCGTCATGCGAAAGGCAACGTCACCGGTACCCCCCTCCACCCGGAGATACGGGCTGCCGAGGACTTATCCATGATAAGAGACCTGCAAAATTCGCGGTTTCGATGGCCTTCAGGATAGACTGCACATACCCCTGTACACTCGGGCAAATAACACAAGTTCATTGGCTGCCGACTTGTAAGTCGTCTCGGCTGATCTATCTGCGATTCGACCCTTCTTTGGTTGAGGGTATATAACTGGTTGAGATCCGTCCAGATGAACAGTAAGCCAATAGCAAAATTATCTAAGAGGTATGTGTGTTTGAATTCTAGCCTATCACCGAATGAATCCGCGAATTTTGCAAGTCTCCAGATGACAAATACTCTAGCGCCGGCATGGCCAGCCTCCAAAAAAACTGGGATACCGTTACATCTTCATACAAAAGTTAACGTTTGTGCGATCGTCTTACATGCGTTCATCCCATTAAACTTAGCACACTTGACCTTCGAAACATTAGAAACCACCCCCCATCCTCCGTTCCCTCCGAACTTTTAACATTTTTTTTATGAAGTTTTGTTCACTTTGCATTAAAAATATGATAAAATTACTATATACACGAAATAAAATAAAAACATCCCTATTTACCACCCCTAAAATATAATTTTGAACTGCTTGATGAAATTTAGCACACTTTGCGTTGTTTACATTAACTGTAACTGATTTTTAAAAAGTGGGAATGTCAAAAAAGTACCCCATATATCCCCTTCCCACCCTTCAAGGCAGACAGTTGGTACTTGATTAAAATTAGCACACGTGACATTAAAAATTAAATAAAAATTACTCTTAAACACATAATTTAAAAAATACTGTTTAGAAGAGGTTTTGAAAAACCATTCCTAATTCCTCTCACTATCCCTAAATCAGTATTATGGTAGTTCTAGATAAAATAATGTAAACTCTAAGTTCAAGTTAAGGGAAAATTAACTGAATATAATTTAAAATCTACCACCCGCCAAATTATTTATTTGAGAATGAGGATGGTTCGCAGACCATTGCACTAATTCCACTGATGGCAGCACAGACTGCCAATATCATAATTGCATTTATTTCAAATTGATTACAGCAATACTACGTCCATAAAACAAACTGTGCCTTCTCTTAGCAAAATATTTTTAGTTACGGAAAAATGAAGAAAAACTCTCAGTGCTTAAAATGTCCCACTAAGTGAGAATGCTAAATGCACATAAAAAATATAATGTATTTATTGATAGTAAAATATTTCAGCGACACCTCTTGCGTTAAGATTTTTCACTCTCTTACAGTGTTATACAGCAGTATGGTACAGTAAGTGTCTAGCGTAATTTGTCCATAATCACATCGGATGTACTTCGAGACGGAAGAGAGCCTATGGTACATTTCACAAATAAAAAACGAGACTTAAATAAATTCCATATCTACTTAACCATAAAAATTCTAATAAAAAAATTCACAAGATCATAATTTGAGACCCTACCATAACAAAAAAAACTACCTTTTCAAAATAAGTTATCAACAACATACATGAGAAGCTAAGATACACGATTCTGCTATCTTATCGACACTAGCTACCAAATACAACGCAGTTCACAACGAAAATATTTTAATCCAGTCTAGCCTTAAACAGCACGGAAATGAAACATGCCGCACACACAATGTGAGACTTGTTTTAAATCCTAAGCTACTAAATGCATATACACACCACATATATAGCCGACGTAAATAATAAATAAACGAAGTATCGCCTTGCACAAATTAAAATCTGGCTGCAATGCATCCGCAAAGTCGAAAACAATGGTACTGCTTTGGAATCACGTCATCATAATATTCATATATTCCTGTCGGGCCAGTAACTTACAAAGACGTTATCAGCATTAAAAAAAATTAACACTCTGCACACAATGACTTGCTGAAAAGCGTATCTACTGGTAACTTGCTGCATTCCTAAACCATGAACCCCGCTTTTTTTTATAACAAGACAATTATTACTGAACATGGCATTGCGCGAATCTTTCCCAAGAGCCTCAGTGGAACAGGGTTCCAGTGGAAAGAATAAAAATCTGAACTTAAGAAAATGTAATTTGTCGGTACACACTTGTAATTTTACAAATAGTGAAAATATTAGCTCATAAATAAAACTGCAATTAACTAATTGGGATATCCTTTCCGGGGCCTGTTTTCCTCACTCAAAACAATACCAGTCGTTGATTGGTTCGATGTGGGTTTCGTAGCTAGAATTCTCAGTATCACCATCTCAAAGTGGTAAGAAAAAAAAATTTTAAAAAATCTCTAAAATACGTAACGTGTAATTTACCTACCACTTCAGTAGATTCGACGATATGAACTTACCTTTACAACTTTAACCTACCACATCACTGCATAGTAACGGAATTGCGCGAAATAGAATAACTGTGCTGACAATTATTTCTATATTTATTATCCTTACCTCAACACCATATCGTAACCTATTTTCATTTGTATTTTTTGAATGTTTATCAATCATATTAACATCTTACCTCAAATTTGCTTCAAGATAAGTTTAATATTATAAACTTAATACTTTTCACTCCCTCAGGAATGGAATTTCGTAATATATATAGCTTAAGGATTAACCCAGTTTACCACTGTGCCAAATTTGATCGAATTCAGTTCAGTAATAAAAATTACGTAAGTGGAAAAATATATTACTGTTTGTGACCAGGCAATTGTAAATCCATACTTTTTTTCATTTACATTTGATTGTACACATTTCGTTTAACTAACGTTGATAGAAACCGATACGAATTTATAACTGCACAAAGGTGTAACATTAAGAAAAAACACTAGAATAAAAACAAACAAGAAAATTTGGTAAACACGATATTTTAAAACCCCTCGTGTCCGCCAGGTTTTCAACTTCTTGAGATGCTTGGACTCCTGTATTAATTTAACGACCGAATCTTCCTCACTTTTCCAGGTTTCGACGACAAAAATCAATCTCCGCTCGGTCATTGAACAACTCGCACGCTGCCGTCCGGCGAATAAGGCCACTGCGCAACCGAGGCTCGCGACATCTGGCAGCGACCACAGAAACAACGCTCCGGCCAAATGGCGCAACAAGGTAGCCCCGTGGAGACGGGAAGGGGGAGAGGTGCTGACGACCCCAGGAGCGTTTCAGAGCGCGGCGAGGCGGCACTGTTCCGAGGACTCGCACAAAACTCGGGTCTTTTAAGAAGAATTCAGTCCAAATATACTGAGGGGTTTACCGTAGCTCCGTTTAACTGGAGCCTTGGGGGAAAACAGACCCTCCACATATTATTTGTGCAATGGGAGTGCATGACTTGGTGTAAGCTTTTGGACATACGCCATTGCTAAACACATGTATGTCTGTAGGGGGAAAAAAAGAGTAAAAAATTGATTATTTTTGTGCTGTCATTTGTGGTTTTTTTTAGTTCTGTTAGTCCATTTTTCTTTGTTGACCATATTCCTGTTGTGGAGTATTGTGTGGTGTTTATATCCTGACAACAGCAATTTTTTTTACTTAATTTGTGTTTTTTGTAGTTTTCTTCTACAGACATACATGAGTTTAGCAATGGCGTATGTCCAAAAGCTTACATCAAGTCAGACCCTCCAGAGTTCCGCTTTTAGAAGATTCAGGCAATGGGGAATTATTTAACACAATTCTTTGGACATATGCCATCGCAGTTTTGTCAATGAAAAAAATTAAAGGATGCAAAATAAACCCTGGTCAACACAGCGAACAGATAAATCCAACGATGGAAACTCGACAGGTATTAATTGCTTGAGCCTGATGACGGGAACAGACGCCAGTTCCAGAAACGTCGCTACTGGTTTGTCATATGAAGCTTACTGTGTTCGTCGTGTTCACGGGTTTGCTGTGTTTTACAGGTTTATTGTCAATCTGCATTTACTGTTTTTGTTGAGCTGTCTCGTCGTTGTTACCCCACTGTGTTCGTCTGTGCTTATTTTTTCTTGACTAAATACCTTCCACGGAATTATAGTCAGAAGTGTGTAGTCTATGTGTCGTCCATAATCGCGGTTTAGTTTCATAGTTGGATTTATCTGCTCGTGTTGTCCAGCATTTCTTACTTTTCCATTCTTGAATTTTTGCATGACAAAAATTGCAAAACTGTAATGGTTTATGTCCAAAGAATTGCATTAAATCCAGAGTTCTGATTTCCAGCGTAAGTAGGGTAAACAGGCACATGGAAGAAGGTAAATTTATGTACTGACTGGCGAAGGCAAGCACACAAATTATTGTACCTCACAGAATACGCATAATGTAAAGTACATTCCTGTTGTAAAGTTTCCCGCTTATGATTATATTTATATATATATATATATATATATATAATTTTTATTTACTACGATTTCAGGCACAGGTAAATTACGAAGTTATTTTTGTACGCCCATTTCAACCAGATTTTTGAAAATACTGTGAAAAGAGTTGTTTAACATTTAGAACATTTACAACAACATTGAATGGATTTGATATTGTGAATACTAAGGGAGTTACGAATTAGATCCAACCCTTGAGCTATTTGGCAATATACTCTAGGGCAGCGGTTCCCAAACGGTGGGTTGCGACTCGATCCTAAAACTTATCAGAAACCATCGAATAAACCATCAGAAAATATAAGAAAAATCTAATTGTGTGCAAACACATATCTACTGTTAAATAAATAACTGTTTCGCTACAAAGTGCTTATATTTTGTCAACCATTTTCAAATGAGAACACAGAGTGTTTATCAATAATCAATCGGTATCTTTAAAAAAAAACATATATGTATTTGATGGTAAATTATATATACATAAGGAAGGGATACGATAAAAATAAGGTTTTTAACTCCACCATGGACCGATAGATAGAGACCTGCCAAATTCGCAGATTCATTCGGTGATAGGCTAGAATTCAAACACACAACAAATTTTGCTATTGGCTCACTGTTCATCTGGACGAATCTCAACCAGTTATAAACCCTCAACCAAAGAAGGAGCGAATCACAGACAAAACCAGCTGAGACGACTCACAAGTCGGCAGCCAATGAACTTGCGTTATTTGCCCGAGCGTACAGGGGTACGTGCAGTCTATCCTGAAGTCCATCAAAACCGCGAATTTTGCCAGGTCTCTACCGATATAGACCGTGGAGGTATTCCTATATAAGGAAAGGGTGGGTCGCCAGCTTAAACAGTTCGGGGAACCACTGCTCCAGGGAGATATAGTTAACTTCGAAGGATGGAACGTTTGTTACATTAAAGGGGAGTTAAGACCACGTGGAGCAGAATTTGTCGATGAACGTGTGCGCCGAGCCACGGGAAGGCGGGGTGAGTGGCCATGTATAGCGGTCGGGGGGGACAGACGCGCGGGTGTTTTTAGCGTTGCGCGGTGTGGGCAGGCGGCTCGGGGTATTTCGGGAGGCTGGAAGGAGACGAGCCAGTGCCTGCCTCGCCGGCCCGATGCGGGCAACACGCCCCGGTCCGCCGCGCCACTGCGGTTCCGAACTAAATGGGTCCTCAACACTGGCAAACATTCCGTTCAATATTTTTTGCGAAAAATTATTGAGCTCATTATTGTACAACAATATTGAATGGTCTGGACCCCTCACACTACGCAAAAATATTGCGCAATATTTTTGTCAGCCCCCCCTCACACGGCATTCTCGTGCTACAAAATATTGACGGGTCCGCAAAACGTTTCTGAACTTTCTGAAAACTTTTGAACACTCCGCAAAATATTGAACACCCCCTTTTTTTTTTGCGCAATATATTTCCTCACACTCTCAATATTATTGTACAAACACGACACCTTCAAAATATTGAGTAAAATTTTTTGCCAGTGTGAGGGCCCCTTAACGCTCACATGACACAACCCTTCTTTTCTTTCTTGCAACCCGACTGTCACAGATATTTCAAAAAGCTATCGTCAAACAGCGCGGGGGGCTACAACAGAGGCGAACACACACTTGGGCGGAGGCGCGTACAAAGTCTCGCGGGGACTCCCAGTTATCTTCCTTGGCTGTCCGAAAGGGCGTAGGGCAGAACTGCCTCACAGCTGGAACTTGACACGAGGTTGTCCCACGAACGGGTGAGACGAGTGACGGAATAAAAATATAATCAAACTGCACATCGTACTGGCGCCGAGTTGCAGGGTGCAACCACCTACAGCACAAAATCCCTACAATTTATCAAAATAACAGATCCGAGTGTGAGCGGGTAACCTCTAAATCTGCGCCTGATTGAGCCTCAATGACATCCGACAAGTTCATTAGCTGCTCGCCAGCATTTTGATTGGTCGCTGAAGCCTCCAAAAAAAAAAAAAAAAGGCGCAGTGAGAACTCTTCGAACAAACAAATGGACAATTTGAAAACAATATTATTAAACATTAAAAAATGAAACTAAAGAACCCGGGGAAAATTGAGACCTGCTAGTCCTGTGGCTAGCCGCAAAACGCTCGCGAGTTTTCCCGCCGACGACAGCAAACGCTGCAACAGAAGCAACGCACGGGCCCTCTAGCGACTTCGCCGACGCTCGCACAGCCCAGCCCGTAGCCAGGGTTCTGGGGAGGAAACTCAGCGTCACACTAACCCCTCAGGGAATAGCACACGTTTTACAAATAAAAAATTTGATGACATTTCTTGAAAAATATCTTAAAAAATTGAACATTTAACTATTTGTATTTATTTGTATTAATGCGTTGTCAATAAGTCAATTGTTTGATGATTTCATTTAATAAAAGTCATAAAAACACATGTCAATGTTAAATGAAATACAAACGTGTGCAAACTACTTGAAAACACTATTCCTGCCGCTTCTGTGCATGAGGCATGTCAGCTCAGGGCCGCAACTAGTCTGGCTGAATGGATTCATGCCCCCCCCCCCCCCTCTTTTTTTTGCACATACCACACCAATAAAGCGGGGGCCCTGCCACGGAAAAATGGTGCTATTTAAGTATTTTCCATCCCAACATGTAACAGTTTCTGTGCTACTGTAACTTCCATGCAAAAACGTTTTACCAGTTACTACCAGTTGTAGTAGGAATTACAATGCAAGCGATTTCGGCGCCCCCACAGCTTTGCGCCCGGGGCGTATGCCCCACTTGCCCCCCCCCCCCCCGCCCCCCCTAGTTACGGCCCTGTGTCGGCTGTAAAGGGGGAGGAAACATACGCTGTTGTAGCCCACCAAGGGCTTCCAAAATAATCTCTCCGTAATCTCATGCAGCCAAGTTGCTATCATTTTCTTATTCAGTCTTCTCTCGTGTTCTTTTTTGTTTCTTTTTAAAATTCCCGGCTGCGTGCCTCCTTGTCCGCGTCGGCTTTAACGACCTCGCTGTCGATGGACGTTTCGAATGAATAGAATAAACCAAAACAGCCAGTGAGTTGCGAAAGCAGTGTCGGCACGGACGCACCCGCCCACCGATGACGTAACTCGCTCCCGACATCACTGCCTGACACAATTGCAACTCAACAGACGGAATATGGCCACCGCGCGGTTCAGACATGTTCTCGAAAAAAAAAAATGGCTACTTTGATTTTTTTTTTTTTTGTCGTTCGTTGCTGGGAATATTCACCGTCTAACTGTTCAGATCATCCATTTTGCAGAACAACCAAAATAGTTTTTATCTTTTGTTCCATAACTTAAAAAACGGGTAGTTACCACAACGCCGAACGTACAATAACGCCGAATGCCAAATTGACCGCAACGCCGACAGCTAGAAAACTGCTGTGTACCACAACGCCGAAAATTGTTGCTGCAGGGAGACAAGGGGCACAGGAGCAAAATGAAGAACAACTGAATGAATTTGTGTACCTAACCTAACCTTTGTGGCAGTCCTGCAATGATATTTTTCGGCGTTGTGGTACACAGTAGTTTTCTAGCTGTCGGCGTTGTAGTCAATTTGGCATTCGGCGTTATTGTACGTTCGGCGTTGTGGTGCGTCCCCCCACAAAATATGAGTTCTGAAAATCTTAACTTCAGTTTCATTGCAAAAAAAAAAACACACACGCATACGTGCACATGGCAGCCATGCTTATTTCAACGCTACCAAAGTAATTCAACACTGCCGTCAATTTTTCCTAAGTATACTATTTTGCAGTTATACTCAGAATGCCATTCCGTTAATACAGCATTCCATAAATTCTGAAGATTTTTTTAAAAAATACTTTTTTAATTTAAATCATTTTATTTGAAAAATTTATGTTTTCTTTATATTTAAATTGTAAAAATTCATGTTTATTTATTATTTAACAGTCTCTAATATTTCAATTTTGAAAAAATTCTACTACCCTGAATTTAGCTAACACACACTATATTTTTTTTTACCTAAGTGTTATTCACATTTAAAAAATAATTTCTAGAGAAGGTGCCCTAGCCAAAAAAAAATGAATCCTAAAAATAGTTCTTTGAGTACTACTTTTTTCTGGTTAAAGCCATTAATATTTATAATGTTTCTAACCTAATCTAATCAACAATTAATAATATTTAACAGTATTTAAATGTAGAGCTTATCAAACCTAAGCACTGATTTAAAAGTATTTAAAAGTAGCTAACCTAACACAATCCAAATGGTAAACTACTTGAAATATCTTAATGATTTAAGGATATATTATAATTAATTATGAACTAAAAAATACCATTTACATTTTATATCTTTTTTTAGAAGTGCTTCAACTCTAAATTACGAAAATCATTACCCACAAAACAAAGCAGAAACTACTATGAAGCATTAATATTAACATTTCAAATTAATCTTGGCTTAATGCTATAAACAGACCATTTCAGAAACGTATAATTTAACTAACTGCAAATATTAGTTTCTAACCATAACTAGGACACAAAAATTTTGCCAAAGTTAATGAAGTTCATCCAATAATATAAGTAAACATACCAATAATATATGGAAACACACCAATAATATGAATAAACACACATACTCATGGGGTATAGTTTTGACAACTCACTCATTGGATACTACTTGCCTTACTTTATACATCAACCATTGTTAAAAATTTTCTGTGCATGCAAACACACTAAATCCTGCCAAGTTATAGTTTTAAAAGGAACTGTAATGCTTGATTTAATTCACTTTTGTTCATTTACTGTTACTTGGGCAACCATATTACACACAATTTAGCATTTTGTAATTTCATATCAAAACTACGATTTAAACCACGCTAGATTATAGCCAATATTGTCTGCAGTAGCTCTAACGTGACTTATGTGCACAGAACGAGAAAAATAAGTCAGCGGATCAGACAGGTCTAAATACTTTATGCCATGGGTGCATGTAGGCATATATTCCATGGAGAAACAAAGACAATTGACAGTTCATATCCTCTCCCGTGGGCGTTTGGCCAAGTAGCCCCCCCCCCCCCCCACCCCAAATTCGGAATTAAAAATAGCACCCCATAGAAGAGGTTCACTTGCACTTGCAAAATTGTTAGGTGTAAATCAGGTATGATAATGATTAAGTACGGAACCACTTCCATCCTGGGAATCCTATTTATTTTTGTCCCTGCTTTCCCCAATATAAATTTAAAATTAGGTCTGCACGAAATTTTTTTAACAAGTTCTGAATGAATTTGAATAAAAATATCAAAGCACGATCATATTCAGGGAAGGGGAGGGGAAGTTTGCCTCCTTCCATTTAAAAGTGGAAAAATAAAATAACAAGGAGCTTCAATTACTGAAGATTTTAATGTAATCAAAAATATAATTTAATTTTTTTAAATAATCATTGTTCTTTTATTATTGCAATTACTCTATGGAACTATGAATTTCCCCCCCCCCCCCCTCCAAAAGTGGTAAAATCCTGAAATTTGTCTCCTCCCCCTTTGGCTTTCGAGCTGTATATACCCGTGTTTCAAAATATTCACTAGTATGAATACATAATATGATAGGCGTGGATAACATACACATCTTATATATAAAATTCTCGTGTCACAGTGTTAGTTACCATACTCCTCCGAAACGGCTTGACCGATTTTTATGAATTTTTGTATGCATATTCAGTAGGTCTGAGAATCGGCTACTATCTATTTTTCATACCCCTAAGTGATAAGGGTTGTCCACCCCTAACATTTTTTTAATTTAATTTTTAGGACAAAAGTTATTTTTTATTTTTTTATAATGTGGCATTAAAAAATACATACAACCCTAAATTTTCACCCTTCTATCAAATTTTCCTAATTTTTAATAGAATTTTATATTTTAAACCCCGGTCGATAGCTGATAAATTAACACTTGATCAACCTTCCCCGCCTACAGCGAGCTCATTACCTGGATTAACACATAGACCACATATTAATATAAAATCCCATCCCTAAGGGAGTAAAAAAGTGATAATTTAATTTTATAACAGAAAAAAATCATAGGTCATAGACATACAAATAGTGAGTGAGTGTCATTTCTCTACGTCTGCCACACGATCATACACATAGTAAGGTCTGGCAAATTCATATTTTTCTCCTTGGTGAGACCAGCCCGCTTAGTGGAGCTCGCAGCGGCTAGCAAACTAAAGGCGCTAATAACAGTTTTGTTCTTAACTTCGTCAATAGATAGAGTTGCCTTGAATTTTAAACGCACCATCGTTTGATGCGTTTGTCATGTCTTTAATTTTCGTTTGTTTGTGCCGTATGCGTTCCTATACCATTCATCCGATTGCGATGAAATTTTGGTGAGTTATGCGTATTCCCGTGAAGGTTTCTTATACGGTATAACTATTTTTCAATAGTTGGAGCACAAATCGTTTCAAAAAATGTGTATTTCATATTATATAGCGGTAATTCGTCTGTTTTGGTTGTATAAGTGCGCATGCATGACACAATTTATTTAAATATAAAAGAGAGACAGAGATAGAGTTAATTATATAGTGAGATAGAGAGAGACAGAAGATAAGTTGAGATAGAGCGAGGTATGGAGAATGAAATGGGTAAGATAAAGATATATATGTATAGAACTATATAGAGATTTATATATAGAAGAGATAGAGATAGTGGGAATTATTAATGTATCAATATAGATATAAAGAGATAAATAGAGATAGATATAGAGATACATATATAGATGTAGTTAGAGATAAATATATATTTAGAGAGATGGATAGATGATTTGTATATGTGTAACTACTTCAAACATATTACAAAACAAAACTGAATGAGGCATTGCAATGCAGACCGAGCATTAGATAGATAAAGGAATCTTTTCAATTTTAGTAATCTCTTATTTTTCAGCTTTTTTCTATAGTGCTTTATAGAGTTTAGACTACATGCAGACCACCAATTTTTAGATATATACAGGTTAAAAACTATACACTGGCAGAAAAACGTCTGTCGGGATCTGAAGGTGATATAAATTATTTTGCACACTTGACATTCAAATAAAGAAGACAATTACTAACTACATCTGATTTAGAAAAAGGTCCCCTTCACCCTGTGTTCAGCCTGGGCAACGCCGGGTACTGCACGGACAGTTATACGTGGCATGCTCTCGAGTGGGTAAACCATCCAGTTTGTTTGTGTTAGCTAAATATGGGCTAACAAAAAATATTGTTCACGCTATAGCATTAAGAGATTGATATTGATTGTTACTGTTACTATCGTAATTAATTAATGATATATATAATTTTAAATAATAAATTAAAATTAATAATAAAAATTAATTTTTTGTGTTTTGTTATTTTTATATTCCCTCATCGTTCACAACGCTCCATGCCTCTTTCACCACATCCTCATATACCACATCCTCATATACCACATCCTTACACACTTACAATAAGTTAGTTATTTTTTTTCTACACTAGAAATTCCCTAGAATGAATTTATATGGCAAAACAACGTTTGACGGGTCAGCTAGTACTATATAAAAATGACAACCTACTGTTAATACATGTGATATAATACAATAGTTTCACTAAAAGTTGAATAAAATAAAATTGAAAACCAAACAATTTACAAGGGCTATTGGAATCAAAAAATATTTTATTATATAGGTGTATACTTAGAAACTTGAGAAACTCACAGAATTATTCTTAATTTTCAACTTCACAGATACTATGCAACAAGGTTTATTAAAAAAAGGATGGAAATCCTCACCAAGCATTAAGTACACTTGGTGTCAAAAATCTAATTCTTGAAAACCCCTTCAAATTTTCAGCGTTCTCATAAATTCTTTATTATAATTATGTATGGAGAATCTATCTGCAATTTTAAAATTTTCAATAAGTTTCCCCACATGCTGTGTTCATTTCTGAATCAAACCCAAGAGTATTTAGGTATTTACCCAATTAAAAAAAATGCTTGTCTACATGTTTGTATATTAGTAACTTGAGAACTCTCTAAATGATTCAAAGAAACCTTTTTTGAACAATATATTTTAAGTGTTTTATATACCTCACATTACTTCGTATGAAATTGGCTGTGTAGTTTTGCAAAAATATATGTAACACAAAAATATTGTGAGGTACAAATAATAAAAATATAACTACCATTGTATTTTCAAAACTGAAATCTGAATATGTTACTAGCTATCTATAAGAGTATGTACCTATATTACTTTAACTTTTAAAATTAAATAGGTGTGTATCATGACAAAAATTTGAGTACTATTGGAATCCACTCTACAGCATTTTAATCAATATTAAAATAAGTAAAATGTGATATCTAAGACCAGCCAAAACTTTCCATTCTTCTTTATAGTTATCATTATAATTACATACTTATATTACTTTACAAGTTCCAGAAATAATAATATTTCCTTGATTGTAATCTATGAACTAGGAAACACAATAATTGAATTGATTGATTAATTAATTATTAAACCGAATTAAACCACTTCAAGTGTGAATATAAAATAGTGAGTTAAATAGTATGCCCCATAACACATGTACTGTACAGTACACATTGTTGGTTAGTGGCGGTCAACCTATGGCTACGCCATTTCTATTTTTTGTGTGACCATGGTTGGGCAGTGACCTGCCACACTACACTGTATCACTACTCAACTACTAATCTAAAATTAATCAAATAATATATCACATTCTTGCCAAATTTCAACTCGAATTACTCTGCAGTGGCTTTCTTACACTGTGTAACACACAGAAAGTATGCACAAAGGTAACTACATACATCACGAACCCAGCAATATCCAACAGATAACTAGGTGGTGTTACATTCAACCAGAAGTCAAAATAACAAGAAACAAAAAGGGAAGTTGTTGATACTAAGGCATACTAAATTAAACTTGCCCTATTAGATCTAATGATTGTTAAACTTTGGCCATCTCTGCCCTAAATCATTTGGAGACAATAGAATGAAGTAAGTCTTTTAAAAAAAATACAATTTTTTGGTAACCCTAATAGATACAACTGTCAAAGATTCAATTCTTGAAAATTGATGTTTGTGTAATTTATTTTGTGTAGTGTATCTAACATTTAGAAAAACAGCTCATTACTTCCTAATTTAAATCCATTGAAGTCAATTAAAGTAATGTATAGTATTCATAGTAAAATACGATTTATGAATCAAATTAAAATGTAAAAAATAATGAACATATTTATTGATGTAAACCATCAGATTTATAGTGTACCAGATGGCTTAGGCAACCACACTTACTGCTTACACACCCTACGATTCACCGAATTACCTGTAACCTTTTAACTTAAATTCATTGGAAGAATATAAGGAAAAAGTCACAATAAACTTTCATTCAATGGTTAGTCATGAAGTGAACCACAGGGGTCAACGATCACTTAGGATCCACTTCTTAGTGGAACAAAGAAACATGTGCTTAAAGTAGAACATCCCATGTTCATAATTATTTCCATGGTGGAAACCTGTTTTCTATCAGGTTACATATCGTGTTTGCAACATTACAGCTGTGTACATAGCAATGTACAATAATCGTGCAGCTAACTTCAAGTCATTTGAAATATCATTGCACTATATTAAACTAACTCTAGAATTCCTGTTAAATCTACAATACAAAATAATCAAGCAAAATCACTAATGCAGCACGACTTGACTCCAAAATGTCCCAAAGTTGAAAAGCTAGAACTCTACGTAAAATTATTATTCAAGTATTTAATTTCTTACAATTTTTATTTTTTTATTCCCACTTGATAATAAACCAATTTGCTATTTGCTTTGAAACATGACTAATTTTGTTAGAATCCAAAGAAGGAAAAATGCTGCTTTGCAAGATAATCAAGCAACATTAGCAGTCGAACGAAATTACAGCTACTAAAGAGAACAGACTTATATTAATAGACAAAACAAGTCTTTATTGTACTATATGTACATCTATGCAGCCATATAAATGTGATGAGGAAAAAAATTTGCCTGCATTCACTTGTTCACCACAGGGCATAATGATTACGTAAGATGTATGGCATGTAAATATGGTGAATTTGTACAACGTAAACACGGGGAAGTCCAAAACATAAAAAATCACCAGTAATAAAATGCTTGTAATATCATGATACCCCACAGGGAAATAACATATTAATTGTAAACACCAAAGAATAATTAATATGCTACACTGATTATTTAACGTTCTTTCAATCTAGCCACTAAACTAAAAAAAAAATTAAGGATGAATATAATTTATGTTTAAATAATAAATCCAAGAAATATAACAAAAACAATGTAATAACATTTCCCATAAAACATATTTCAAGCAAGTCCAAGTTTTACGCATTCCCTGTGCAATCAACCTACTCTGAGCTAACATGCTCACTCACGCCAGATCCCTCGCGAGTGAGTATCTAGTAAACTCTCATTGCAGTTCCTTAAGCCCGCCGCACACGGTACAATATTACTTACAATATTGTAAGCTAGGAGTCGTACTGGCTCTACTACTAGTTTCTTCACTCGAATTCAAACTGTATACTATTAGCTGTACGAGCTGGGCTACTGGTTTTGCGTAATAGACTGCGTCCTATTTTCGTTGCTTGGTGTGTTCCAATATTTAAGGAGTGGCCAATCAGAACTCATGAAAACAGCATGAGGGGTTGTCTACACTTTTAAGCACGCATGTCGTGATAAACATGGACGGAAAGAAGTGGAATAGTGACCAACTCCTCGTTTTAATAAATGCATACAAAGAAGAGCCTTGTTTGTATGCAGTAAAAAATGTGAATTATCATAATAAAAATTTGTTGTGGAGAATATTCTCTTAACAAAACTAGTAAGGCAGCTAGAATCGTGTGCAGCAGAAACTTGTAGCGCACCTAGTGTTTCAGCTTGTAGCCTACACAGAAACTAGTAAGCATTCTAGTTAAGCAAACTAGTAGAAAATATTGTACCATGTGTGGTGGGCTTTACTTCTTTGTCAATAAATGTCTCTTGAGCTGCATCCAAATCCTAGCCAAATGGCTCTACTAAAAGTGCATCGTTGTGGACGCAGCCATCTTTGCATTGCTTCCGAATCCTCACAAGTGATGCCGATGCAACCTTACATGCGTCCACCGAACCAATATTTCTAGGGATGCGACACATCCACTGATGCGTCCCTACAACCATTAGCTTTGGAACTGTTATATTTTGTTTGTATCACATACCTAACTTCAGATTTTTTGCACAATACTTTTTTTAAATGTTATAAGCGTTAAGTGATAACTCAAATAGAAACAAATAAAGATGATAAATAAATATTATCAAAAGGAAAACTTTAACTTTAAGGAATATTACATGCTCATTGTATTTTTTTTTTGTAATTTGAGATTTATAACAAAATTTTTTATTGTGACAGCTAAACTTTGTTACATCTAAGCTACATTAATATTTTTTTAATGGTTCTTGTTATTTACGTTTTGCTGAATATTCATAGACATTACAACTCAAAATGGCTATGTACTCATTAGTACAACCAACTGTCAACAGTTTGTGATAGCAGTAAAAGTATTTGGATACTATCCTTCCCTTGGAAGTGCATCCTTTACATTTGCTAAGCTAAGCACTTTTCCATAAAAATTATAATTAATGATCCAAACAGCTTTTTTTATCATTATGTAAGAGGGTGTTGTGATACTTCAAGTAGTTTATTGGTAAGTAACCACTTTAAAGAGTGGTTAGTTTAGGTACATTAAAAACAGTATAAAATTGTGAGAAAGGTTGGTTAGGTTAGTTGCTAATTGATCCGTATCACTTATCCAAGTTTAACCCTATAGCCTGATGGCATGTAAATATTGATTCTGTGGTACACAATGCTTGCTGTATTAATTTAGTACGCCGAAAGAGCCTATACTTAAAAACTTGCCTAATAACAATGAATATTGATCATTATGGTAAATACAATATGATTTTCTTTTTATTCAACTTAAGGTCATAATTAGTTAGAATACAAGATTCTTATCCAAATGTTCAAACAATTTTACTGTGTTTTTAATGTACCTAAACAACCATTGGATATATTTTAAAAAAATTGCTAACCTAACTCACTGTTCACACTATTACAATGTATCTTATTGCTAACCTAACCAAACGTTCTCTCAATATAACAGTAACATTAAACCTAAACTAACCACACATTAAAATTGCAGACTAATTGAAGTATCAAAATGCCCTCTTAAGAGAATAGCTGTGAAAAAGGTCAGGATGTAAAAAATATTGTTTCCCCCTCAGAAAACTCTCCTTCAGAAAAAACCTATTTCACAAATGAATAACAGGCATTTAAAAATGCTTTTCTATAACCCTTGTATACCTGTCCCAAGAGTCAACACAGTTCCATCAGGCGGATCAGCATTGTGCACACTACTGGCCATTATGACGGTAATTCTGCAGACGCTGCTTCTGGGAAAGAACGTTAATAATAACTTAACCAAGGTTGGTTAGGTCAGCTCACTAATAATACATAAAAACTTTTAAATTATTAACAATGTTTTCACGTAAAATCAATGATTTTAGGCAAAAATATATTTCTTTCTATTTAGTTACTATTCACCTTTTCCACCACAAACTGCTTCTTACAATTGTGTTAATATAATAAATGTAGCTGACCTAACATAACCAACCATTCACTTTGTCATACCTGTATTACCCGGAAACCTGTATCTGCAGAATTACCTTCTCACCACAGGCAGATTTAATTTTGTTGTGGCATGGGAAACAGAGGATCGACACAGCAGTCAACAGGCACATCACACAATGAGCCAATGGCTAGAGTACAGGGGAAGAGGCCATGGGTAGAAGCTACAACAGATGATTTGAAGGATGACAGAAAAAGGAAGGCACTTCAAAACGAGGTCTGGATGGAAGTGGAACCAGCTTAAGAAATAAGTGCTAGAAGTGAAAATGTGCCAATTTATAAGATTGAGGAGTGTGACAGAATAAACCACCTTGCCACAAACTTCATGCCCAACTGCAATAACAATTATAATAATAAAATACTTGATTTTCTTAATTTCAAAAGACCTTAGAGGTAACAAGGAAAACTAATTATATTAAATGCGGTAACCTTTAACAGCTAACCTCTAAATATTAAAAAAAAAAAACTTTAACTTTGAGAAATTTGATCTTTACCAGGAATAATTTTAAGTTTTTCATTTAAAACGAATTAAAAATTATGGTTAACTAATAATGTTATAATAGAGTATTTATAAAACTAGTATCCTCCTACCAAGCAAAACAAATTACAGGAATGTATCCTACAATATGACTGCATGTAAAAATAAATCACAGCAAAATAGAACATATTTCTAATGCACCTGTCATAAGGTGCACACAGTAACTTATTAGCTATACGACAATATTTCATAAATAAAAAACCATACAAGTCTCACAAAAAAATTAAATAAATAGGGAAAGGAAATAACTGCTAAGTGACAGAATAACCCCGACTTGATTTTCAGCCGTCCCACCCAATTACGAACAGATATGTGAGAAACATGGCGGTACCCGGCACACAGTACTGCACACGGGTATAATGCATCACTTTGCACACATTTGACAACCTCGTTAAATAACAAAATATTATAGCTAGTTATTCTTACCATTTCCTTCAAGCAAAGCCACCACTGAAAGTCTTGACAGCTTGTAACTACACGCTTTAAACCACACACCACAAGCAGACAAGTCCAATAACTCCACTCGCCAAAAGCCGCGAACACCACCGACGACGACACGACAATGGACTAACGAGAGAGCGCTGCGCCCTCTATAAATGTATCAATGCGCGCTAATTTGTTATCATGCTAGCTGACTTCCTATTGGCTGAAAGGTCCACTTCCAACGATAACGTTGAGAGTGGTACCAATACGGTAGAATGACTTAACAAAATATTAACAAAAAATAATCTTTAAATATCTATCAGAAACATAACTATTTTAAAACAAGAAAATTCTGGAACATCAACGACGAATAATAAATGTATAAATAAGACCTAAAGTTGGAAATAAAAAATAAAGATTTACTTGGAACTATTTCGTAAATGTTACCGTTTCCTTTCAAGATATCAGTCAACTTTTAACAGGAATTTAAATACGCGAATATTGGACAATTTCCCCGAAACGTGTGTTGTGGGTAACCCTCAATACTACAAAAGGAAATTTAACAAATTTAATATCTAGAATGCGTAAACACTGAACCTATGTACAGGTAAACAAGATAGCACGGATTATATAAACCAATCAAAAATTAGAGGAAGACATTGCCTTATATGGTAATGGCAGCCTACTTTACCTAATTTAACCATACACTCAATTCAACGTTGTGAATTCCAAAAGGGAATGAAAAAAGACGTTACATATGGCAACAATTCATTTACAAATAATTAAAGATGCTGAAATAAAAACTTTACTCACAAAAATTTGTAGACCACATAAATACAACAAACAATATTTTCGGGAATACATATTTTCACATTGCTGTAATTTAATAGCTTTAATTAACATGGACCTCAAAATTAAACTAACCTTTCTTTGTAAGTGAAAATGTAAAAATGTAAAAATTAAGTAAGGTTCGTGATTTCATAGTTCCTTAGCAAATACCGTAAACAATTTTTCACTGAGCTCATTGTGACAATGTTTTTTACACGTCCACTTCGGCGAATGATAATTAATATAAAAACAGACCTTAAAATGAGTTTAAATGTACAGCGAGAGTTGTGTCAAAATAGATGGAATAAAATTTTTTAAAAAAATTAGATGCTTTTTCTAGTCTTCTGCAAACCGATTAGTCAAGAGACAGTCTCATATGTTTGAGCGTTTAAATTGTGCAAAACTTAATTATTTCTATTTACTGAAAAAAAAAACGCCTCAGTTTTAGGCAGTACCCAACAATTATAAAATGCGCGTAATTATAGGCGGAAAACGTAAGAAGACAAAAAGGGAAGACACTAAAACTACTGTGCCATATAAATAATACATTCGTTTGTGTCCATAAACAAATTGTGTATATATTGGGAATACCATACTATAAACGGCAATTATCTGATGACAGCTACAAACCAAAAATAAATATATTTAACATAATTTGCTAGCCAACGATTTTGTTTGTAGTGCACGTATTCTATGTTAGCACACCCGTAGAGTGAAAATACGAAGAAAGCTATTTAGGGAAACATGCCATGTCGCACTTAACACAAATTATTTTTACATGACACGAAGTTATGAATTTATAGACTAAGAATAAGAAATTGTAAAAATCACAAGTTTTCACAAATTCTTATTGTTATTATTATTTTTTTAATTTTATTCTCTAGTCATAAACTACCTAAATAGCTTACACAGCAGTGACATATCAGCATAAAATATTTCACTATAATTTATTTGTATACTTGTTATCAGCAAAAGTTATTATATTTTCAAAATATTATATAGGTAGTTTAAAAAATGTTGCTGACTTTCAAATTTACAACTAGGTTTATTTTAAAAAATTTGAATGAAAGTCAGTATGATAAAAGAAAACACATAATTAAACAATCCAGTTTATTTAATTTTCTGGCATATATTACAATCATCCTCAAACAGGGCATTTCGGTATATCAAGTAGTGTACCAGTAGTTTACCACATTATCAAATGGTAAGATCAGGTTTTACATATTAAAAATTCTGTTATTGACGCCAGCCGCCGGTGCTCCCTCTGGGTAGAACAGGCCGTTACGTCCCAACAACACATAGGTACTCGTAAGTGCAACGAACACGTCCGTGCTTGATGTCCGCTGTGTGAGTTAAGTGCACCGCGACGAACAGCAAGTCGACTACAGCGCCCGGTCGTGTGTGGCTATACGCTAGTGTGTAATTAAATAAGTAATTCCTATTTTCAGAAACTAAAATAATAACAATTCAAAGATACTGAAGTAATATGAGAATTATGTGCAATTGTAAAATAATCATGTAATAACACAAAATTTAACAACTAAGTCCAAAACTGTGACGCCGACCGCCAATGCTCCTCTATGTCGCATAGACCACTATGCCTCATCAACGTCTCACAAAGGCGTGTGCACCGAATGTGCTCGTGCACGCAACAAAGTGTAGTTCGTGCAACGAGGCGAACGCCAGGCAACGAGTGCTACGTCGGCGGAAGGATCCGGCCTGGTGTGGCATATCCCTCCGCCGAACTACAACAAATGTATATTTTTCCACAGGTTTTTATTAGACATTATTTTCATCAATTAATATTTCAGTCCTTTCAAAATCATGTTTCACTATGCGCCTTGTCCCGAACCTGGCCGGTTCAGTTTCCCGCGAAATTCACACGTTTCCGCGGGAGGGCTGGCGGGGGGAAGGGAGGTCGCGCGCGGCGATAGAGTCAGTGTCCTTCAGGAGCTCGAGGAGGCCGGCAGCCTTCGCACGGCGCGGAACCATGAACTCTTGCTTTCGCCGACATGTAGTTTCAATAGTATTATTTCTTCTTAATCTTTTACGTACAGTTCCGCGGTCGGCCTCAATTTACCATTAGGTATTTCACTTAATTAAATCAGTGCTCCAAGATGAGTGTTCAACGTATTACGTAAGTACTGTGGGAAGTTTACAAGACGTTACGTCGGCGCTTCACGCCCCAACTTAGCTTACCGGCTAATCCGCACGGGGCAGCCAGAAGGCGACACGTGCCACCGAACATACTAACGAATCAGTCTCTGGGACATGTCTAGGAGTCACGTAGAGTTGCCGGAGACACAGACCTACGTGCCACTAGCCCAGTATAATAAGTGCTGTGTAATAGGAAAGTGTTTCTTCGTCAACGTATAATTTGTCATGTTAGAGTTTAATTGTAACTGCCGCACGGTATCGTGCCACCAAACGTACTATCGAATCAGTCCTTGGGACACATCTAGGAATCACGTAGAGTCGCCGGAGACACGGGCCTACGTGCCGATAGCCCAGTATAATAAGTATCGTGTAATAGTGAATTGTTTCGTTCGTCAAGGTATAATTTGTCATGTTAGAGTTTATTTTGTAACTGCCGCATCGTATGTAAAAGTACGTCCTTCACGCGCATTAAAATCGTGAGCCGCCACTGAGGAAGTGGGCTGCGCGTGTGACTAGTCGATCTGGGACAACCGGTACGGCCAGAACGGGCAGCACTATGTATAGGGCTGTGCCGTAATAAATTCATCACATATCCTCCAGAAACTTTGTGTTCTTCTTCAGGTGTCCCGAGTGGTCATAACAGCTCGGGGGGCCCTACTGCGTTAACCCCTACCTCTAACCACAAGGCCGAACCCTCCCTGAGATCTTGAACCCAAACCAAAATCACGTAAAAATAATAGGAGGTAGTGGGGACGGCATCAACTGGTTGTGGCTGTTTTCCCGCACTAAACGCGTTTTGGCGCGAGGTCGCGTGGCGCTCTAGTGCCAGTTGCCGCCGGGAACTCACAGAGGTCGGTCGCTCTGTGAACGCAGAGCCTACAGTTTCCGTGCCACTTTTCCAGTTCATCGCCATAGTCGTAAATTTGTAAGCCTACTGCGGTGATAGTAAGCCTCTTGGGGACTTAGAAAGAGAACATGTATTATAACACAGGGCAACAAGAAAAATAATTGGTGCCTAGGATTTTGGAATTGATTTTAGCTATATTTGGGGTGCTGAAGATAAATTTAAGCCAGCCGATAGTGCGCCTCTTAGTCGCACAGGCCGCGATGCCTCTCCGACGCCTCTCAAAGCCGTGTGCCACGAACACGCCCGCGCGTGCAACATGGTGCAACGAGTGTGAGTGCACCGAACGACCCGCAGCTAGCACCACTACCGGCCACCTCGGCGGAAGCACTCCGCCGGATGTGGCAATGTGCTTCCGCCGGACTATAGCATTTAAGGGCACATGTTTTCTCTCACAGACATAAACTATGTAAGGTATATTTCATCAAATGTTTTTATTTGGTAATGCAATTGTTCAACGTGCGAATAGGTCCTAAACTTGGCCGCGTCTGTTTCCCGCGCGCTGCGCTTCTGGCGCGCAATTGGCAGGCCTGCTGTAGCGCTGTGCTACACGAGCGAGTCAGTATCCACCGGGAGTTCGGAGAGGCTGGTCGTCTTCGCGCCAATTCCGCAACCTCATCTAGATCGTGAGTTACAACACCACTGGCCGTGCATCACCGCGCAGGTCTTAGCAGCAACGTCCTCCACGTACTGTTCTCTCAAAACTCCCCCTCTCTCCATTATAAGCGGGGTCATCGCCGAACAGCCGTACACGCGCAGAGCTCTCTAACCCGAACAGTCGCGGCCAGGGGATGGATAGCACCATGTAGAGGTTGATGTGTAATAAAAACCACACTTCACGTAGCGGAGTGTATCATTTGTAGTGTAAGGCGTCTTGGGTGGCCTAAACAGCCCAAGGATCACCTCTACGGACACGCCCCTGCCTCCCGCCACTTGGCCGAACCCAAACCCCGAGACCCATTCCGCAAAAACTTGATAGCTTTGACGGGGAGGCAGCCGGACCGGTGTCAAAATATTAAATTAGTTTTTGTCTATTAGCTCTACTTTTTAAATAAGTGTGAAAAAAGAAGTAAAACTGCCTGCTTGACTCAAGTTACTTCGTCACAAGGATACCCCAAGCTAGGAATTCCCACTTCGTCACTGGGATACCCCAGGATGGAAATTCCATCTTTCATTTCAATGTTTAAACTAAATTTGAGGTCAGTTTGTGAGTTTTAGCCATGAATAGATCTAAATTGATAAAAAAAAATATTAGTTCCAGTAGAAGACGTGTAAATCATCCTGATGTGTTCTGCCTCATATGTGGAGAATAAACATTAAAAGATAACAGAAAGACTGCAAGTGAACTTGTAAAGAGAGCTTATCATGGACACTTCGGTGTTAAACTCGGTAATCAGGATAATTCCTGGGCACCGCATCAGGTTTATTAAACATGTACAGAACATTTACGCCAGTGGACTAGTGGAAAAAGAAAAAGTTTGACATTCGGTGTACCGATGGTTTGTAGAGCACCCAAAAACCACATTGATTTCTGTCTAGTAAAAAAATTACTGGAATCAATCAAAACAACCGAAGCAAGTGGACTTATCCTGATTTAGACTCTGCAAGATGCCCGGTCTCTCACTCAGAGGAAGTACCGGCTTCCAGAGCTTTCTGAGGATGAGTGCTTTAATTATAACCACCCTTCTGATACTAATGAAGGTGACGGTGATTATGAGGGGATATCAACAAATCCTCAACATTTCAACCAGGATGAGTTAAAGGACCTCGTCAGAGATCTTAACATGTTAAAAGAAGCTTCTGAATTGCTGGCTTCCAGGTTGAAGGGGAAAAAATTATGAACAAGAAACCAAAATCACTTTCTACCGTACAAGAGAAAATGGTCTGCTACTATTCTTCTTTCAAGAAAAAAATCTTGCATTTTGTCATGATATTAGAGCAACCCTGTAAAAAAATAGTCTTCCTGAATATTTATTAGATGATTGGCGCCTATTTATTGATAGCTCAAAGCGAAGCTTGAAATGTGTTCTTCTACACAATGGGAACAAAAATGGTTCAGTCCCATTTCCTCACTCAACGACATGAAAGTATTACATTGCGCCATAGCTTTGGTCTTGGAGTAAAAAAGGTATCGTGAACATCAATGGTTGAAATGTATGGATTTAAAAATGGTAAAATTTATTTCGGACAGCAAAGTGGCCATACCAAATATCTTTGTTTCTTGTGCCTCTGGGATAGCAGATACAAAACACAACCACTGGGTTCGATAAGAGTGGTCTAAGAGAGAAGACATGGTCTTTAGAGGAAAAAGTTATTAATGAACCCTTAGTTGAACGAGAGAAAATCATCTTTCCTCCACTGCATATCAAGCTGGGCCTTATGAAGCAGTTTGTAAAGGCTCTTAATATGGACGAATCATGTTTGGCTTTATAGGGGATAAAATGCCACACTTGAGTGAGAAAAAAATATTAAAGCAGGAATATTTAACGACTCAGAAATAAGAAAATTCATTAAGGACCAAGCCATCATAAGTTCCATTAATGAGGCTGAGCGAACATTCTGAACTTCAATTGTTACAGTTTTCAGACATCTTCTGGGCAAACGAAAAACAGAAAACCTTATTGAACTGGTAAACGATATGCTTAAAAATTTTAAATCTCTTGGGTGTAACATAAGTATTAAGGTGCACTATTTACCCAGTCATCTGGAGCATTTTCCTGAAAATTTAGGAGATAGCAAGGTGTAAGATTTGATCTCAAGATATTAAAATTATGGAGAACCATTATCAAGGAAGATGGGATATGCACATTAAGGCAGATTATTGCTGGAGTTTAAAAAAGGGACTATTTCAAGATATATTTAAGAAATTCACGAAAAAGTAGTTCGATGTGTTGAATGACTAATTGGTTCCATCTTTGTATTTATTATAATATTTGTGTAGTTTAATAATAAGAATTTCATGTTTAGTTTTTAGATTTGAATCATGGATTTAACCTAAAAGAATGTAGAATGTACATTTCCCTAATACATTATATCTTGGAAATTTGAGTTCCTTGGCAAAAACTAATACCATATTTGCATTCTGGGCACCAAATTAATATTAAATCAGCTCTTAATACCGGGCTCCAAAACTATACTGTTTGCTTTAAGTTTACCAAGTGTAGCTTCCACTATCATAAAGTTTAATTTGGCACACCAAGACATTTGTTATGTCCCCAGTGTTTACGAAAGTGACTATCTACATGTGATACATGTGGGTCCATTATTATTGGGACACATTTCTATTCATTGAATTTCATTCCATTTTATGAATTTACTTTTACCAAATGCCATATACTGAGATATAAGATGTTTACTCATCAAAAACTGAAGTTTCTAATAATAACTTAAGAAAATCCCTAATTTTTGTTATGAACATCAACATAAGGAAGAACATAGTACTAGGCGATATTTTATATAAAAGCATAACTTGATCTATATCCTGAAACCAATTAATTTTGCAGGCACCTTAGGTCATTATTTTGTTTGTGACAAAACTAAATTTCTATTGTTTTTATGAGTTGTTCGTATTGTCAGAATATTTTGTGCACGATTCCAGAACAAAAAAATAATGAATTATGTTTTATCCTGGGAGAGAAATCTCTTTTTATTTATGTTATTTGGATGTCATATTGACTTTTTCTATTTTTCAAAATTTTATGAAGGAGATTTTAATTTTACTTACTGAAATCTAATGTTACGAAGCACCTTTTCTGTAATTTTTGGGTGGAACAATATGGCGGTGGCGTTGTTAAAAAGTGATCAACTACCTTACATCATGGTTTCTCTGGTCTCCTTACAATTCCCAACATCATAATAATAAATAATAATAATGTTTGGCCTGGTTAATGAATTGAACAATTATTATTTATAATGTTTTTTGTTAGGAGGCTTCCGCTATTTCTTAGAACCAAATAAATTGCTTAAAACACTCACCAATTTTCATTTTATCCCACTTAGTGCTGTTGGTGCTGCTGGCCAGGGATGCTAATTGGGGGGTTTCCCCCCAAATTAAGTGAGAACCAAAAGGTAATGGTTTTTTTTATGGGCTACATTTATTTAGGGGGATTCTATAGGGAAATTTTTTTAGTGGGTACATTATTTAAGAAATTTTCTGAGGGCTTGAGAAAAAGTGTATATCTTGAAAACTAAGTGAGAAAAGAACAGCAACACAAGTGACGATGTTGGCTGAATTTCGCACTACGACCAACAACTTGCTCAACTCACATAAGCCTAAGATTTTGTCAACAATCAAATGTATGCAGGCTTGTGTTTTTTTACTGTTTTACTTATTACAAATCATAAACAGGTCACCGTGTACTTTAAATAATTACTTATATCAATATAAACATTCAAAACTGTTACAAAAATCAATTTTCATCTAGTTTCAATAATCGTTGAACGTATTGTATCAGCTGTTGTGTGTCGTGCTGCGCCGCCCCCAGGTACTTGGCGCCCTAGGCGGTTGCCTAGTTCGCCTGTATGGACGCGCCGGCCCTGGATCACACACAGATTCAGCACACGTGCGCACAGAGGAAGAACTCTGGGGTGTACCACCAACCTTCGACACAGCTGCACGATGTTCCCCTAGAGGCTGCGAGAGCCACGCACCTGCCGTAACACTTCGCAAGTGGACAGGGGCGCAACAACTAAATTTCCAAAGGGGGGACAATATACCTTTTTATAAAGAATCATCGATCCCCCCTATTGAAGCGAGGGGTCCGGGGGTCCTCCCCCGGGAAGATTGGCATTTCAAGGTAGAAAATGGTGCTATTTAAGCAGTTTTATTATCTAAAAATTGATTACACAGCACTTTCTTTGCCCCCGTTTGCCCCCACTTCAAGGTTTCAGAGGGGGGGCAAAATACCCTTGCGCCCCCCCCCCCCCCCTGTTGTTGCACCCCCGCAAGTGGAGGAAGGGTGGTACTTTAGCACATCAAAGAATACTTGCACGTTTGCGAGGTAAAGTTGTTCTTTATTCCGGCAAAGTAAAGTACTCGCATCCAGGGTCGAGAGGAACCCGAGAGCCAGAGGGCAAATAATTTTGACGGGCTCCCTCCCTATTACCTAATGTACAATTTTGGAAGTCAAACTTCTTTTGCTGAAGGGGCTACAACTTTCAAGCGTTACGAAAATTCCGATCGCATGAGGGGAATAGATTTGTGGTAGGGGAACAGGTAGAGGAGGAGACGGCAGGGGAGAGGTAGAAATGACGCAGCATACTTGCACACTTGCGCAATAGTGTAATTCAGTGCTAGCATACTTGCATTTTATTTTTATCTGCGACCTCAGCCAAAGATAATTGTTTCTCCTGTGCATAATAATATAAGCAAGAAGTTTCTCTTCTGTCACTCGTGGACTCCACGCACTTTTTTTTAAACCTAAAATTAAAAAAAAAGTAAAAGTGACATGCACGTATCACATAACTTTTAAGTGCCCACTGAATTGTAATAGCAATAGACTTGTAAGTAATGTTCATCCTATCAGGTTAATCTCATGCATTAAACATATATTTCAAAACTTAATTGAACCCCCTTCACGTGCCCAGGCTACGAGGAATTTCAATTAAATGTGTTGTTTTCTTACTCAAGATGTTTGAACAGAGTCTTAACGTAAAACATTTATGGTCGGAGCAGTGGAAGTAGAGTGGAGGGTTAAATGGTCTTAACTCCCATAACCAGCAGACTGACAATAAAGTACATAAGCACATATCTCCCGTTATGTGGTGTCGTATTTGTCATACAAAGTTCGATGGGAGGCATATAAAGATAAATGGTGTGACATATTTATCATCGAGTGTTATTCTATGCATTTATATTACGTAAAGTATATTTCCCTACACAATTTTGGTACACATTAAATAAATTAGTCTTCCTATTTAAGGAAACTAATTCTTCAGAATACGCAATTTCAAAGAACACGAGCATTTTTAGGAACACATTAGTTGTGCTAAGTGCGGGATTGGTGTACCACATTCACTGTAGTTGTCAGTGAAAAACCATTCAGGGCGGAATTCATAGTGGTAATATAAGCAATACTTGAAAAAAGTACTGCTTATATGCATGCTTAAGTATGGCATTAAATTCATAGTGAACAAAAAGAGCACTTCTTATTAGGACTACTTCAAGTAATACTTCACGAAGCACTGCGTCAAATAAGTACTGCTCAATACGAATTCACAGTCATGAAATAAGTTTGCCTTGTTTCGCAAGCATTCATAATCAAATAAGCCATGCTTATTCATTGATATAAGTAATACCTCATGAAGTGGGCTATCTAGGTGACTCAAGTACTGGTACGAATTTGTTTGTTGTAAGGAATAGGTTATGCAAGGTATTAATTCCGTTAATTTTTCCATATATTAAATTAAAATTGAAAGAGTAAACAAATTCAATTTGGGGAAAAGAAACGAAACAAATCGTTGCCGCTTAGTTTTGTAAACAATACAGGCTACGTACATAACCTCTTCTGCAGCTAGTGTGTTGTTTCGCTACCACGTGGTTAACTTCACCCGCTTATAGATAGAGCTGTAGCAAACCGTATGTATTCAGTACTGAGTGATGGGTGCGCCATCCCCAGTACCAAGTAACGAAACGTTACACACGAATGCATTTCGTTACTCGCATTTTTCGTGTTTTATGCATGCGCGCACATATTCGATGAATTTACGTTACAAAGAACGATGTTTGTTTATTTTAAGTAAAGTATAATTTGGAAATTCTTCGTCCAAGTTTTTTACTGTTTATTAAAGATATTGTGTGTGTAGACAAAGTTTGAGATTGGAACAGAAACAACGTAAGAAAGTATTTTTTTACAAATTAGAAATATGTATGTTTTTGTTTTTTATTATCACGTTTTTTCACTTTTTTTTGTTCTTATCTTAAAAGAGATAATATAATAAAGCTGCTCTAATGAGATTTAATTGTTTCTTGGTTAACAATAACTGTTATTTATCAAATATTGTTAATTGTTTATATTCTATTTATTATTATTTACGCGACGTCATACTGTACGCGTACGCAATACGACTCGATTTGTTGCTGCAACATAACATAACATGTTATGCGGTATCAGAAGTAACGTAACGATACAATAGTAACAAGTACTGATTGTTATAGTAACGAATACATACGGGTACACTTTTTTTCGTTACTTTTACACCTCTACTTATACATCACAGACACAAGATGGCCAACATAATTTAACTTCAAACAGGTAAATTATGTATTTACAGCGGTATATTTACTTGCGTTACGTTGGCACAAAATTTGTCCTTTACTTTTTGAGATACTTCATCAAGTACAGCATGGCCTATATAAGTAGTGCTTGTTCAAGTATTACTTCGTCAAGTATAGGTTTATGAATTCATTGCTGGAATAAGTACTACTTGAAGAATAAGCACTACTTTATAAAGTATTACTTATTTGCCAAACAAGCCTTTGACTATGAATCCCGCCCTTAGAAATACCATTTGCCACAACTACTGTTGCAAAGAAGAGGCTGTAAAACAAAAAATAAATATAAACATATGTAGGAATTAAATTTTATTTCATATGTTTCTCTCTATGTACAGGTACTATGTTACAACAATTAAAAACAATAGTTTTTTTTATCAATCATTACCATATGATCTTAAAGTTTTGTTTTACAAGGAATACATCTCCCTTCCATCAGATGTTTCTAATACTGATGTTAGAAACTACTTAAATACATCATGCGAGACCCTAATGTATCAGTATGTCACTTGACAGTGGTAACAACACAATGCTGTAGATATGTTTACGCGATCACGATAGCAAAGAAAATGTGAACTAAGATCACCTCTGTGTTCAAACCTTCCGCAGAAGAAACTACTGCGCAGGAAATAAAAAAAAGAGTAGAAGTAAACTAACTTAAGTCAACTAAAGATAGCACTACATTGTTTTAAGTGGACATTCTGCCGGCTTTGTAACACACACTATGTTTCAACAACGGCAAAATTGAAATTGCATGACAAAATTTTATATGCAACTTTGTAAAAGATACACACAGAACAGACATGTTATAATTTATAGTTTTAAGAAAAAGCATTATTATATTCACTTCTGCTTGCAACAAAAAATTTAAATAATAAAAAACAACATAATTTATAGTTTTAACAAAAAGCAATATTATATTAACTTCTGATTGCAACAAAAAATTTAAATAATAAAAAAAAAAGCATAAGGTAAAAATTTGCAAAAATAGAAGACAACGTATAATTAAAGATCCATAAGGATGGCTATATCTGAATGAATATTAGATTAAAATTCCTTTTAGTAATTTTTTTCTAACTCTGTCACATTTTTATAGAATAAATCTAATCAAGCTGAGTCTGGTAGTTCATTTTCAACATGAGTAGACAGGGTAGTTCGATTAAACAGGTGAATTAAAAATGTTACATATTTTTTTTTAAAAAATTAGTATCAAAAAAGTATCCATCTCAAAATGTTATGGGTGGGGAGGGGGGGGGGGGGGGGGGGAAATCAAAAAATTTCCATACTAAGCTTGCAACACCAACAATCTATTAGAAGATAATGTTGCTACGATTGGAACAAATGTTTAAAAGGTTGTTTGTTTTCCGTTTGGAAAATTCAGGCCTATTTGTGAGCTGCTTAAAAATACTCTGGCCACTAAACATGTGGCAGTGACCTCAACAAGTTTGACACGTTTGAGTTGAATGGTAAACTTCCACCAGCAAGTGAGAAACTGGTTAAAAAATAACACAAAAAAAATAAATTATACTAAGTATATTTTTCCCAGAAAAAAAAAAAAAAAGGAGTTGGGGGGGGGGGGTGTGTGTGTTTGTGTGTGTGTATAAACATACAAATGCACACGAATATAAATGTTGCATCTTTGATAAGTGCAAAAATTTAGGCCCTCATTTACCCAAAACAAAAGTTAACTTCTACAAAACATTAACAGTGTGTTTAGCATTGGCTGTATTAACCATCCAATTAAATTAAATCATTTAAAAGAGTAAGGCCAGAAACGTTCAACACTGCTAATATATCACGAGAAAGGTTTTCACCAAGTTCCCTATTTGACGCAAGCAATTTTAACAATTTTCAAGACAAAATACCAGAACACGAGTTTTGTAATGGTAACTATTGAGTAAGATTAAACATATTTGCATTAACTAATTGCGTACACATTGCTAACACAAAGTCTCAGATTTAATACAAATAATCAGATACAAAACCATGCACATTTTCTACACATTAAAAAAAAAGTAGTGTAACTATCATTAAATTCACTTCTCATGCTGAAAACCAACTGACAACTATGGATTATGTTAGACTAAATACTGTAAACAGTAATCAAAATGTTTCAGTTTGTTTCCATACTTATTAAATTCATCTTCAGCATTTAAAGAAGTATTATGGATATGATGTAACAACACAAGATCATTGCTATCTTCAGACCTTTTAACAAAGATGCTCACAAATTTCATTGCTGTAACAGGGTGTTTCTTTACAATTTACACAAATTTAAAGCTTTCTTAATCTGCTATTATTGTTATTTCTCTAAACCAACCATCATAAAAATAATGCACTGTAATATACAGGCATGTATTCAATTCTCAATGTAAACAAAATATTTATAAATTAAAGTAACAAAATAACAAAATCAAAGAAAAAATGCATGACAATTTATACCATTTACTGGCTGATGAGACTACGTTAAGTTTAATATTTTCAACAAAAAAAAATACATTAAGGGAAACACTATTCATATATAGCTTATGAACTCAAAAGACAGTTCATGAAGTCTATTTCAACACTGGTATATGAGCCAATCAAACACATAGCAACATGTACATGATGAGTGGTTTTACTGTAATGATACAGGAAATTAAATTTTTTAATACACTAAGATTAAAACATACTATATAATATATATAAATATAAACTTTTAAACAACTTGTGAATTATATACCACGAAATGCATGAATCCGTTTAGACTATCATAGTTACCTTGTAATTTACAGGATAAATTTTATTTGAGTATAAAATACAATATGAATTGATTGAACAACCATGATACATGCCTTAAGGTATTGTAAATGTGTTAATTCAGTTTGTAAATAAATAGCAAATAATTTAGGCCAACAGCATAGACCGTTTCAACATGAAAGTCATTTTGCTTGCACAAAACTGCACTGCTCTCAAACAAAATAAAAATTAATCTAACCACTATATTAATTTTTTTTTTATCCCAGCAACATAATTACTTGACATCTGGCTAGTCTCAGCAAAAAACTATATAAATGAAAAATTTGTGTCAAAAACGGGGTATCTTAATTTTAGTACTGATAAATTTGGATACATAAAATTAACTATATATTCGTAAGATCTTATATAATGCTCTATACATCTATAATGTAGTTTACAGTACAAATATTACTTTAAGTTTCAGACTCACAAGTCTCAGCAGTACTCTACAAGCACAAAAATGTACAACTGAAAAATCGCACGTAGTATTACAAGTCCGACGCTATGCTGCAGCCAGTCGTGATTCCGCTAGGCACTAGGTAAAGGCATTTTATAAAAACTTTTATCTACCAGGTCTCTTTGCTGATTTCATCAATGCTCCTGTTACAATTTGGGGGGGAGAAAAAAAAATGTGGCAATAGTTAACAAAGTAAACAAAACCAGCACATTTAAACAGTTAACAAGAAATGAGTGCCTATTCCCTAATCATTTGATTCACTATACATCTATATATGCAGAAATTTAACACATTTATACAGAAAAAACCTTATTCTCAAACATTACAGCTCCGTACGAAACATTTTTTTGGCATTGAAAAATGCAAATATTAATTTACAAAATTAACTTTGATTGGAAATGATGTTATTCACAATAACTCATGTACATAATAAAAATAAATGTATGTATTTTTTCTTTATATTTCCATCCTTTCCGCGACGACGCGACGCGCAAACGGCGACCCTAAGTGCACGGGACGCAAACACACACACGCTTCGCCCCGCCGACGATCGCGACGAGTCTGGCCGCCGGCAGGCCCGGTCCTCGCGACTAGAACCCGCCACGGGGTGGGCGCCACTAGCACGGCTCCGGGGGCCGCTCGGCCGTGGGCTCGGGCTCGGGCTCACCGGCCTCCGTCGGGACTTCCGTCTCCCCCGAGAGCGCATCAACAAACACCTGCGGCAAGGGCAACAAGCATCTCTCCTTCAGGCACGCGCTCGACCCCACAAGTAAACAAATAAATGCATGAAATACCACGACACAGGATACCCGAAATAGTTTCTAAAAAAAAAAAAATCATCAGGAAAAACTTATGAACTCAAAAGAAAGCAAAAGGTCTTCAATACGGCACACTCCGGACCTCGGTCGCACCGTATCAGCGGTTTCGCCGATTACTGAACGCCAACGTGCACACTCTCAACAGGAATATCAAATGTGGAAAGCAACCTGCTAGAGAACACGAAAGACTGTACTAAATAGAACTCAGAGCAAACTAAACATGCCGGCAGCGTGGTAATGCGACTGGTGACGAGAGCCAACGGCCGGAATGTATCCCAAAAAGATATCAAAAAGAGTCAATGTGCCAAACCATAGAATGCTCGATTGATACGGACAAGATTTTATGGTTTTATTATTAGCTCCATTTCATTTTTAAAGCAGGAGATTTTGGTGTTTCTGTTTTTATTTTTACACAGTGTCTTTATTCATAAAATTAGTGTATTATTCAAACAATATGAAACTGAAATATTTGCCAATACTCATTTCATCAAAATAGTCTCATTCTGACATTAACATTAAATTCATTAGTAATGAGCACACCTAGAACACAACTATTCAAAAAAACATAAAAAGAATGGGTAAATTTGCGTGTTTGAAAAATTTTCCGACATTTAACGTACGCAAGATCAAACAACGCAATATTAATTTTTTTCCAATCCATTTAGTTCGCACATTTTGGTACACAACTCATGCTAAATAAATTATATTCAATGGATTTACAATAGGAAAATATTAAATTTTAATTTGAGTAATTTTTTTAAACTGCTGATTGACTTCATGCTTTCAGTTGTATTGATGTGCTTTGTGGTGGTATTTTGGTTCTATCGCAATTCACCACATAATCTTGTACCTCCTGTTTGAAGACCTTTCCCTGCACATGGTCTTGATTGCAACACTAGTAGACATGAGTCAATTAGACACATGCAAGTAGCAAGAATGTGAGTGATGACTTGATGAGTGATGAGTCAGACCTATCACGGGAGGGACACTACAACCATCTCACCGTTCCTGTTGTGAAACACAATTTTAAAATAACAAATAATAAATGTGGTTGTGGATGTAGCAATGGTCTTGGCTTTGCGTAGTTAGGGTATCTACAAATACCTGATGAACAAATGGCAGCATCTTTTCAAAATATTTTAATAAAAATTTTCTTACCACTTTTTATGACCCACAAATTATAAATATTGCACTGAAGGTAACACAAAATAGACCAAATATTCACTGGAACGTGTCAACATTTGTGTTGGAAAACTAAAACTTTTTCCGAGATACATTGTTTCCTCGAATTTTAAGTGGACAGTTAACCAATTATTTATATTTAATGTGGAACTATAAACTGAAGTGGGGAGTCAAAAAAACCAAAGACAAGTTGGCAAATGGCTGCTGGAAATTAAAGTTTCGGGTCTTCCAGCATAGTTCCTGATAGTTCCGGGACTTCATTGTGACTAGTCCATCTGTTTCGTTACTTATTGTGACCTGTACACAACCTGGTAGTGGTAGTTGTTTAATGGTGGTAGAGGTAGCATGTAATTAGTAGTGGATGAAGCTCAAAATTTGATTTTGAAGGAAACTTATGTGAATGTTGCCAAAAAAATTTCAAAGTTAAGTCTAAATGTAAATAATTTTTTTTTTAAATAGCACACTGAATAAATGCAAGTACAAAATTAACTTATCTATGAATCATGTTAGACTAAAAATTAGTCTATATAAAAAAAGGAACTTTATCACTTCAGTATGCAAAGTTCTCTCTCATTTGAACTAAAATATATGTACAGTATATTAGTGTATGTGTACAGACAATTGACATATGTGCATCATAAAGTCATGAACTAACAAGAGTATGATGGTAGCATATATAGCTAAAAATAAAACTTCTTACTGCAAAAATTTTTTTCTTTAAAAGTCTGGAGCAAATATTTATTTTAAAGTCGAAAATAAGTAATACTCGATCTGACTTAGTATTTTTGGGTCTCCCCCCCACTCCTATTCGTGATGTGGTGTGGTGGAAATGATGGTCATAGTGAGTTAACCATCAGAATGATAATGAAATTACATAAATCAATAAAATATGTATTTTAAAACAAATTTATTCAAACATTAATATATTTTTTATCAGTGTTTAAAAAAATGCACCTTGGCATGATGATAATTTTAAACATATTGCTTATCACATAACCTTAAATAATTCAAATGCAGAAAAAAAATATTTTTTGGAAAACAAACCAGCTCCTTTACACAGGACATAAAACACAAACAAATGTTGCAGTATACAGTTATATAACAGAGAGACAACTACGTTAATCACACTACATAACTTCATGGTCCATGCGCAAAACAGTAGTGTCTAAAATTACAAGCGTGCACATACACAAACTACGTAAAAAGTTGCAACTACTAACTGGGGGAGGGGGGGGGATGTAATACACACCTACACAGGTAGTTATTACTAGAGACTGGAAAAATTCGCGATGACCTGTAGGATAGACTCCATGATCCTCTATGCACGCGGGAAAATTACATTTGCTCATTGGCTACTGATTCGTGACACCTGTTACTAACTGGGACGCTAGTGATTCGATACTTCTTTTGTTAAAGGTTTTTCATTGGTCGAGTATCATTCAGATAAACTGTGGCCCAATCACTAATGCAGTAAAAAGGCAAACGTTTTTGGATTCTAGCCTATCACGAAATGAATCCGCGATTTTTTCCGGTCTCTAGTTATTACTCATTCACACACTGTTCCATAATTGCTACCGCTTCATGAAAGCTACCCTTTGATCACGTGAGACAGGCCGTACTTGGTTGTTACTGACTATCTTACCTTGTGCCGATTTTATTTTACCGGTAACGTAAACATACTTCAGTGATGTCCAGCCCGGCTGTAGGAATGGAGAAAATAGTGTTCTCAAGACAGTGTAATTTTACAGTGTGTTCATTTATCATAAATTATTAATATTTTAATGATAAAATGTAAAGTTTCCACATGGCAGGACTTCAAAATCGCTCTTGTCCCGGAGGTTTAGTGTGCGGTGTCATTTATAACGGAACAAACATTAATGGCAATCAAATATAATTTTAAAGGGAAGATGTCTGCCTGTTTTAAAAATGTTATAAATATAGAATTCATTATTTCCAGAGTAAAAGGAAATGTAAATTTATTCTGGGCCTTGCAATATTTTAGGGCTAAATCTGTAATCAATTATATCTTATACTTGAACTTCCAAATTATCTATTATATAGGCACATCTCATTTACTTGTCAACACGAAACAAGAATATATTATTTTGAATTCACATTTACATTATATTAGAGCCAAAATTTTCACACCGATGTAGAGTACATACAATGTGTGTTCCTAAGTAGGAGTGTGTAAGCTTGAAAAAATTTGGTTGTGCTCTGGTTTATACTAATAAAACCACGAAGACATCGCTTTGGTAGTGCTATCAGGGAAAATTTTTTTTGAGAGTTTTTCAGTACTTGTCAGAGATGTGCAACATCTAACTTCGGTAACGAGCAAAATCACGTGTTCTCATGTTGCAAATAAACTTATAAATAGGAAATTCAGGACAGCAAATTTAAGGTAGAATTCTTTAAAACAATGCCGAGCATGATTAATATACACAAATCGTGTTTTCAACTAAATTTATTTGACACGAATCACAAGCAGTTTCCGCAACCCACCACGAGAATCAGCTGCTGGAGCAGCTAATTCGACCATTGAATCATTTGATTTGCAGAATGAAAAAGGCTCTGATAAAAGCGAAAAACGCATTAAAAAAAAATACTAAACCCCAGATTGCGACATTATTTTTAACAAGAAATATTAGTAAAATGCAGCCCATATTGTTAAAAATCCATAAAACAGTTAACACTCTAACATTTCCCTTAGACTTTGTGAACTTTAGATCACGCCATTCACCACAGATGGCAGTACTACCATGGTTACTCATTTCCGTTCCGTGCTGCTTCCACAAATGACGTATACGGAGAGCTAAGATGCTGCACATAAAAAAAAAAAAAAAAAAAAAAAAAAAAAAATGGTTTGGCAAAGAAGAATAAAAAAAAATAAGGCTAGAAGCGCCACTGCACGGTAAGGGTAGCGTGTATGGATCCCGCCACCAGATTTGTCCCCTACCCCTCGTCGCCAGGAGACAGCCTCGCACTTACGTCAGTTGTGGTCTCTTCGTGCGCGTCTGTCGGGGCGAGCGGGGCGTCGAGTTCTCCCTCCCGGTCGCTCGCTAGGGACAACCTGCCCTCACCTGCTGGCACACACTCCGCGTCACACGCACGGCACACACACATGCGCTACAGCACGGCAGATGCACCTCGGCTCCCGGCGACAACTCGTGCAGTAGGGACTAGGGGTGTACCAATACGAGGTGGCTAGCAAACCTGCGGTGAAAATATTTCCAGCTTCCCAGGTTTCCCTGTCTATAAGTTGCCAATGCAATAACTAGGGCCATGAAAATTTCGCGAAAAGATCCCGAGAGTAGCTGGAAGTTAAAACACTGTAGCATCGTCTGTGTTTCGTGATTGGGTGAGTTACTTTGAGGTGCATGTCGATTGTTACAACAACCAATCACACTAATTCAGTGTGGAAGCAAACTCGTCCTTAGTGGCTTGTGCAAACAAGGCAACGACTTCTCTCGCAGACGGCCGCCAACCACAAGGAAGAAACCGCTGGTGTGGGTATACCTTGTTGCAGTCTAATAGGCGTTCAGATTTTTTCGCGAAAATTTCCTGCCCCTAGCAATAACTATTAAAAAAAATTCAATCTATAAATTGTGACTCATAGCAATTCACTATTGCATTAGGCAATTATCAAATATTTTTACCACTCTACTGTCAATAGCATTGAAGTTACTGGACATCGCTAAAGTGCTGATTTACTTACGGAAAAATATACTGGGAGGAAAAAAACTTTTTGTAACTCGTAACTAAGGGTTGGAAAGGGGGAAGAAAAATAAGCCACTGCTATATTTTTTGTAAACTTTCAGTTACTTCATTATTATAAAAACTCCCTGACTTTTCCCTGTTGCTAGTCACCCTGCAATATTAAAATACTGACAACAGAAAGCAATTACCCGATTGCCTGGTTTCATTACATGCAACACATTATACTTATTTACATCATTCACCTTACACAAGTAAAACTATGTAGAACTATGAAATAAAATTGTTTTGCAAAATCAAAGTCCTAATTCAAAAACAAATGTTTGAAGTATTCCTAAATTCTTCAGAACCTACCATTTATTCATTAGCAGTGAATGAAATGAAAGCTCAAAATCAAAATGGAATTTTAATTCAAATTTTGTTCTCGACATCTAGATTAAAAAATACATAAAGTATAACCCTATTATAATGTTCCTGCTTTTGTTTTCCTGTTTATAAAATCATATTATTAAATTCCCAAATAATGATTGCTTTATAAATTTCAATAAATTCATTTTTTTTTAAAAACTAACCATCCCATCTGTAAAGTTTAACTTTTTACTTTATGTGCATTTTTGTTAACAATAACTGCTATAATTTAAATGTAGATTGTTCAGATAGGATTGTAGGCAAAAACAAAATGTGTAAGTGTGCCAGAACACTAGCGCTACAAGTTAGTGCTGGCTGACACTTTGTATTCAATATTCGAAGGTACATTACGTTCACAGTTACGTGTCTGTTGGCACCCTTGTCTTGAAGGAAAAAAAATCACAACTCCTTCCATTCATTGCCATTCTAGTGTTTTTTCAGATGTAATCCTAAAATACTGTATTTTAGTTTGCCAAGTATTTTGCAATGAAAAAAAAAAGTATTAATTGCTAATAAGGATTTTAATAGATTTCTATTGCTGATAAAGTGTGTAATATATATTTCATTGCCATCACCACGAATCGTGAATCAATTTACAGAAATGAGAAAGTGTGTCTTTAAAGACAAATAAAATAGAAGCTGGAAGCACAATGAAGTTGAAAAGTTGTTGGCTTGGTTAAGCAAATTCGAGCATCGAGTGTATCCATCAGTGTTATTAAATTTAAATTTGTTTAGATAGCCTAATCCGTCAACTGGTAAGAAAGTACAACACTGACAAATGCTAAACTGATATTTCCTTATGTTTTTTTTCTTATGCCTGAAAAACATTATAACACTGTTCTACTGTAGTTTTTAAGTTCATTGCTGCCCGTATTTAGACAATCGGAATGAATTCACATTCAAATTGGTACACCTCTAATAGAAATCTAGCTACTAGAACATGAGAGATCAGTATGGTACACAATGTGGTCAGGTTATTTACACACAACATGCTTACTTATCATGGTATTGATCCGCTTAAATTTTCACGAAACGCTAGGTTCCAATATAAATTAAAAAGGTTCCAAGGCATGGACGTGGGCTAAAACTTCATAAAATTTGATGATTTCATAAATTATTTCACACTCAACGGTAATGAAAGCTTACACTTAAAAAACGATGAGAGCATTTTATGAGGGAGTTAAGTGAGTGTGAAGAAGCTATACAAGAAGACATGCTTAGCTCAGAAACAAGGACTCGGTAGTTGTGGAAGGAGTTTTAGTCAAAACCTCAATAACTCAAACATGAAGGGACCATAATTTTGTCACTGCAATAATGAGGTTCGTAATAACCAAACTGTTACAAGATTTAATCTCAATTTTTTGTAATTTCTACATAAAAATCTAATCAAAGTTTAAACTTGAAAACAATTTTATGATGACTACAACTGTGGCCCAGAAAAATATTTTCTACTGTTTCACACTTAAAGCTAAGGTTTAGAAATTACGTACAAAAAGACATACTACCAACAATTTGGAAAAAAAAAAAGGTTTTTCACAACCTACAAAGAACCAAAGTAATGGCATCTGTATAATTTTAGGTGAAACTTCACACTGTTTCTTTATATTAATATGAGACCTGTATTAACCATACTTTTGTATTAATGAGAGTTTTGTATTAACATGGTTTTTATTAATGAGTTTTCACTGTATAAACAAAACGGAGGTGATTGTTTAAACAATCCTGCTACAGTGAAATATCTTAAGTCACGTTCGGGACCACTCTATGCCAGATCAGTGATTTTGCCAGATTATTGAATGTGAATATTGTACTCGTGCCTATCTGTTTTATAATTAAAGAAAGTAATAATAAAAAAAATCTTGGATATTTGTGAATAGATATGAACATTTGTGAGTAAAATCACTTACAAATTAATGCAAGTCAAACACACAAAAACATAACTATTTAACTTTCATTAACAGACATTTCTCGCTGTTTAATAGTATTAAGTAATTTTTCACAAATTTGTGAGTTCTGAGTTTTTGGGGTCTCTAATCATCGTGCAATAACTTTTTAAGGCACAATAGATGATTTATCACCCTATGGCAAGCAAAATAAACATTAATAACCATATATATTTTAATTTTAAACTAGCCCAAATAACACTAATAAAATGTATTTACGTGCAAGAGCATCAATAATTCTATTTCTAAAATTACTATTGTACAAAATTATAATTAGCACACCTTCCTTTTGTTACATTAATATTTACTACAAACATTTACAAACTACAAAAAAGACATGCAATACAAGCTTTTTAAAAGTATCACACAACACAACTTACCCTTTGATTGCTGCCAGAGTGATTGTGGAATTTACAAGAAAACTTTGGAGGAAATAAAGTCTCCTAATCATTTAGTGGTGTTCCCGCAAGTAGTTGCGTAAGCAATAAATAATACACCTTAAAAAAATATTTTCTTTTGAAGCAACTTAACAGTTTTATGTACGGAAAGTTAACTTTTACATAAAAACTAAAAGCAGAATTGTACACTTAAGAGGCCAGATAAATATCCCCGCTGTATATATGAAATACAGAGATAAAAAAATTGATAAGGCCCCAAAAATAAACCAGAATAGTTAACCTTTTCCCAGGGCCGCTGAGGGAGGGGGGGGGGGGGGCAAAAGGGGCAAATGCCCAGGGGCCCAGGGGCCCAGTAGCCTTAGGGGCCCGGGCGCCCGGCTGGGAAGTGGAAAATAAATGGCTGGAAAAACATTTTCCCCCTGCTATTAAAACATCTTGTACTCATATATATATATATATAAAAGGTTTTGTGTGTTCCTAAAACTACAGTCGATAACCAATAACCTAACCGAGCAGTAGGTACTTGTAACATTCAGTTCACACCAAAATACTTTAGTAGTAGCAGAAATGGGATCGTTACAGGGACGTCGGAACAGGGGGGGCAGCAGAGGCGAGTCGCCCCCGTGCTGTTATGCATTGGGGGGGGGGGGGGGGGGGGGGGCGAAAGTAGCATTTCGCCCCCCTCCTTTTCCCAGAATAAATGTTTGGTCGTAGTAGTATTTTTCTCAACCAGTAGTTACAAACGTTGCATTGGTGATCACATTGATTAGAAAATCAAATTTATGATTGTCAATATACTGTAAAATGATTGCAAATTCCTAGATGGTATTTTATTGAAATTGTACTACATCTACTGTCAGAGTAGTATTTAATACATACTACGTCATCAAATTCTTGGAATGGTATATTTAATATTTTGGTTCGGAAACTCACTAAATAGCACAATTTTGCATCTGAAATTCCAAATTTTTTCGGGGGAGGGCCCCCCGACCCCCCACTCTATGACTGAGGTAAGTGTGATACATCTGTTCGTCCCCCCACTAATGAAAACGTTCCAACGTCCCTGGAACGTTATAAATAATTAATATGTATTACAAATTTTTCAATGTAATCAACGTGATTCAGTGTGTTTGATGTTTACGAAGTAATACAATTGATTATTACTTTACATTATTTTAATAATATTTACATTCAGAATAAATTATTATACTTATGTATTTTAAACACTCATATAACATGCAATTTCTGATTACCATTTAAGATTTTTTTTTTTTTTAGTAATACAGTAGAACCCGTTTATAGTGAACCCGCCTATAATGAATTCCCGTTTATTGTGAATTTCCGTCTCGGTCCCGGCAAAATGATGTGAGGTTATGTATTAATTTATTGGATATAGCGCACAACTTTTGTCAATGTTGATACGTTTTCCCGTATACCACGAACAAATTTTGCCGACATAATGCACATTTATCTCAAATATTTTCATATAATTACAAGTATTTTCAGAAAACGTCTATTCTGGATCACATTAACGTTTTTCTCCGCAATATGCTACTCGATTGTCCACTGTTCATATTATAAACAAGTCGTAATCTAGTGGCCTCGGTAGGCTACGTGTAGCCAGAAATGGTGCTCAGTTTGGTGAAAATAAAAAATAGTTTTCCCTGCATAGTTAAAGAATGGGCGAACGCGTGTACATTTAATAAGTTATCAAAATTAAACATAAATTACCGCCACACAAATACGTATGTACATTATAGCAACAAATTCAATATTTTTCAGCTCATTTTTATCGTTCACGTTTCGGACATTTTGATCGAGTAAGGTTCGTAAGACTACCACTAGATAGAACTCTGTGGACTAAATGTTTCCATAGAAAGTAAGAAATTTTCGTTCCAGCTTTAGCAACTGCGATACTAAATGATACGTAGTGATCTTTGATGCGCCAGATTCGTTATTTTTCGTTTATTTACTTTTGACGGTAAAAATAATTTTGTGTTATTAAGCTGCAAATGTGCTTCAATAAGAAATACGTACATAAAAAAGGGTGAAAAACGTAAGGCATTATCTGTGCGAGATAAACTGGACATTATTAAAAAGGTAGACTCCAACCCCACTGTCCCGCACGTGTTAATATCAAAGGAACTGGGAATTGCAACATCCACATTAAATACAAAATTAAACAAGCTGAACAATCTTCTTTCTCAAGCTGCGAATACGTCACAGAGTATTAAACGCCTGAAAAAAGGAAAATACGCCGATGTCGAAGAACCATTAATAGAAAGTTTGTACAGGTGTAGTGTATTAAAAATATCTGCATTTGCTCATAAAACTGTTGCTTTGAGTATTTTCATTCGTTTTTTTCTTGGCTTAGGCCTATGTGTAGTTAAGATAATGCTTTTGAGTATGTATTGCCAATATAAAAGTTTTCCCAGATATAAAGTTTCCCCTCTATAGTGAACATATAAACTACTCCCTTCAGATTCATTATAACAGGGTTCTACTGTATATACATCAAAATTAATTATTATTTGTATTTTGATGGGATTAACAATGTAAAAGTGCACTGAGATAATACATGCAAATGCTCTCTCTTTTTTTTTTTGCGTAGCTAGGAAATCGTTATGTATGTTCAAATGAAGGATGCAATTTTACGATACCATATATATTTATGGTATAGGCCTACGTAGTAGTGGTATGCAAAAAAAAAGGAAGGGGGCCTACTACCCCAGCTGCCCAGGGGCCCACAAATTCTCTCAGCGGCCCTGCCTTTTCCATTCTAAGAGAGCTTTACAAATTTGGTTGGTTAAGTATCGTATTGTTAATAGATGTCAATTGTATATTTCCAGTAATCACACTGCACACGTACTACAAGGTTTACTCTTTCAACCCAGCAATCGTTTTCATCCCATTCATTAAATGTCAATATCAAGAAAAATTGACTACCACTACCAGGTACAAAATGTTAACATTTCTGCTAACATTGCAATGTTTTTGAAGAACTTTGATGACTTACTTGACTTTGCTTTTACATGTTTTCTAAAAATTGAAAATTGCAATGTTTTGGGGAGTTTGGTAATATTTTAGACAATTTGTTACTTTTTTTTTATCGAGAGATTAATGACTTCCCTGAACCTACTCTACAAGGTGCGTATCTGAAGATAGGGACGATGACTTCCCTGAACCTACTCTACAAGATGTTTATCTGAAGATAGGGGCAATGACTTCCCTGAACCTACTCTACAAGGTGCGTGTCTGAAGATAGGGGCGATGACCTACTCTGCAAGGTGCGTATCTGGAGACAGGGGCGATGACTAGACATCTGCGAATTGTGATTTTTCAGTTCGAATTTTTTTTGAATCGAATTTCAAAAAAATTCACGAGTTTCGAATTTTTTTCGAATCAAATTTGGGAATATTTATTAAAATAACATAGATCATGAAAAATTTTTAACATACCACCTTTGAAAAACTTGTCACATAATTCACAGTTTAAATCAAGTAATTAAAATTAAAGTGAGACTATTTTGAAGAAGCACAACCAGATTCTCAAAAATTAAAAAAAAAAATAAAAAATTAAAAATTATATGTCTACAGCACTAACATAAATCACTTCGCAAATCATTTCAAATTTTCATGGAGAAAGGTGAGTTCATCGACATGGTGCGGTAACAACAATTCTCTGCGGCTGGTAACTATGTTGCCTGCTGTAGAGAAAACTCTCTCAATTGCCACCTTATTTAGCATGTTTGACGTTCAAGGATAAAAATATTAATAAAAATATCACAGCATAAGGAAGTGCCACAAAAGGAAAAAAAAAAAATTACCGTTTTTATCACGTAAGCATCGCACATTTTATTCTAAAATCAAGTTTATAATTAGGGCTGAGACCGTGGGTTCACTCTTAGCTGAGTTTTGAAATAAACGAACACCGTCGTATCACTGCGCCGCGTCAGCAAGTGATAGGCTGAATTCATCTTGCGCTCCAAGCACTAGTTGCAACACACAAACTTCAGTACAGTCAATGCTAATAAAATAACGGAGAAGTAATATAACAGGAAGCACCGTAGCACTTTGTTCAGTGTAGGTGGTTCATTTGCGAAGAAAAAACTATGCACTTTACGCCTAATAGCCGTCTTCACAAAATCATCACAAATTTTTGATAACAGGATACTCAAGTTTCCTTTTATTCCCGGGAGTTGGTTAATGTCCCAGTGTCCTGTAATTCTTTTCTTGCACGAGGCACACTGCTCTTCGAAACACTCGTAAATTCCGCAGTTAAACTCGCGACATTGTTCACACGACAATCCGGATATCTGTCTGAAAATGTTTTAAAAACATTCAACACAATAGTTTTCTATGCACTTTTCCAAGGCTTTCCGTTATGTGCTTTACAAAACCTTGACCGGCCATAACAAACCGTGCGCGCGCAAATCCGAAATACAACTGTTGCGCCGGGCATCAACTGTACATTGTACACACGGCGTCTGCTAACATAATTGTAAGTAAATACGTGCTGACACATTAAACTGTATTGGATATTAATGGTGAAACGCTATAATGCTATATAACAACAAATATTATAAAAAAGGCAGTGTAAAAATACTTTCAAATGGTATGTAACCAAGGGACTATTTCTTGCACACGAACAAAGTGCGCGGCGGCCGGCAGCCAATGAAAATGTTTGTTTTCAAGAGGCTTGTTTATTCCAGAACTCAGGTAAGAGTGAACGGAGAATACTATTACGCAAAAAAAAAAAAGTAAAGTAATCCATAAAAACAAAAACCTATTCATGGAAAGCACGTTTATTTAAAAAGTAGATTTTGCGAAAGCAAGCTAAATAATTTAAATTAATGAGTGATGCAATAAAACCATTTTATTCAACGTAAAAAAAACGGTAACAAGAACGTGATTTGTAACTATGTATACGTATAACGATCGTGCAGGTTTACTCGGTGACCCGCTCTGCAAGGTGCGTGTCTGGAGATAGGGGCGGTGACCCGCTCTGCAAGGTGCGTGTCTGGAGATAGGGGCGATGACCCGCTCTGCAAGGTGCGTGTCTGGAGATAGGGGCGATGACCCGCTCTGCAAGGTGTGTGTCTGGAGATAGGGGCGATGACCCGCTCTGCAAGGTGCGTGTCTGGAGATAGGGGCGATGACCCGCTCTGCAAGGTGCGTGTCTGGAGATAGGGGCGATGACCCGCTCTGCAAGGTGCGTGTCTGGAGATAAGGGCGATGACCCACTCTGCAAGGTGCATGTCTGGAGATAGGGGTGATGACCCGCTCTGCAAGGTGCGTGTCTGGAGATAGGGGCGATGACCCGCTCTGCAAGGTGCGTGTCTGGAGATAAGGGCGATGACCCACTCTGCAAGGTGCATGTCTGGAGATAGGGGTGATGACCCGCTCTGCAAGGTGCGTGTCTGGAGATAGGGCCGAAGACTCACTCTGCAAGGTGCATGTCTGGAGATAGGGGTGATGACCCACTCTGCAAGGTGCATGTCTGGAGATAGGGGTGATGACCCACTCTGCAAGGTGCGTGTATGGAGACAGGGGCGGTGGTAGGGACTCACCGGTGTCGTCCTCTCCGTCGCCGGGCGGGTCGCAGGAGCCGGCCTGCGAGAGGTAGCTGCTGGGACGCGACCCCGCGGGGCTGGGGGCGGCCGCCAGCTGGCTGCGTCGGTGGCTCTCGTGCATGACGTGCAGCTGCTCCCGGGACCTCTGCAGCTCCCGCCGCAGCCGCTCCCGCTCCTCGTCGCGGTCCCTCACCAGCTTCTGCGTCACCGCATCCGTCACCCGTCACGCCAACACCTCGTCACCCGTTTCCTCAACCTTCTAATACCACGGCTACTCTGAAGATAGCACCCGTTCGGTCATTAAAAATTAACCCTTTTTATCAAGAGTTTTAGTTTGCTACTTCACATTTTCACATAATCACCATTCAGTACCATGCAGGGGTGTAGCTAGGGGTGGGGGGGGGGGGGGGGTTAGGGGTTTAAACCCCACCCCTTAGCACCAAATCTTTAATTAATTTCTTATTCATCATAGAAATTTCATATTAAAATTAATAAAATTTTTACCATTTCAATATTTAAATTTAAGTACCGAAAACTGCTAAAATACCACCATTTTACACCTTAAAATCCAATTTTTCCCGGGGGAGGACATCCGGACCCCCCGCTTTAATTCGGAGGGGGGGAAGGGGGGGGGGGGAGGGCATGTTTAACACCCCCCATACACAAATCCTGGCTACGCCACTGGTTCCAAGCACTTTTCACAAAAAAATGCACCAGATTCTTTAACTAGTTGACAGAAGTAATTTTTGTAATTTTTGCTGTAAATTGTTGAACGCACGTTTCATTAAATCAACCAAAATTAAGCCTTTTTCGTAACAAAAAAAAAAAAAAAAAAAAAAAAAAAAAAAAAAAAAAAAGCCATAATTTTAAGTCTCGAGCAAGGAGATTGCTTCAATGTTTTCCGGAGATGCTTTCTAAACGTCTGTATGTACGCTACACGCATTGTATATTCAGTCAGTGATGCCTAAAGCCAAGGCGCCTCATTCTATTCCCAGGCGGCAAACTTCTATGCAGAATCTGGTGCAGCATTACAAACAGTGTTTGGAACAGAATGGCACCATTGTGAAAATGTGAAGTAGATATGTAGTAAACTAAAAAAAGTCAATAAAAACCTTTTTCTCACAAGTTTTTATTGATGACCAAACAGAGCTACTTCACAAATAGCCCTCGTACTTAACGTACTTAACAACTTAACCTTTCTCTCTCAATGTATTTATGCATGACTAGTCCTCGGAGTTGCCTGGGCTTTGTAAAGAGTGAAGAAGCTGTACTAAGAGATAAAGATTTTTTTTTAGTTAAATTATTTTTTGGCTTTTGACTCTTTTTCTAGGTTCCTCAAGCAATGTTCAAACGGTCTTTGCCCTGCAATGGTCAGCTAGGGTAGTACAGAAACTCGGTCACGTGCGAGAGAGACTGTATCCTAAGCTAAGAAATGATTTTTGGAATCAGCTTTAAACAATATTAAACAAACTTTAACACATTTTAATATAATATTTTTATGTGCAAACACCTGGAAGACATTAGGAGGTTGTAGTTTCATCCGTTCACCCGTCAAAAGTATGTACAAAGTTACCAAGCTTTAGACGGACGAGTGGGTGACGTTTTTCCAGTCCACCTTATCGGGTGCAGGTCACGTGATTGACAGGACGGAGGACGGACGGACGGGCTATTGTAATTCGAGGGGCGGCGGACGCACCAGCAAGTGGGTGAGCTGCTTGTTCAGCGCGCTGGAGATGTCCTGGAGCTTGTTCGCGGGGACCGCCGGCATCCTGCTCGCCCGGTTGCTCCGCGCCTCGGACGCCGCTGAGACGGCTTCCTCCTCTGTGACTTGCAGGACCTCGTTCAGCAGCGCGCTCAGCTGGTTGGCTACACACACGCACATGCACACACACACGCAACGTAAACAAACATTTTCAGAACCGACTGAACCAAGTTAAAAAAAAAATATGAGGGCTGTTTTTTTCCAACCACCGAAAGGCTATATAAAAAAAGTAAATGTACGTAACATAGTAATTCTACCACCAAAAGTACAGTAGGGTCTTACTTATTTTAATACATAAAAGCCAAAACTATCGAGGCATTTGTCATATCATAACACAAGCTTATCTATGCATGTTTTGAAGAAGTTAGCCGCCAGTGAATAGAGATAACAGGACAAGTGCCTTGATCTCCCGCTCCCTCACGACACCACTGTGAGGCGGGTGGACTAATTGTGCGGAGTATTGTGCCTCATTATTCATATTCTTGCGATAATTCTTGACGCGGGAGCCAGTGCGCCGCGCGATTAGTCCACCCGCCTCACAGCGGTGTCGTGAGGGAGCGGGAGATCAAGGCACTTGTCCTGTTATCTCTATTCACTGGCGGCTAACTTCTTCGAAACATGTATAGATAAGCTTGTGTTACGATATGACAAATGCCTCGATAGTTTTGGCTTTTATGTATTAAAATAAGTAAGACCCTACTGTACTTTTGGTGGTAGAATTACTATGTTACGTAAATTTCCTTTTTTTATATAGCCTTTCGGAGGTTGAAAAAAAAAACAGCCCTCGTACATACCTGCCAACTACAGTCAAACCTCTCTGAAACGACCCCTCACGGTTCCCAGGAATAGGGTCGTTATAGAAAGGGGGTCGTTATAGAAGGGGGGTCGTAATAGATGTTTTCCGAAATTTTCAGTTCATTTCAAAACCAAGAGAAATCCAGAAGGTAGCTTTCTTTGCCTTAACTGCGTACCACACTAGACACTCGCAAAAAGCTAAACGTAAACACGTTGCCACAAAAACCTTTATCTGCACCCTGCTGGCAAAGGGACGTGAAATGGGGGTTGTCAAGCGCTGACAGCGGTCGACAGGAAGTGGTATCTATTTTTAGATAAGCGCTGCCTACGGCAGTACAGCACTCGGCAAGAGAAACGCAGTAACACACTACTCACCACAAGAAACTTATTTTCTGTCCGATTTTCTTCGGATTTTCGGCAATTTTTCACGGTTCCTCGAAATCGGGTTGTAATACAGAGGTGGTCGCAATAAATGGGGTCGCAACAAAAAGGTTTTACTGTATTCAAACTCCCCAATAGACACAATGTGCACATCTCCTTCGCCCCAATTCACATGTAAAAAAATCATTTTCTATCAACATTTTCTCGAACCTTATTAACTTTCAGGGTAGCTAACTGTGATTAGCAATAGTCTTTATTTGTCATGCAACTGAAGCAAATTAAAAAATCTACCTTCAAATTATAGTGCTCAAGTTTCTTCAGCGCATGCTATGTTAAAATCACAATTACATACAGTACAAAAAAAACATGTTTATTAGAGATAGGCAGAGAGAAAATTTTGGGCAAAGTCAAGCAAGTAGGTAAAGCTCAACTCGACAGTCAAGTTTATTGTACTCGACAGGACAAGAGACTCTACAATGTTTTTAATACAACTCGATAGATATTTGACATGTGAAACGAGCATAATAAAATCACGTACCATTACATTATCATAGTTTTTTTTAAGTACTGTTAATTATATATAATTTCACTGTCCATAAACGTTAAAGCTTTTTTATTTGGCCATTCATGTTTCACAACACAGGAAAATACACCATTTTGAAGTGGCCGGTGTCTGCCATAGAATAGTAACATTGCAAACCAAATACGAAAGTAAAATATTTAGTCTGGAATTTACATCTAGAGCAGCATTCAATGGTAATCACTGTTCAGTTTGAACAAGAAAGTGCTTCACCATGTACAGTCATATCTTTGATTGAAGTTGCTTTTTACTTCACATATATACTTATGTTTATCTGTATATCCCTCTAAATTTCTCTCTCTTCTCGATATACCTATGTCTACATATCCCTCTGTAGTAACTCTGTAGCAATGAAAATATTAAAAAGCTAGTATTAACATATCTATCTTTTAACATGTCACAGGTGTGACATAGGTACGTAAAAACACGAGCGTATTCGAATGCAACGTCGCGTCAAAAATTTCAGAGCAATTGGTGAAGAACTTTCAGAGATTTAAGATTATGAACGAACAAAGATCTACTTTATTTATATACACAGATGAGTCATTGATGGTGACGGGGACGCACCACAACGCCTAATGTACAATAACGCCGAATGCCAAATTGACAAAACGCCGACAGCTAGAAAACTGCTGTGTACCACAACGCCGAAATACATTAACGCTGAAATATATCATTGAAGGAATGCCACAAAGGTTAGGTTAGGTAAGGTTAGCACACATTTTTCGGCGTTACTGTATTTCGGCGTAGTGGTAATTCGGCGTTGTGGTACACAGCAGTTTTCTAGCTGTCTGCGTTCTAGTCAATTTGGCATTCGGCGTTATGGTTTTCGGCGTTACTGTATTTCAGCGTAGTGGTAATTCGGCGTTGTGGTACACAGCAGTTTTCTAGCTGTCGGCGTTCTAGTCAATTTGGCATTCGGCGTTATTGTACGTTTGGCGTTGTGGTATCTCGGCGTTGCGGTGACGAGACGGGCGGGCGGGAGGAACGCACCTTGGTTCACCGCGGCCAGCACCAGCTCCGAGGCGTCCTTGTCCAAGGACGGCTCCCCCGCGAGGTCCGCGATGGTGTCGAACTCCTCCCGGGGCACGTGCAGGATCTCCGCCACGAGCTGCTGCTTCTCCTCCAGGGCCAGCCGGATCTCCTCGTCCTTCCGCCGGAGTTTCTCTGATCGCGACAACCACGCACGACTCAACCCTGACCATTCCACGCTCTTCCTGCAAACCTACACACACTACATTAAATTTTGAGCGTATTGCACAGTCAAGTCCCGTTAAATTTGAACCCAGTTATCTGAAAATCCAGCTAATCCAAACGTGTTAATGGCTCCGCCTACCCGGTCACACAGACGGTGCGCGGAGCTTCAGGAAAAACAACGCGATTTCAAAACTACTCAAGATATCCGAGTGGGGTATGTTTACGAAAAGCATTTAACGAGTTCGCTGAGGCCCGAAAAGTACTTTTAATTTTGGATCATGTTTTTAAACTGTATTTCTAGAAGAGTTAAAATGGCTAAAACGGATGTTTTCAGAGTAATTTTTAGGCGTCAAACAACCAGTACAGATTATTAAAAGCACTTAAGGGACTTGCATTACACCTTTATCTTTCATTGGCCATATAATGTTGCGGTCACCGCTAAAATTTCACAGTTATCCTGTGACGACGAGAAGACTACGCGTCAATTCAGAGCCTTGCGCTCAGAGGCGATACCGCGCTAGAAATACCATTGAGCGTCGCACTTATCATCCCGCCTCACTAACACACATACACCCCTGATGAGGCGGGCCCCTTAAGGATGAAAATTTGTTCTTGTGAATTTCAAAATTTATTTTTAATGTCCTGGCCCAATTATTAACTTTTTGTAGTGATGTATTTTAACTACACGCTGTTACATTACGGCATGTGGTAATAAATATATCGTAATTCCAAAGAGGTCCCTGCCCTAATTAGTACAGATCAGTAGGACTCTACTGTAAACTGTCACCAAATTATATGTACAAAATAAAACCAAAGCAAGCAGTTAATTATGCTTCCCATATTTAGCTGTAAACCCCAAGTTAAATTAAATACATATTCTGTTATCACTAAGCTTCCAATACATTTTTAATATTCATTAAAAATAATCCAAAACAATACTTTCAGAAAACCCTAGGTCATGATGGGTTTAGAAGCTACGTAATACAGGGCTCAATACAGCCTACCAAGTTACCTAGGCACCACATGTTTTTGTTCACACCTTTATTACATTCTATATAAGTAGGGGCAAGATTATACGGTGAATTACAATAAAACCAAAATAACACAGAAATGGAAGGCAATATACAGCATAAAACCAGACTGCAAGGCAAAACACAAAATGCAGTGAAATTCACAGTATGTATTAAAATATTGAATTTAAGTTCATAAATCTTGAGTTTAGAATTTAATTTTAAATTCTAAATTATTATTTAGCCTACTATGTAAAGGAAGTTATTTAGTTTCTATGAATGATTTTTTTTCAAAGTAAATTAAATAAATGCAGTCTATATAGTTGATACCATACAGACTAAACATTTTTTTTTATGATTTCTTGTTTTATATTGATAATATTGAAATAATAAGAGATGCAAAAAGTAAAACCATAGTTAAAACATATTTAGGCACCAGAAATTAACTTAAACCACGCAATTTAAGAATTGTTCAAGCAGTTGATCAAATGTGCATTTTAATTTTTAATGACTATAAAAACAAAATAACACTGTTGTTAATGGCAAAATTTGTGTGTTTAATAACACCATAAAATCTTGGCTCTACACACACAGTGACTTAGCGCTCATTATTCTTCCTGCCCTGAACTTATTGCATATAAGGCATTCCAGCTTATCTTAACACTAACTAATGAATTAGGCCGGGTTTACAAAATATTCAAGGAGCACAAAATGCAAAATGCTCAATAATGAAATAATCCTATACCTGTTTAGAAATTACACAATTCAAAAAAATGCAATGGAAGGATCAGTCAACTTTCAACTGCTTGTGTTTTGCTTGCGTTTATGATGGCCATAATTGAAGCGACATGTTCCCAAAAATTTTAAAGAAGCAGATGTGCACAGGTAATGATTCTCTTTTTATTATGTACATCATGTTTACACTAGTTAAACTTTTGCACACAGACAACGAAAATTGTTTTAATGATAAATATGACTTAACATAAAAGCTTGGGGTAGAAATTTGTTTTCTACTATTTTACAATTTTAAGTTATAGGGTTGGTAACGTCACGCGACTTGTGTAGTTTATAAACCTGGCCTTAAGTCCTTAGTTTATAAATCTGGCCTTAAGGTCCTCGGTGGCCAAGATAGATAGCAAGTCGTGCTCATGTTACAGTCATGCATCCGACCACAACATGACTAACACGTTTGGACAAAACTTTTATCTCGGAGGTCTTGTTGCCTGAGCATCCGAGCAAAACAGTAACACATAAAACCCTATCAAGAAACACACTTATAATTCTCGTTTAGTGCCACATTTCAGTCAAAAGGTGTATTAAAATGTAAAACTCTTATCTTAGAAAGGCTAAGTTTATGTTTAATGTGGTAATTTTGTTAAGGTGGATCCAGATATTTGTTAAGATCGGGAGGCCATGTACGACAGTAGTGTAGCCTACATTAATACATACCTGCCACCAACATTGAATATCTGTACACTGTTAATAATCAACTTTCTTCCTCACCATAAATCTTGAAAATGGCTGAAGGGGGAAATGGGGGGGGAGGGGGGGGGGCAGTCCAACCACACCCTCCCTCCCCCTTCCATGGATCAAGCCACCAATCACAATACTATTGAGATCAGCTGGAATGCACTGTTCAATGCGGGGTAGAGGGGTGAAGCATGTTAGATGTTAGCCCCTACAGTCCACTCAGGCATAACTCAACACTTTTTAAATTGACAAGTTTGAAAAAAAAAAATATATATATATATTGCAGGACACTTGAGGATGATAGAACGTGTTTGTAATCTGGAATAGGCTTATTTATGTTGCCAGCAAATCAATACAAGTAGTTCCTAGACTTTTGTAATTTAAAATTTTTTTTTGTGCATGAACCGATGACCTCAAACTGCTTCATTTGCATTTACATAGTTACATTAGAACAGGGGCGCAACAACCAAATTTCCAAAGTTGGGGGGGGGGGGGGGCAAGATACCTATTCATAAAGAATAATCATCGATATCCTCTATTGAAGCGGGGGGGGGGGGGGGGGGGGGGGGGTGTTCTCCCCCGGGAAAATTTTGTATTTCAAGGTGGAAAATGGTGCTATTTAAACAGTTTCATTATCTAAAAAATTGATTACACAGCACACTTTCTTTGCCCCCGTTTGCCCCCACTTCAAGGTTTCAGAGAGGTGGGATGGGGGGGGGGGGGGGGGGGGGGTCAAAATACCCTTCCCCCCCCTTCCTGTTGTTGCACCCCTGCGTTAGAACACACACGCTCGGGGAGAAGGGAGCTGACCGGTGACGATACGTGCGGTCGCAGAGCCTACGGCGCCAGCTTTGAACATATATACTGTATAGAAGTCGCGAGTGGATAGGATTTACTCTAAGTTTTTTCAGGAGCGCACGATGAGCAGCTCGGGAACTTCACCGCCTGCAGGGCGCTGCCGTAACGCCCTGCATCGTCTCGGGTTGTTTTTTGCACGTTAGAGCGCAGCACTGTCGCCCGCTGTCATTCCCCCGCAACCTCCCAATCCATCATTTCACTGCAGCTCAAGGTCGTTCAACGGCAGGGGGAAGGGGTGTTCGAAGAGTTCCGACACTTGTCCGCTAGGGACCACCACGAGTCGATGATGCCCTAGAGATGGTGGCAATTGCGGCGGTGTATTAACCAACTACCTCAAAACCGTATTGGAAATTTTAACATGGGCTGGCGACTTCTGTACAGTATATATATTCAAAGGCGCGAGTGGACCGCAGTCGGCGGCGCGTGGGGGGGGGGGGGGTTACCTATGGGGGTGAGGACGGGCTCGGCCGTGAGCACCGGCCGCTGGCACACCACCACCTCGGTGGGCTCTATGAGCGGGCTCTCCTCCGTCACTATGCGGCTGGGCTCGATGCGCCGCCGCAGAGACGGGGACAACAGGCCGTCACCTGGCAAAAAGCACCACCCCCCTTTAAGTTTCAGGTGAAACCAACACACTTACGATCAGGGAGGGGACTGTAGGATTCCCGGCGGGGGCCCGCGGGATTACGTTCATCATTCTCGTTTCGCAAGTTACGAGCCAGAGGCTTATGAATCCCAAGGGGGGGTCCCGGGATGCCTATGGGAATGGACATTTTTTAAAATTATTATTTATTTGTAATTTGTCACATGCCCACCAACAGTCGCAGACTTTAGTGGTGGGAACTACATGCAATAACAGGAACACAGTTATCACTACCAGTGTATGGACTCCCAACTCCGTCGGTACCATCGGTAAACTGACAAAACCTTTTTTACTTTAATTTTTTAATTTGCAACCTTTCAACCTCCCTATACTTGGTCAGTGAGCATATTTGGAAAATGCAGTCCCCGTTCTTTAATTCACCATTCTATGGTCCGACACAATTTTGCAATCCTGAACTGATCCGAGCCGCTCACGTTCGGAACTTCTCAGGCAGATTCAGGAGTTGGCTGACCTTGACAGCCAGGGCGCTGCCCTGCCCTGCCCACAATCTGACTTCCCTCAGCATTTTCTTGCCACACGGAAGCTTGTTACAACTCTTATTAAATACGTATCATTGTAGCTTTCGACTGATCCGTTTGGCACAGCGGATGTACTGTGGGTCTATTTCAGCTGTTTACAAAAATTCAAGTATAACTTAAGTCATTAAGTTTGCAAGTACATTTTCTTGAGTTTCATTAAATTACAATACAACAAAAATTAATATATGGCTACATCAAAATACAGACAGCGAGTCCCGATGTTATTTATCTTTAAGCAAGATTTTGTTTTCACAATAAAATGATTTGTGTCTCACGCATGTCATAAACTCGCATGAATTTTGGTGTAAATTTAGTACTTAAATGTAAAATTTAATTTCCTAAAAGAGATACTAAACAATTATTTTCCCACCCTTTAAACAATTATACTAGGGAATTACACCGCTATTACTCCAGAAAAAAAGTTAAATCAATGGGAACAAACACACTAAGGTGATTGATAGTTATGATCATTAAATAAGATATAATAAGCAAGACATACACATAGATTATAATTTAATTAACTAAACTACTCCCCAAACTTCTTGATGTACAAGCATGCTGAAAAATGATTACAATGCAAAATTATGTTGGTTATTGTTAATTCTATAACATGTTAAGGTAAAGGATATAAAATTATAAATTAATACTATTTACAAGTACATAAATCAATTACTACCACTGAAGCAAATTATATACTACTGCTAAAGCATCATTGAAGTGGTCTGATTACACACATAAATCCAGAAAATACTGAGAAAATGAAAATTAAAAAAAATCAGGATTGATGTAAAAAAAAAAGAAGCTGAAAAAGTTAATACAGTATGTCGTAGATTTCAAAATAACATTATAACAAAAATAATTTGATAGAGACAAGATGGAACAATAAACAGATCACTTCACAGCTTTAAATTACCCACGGCAGATTTGAAAATTTTTAATAAAGAGCTATAAACAAACAATGTATTTTACAAAATCTACTAGGTCACAAAAAATGAGAAAAAAAAAAAAAGAATCTTGGTTATATTAATAAACCACACAACACCAAACTTAAATTCAAAATTGAAATGCATAAAACTAATCTAGTCCGATAAATAGCAGCAAGGTATGTCAACGCAGCAATACTTTATGAATAAATTGCTAAAATGTGCAAATATTTACCAGCCAGCAAATATATTTCACTTGCATTATGAAATGAAAATAACTGGACGTTATTTACACCCACAAAAAAAAAAAAAAAAAAAAAAAATATATATATATATATAAGTTTGCAATGAGAAAATAAAGTTGTTCTCTTTGTCATAATGTTGGTTTTTACAATAACTCAAGAGTAAAATATCCAAGACAAGAGAAATGAACAAGATGTGAACAGTACAGCCCCCACTTACCCGGGCACACATAAGGTATGCGCGCCAACTTCAGAAGAAAACAAGCGGATTAAAAAAACAGCTCAAGATATCCGAGTGGTGCCTGTTTACGAAAAAAAGTTTAAAAACAATCTGAGGGCGGATGAGTAGTAGTTTCCTTATTTTGTTTTCAATTTGCGTTTCAAGAGGAATGAAAAGGGCTGAAACGTGATTATCACAATAATTTTTTTGGCATGAAACACCTGGTAGAGATACTTGAAAGCACTCAAGGGAGCAACTGCATTACATATTCATTTCTCTGCCATGAGATGGTACGGCTAGCACTGTAATGTCATAGTTGACCCATTCATAGAGACCTGAAAAATTTGCGGATTCATTTTGTGACATGCTACAATTCAAATGATTATACCTTAGAGCTGCTTCTGCCATTGGTTCCCGGTTAATCTGGAGTCCCTCACTCGTAGAAGTGTCGAATCGCAGGCGGCCCAGTCGACACGGCTCACAAGTCAACAGCCAATGAACAGTTGGCATTTGCCCGAGTGTGTAGAGGATAGTGGAGTCTATCCTGGAGGTCATTGAACCCGCAAATTTTTCCGGTCTCTACCCATGCACGGCGAGAAGACTGCACGTCAGTCCGCGACAACGCGCCGGAAGCACCAGCGATACATAGGGACACCTGTATTTCGCGATTTCATTTCATGTCGAGGTTATTTCACAAAACACTGTAGCTTTTTCTAAGAGTCATGACAAATTGTGAGGGTGCAGCAGTACGGTGACCACATTCTCATTGGCCCCGTCAAGAGCGGGACGACACCTTTCACCGACCTCAGCCAGTAACCACAGGAGAAAAGCTACAGTGTTTTGTGAAATACCTTGACACGAAATGTATTCGGGAAAAACAGGTGTCCCTAGCAACACAGGCGGGGGCGACGGGGGAAGGGTGGCGGTACCTGCGAGCTTGCGGGGCGCCGCCTCGTCCCCAGCCTGGGGGCCGGGGTCAGGGGACGCGGGAGGGGGCGGCGCCCCGTCGCCGGGCGACGCGGAGGGCTCCGTGTCGAGGGTGGTGGTGCTGGTGCTGCTGCTGACCCCAGCGGCGGCCGGCGGCCGGTCCCCGGGCTCCTTGCCCGCCTCCGCGCCCGGCTCCTCCGACCTGCAACACAAGGAGAGTAGCCCTGTACTTCCGACTGTGTGACCGAGTCATCAAAGCCAACTCCCTCATTAAGAGGCCACTCCAGTGTTTCAGGGGCACTACGCAACCCGCGTTAACCTCATAAGATTCAATGCTATTTTAATTTTGCTAATAACTAATTAACTAATATAGATTTCGAAATGATGCTTGCTTGATATGTAAGACAACGATGCTCTTATCAAAGCCCCTTTCTTTAAAAACATGCATAAATTATGGTTTTATACTAATCTTTACTAATATGCATAAGTGTATTGTCTAGGTTTGAACCATAATTTATACACTTTTTTGAAGAAAGGGGCTTTGTTAAGAGCATCGTTGTCTTACATATCAAGCAAACATCATTTCGAAATCTATATTAGTTAATTAGTTATAAGCAAAATGAAAATAGCATTGAATCTAATGAGGTTAACGCGGGTTGCGTAGTGCCCCTGAAACACTGGAGTTTCCTCGTTAAGATTGAGGATTTCCGACTCCATACTTCCTTACTTTACATCCCAGACTGCGTAGAAAAGCCTGATTAGTTGTTAACCCTCCGACCTTCTTTCGCAAACTAACCCATTTTTTTTTAGTTACGTGCTTGTTTTTATACATTCTGTTATATTTAATTCCTATCTTTCTTCACACGCCGCGCCCCGTCCGGGACCCTCAGTCCCCAGTTCGTGATCACATACGGGCACTCCCGCCTACCCAGGCCACTGTGCAGAGCTCCAGAAAAAACACACACACTAGCACACTGCTCGGGACATCAGCGTGCGTTCGTTTACGAAAACCATTCAGAACACACCGAGGGCATATCTGTTTCCGTAGTATTTTGTATCTAAACTGTGTTTTTAGAAGAGTGAAAATGGCTGAACCACGTATTTTTTTTTCCCCCTCAGAAATAATTTTCATGGCATTTAAAAATACTTAGTAAAGATTCTTGAAAGCCTTGATGTAGGCTTTCAGACATACGCCATTGCTAAGCACGTGTTATGTCTGTAGTAGAAAACTACAAAAAAACACAAATGACGAAAACACACAACAGCAACAGCGACTGACAACAGCAATTTTTTTTTGCTTAATTTGTGTTTTTTTGTAGTTTTCTTCTACGGACATACATGTGCTTAGCAATGGCATGTGTCCGAAAGCCTACATCAAGTCATGCACTCCCATCGCACAAATCTTTCAAAGATAATATTCTTGAAAGCATTCAAGGGACTTGCATTACATCTTTTTCTTAATTTTTCTGCCATATAATGCTATGGTCACCGCTCTAATGTAAAAGTCGCCGCATGCACGACGAGAAAACTACGCACCAGTCCACAGCCTTGCGCTTAGAGACGATACAGTGCACGAAAAACCACCCTGTCTCACTAACGCCCTTTCTACAATAACACGTAATTGAAGACAGATCACGTAAAAGAAGACAGATCTCGCGGAATATTTCACCATCACGTCTGGTGCTTCCACAATGCACGGAAATGTAACAAATGGCAACTAATGAGATTAATTTTTACAGTAAGAATATATTAATTTAATTTTAAATAAAACTGAGCTTCTAGATCTTAACATGCTCAGAATTTACATACATAATAAATATACATGACAACAGAAAACAAGATACTCCATAATTTTAAACAATTCTTAACACATTTAGAACACAAACGCTGCTATCACCGCAGCCAAATACTTGACTCCTATTGGTCGCATGAAGTCACGTAAACTAAAAAGCTGGGCATCATTGAGAGCAAATCCGTATGTGTCCGTGTTCGAAGACGTACCATTGTAGATATCCCGTTCCACGAGATTCACTGCCATTTACGTAATTCATCTCCCTTTATGCGTCATCGTATATTGGGCCTAACACAAACGTACCTCTGGCTAGGCGGGCACATTAATAATTACACGTCTGCAAACAACTCCCCTACGCACACAAATTCAAACATACAATCAGGATAGCTTTTTGAGCGGCAATGTTGGGCGTCATTTTGTAAATATACATGGATATTCCAAACAAACACGACAATTCTGCCTACATCCCAGTTACGCACACACTGTCCAGCATTCGATGCCCAGGTCATGTTTCAATAGTCACAAAAACTAATTTTGTCAACAAAATTTGTGATACAGTTGTAATTTGCATACTGAATTTTGAGAACTTTACCAAACACTATATAAAATCATTACTATATTAGTTTAACTACGTAAATTACTGAATAAATAAAGTACTTAATAAAACAAATTTTTATTATATTATAAAATTTTTACTTTTATTTAACTAAATATTGAATTTGTTTTTTTTTTAAAAAAAGTAAACAAAAAATAGTATGTTGAAAAAATTAAAATGATATCTTTTGATGAAATGATCACTTCCAACAAACCGAGGGGGGGGGGGGGGGGGAAATCACAGGCAACACAGAAATGTTGTAAAGAATAATGCTCACAAATAAAATAAATAATAAACAAAAATAAATAATGAAATACATTAAGTGCACTCTCTCAAAGAATTCTAAATAACAGCAGGTAAGCATATCATTTAATAAAGATAAATTTACGTTAATTGTTTTGAGTTTTGAAGGAGATAACATTTTGGTAATACCAACATTTCATAACCAAATGAATTAATAAAAAACAAATCGAGGTTAATCATCTCAACATACTCTTTGGTTTTATCTTGAAGATTACTGTCAGATAATTCATTATCTGGGGTTGGTGCGGTGACTGTAGCTTCTGATCGTCTGTTCTTCCCATCTCGTGTTTTGTACGCTTCAGCAGCCTCCGAAATGTGCCGAAACCATCTGCAACAACAAAAAAACACAAAAAAATAAAAAACTGCTATATTATCATTTTAAAATACACTCCATGTAACTATGTCTAATACAATAAAAACCCGAAACCAATACATGAACAATTAAAAGTAATACAGTAGAAATAAAATTATTTGTATTCCACAAGAAAGAACTATATAAAAAAAATATGTACACTTTCCATACAATGTTTTTATTCATCCACAACCTACAATGACAAAGAAAAAAAATCATTAAAAATTCCTCACTTTTCAATAGAATCAAGGATCACAAGGAAACATTAAATATGCAATTAACACTGTAATTAGGCCTATAATTTAATATCTTATGCTTTAAAAAAATTTATACTAGTGATTGTGATTAAATAAGTGATTAAGAAAGTTTTATGAAAATTAAGTTGCAAAACAGACAAGACAATATTGTGTAGGAATGTAAACTGTATTTTTTTTGGACTGTGAAATAAATTTAAAGTTGTGCTTCACTTGTGTTTGAATGTTTACTACAAAGTTGTTGAATATAGATATTTACAAGACATGTTAAAAATAATAATAATCAAAAATATTATAAAACTAAGATTTTTTGAAATTAATTTACAAATTAACTGCAGAAACAGAATATGCTAAACATACAGTTTTCCACAGTAAGTTTATTGCTGCTGTATGTTTAGCATATGTTTTTTTTCCAGTTGGTTTCTAAATAATATAAAAAAATAATTTTATTATACTTTTTATTGTTATTCTAATTTTAACATGTTTAAAATAAATACCCATATTCAACTAATTTATAGTCAAAGTAATTAAAGAACATTTTACTCAACATTTACTGCAAAGGATTTTAACTGAATATATAGTTTTCAAATTACTCTATAACAAATTTTCTAAGTTTAGTTTTAATTATAATGCTGCCAAAACTATAGAAATACTGAGATAGTTCTTTGAAATATAACTGTGGAGTTTAATTAAACAATTTTCAGAGAGTAACTTAAAAAGAATTTCAAAGACTTCATTTGTATTAAAATTTAATATATTCTGGGGAAATTATTGGTTTTGCTTAACCATCTCACATTTTTTTTCTTACAGTATCAAGAGAATATAAAGGTTGTAAGGAGGAGGGATTTTCCAGACACTTTAAAACGGCCTCTGTACACTGTGACAGCATGCGAAGAGCAGTTTCAATTATGTATCTCAAAGCACGTTGCGACAGCAGTAAGAGACCTCGCGAGACTACAACGTAACGCCACTGTAGAGCAATAGTTTGCCACAGAGCACTAGTCAGTCGCAGGCAAATGCTTCGCTATGGTGCGTGTCTGTAATTTCTCACCGAGTAACAGTTTTTCCTTCTGGAAGGAAGACCACAGGACCTGGGACACTCTCGATACATCTGAACACACACTGGATAAAAAACTATACCTTACTGCTACCACAGTCATGTTTCTTAAGAATTAAAATTTCTTTCTTCATTATTGACGACGTTCACAATACATTCGAACTGATTTTTAAAGATATGATACAACGTTCTGCAAATACTTTAGCAGTAAAGCAACCAACAGCCGCATCCTAGAAAAGAATAACAACAAACAGTACTGAATGATACCACGAAACAAATTTTTTTTTTTTATCAGAATGCGACCGCTGATATGCAAAGGAACAATCAAGTTTAGAAGGTTCTGGGCCAACAAAAAAATCCAATAAATGTGGAAAAAAAAAAAAAAAAAAAAAAAACATCATACAAATATGGTTCTCAAAAAATTCTCCCCTGGCCCATGTTTAATCACTGGGCGTGTCGGTTTTCGAAACAAAAAAACATGTCCCTAAACCGCGTGAACACGCATCCACAACAATATTAATGCACAGGAACAATTTCAGTGGGTGACTGCTCCCTGATGACGGCGACTGCAATGCCGAACGAAACGTCACCAAGGACGCGGCAACAACCCAAGAGGTTGACGTCAACGGCAACAGACGGACCACCTGTTCACACGCGAAACCACACCCGGACACGCAGTTACCTCGACGCCTGAGACTGCACTCCGTTGAACACGCTCTTGATGGGGTTGGACGACGGCGGCGCCGCTCCGTTGCCCTCCATGTGGGGGCCGGGGTCCCTCGCGGAGACACCCGGGTGGCGGACGAGCGCGGTCCCTCCCTCCCTCCCTCTCCCTCTCCCTCGCTCGCTCGCGCACGGCAGACGAGCCAGCACTGACGGGGACGTGAAGTCTCGCGCGGAGACCCACCCCCCGGTATTCTTAGCCGGCCACGCCTCGGCCGCAGACTCGTTCGTCGAGCCTCGCGCCCCGCTCTCTCGAGGTATTTATAGTCGGCACGCCCCTAAATTTAAACAAGCGTATCTCTCCGCATATCTCTCTCCATCTCTCGTGTGCGCGGGGCCCACTCACTTCGGGGACGAGACTGTCAAGTCTGCCTGCACTGCACGCCGCCCCCGTCCGAAACGCATCGGGTGAAGATACACTTTCTGCTTTTGGTATTCGGTAATACACGGGCGTAGCTACGGTGAATAGGCGGATGGGGGAGGGGGGGTGGGGAGAGAGGGGGACGCGCAGCTCCACCCCCCCCCCCGGAATTAATTATGAAGCTCCTCACTTCCGAGGGCCAGCTAGCGCTTTCAAAGCCGCGACTGCGAAACACAAGGTTTGATAAAAGCAAACTGTCTAAAACTTTCCGTATACTTACAATGTTTACTACTTACCGCACGCATGTATTCCAACATGTGTGGGCAGTGTACAACATTACAAGCACCGTATCCAGAGATTACTTGTGTCGGTTAAAACAAAAACCACGCGAAAAAATTCTAGCGGCAGCCCCCCCCCCCTCCCAAATCAACGCCAATTTGCCGCGGGCTGCCTTGTGAACCCTTCAGATCTGCGGCCCCTGGCCAGTCCTATCGCCACGACGGTCCATTCCAGGAGGTCTACAAACCAATTTCAGGACTTTTTCCCAGACATATTTCTCAAAGGAAAAAAAAAAATCTTTACTTGATATAGGCTTTTGGACATACGTCATTGCTAAGCACATGTATGTCTGTAGAAGAAAACTACAAAAAAACACAAATTAAGCAAAAAATTGCTGTTGTCAGGATATAAACACCACACAATACTCCACAACAGGAGTATGGTCAAAAAACAAAGGAAAAACAAAGAAAAATGGACTAACAGAACGAAAAAAAAAAAAAACCCACAAATGATGACAGCACAAAAATACCGAACCCAAAAAATTCAGCACAACAGTTGAAACGTGACAAAAACACAACACAACAAAACGAAAATACGAAAACAAACACAATAGTTTTCCAAAAAAACAGAAGAGAACGAAAAAAAAAAAAAAAAAACCACAAATGATGACAGCACAAAAATATTGAACCAAAAAAATTCAGCACAACAGTCAAAACGAGACAAAACAAGACTAAACGAAAAAAAACAAACGAAAAGACGAAACAAACACAACCGTTTTCTTAAACAGAAACAAGCGACGTTTCGGGAACTGTTATCTGCTCCCGTCCTCAGGCAGAGACGCACATGGTACGAAAATACAGGTGCGACTGATAAAAAGATAATATAATATTTTTACACACAAACAAAGCTAAACATAATACGAAATAGTTCTACTGTTCGCAGGAACAGTCGATTTTTTTGTGTTAGAATTTTCAACCAATGGTCAGTTAGATATGCCAGTCAAGGGGCGGCAACTTGACGGGGGGATGTTCGGGCAGAAGTGACATAGACAAAGAATGCGTGATTCACGTTTCGTGACATAGAATAAATTTAATAGAGGAACGGCAATTAATTGCTTTTGGTGTTAATTTAATATCTACAAGAGAAATATCGACACCAAAAGATTAAGGGATATATATATTTTTGTAAAATCACACGTTTACCGCTAAAATAATAATTTTTTTGACGTGATAACGTCTTGTAAATCGATGAACGCCGGCTGCACGCACGAAAAAAAAAGCACGACCCATTGTCACGTTCCGCCTGAGCCGAGAGCGTGCAAGCGAGAGCGCGGAACAAGCGATAGAGAGGCACGCATCTATCTCTCTTCCACTCCATCGGCCGATGCGCGTCCGAGTAGAAGAGAGACAGCGGCAGCAAACACAACCTACACGTGAACTGTTTCGTCAACTGTTTATAACGGACGTTATCACGTAAAATTATCGTCCGTAAACAGACTTTACTTCCTCCCCCCCCCCCCCCCGCAAGGACTGGCTTTAGCTCAGCTCAGTTCGGTTCGGTTCGGTTCAACTCGGTGCTGGAATCAGCGCGAATGCTGGAATCCGCGCGGCGGTGCTGATTGTGCTTAACGGCTGGCCACCGTATCTGGAACCGGACCGTGACCCAAGAGTTCAGGAGCCCGATAACATGTTGATTTAGGTTATTCGAGAGGCCGTTAAGTCCGATAGTTCTCCCCGCACAACAGGCGGGGGACCTTAACGGGCTCAAATGAATTTACTTTGTATTCCCCCCCCCCCCCCCCCCAGGCCAAAAGCCACCTCCAGCAACAACTTTTGATTCCGCCGCAGGAACTTGGTCCACGTTCCAGACGCACGTCTGCTACACATAGCTTCAGGAAAGAAAAAAAAAAAAAAACAACACGATTTGAATACTGCTCGAGATATTCCGAGTGGGGTCTATTTTACGACGCATTTAGGAAATCGCTGAAGGCCTAAAAATACTTCTGATTTCGGATTTAAGTTTAAAAACTGTATTTTCAGAACAGTTAAAATTGCTAAAAGGCGTGTTTTCACTACTGCTGAACTAAATCTATCATAGTTATTACAGGATGTCCACAAAATATGCCCTAGTTTCAACGGTATAACAGTTTAATTTGGACTATTTACAACAAATCATACATCAAATTAAAGGCAAACATCCAACCTAAGTCCAATTCTTCCCTCCCTTTCATTAACAAGTCCGGAGTATCGGAAGCAATAGCCTCTTCAACAGTAAGTCTCAACTCTGGCAAATCATTCATTAGCGGCGAAACGTAGACACAATCTTTTATAAAGATCCACAGGGGGAAAAAAACCAGCACTGTGCTATGCCAAGTGGAGATCAGAGAAAAAAAAAACTCTGTCGTCTCGAACTGCCTATACCATCGGCGGATGTTTTTGCCACATGGAGGATCACAATCAAACTTTAAACGAAACGCGCGCTGAACTGAAATATTGCAGATTCACTCTTCACGCTCAGGGAGTTGCCATTTTGCGTAGGTGGCGCTGCGAGAAAGAGAGAGAGAGAGAGAGAGAGAGAGAGAGAGAGAGAGAGAGAGAGAGAGAGAGAGAGAGAAAGAGGAAAACAACGAAGCAGTACTCGCGCATGCGCTTATCCAAAACTGGTTCGAGTTATTCCTCGATTGTAACGTTGAACCAACATTCCCACACGAGAAGCTTCAGATGTACATCAAGTTCTTCTGTCCCTGCCCGAACACGCCCGAATATTCACCTTCGGCCAACCTCGGGATTTGTTTTTTTTTTTTTTGCGCAGGGAAAAATGAATTCAAATATTGAAAGTGGTCGGTTAGGTTAGCTACATTAAAACACTTAAAAAACACTATGGACGGTTAGTTAGGTTCGTATAGGTACATTAAAATAAACAGAGAAATATAAATATATATGAATAAACCCGAGGTTGGCCGCAGGTGAATATTCGGGCGTGTTCGGGCAGGGACAGAACTTGATGTACATCTTAAGGCTTGCCATCCCACACCGCCCCAACAGTTGATGCTGTTAACCCTTCTTCTACGTGGAAGGCGCCTGGCTGGACGCGCCAGGAATAGCCCGAGCTCGTGGAAAAAGGCGCCCCACGCGATGATAATATTTGCGAAGAGGCGCGAGTGAGCGCGCGCACACACACACACACACACACACACACACACAGTCACACCGCCGGCGGAGGAGGAGACCAGCTGTGCACACGCGCGCCAGGTCTCCTGCGACAACACACAAGCTACCCCCAGGCACCGCCAGCACAGGCTGAAGGCGAGGTGTCCCCTTCCTTCGCCAGTCGAACATCGAAACTTTTACAAATTCAAGCTTATTGATAATCGCAGGCTCCCATTATTTCTAGCCTCCCCCCACCCCCCCTTTTTTTTTCCATCCACCAGTCAAACATCAAACAATTGTAGGCGGCTCTACACGAGCAAGCATACGTCTCATCACGGTACGGGACATTCAAAACAACTTTGCACTGCCATCAAAAACGGTGTTCATCCTAAAAAAAAAGGCTATACACGAGTATAATACTTATTTTATACTTGTATTGAACTAATAATCCATAAGTCAACACTGGTATAAAATATAAAAAAAACAAAAAAAAAAAACAGAAGTATAACTACTGGTTTATGCTTGAGAAACATTTGAGACTTTCCACCGTATAGATGGGCTGAACAAACTTAAAATATCAACGATGTCGTCTCACGAAAATCATACAAATGCGGTGGTTTGGTTTTGATTTCATAAATTATTTTATTTAGAGGAAATAGACTACAGATGTCATAAGCCGAGAAATACAATAACAATACTAGTAGTACAATACAGCTGCAATGCTAGATGCCTTCACTGTCTTCTTGCAGAAAATGACACGAATAAATATACAAGGGATACCACAGCACACAGGATTACAATACACGAAAAAAAAAAAAACATAATAGCATAGGTGAAAAGTAGATAAAAAAAAATTGGTTGTCTGTAAAGTCGGTTTAAGGACGATAGTTTAACGTGACGTCATAACAAAACATTGATGAAATGATTGCATACTTTATGAATAAAATTGAATCATTTTTATTTTAGTAATAAACGAATAAATACTTGAAATTATACTAGTAATCAGATTTTTAAAATGCAAGAATAATCACCTAACCTTTATTGCCGAAATTGTTGTTGTAGCAATCAAAACCACATTAACTTTTCACTTCACTTTTATAAACAGTCTAGTGGAAGAGAGATAGATGCGGCGCAAGCGTACAATGAGCGTAACGGGACACAGCGTAACGGGACACAGAGTAACAGGACAATGTGCGTAACGGGACACTTTTTCGTGCGTTCAGCCGGCGTTCATCGATTTATTAGACGTCGTCACGTCAAAAAAAAAAAACTCCCCAAAGGTGGACAAGGTCTCGACAAGGTTGCAAGAGCGGCGACGGGGCACACAAGCCGACGGCCGGGCGCCTCGAAGGGTCCTTCTGCGAGAGAGGCGCACTCCACGCGAGAGAGACTCGGCTACGAGGGCCCAGGGTCGGAGAGTGCCCCACCCCCGGGTCCACGGACCCAACCTGCGTCACGCGACGAGACGCAAGCACCTCCGCCGCCGCAGACTGCGCTGTTATCCGTGCCACCTTTGAATATATATATATACTGTATAGAAGTCGCGAGTGGATAGGATTTACTCTACGTTTTTCAGGAGCGTATGATGAGCAGCTTGGGAACTTCACCGCTGCAGGGCGCTGCCGTAACGCCCTGTATCGTCTCGGGTTGTTATTTACACGTTAGAGCGCAGCGCTGTCGCCCGCTGTCATTCCCCCGCACCCCTCATCAATCATTCACTGCAGCTCAACGTCGTTCAACAGGAGGGGGAAGGGGTGTTTGAAGAGTTCGACACTTGTCCGCTAGGGACCACCGCCAAGTCGATGCCCTAGAGATGGTGGCGATTGCGGCGGTGAATTAACCAACTACCTCAAAACCGTATTAGAAATTTTAACCTGGGCTGGCGACTTCTATACAGTATATATATTCAAAGGTGCCACCGGCATACGGAAAGGGAAGCCTTCTTTTCACAGACAAGAGAGCCAAACGGCACAACTCATGATGACTAATGGTCAATTAGGTTAGGTTAGCTACATTATAAATACTTTTAAAACATTGTGGACGGTTGATTTGGTCAGGATAGCTACATTAAAGATACTGTGAAATCATGCAAACGGTTTCCTAGCCCTGAATAGCTACATATTAAAAAGTTATTTGCTAAGCAACCATAAAATGATTTTACCGTATTTTTAATGTAGATATACTTACCTAATATAACCAACCATCCACAATGTTTCAAAGTATTTATAATGTAGCTAACCTATCGTAATCGACCGCAAAATTTAATACCACGCCGGTTTATACAATGAGATAGAACGAAAAAAAAAAAAAAAAAAGCGATCATGAACTTCGGGTGTGGCTCTCTCGTCTGTGAACAGAAGGCTTCCCATACGGAAACAGTCCACCCGGGGGGTTCGCGTCGGAACCCGGCAACACTATTTTTTTGTTTCCCCAGGGTTCTCCACGAACAATCCGGTCGAACACTGCGATTGTTCCTTTCAACGTATGCCGGGATCCACGAACCACGCAGTTGTCAGCTACCATCTCTCCTTGGACACAATGTTCACCCCCCCCCCCCCCCCTCAAACCACAACCACATACACCCACACTCAGCCACACACGGTGCGCAGAGCTTCAAGAGAATATTCATCAGCGTTCAATAAACACGCTAATGGCGGATGAGTGTTGACGTACTATGTTTGTATTTGTTTTTGGTTGTGTTTTCAGGCCCAACATATATTTTTAAACCACTCGAGGGATTAGCATTACATCTTGATTTTAATTTCTCCGCCACATTGCTGGAGTCTCGTAGTTGTCCTGTGACGACGAGAAGACTGCGCGCCAGTCCAGAGGAGACACCGCGCTAGAAGCACCAGCGAGCGTCGCGCTTATCATCCCGCCTCACTAACACAGATACGCCCCTGACGAGGCGGGCCGCTTTAAGGGTATATGTCCCGGTCCAGGCCATTATTTTATTTTTAAGTTGAACACGGTTGAACATGTGGATTTTTTGTTTTTAGTGGTCGAAATTCAACAAACGACAAATATAGATATAGTGCATACTTTTTTCTTCTTCCAAATTAGCTGGCAAAGTTTAATTTTTAACATTTTTTTATGCAGTATGGCTAAGGATGTCCAAATGGAATAAATAACAGAAAATTTTTGGGTTTAAAGGCAGTGCTGGTAGCTACTGCGTGGTATGGTTTAAAATGCTTTCAGAAAAATTTAATTAATTTTATTTAGCCTTTTACAATCATTAAAATTCAGATATTTTTATTAAAGACCAGGTAATTTTAATTAAAAAAAATTAAACCATATAACATAGCAGACAGTAAAATTGGCTTAAACCTAAAAAAAAAATTTAAGTTTTTATATTACATTAATTCTCCTTATCAATACTGCACAAAACATTAAAAAGGAAAATTTTCCCGATGATTATGCAAAAATATGCTCTCAATATAAACAAATATATGTGTGCATTTTTTTTTTCATTCTGTGAAAGTTAATCCAACTCAAAAGGTCGGCAAGACTAACCGCGTGGAACCTAAATATAAAATAACTAGCGGCCCGACCCGGCTTCGCACGGTTGTATTAATGGAGGGGAAAATGAGACCAAATCTCTTATTTACAGTTATAATAAATGAAATAAAATGAAAATTAATTAATTTTGACAAAAACTTAATACAATGCTTTGTAATGTACCGAAGAAAAAACGAATAGCACCGATGGTTTCCCGACTCTCGAGCACGCAACGTTGTCATGGAGACGAAGTGCCCACTGTTTCCCGGGCTTAAACACCAATCAACATTGATAATCAGTTTATTATTAATTATAAATTATTAAGACCATCAATCGACATAAAAACTATCCTATCTCTCAAGTTGGAAACAAAATTACACATGAATGCCAATTTTCATCGAAATCGGTTGACTTGGTGAAGAGTTCACTGGAAACAAACATCAGGACACTGGATTTATGTATATTAAGATGACGTGTAATGGGACAAACACCTTTAAACCCCAATAAAAAAAAAATTGAAACTCCACGGAGGCCTGATTGAGCACTCCAAACCAGTGATTCATCGGGGACTCCTGGAAAACTTCCACCACGAGTTCCAGGAATCCAGACGGTCCACGGATCACCATCAAGCGTGGGAGGGAATGTCCATGAACACACGGCGTCCTCGCCGGGAAAGATACGTTCGTTACGTCTGTCTTGCACGTCAGACGTACAGGATTGACGTCCTCGGTGGCTGGGGTTTGGCAGCGAATAGAGGAAGAGGAGTAAGAAAGAAGTAAGAGGAAGGGAAGGCTTTAATTTTATCACCGTAAACACGGGATTAAGTCAGCGGGGATAGCTAACTGGGCGCCAAACGTACCGTATTTCCTTCCACACAGTTTTCAAACACATAATTTTCTGGCTCTGAACTGTACAACACACAGCATCGCGATGAGCACCCATTATGCTAGAACAACGCACTTGGGCTCGAACACTTCCAACATTACTTAAAAGCTTTATTAAGAGTTCTCGTTTTGGGTAGAGTAAACCAGTTTCGCCACCGTAGTCGATTAGCACGCTCGATTTAAAACAATAAATTCAATTAGATATTTGGAATCGATTCCCGCTGAGGCATTCGGCTCGTTCTCCTTTATAAAAAAAAGCCACGACAGCTACCGTCAACTTAGTAAACACACGTAGAGATTCCTAAGACACGGGATCTTTAAAACAATCTGATAATCGAGCCAGATGGTGAAGGTAGAAGAAGGGGGGATGCGTGTGAGTGAGGGGGGGGGGGGAGATAAGTTTAGGGGAAGATGTTCACCTACGGAGAATTGTTCAATCCTGAGCTCCTCGAAACGTGTCAAAAAAACTAGACGCTGCTTAAAACAAAAACAAATATCATCCTTAAAGTTTTTTTTTAAAGTTTTTGTGAACATTCGTTCTTTTTTCCCCCGCGAGTCATCAGTTAAGTTGGAAGTTGCAGAGAAACAACGGCATCGTTGGATGTACCACCTCACTTCATTAGGGCCCAACGCCTCGTCGCCAACAAGGGCATCATCGACTTTTCCCCGCATTTCCATGACCAAAATTAGCAAGTTATCTGACTTTTCCCTGAACTACCGTGACCAAAATTACAACTTTCCCTGACTTTTCCCTGAACTACCGTGACCAAAATTACAACTTTCCCTGACTTTTCCTTGAACAATACCGTGACAAAAATTTCAAATTTCTCAGACTTTTCCCTGAATTTCACTGGCTAGTTAAAAACAATCATATTCTGTAATGTTTTGAAATAAATAAAAGATAACCCAGCCTCCACTACCTCTTAATGAGCGTTAGTCCGGACACAGACATATCGCGCTATTTACCAACGAACTTTCGAACTGAAAGAGCGTTTTATTTTTCCGTGGGAGAATGTTCAAAATATGTCACGAACCAACCACTGCCACGAAATTACCCAGGTTCACCCTATTCAGTATTGTAACAAACAAACAAACAAACAAACAAAAAAAAGTTTTTCGTACATGGGAAAGTAACCATAGAAATGCGTTGTAAAAAATTTACAATATTTTTCTTGTATTACAATTTAAGATTAATTTAATTTAATTTCTTCAACTAACAAAAGTATGTAGTCTCAAAACTGATCTTTGATTCACAACTTTTTTTTTTCAGGAGCAAGTACGTTCTCGGGCAATCTTTACCTTCCAAACGCACATCTGGTGGCAATTAACTTGTTTGCTGGTTGGGTCCTCAAGACTCTCCAGAACTACACAACAAGAACACGTCACACACAAGGCATGGCCGCAGTCCCAAACGGTTATTCTCAGTTCTTGAGAAACCTCTCACCGACCCACAAAAGAACACACGCTGTTATTTTTAAACTTAAAACCTCTCGTGTCTTCCCGCCATGCGTCCGACCCCCTTTGTTTAGTCAATTAATCGTCCTACCTTAGACGAGCCACGTAAAATATTTAGGCGTTACGGCTCGAACGGCTCGAACAGCAACAAGAGAACAATGGCTCACAGAACACATATTTTCATGAAACCAACCAGCCCCCCCCCCCCCCCATTTTTTCCACAAAAAAAAAATTGAGACTGCACTTCATCGTACCTCACACTGGAGGTGGATTTATCGTGCAGGGTCTGAGGTCCACAGAAATCTGTAATATTACTCACCTGACTTTCCATGTGACCAAAATCACAAATATTATTTAATTTTTTTTTTAAACCCCGCATTATCTTGCATAATTTCTGAAAGAAATAAAGAAAACACCAGTTTCCACAATCCTAGCTCTAACAGTAGTAGAAATGCGGAAAGTTTTCTGAAAAACAGAAAAATAGCTGTAACCCCCATAATATGGAAAAATATCACAACCGTTTGAACGTATTATAACTCTTAGGACTATATAATAACAAACTATTTTGCCTGAAAACGTTTTTGATACGACCAACCATAACTGCAAAGGGTTGAAAAAAAAAAAGGATTGGACGACAATAAAAATCATAACTCCCTGCGTAGGCGCACCATCAAATTCGTTCAGATTGTTTGTACATATGAATTTTAACTAAACGTTTGTATGAAACAATTTTTGATTAAGCGAACAATTGTTGCAATGGGTTAAAAAAAAAAAAAAAAAAAAAAAAAAAAACTGAGGGGTAGAATAAAAAAAAATCTTAACTCTCTTAGTAGGTACACGATCATATTCGTTCAAATTGTTTGTAAATCTTATAATTTTTACCTAAATTTTTTGTCTGAAACAATTTTTGATAATAAAAACCGTTGCCACTTCCTTACCATGTACACCTACTCCACTTCGCTACCATGTACTCTATAGAATTAATGTTTATATTGAAGTTTTCTTAAAAAAATTGTGGAAACTTTTGCCTAAAATAAATTTTGTATCACAAATCATTACTGCAAGGAGTGGAAATAACAAGGATAGAAATACAAACTGTCATTACTTTTTAATAAATCCATTATAATTTATTCTAAAAATCCTAAACTTTACCTGAATATTTTGGCTCAAACAGTTCTTGGTGAAACGAACTATTAGCGTAAAAACAGGGTTTGAAATTAAAAATATATATATTTAACTTCATTAGTATCAAATTCTTCAGAATTTATTAATAAACATATTAATATTACTTTAAACATTTGTCCAAAATTTTTTTTTTACACGACCATGGAATAGTGCAAGGGATGATAAATAGTGCTTGGATGGCAAAACTAATCGCATAACTACCTTAGTAGGTATAATATGAAATTTCTTAAGACATTCAATGCTGAATGCATTCAGTTAAAAACATTAAAATATTTCCGCTGCGTGGAATGAGAAAATGTTAAATCGATCTTTTTTGAATATTGGCGAACATATAGGTTGTTATGTACATTAAGTTCTTAAAATGTTCCAGGAGTTTATAGAAGTTTCCAAAACATTTTCAGAAGAAAAATAGGTGCATCGAAATCTACCTACGCCTGTAGGCTGCGACGAAAGGAATTTTTTTAGTTCGCAGTGTGCATTTAAATTGACATTTACTCTCTCTTTAGAATGCACGATTTCTACAACTATCTGTCATTTCAGCATGCTCTGTTGCCAGATATACACCATACAGCACAACAGTTAAAAACACAACTTTGCAATGTAATGAAATTTTTTTCAACTGTAGCCGAAACATATTTTGAAAAGTCAATCTGGAATGAGAAGTTTTAAATACAATTTCCTATTGCGTATTCCATCATTTAATAACGTTCTAATTTTATTTCTGAGACGTAACTGGAAGACGCCATCTTGATTTCAACTGTTTTGCCAACGTTTTTTTTGTATGATTTAATTTAATTTCCTCTTTCGAGCTTAGCACATAATTGAATGGAATGCCTTGTTATTAATAGCGACTGACTACAACAAATAAATTTCTCCAGTGAAAAAAAAAAAATTATCGGTGTTTAAAATTAACTTATTTTTTGTCCGAATGACTTAACTGTAACAATACTGGTCTTCGAAAAACAAATAGTAAAAAAAAACCTATTATAATTCAGGATGGTAAACAAAATAAGATTCTTAATGCGAAGGCATTGTCAATCTGGCAACACTGGACGCGAACCAACCGTGGGACTGGTTGGTATCCAGTCCGACGCCCTGGGAGGCTGACACTACTCGAACGTAACAGTCCAACAACCACGATGCCAAAATGCCGACAGAGTGGGCTCAGGAACACCGCACCACGCAAGATTCTTGGAACTGGGAAGCGGGGGAAAAAAAATATCAACTATAGCCGAGACAAGGGATAAATAACGTCAACCCAGTTTATACGGAAGGTCCCACCTGCGTGAATTCAAGCCAAGCACTCTGCCACCACCACCACCACCCCTCTGCTCATTCATCACGCGGATGTGTATGTAGTTCTTGGCCGGCGGTTGGTTCGCTGCCGTCCACCCCCACCTCCCGAACTGTCCCCTTCCCCCTCCCTTCTCCTAACCGACCATCCTCGCGTCCACCTTCTCAATCGTGGACCGACACCATGGGCAAGCCTTCATTTGACAGACGAGAGAGCCACACCCGAAGTTCCCCGAAGTTCATGCTAGCTTTCCCCCCCCCCTCCCCCCCCCCCGTTCTATCTCATTGTATAAACCGGCGTGGCATTAAATTTTGCGGTCGATTAGTAAAAGGTTAGCTACATTATAAACACTTTTAAAACATTGTGGATGGTTGGTTATATCAGGTAAGTACGGCTACATTAAAAAATACTGTAAAATAATTTTATGGTTGCTTAGCAAATAACTTTTTAAATATGTAGCTATCCAGGGCCAGGAAACCGTTTACATGATTTCACAGTATCTTTAATGTAGCTATCCTAACCAAATCAACCGTCCACAATGTTTTGAAGTATTTATAATGTAGCTAACATAACCTTTTACAATGAACAAAAAAAAAAAAAAAAACCGAAGATGCACGATCGGGCTTTTGGCTCTCTAGTCTGTGAAAAGGCTTTCCGACACCATGCCGTCCCGAAGACTAAAAAAAATCGTTAACACGTGCTCTAGCGGGGCATCGTTTATTCACATGTTTTAAAAAAAGGTTGCATCGAATATTTCACTAGAATCATATAGGAAAATCAGGCCTTTTAACACGGCGAACGCTGGCGACACCCGACTGCAGCGATCCTAGCGGCTCAGCCTGAAGAACGCCCGCGAAATTCAAATTCCCTTTGTTTTACAATGGGCGATACCGGCGCAGATTTTTTTTTCTTGTCGTTTGAAATATTGTCGTCGCGGAGTAATGAATTCATACTACATACATTTGTATGGAAACAGTGTATTCATAACCAAAACATTTTTTTTTGTAATCTTTAAAAAAAAAAATATACTGACTTTCACAATCTGCTCATACAGCTTTTAACAATGAAACACGATAAAATGATTTATCTCCTAGAATATGTGCTCATCTAAAGAAAAAAAAATTCCGAAAATTTGTATTTTCGAGTACTGCTGTCCCGAGAAACGCCGTCAAGTGTTTATAATGTCTTTAACTAAAAACCAACTAACCAACAATTTACAATATTTTACAGCAATTTTAGATGTAGCTAACATAACTTTATCAACTGTTCAAAACAGTGTACTACTGGTAAACTACTTTAAATACCGCAATGCTTTTTATTAGTCATCAAATAGAATGAGATGAACTTCAAAATTCAATTTTTAGAATAATATATGATTTTTATAAGAGAACCTACTCTAGAAAATTAAGATTTAAATATATACAAAAATGTTATATATATATATATATATATATATATATATATATATATGTGTGTGTGTGTGTGTGTGTGTTAATGCCACCACAGGGAGATTACTTCCGACACAAACGGGCCTGAAGAATTTTAACCAATTTTAACTTCAAAAACGATTTCGAGCAGTTAGCAACATTCGTAACTGATGACGGACCTTAGTTTTAACTAAGAACTTTAAACTAAACAAACATATACTTTTTTCTATAATTTTTGAATGAAAAAAAAAATAGTTTTATCACCGTCGTGTAAGTTCATTCGGTTTTCTTTAGGTAATTGTTTCCTCCCCCCCCCCCCCCGCCGCCTCCTTCTTGAACGTAAATAGGCCCAAACAGGTTATTACTCTTATCTACTGATCATAAGGGCCTACAGAGCCGAGATATTGTGAAAAGGCCCAAGAGTCACACAAAAGTTTTATTTTAATTTTGCTCGTAGTTTGTTTAAACTGGACTGAGACAAAAAAAAAAAACAACACAGAAAGCTATACCTTTCAACTATTTAACGTAAACTGGAATCTGACGTGGAATCACGGACTGATATGTTCAACAATGATGACATTCGCTGATGAGCAGGGCGCGTGTTGTGTTCTGCCCTGCAGACGTCTGCAGCGAAAGCGCGGGTAACGATCGGCCGGCATATTATTTTTTATATTCGACGCCAACGAGTAGAGTGAAACCTTAGAAACCTTATCAAGCACAGGAGGGCCTGGCTAATCAGGAGAGGCCGCGGGGAGGGCTATGGTGTTGCGTTCTCAAGGTCGTGGCGTGACCGGGGCGTGCGTTTCTCGTTGATCCACGACGCCGGCAAAACACGCCACGGGAAACAGTTTAAAGGCTCAACCCCCCCCCCCCCCAACCCCACCCCCGAGTTGTGACCACAGCAGGGTCAACCTGCTTTATCGCACGGCGCTTTGGGGACCTTTCAGCCCCGGGGACAACACCTCTGGGACAAGGCCCAAGGTAGTCGGAGGACAAGGTCAGGCTGTTCACGGGAAGCCTTCTCTTCACAGACGAGAGAAGCCAAACGCCCGATCGCGCATCTTCGGTTTTTTTTTGTTCATAAATAAATATGGCGGTGTTGATAAAAAGAAAAGACCATAAACAAGGCAACGGTATTTATTTGTACGCCGCCATTTTTTTTTTCGTTCGCCGTGTGTCCGTGAATGTTTATTTTGGACGACTCATGATAACTAATGGTCAATTAGGTTATGTTAGATACGTTATAAATACTTTAAAACATTGTGGACGGTTGATTTGGTTAGGATAGCTACATTAAAGATACTGTGAAATCGTGTAAACAGTGTTTCCTAGCGCTGGATAGCTACATATTAAAAAGTTATTTGCTAAGCAACCATAAAATGATTTTGCAGTATTTTTAATGTAGCTATACTTACCTAATATAACCAACCATCCACAATGTTTCAAAGCACTTATAATGTAGCTAACCTATCCTAATCGACCGCAAAATTTAGTGCCACGGCGGTTTATACAATGAGATAGAACGAAAAAAAAAAAAGAAAAAAAAAGAGCATGAACTTCGGGGAACTTCGGGTGTGGCTCTCTCGTCTGTGAAATGAAGGCTTCCCGGCTGTTGACATACGACGTCTTGAAGGTCATTCGCGCGGGGTTGAAGCAGATTTTCTCCGGAGGGGGAAGGGAGGAGCAACAGCGGTTTGCCACGCACACTCTACATGCTTTCTGCCGTTCGTTTCGCACGATAAGATTCTCAGTAACAGAGTGACGGAACGTTCAGAGCGTTAAGTTGGACTCAATATAAAATAAATAACGGTAACACAAATTCCGCGCAGTATTTGACCGTCGTTAACTGCGAAAGCATGCAAAAAAAATTAATGAATAATTAAACAACACTGAGCGACCAGTCTTACGGAAAATAACATTGAATATGTCAGAAATGTTATGTTTACATTTACTAGTTAAGTAGGAAATATTGCTGACAAAAAACGGTTGAAACAAAGTTCTGTTACGTCGTCTTCTAAGTAACAAATTTTAAAAAATACGACGTTCTTAATGAAATACAACAAGATAAAGTATTTCCAAAATTATCATTACAAGGAAACCAGGGCCGACGCCTGACGCAAGGAACTAATGGCCCGCGACTCCCGACCGTAAAAGCAGGTCAACGCGCAACACTCACAAAAAGAAGGAACGCGCCCTAAGCAAGGGGAAAGTGTTATGGTCCGAGGCTCTTGCTCGCTCGACAGAAACGGCACCAGTTAAAAGTTAACGCGCGTTGTAGCGCGGGCAGAACGACGTCTGAAATAACTACATTAGCGCCTCACAAGTTTTAACGAGACCGCACACAAAACAACGCCGAGAAAACAGACGGGAACTACTTCCTGTTATGATCCGAGTCGTGGAACTACCAGCAATTCCGCCATCACCAGCTCACAGCACCTCGCCACCATCCTGGATAGGCTATCAGGGCGGTTTGCCAACCCAGATTCCCAACACGAAATATCACCGAAAGGATAACACGGTAAATATGTAGTTGAGCGATATGTGATAATTTTTTTTTAATCCGAAAATACATTTATTCTATGCTCTTTAACTTCCTCTTTTCATTAAACCCGGCGGAGATAAGAAATTCCAAATACTTTAGGAGATATAGAATTTTTTAAATTTTCATCACAATACCTGTGCATTCATGCGGCGTTATACATTGTTTCTTGTTTACGAGTATGAATTTTTTTTTCTTGCAACCGCCTCCAACTTAGGTGAGTTTTTAACGTTTCAAATTGCAATTTTTTATTTGTTATTTGGATATTGTTGCGTAAGTAATAAGTAAAAAAAAATTACGTGAGTTACTAGTGTTCATCCTTTGTCCCGGTTTGTTAGGTCAGGTCAGTTACATTGTAAATACTTTAAAACTAACCAACCATTAAAATTAATTTATATTATTTTTAATGTCCGCTTAGTATGAAAGTATTATAATGTAACTGACCTGACCTAATCGACCATTTTAATTAATTAGGCATTCACGAACACACGACAAAATAAAAAATGGCTATGGTCGAATAATTGCACAGGTCTTGGACTGCAAAATAAGAACGACGATATCTCCTAAAGTATTTGTAATTTATCTCCGCCGGGTTTTATGAAAAGAGGAGGTTAATAAGCATAGAATGAAAGTATTTTAGGAATTTAAATTTTTTTAAACACATATCGCTCAACTACATATTTACCGATAACACCAATAAGAATTGCTTCATCCTTATTTCTCAACGTGCACTATAAAGGAAACTTACTCTCTCTTTACAATACACAATTACTGCCATTAGCGCAGTCATTTCGGTGCCTTCTGTTGCCAGATATACGTAACGTCATAGAGCACAACAGTTATAGACACGACTTTGTAATGTAAATAATGTTTTTTAAAATGTGTGTAAAACATTGTACATTTCAAAGGAAAATTCGGAATGAGAATATTGTAAATACATTTTCTTATTGTATTTCATCAAGGGCGTCCTCTGATGATATTCAATTTTAACTTATAAAGAAATAAGATTTAAAGACGCCATCTTGGTTTCAACTATTTTTGTCAAAAAACGAGAGCAGTGAGGTCTTCTAAACAACCAGAGCGTTTGGCGTTCATATGCATGTATGTAGTACCATTTATGTATGAATGTATGTGTGTATGTTTGAATTGTGTGTGTATGTATTTGTGTGACTTTGTCCGACGATAATTGTCAAACTGTTAAACGGATTTTCATGAAATTTTTTAGGTAGCCGATTGAATTTTTGATTTCATGTACAAAATAAATCGGTAGATTTTTTATATACTTAATAAATACAGAAGTGACTTTCAAAACCACACGCATTACATTAATTTTTGGTTTGGAATCCAGAGAGAATAGTGTTCATAGAGATCATAATCCTGCAAGTCTCACAGTGAAATTAAGAAAATAACAAGCAATTAAATGTACATGAATTTTATTTCTGGCTTGGAGTAGTGTCCACAGACATACTGATACTGCATGCCTCAAAGTGGCTAAAGAAACTAAGCAATTAGATATAACTGAAAAGTATTAACGTATCTACAATTAAAGATTTCCTCAGTATTGTTTCAATATTTAATTTATAAATATTATATAGTAGGTTGGTAGCATTGTACTTAAAAAAAAAGCTTTTCTTGGTTTGCTCTGGTAACAAGTACGTATATACTAACTTTGGTCAGTTCGTACCTGCAATAAAAACATAACATCGCGAGGTCTCAGGGGTGAACTACTATTTTGTATGATTTAAATTTATAAATTTTGGCTATGTTTGAGCATAGCAACACAATGCGCTGGAGCGGCTTATCTCTGGGGGAAACCCGAATGCAACCACCTCCTCCCACAAGTATATGGACTCTCTGTAACATCTGTTCCGCAGAGACCCCACCTGCGCAAAGTGGCGTAACCAGGACACCAATGTTCTGGCGCCTTTGGTTGTTTGAGTCGGGGATCCTGATGACACTCGTGTGGTCAGCGAGACATTCCCAGGGCGGGGGCTCCGGGTACACAAGACCCCGCCGAGAGACTTGTGAGTGACGTGAAGAGTGCAGAGGGTGAGTGACCATTTGGTGAGCGATAGTGAACGACGAGAGACGGACTTCGCGTGCGAAGATTTATGCGTCTGGGACCGAAGTGTGCGATAAGAGGCAAGCAGGAGAGAGAGAGAGAGAGAGAGAGAGAGAAAGAGAGAGAAAGAGAGAGAAAGAGAGAGAAAGAGAGAGAGAAGAGAGAGAGAAAGAGAGAGAGAGAAAGAAATAGAGAGAAAGAGAGAGAGAGAAAGAGAGAGAAAGAAAGAGAGAGAAAAAGAAAGAGAGAGAGAAAGAAAGAGAGAAAGAAAGAGAGAGAGAGAGAGAGGAGCTCCAGCGGGAAGAGTAAATTGTGAACTTAATGAAAAGGCGAATAAATTGTGGACAGACAGTTAAATTGTTATAACTAAACGAATATTAGGTTATAAACAAAACTGCAGTTAATTTGTTGGGCTACCCTTTACGAACATGTTTTCCCATGTGTAACAATGTCAATAGCCACTAGTTTATAGACTTAGAAAAATTACAAAATAGTAATTTTTTTAAATAGTTATTAACACTGGTTGACAAAATAATACTATTGATGTTAACAAGTTGGGTAATATCAATCTAACAACATTGGGTGGCACTTACACTGTACTGTATAATCTAAACTTTGAGACACACTATATTATTAATCATTACGTAATTAATCATACAAAAAGATTTAACTATGAATAAATGCTCTCCTCTTTACAAACAGTGGATAACGTTAGTCATAGGCCACGTGGCTACGGCTTCTGGCGGGCTAGGGCTCGGTCATAGTGAGGAGGGCGACGGTAACCGGCGAACAACCACCACTACCAAGTCTGGCCCAGTAACCCCGCGACCATCTGGCATCTGGTGGATGGCCGGTAGTTCAAAACAGCCTCCGGGCCTATCACGTCATCGTCGTAGTAGTAGTAATATTGGTTGTAGTAACGATTGTCGTGACAAACGTCGTCGTAGTAACAACCATCGTAGTAGTAACAAACGTCATAGTAGTAACAATCGTCATAGTAACAATCATCGTGAAAAACGTTGTTGTAGTAACAATCGTTGTCATAGTAACAATCGTTGTCATAGTAACAATCGTAGTAGTAACAATCGTAGTAGTAAAAATCGTAGTAGTAACAATCGTCATAGTAACAATCGTCGTCATAGTAACAATCGTCGTGAAAAAACGTCGTTGTAGTAACAATCGTAGAAGTAACAATCGTAGTAGTAGTAACAATCGCCATCGTAGTAACAATCGTCGTCATAGTAACAATCGTGAAAAAACGTCGTAGTAACAATCGTAATAGTAGTAACAATCGTAGAAGTAACAATCGTAGTAGTAGTAACAATCGCCATAGTAGTAACAATCGTCATAGTAGTAACAATCGTCATAGTAGTAACAATCGTCGTAATAGTAACAATCGTCGTCATAGTAACAATCGTCGTCGACGTAACAATCGTCACCGTAATAACAATTGCAGTGGAAGTCATTGTCGCAATCACCTTCCACCGCGAACTAACGGAATGGCATCGAGCACAGGCCTGTGCGCGCGGAGCGGAACCCAGGACGTGACGTCAGTTCCGTCCATTATCGCGCAGCTCCGCCAATCATATCGCGGGTCGTCTGGCGGCAGGAGCCGGCCAGGGCTGCACAACAACCAACCAGACGAGCAGTCCAGTAACGTCACGTGCGGGGAGTTGAGGTCCTCGCCTACCCGGGAACACACACAGGCCTTAGCAGCAGAGCCTAAACAGCAAAATTTTATGTTGTCAAAACTATTGTTAAGATTTAACAATATCCTGTATATGATATTTGTATTAAAGACCGGCAAGAGTTTTGTTTTCATACTTTTTTTTTTGTGACATCCGAAAGTAGCCGAACGTAAAGGTGAGAGAGTACCCAAATTGTGGTTTCCTATGGCTGGCAACACTGCACACGGGTCGACTTAACCGGGAAGCCTAAGATGTACATCAAGTTCTGTCCCTGCCCGAACACGCCCGAATATATATATACATATTTATATTTCTCTGTTTATTTTAATGTAGCTATACTAACCTAACTAACCGTCCATAGTGTTTTAAAGTGTTTTAATGTAGCTAACCTAATAATATTTGAATTAATTTTTCCTGCGCAAAAATAAAACAAATCTCGAGTTTGGCCGAAGGTGAACATTCGGGCGTGTTCGGGCACGGACAGAACTTGATGTACATCTTAGGCTTCTCCGACTTAACCACGGCTGAGCGATGTCGACACGTGTCTGGACGGAATGACGCCGCCGGTAGCCACGTGGCATCTCGCACGCGCCGCAACCTCCTTCCCCCTTCCCCCCACAAAACACACGTTTATTTCTCTCTTGTTGATATTTTTAAAACAGTCGCGCCACCCAAGGTCACGCTCGTGTTTCCGCCGGCCAGCGCCGCCAACTGTGTCGTATCCGAACTAAATCCTCTTGTGCTCACACCGTAAAACAGCGTGAATAGAAACATTCTGCTTAAAAAATCTTTACGAATAAAATAATTAATAATTTTCTTTTAATATTTAGCAAGTTATTTCCCAACATTATTAAGCGTGGATTTTTTTTATTGAAGAATTGGTTTTTTTTTTATTCTCTGAACGGACTGTTTCCATTCACCCCGCTGTTTCCATTCTCTCCGTTTTACGGTACCGTTACGTGTAGTTGGGGAAATACAGGTGCTTTAATAATGCTTCCAGTTGTCATACAGTGTTTTTTAGTTAGTTTACTTCTGATCACCCATCCTCGCAAATTCGTTCGCTCGGAAAGAATGATTCACCCCCTCATCTAGATAGAAAATGTCGACAATTATTGTTTACTAGCAGCGTGCCCGATGAAGAAGTATGTGATCCTCATCTTTGATAGGGGGAAAAAAAAAAAGAAAAAAAAGCTTATACAGCTGACTTATTTACAAACAGAAACCTGAAACATCAATTTCCATATATTTCTAACTTCAAAAATGACATTTCCATAAAAAAAAACTTTCATCCCCTATTTAACTATCCTAGGGAATGCATTTTGAAACGACCTTTCCTATTGCTCACCTACGTTTTAAGGAATTCTTAGGCAAAATTTCATGCTTCTAGACCAACCGGTTTAAGCTGTGCTTTGTATGTTAGTGTTAAGAGTTTAATTAAATAGATAAGTAAGAAAGCTTAAAGGTCTCACTGAAGATTCTCTGCAACAGTTGGTTTCAACGTTACGGTGGTAGCACAGAAAATTTAATGGAAACACTAACTCGAAAAACATGTTATGTATAGCTGAACATTCACCCAACTTACACCCAAACTGACAACATAAAACTAAAAACTAAAAAACGAAAAAAAAAAACCCCTTAAAACTCCAGTATGACTAGTTATTGCTTGGGATATATTTATCAGTTGACAAAACATTACAAATTTAGGTAATAATTTTAGTATATATTTATCAAATTTTCAGAAGTGTTCGATAGCCTTATCACAATGAAAGAAAATACTAAATTAAACCTGGGGTTACTATCTACAGCTTGTTTGAATATCTAGTAAATAACATTAACCGTTTTCGTACGGACAAAAACACACACACACACAAACACACTCAAATGTTTTAAACGTTTGGATTGGTCATGCATATAAAGGAAAATACGATTAAAAATTACACACCTCACTTCTAATTAATTTAATTGTATTGATATTGACATTTGTGTTGATATTGACGTTTGTATCGGGGAATTAACAGATTAAGTTCCCTAATTGTGAACATACGGATTCATGTAATATGTAAATTAAAGGAACGCCACTGCAATATATGCATATGCTACAGCGCGTCTGGTCCTAAGTTTTGCAGTGTGCATTTTAATGGGGATTTACATTATTTTTCAAATGCTCGTTTCAATATGCTCGGTTGCCAGATACAGGCCATATAGTACGTAAGTTTCAGACACAACTTTATAATTTAAATACAATTTTTTTTAGAAAATGTAAAACATTTATTTTGCAAAATAATATTTGGGACATTGAATGTATATGTATAACGATTGTATGTATTCCCAAAAAAATACACAAGTAATAAAAATAGAACATATATAAACTTATACCTAATTATTCATTATACAAAATAATTTTTTTAAATGTTAAGCCAGGTAGTAACAAACTAGCAACTAAGAGTGAGGCACTATGGAGTAGCAGACCCCTAGAGAGTATTACTGCAAATATGTTTATCAATATTCACGATTTTCACTCTAAGCATTGAATTTCAAGACGAATTAAAAAAAAAAATATCAACATTTTTTTTTCAAATTTAATTTAAGGAGTACAAAAATGATGGCAGAAGCGAATTTCCAGTTGTTTTGGCCAGTATTTTTAAACTGTTGGCAACCCTGTGCGCCGCTCAGACGGCGCTCGGACGGCAAACACAGGCGCCTGGGTAAACACGTCCAGGCGTTTACGACCTGCGTGAAACTGTCTCGTAAATGTACTGCGGGTGGCGTTTACTGGCGCGCGCGCGCGGGCAGCGAGACGCGAGAACAAGGCCTCCGTCTACACACAACACACGGCCACTGACGCTCGGAATAACGATTATAACGAACATAAGACATAAAATAAAAAAAAAATCGGTTGTCTGTGAAGTCGGTTTACGGACGATAGTTTAACGTGACAACGTCATCATAACAAAACATTGATGAAATTATTGCATACTTTTATGAATAAAATTGAAATTATACTAGTAATCAGATTTTTAAATGCAAGAATAATCAACCTTTATATGCAGAAATTATTGTTGTAATAAGCAATGAAAACCACATTAACTTTTCACTTCACTTCATAAACAGTCGACGAAAAAGTTCACGTTTAGATTACTTGTAATTAATTTTAAAAACTGGCGTTTAGCTATAAAGTTTAAATACAATTATGAAAAAGTTTTCATATAAATAAACTGTAATCAAATATCTATCATCAATTATATGAATCACCAAATTTTTTTTTAGTCAATTGTAACATAACCTATTATTACTGCACTCGCCGACAGAGTAACGGGACACAGCGTAACGGGACACTTTTTCGTGCGTGCAGCCGGCGTTCATCGATTTATTAGACGTTGTCACGTCAATAAAATAAAACGCGAGAGAGTCGAGTCTTTTAAGTGTTCGCCAGTGATACGTATAACACCTAACCTTCGGTGACGAGCAATGCTCATGTTGCAAATGAACTTTTAAAACGAAACTCGAGAAACGAAAAATTCAAAGTATAATTATTTAAAAAAAAAAAAAAAAAAAAAAAAAAAAAAAAAAAAAAAAAAAAAACTTTTCAGATATAATTTTACACAATTTAAGGAGACAGTCACCAACTATTTATTTATAATATATTTGAGTATAAAATAAAGTGAAGCGTCGAAAAAAAAATTCAAGGTGGTAAAAGGCTGCCGTAAGTAAGTTTCGTTTAACTTCCAGCAACGTCGATATTATTTCGGGTCTTCCCCCCCCCCCTCGTGTTTTTTCGAGACAGGTCCTACAGTTCCGTTATACTTTAGCGACATTCGTGAAATGAAGGCAGGCACCCTGCATAGGCCCACCGCTTCAGTTGAGCCAGCTAGAAATTCTAGTCACGTCGTCATGTACCTGCTGCTGTTGAAAATCAGTCGCCCGACTTGAAATCAACCACACGTTCCTTCTACCAGCCACACACATGTGGAGGTTGATCGAGTGTAATTAATTAAAATAACACACATATTTTTTACTCTCCTAACAAGTTTCCCAATCGTGACATTGGCTCGTCTGGTTTCGAGGTATATGCATACGTAATAACTAGGTACCGGAAAAATTCGCGGGTTCAATGACCTCCAGGATAGACTCCACTATCCTCTACACACTCGGGAAAATGCCAACTGTTCATTGGCTGCTGACTTGCGAGTCGTCTCGACTGGGTGGCCTGTGATTCGACACTTCTATGAGTGAGGGTCTCTAATTGGCCCTCAGTCCTCCAGATTAACCGGGAACCAATGGCAGAAGCAGCACTAAGGTATAATTATATGAAATGCAGCATGTCACGAAATGAATCCGCGAATTTTTCAGGTCTCTAGTAATAACTGATCTGTTAAGGGATACGCCTGGTCTTTACGCGCAAGGCTGTGGATTGGCGCGCAGTATTCTCGTCGTGCACAGGACAACCATGAAATTTGAGCGGTGACCACAAATGAAGATAAAAGGTGTAACACGAAGGCCCAAGAGTGCTTTCGAGAAATCTGTACCGGGCGTTCCACACTTAAAGATTATTCTGGAAATACGCAACTAAATACGGAAACACCCGCCCTCAACGTATTCTTAAGAGGCCACTCCAGTGTTTCAGGGGCACTACGCAACCCGCGTTAACCTCATAAGACTCAATGCTATTTTCATTTTTCTTATAACTAATTAACTAATATAGATTACGAAATGATGCTTGCTTGATATGTAAGACAACGATGCTCTTATCAAAGCCCCCTTTCCTTGAAAAACGTGCATACATTATGGTTCAAACCTAGACAATACACTTATGCATATTGGTAAAGATTAGTATAAAACCATAATTTATGCACGTTTTTTGAAGAAAGGGGCTTTGATAAGAGCATCGTTGTCTTACGTATCAAGCAAGCATCATTTCGAAATCTATATTAGTTAATAGGTTATAAGCAAAATGAAAATAGCATTGAATCCTATGAGGTTTACGCGGGTTGCGTAGTGCCCCTGAAACACTGAAGTGGCCTCTTAAGGAGCCCGCCTCGTCAGGGGTGTATGTGTGTTAGTGAGGCGGGATGATAAGCGCGACGCTCGCTGGTGCTTCCAGCGCGGTATAGCCTCTAAGCGCAAGTCTCTGAACTGGCGCGCATTCGTCTCGTCGTCACAGGATAACTGTGAAATTTGAGCGGTGACCGTAACATTATATGGCGGAGAAATGAAGATAAAGGTGTTATGCAAGCCCCTTAAGTGCTTTCAAGAATCTGTACGGATTGTTTTATGCCTAAAAATTACTCTGAAAACACACGTTTTGGGCATTTTAACGCTTCTAAAAATACAGTTAAAAAACTTAATCCGAAATTAAAAGTACTTTTCGGTCCTCAGCGAACTCTTAAATGCTATTCGTAAATAGGCCCCACTCGGATATGTTGAGTGGTTTTGAAATCGCGTTGTTTTTCCTGAAGCTTTGCGCACCGTATGTGTGCCCAGGTAGGCGGGCCCCTTAAGTGTTTTTCGTAACGAACCCCGGGCCGGGAACCTCAAGCAGCGGCTCTGCAGATCGTAGCTCGCCGAAGGAAGATGCAAGGGCGGCGCAGCGGAACAATCCGCCTCCATCGGCAGCGCGGCGGAAGACGCCAGGTCGCGCCCACGCCGAAAGCGGGGATATTATTTTTGAACCTTGTTTTCCGACTGCTCCGGCCACGCGAGTTGGATCCGGCCCATCTCACGACAGGACCGTGGATCCCGGCTGGCGGGCAACCAACGGCCGTGTTCGATCCACGTCGACCGGGGCATTAAACACCGCCGCCGGGCTTCATCTGGCGGAAGAGGAAAGGAAGGGGGGGGGGGGGTGGGGAGGGGGGGTGGAAATATATATAGAAAGAGAGAGAAGAGAGAAAATATAGGAGAGACAAAGAGAGAGAAAATGAGAGAAATAGAGGGAAAGATGGAAAGAAAGATAGAGAGGAAAAATGAGAGAGAGAAAAAAAAGAGAGAAAAATGAGAGCGAGAAAGAGAGAAAGATAGAGAAAAAATGAGAGCGAGAAAGAGAGAAAAAGAAATAGAGCAAGAGAAAGAAAGAGAAATAGAGAGAGAGAAGGATATAAAGAAAAAATGAGGGCGAGAATGAGGGAGAGCGAGAATGAGGGAAAACGAGAGAAAAAAAAACACCGCGGGGGTTTTTATGACGAGAAAACTTATTTAAGTTCGCGCCTCATTTGCCGTCTCGGTATATACGAGGCGGCGTCCTAAATCGCCCGCACGTACAGGATGCCAAAATCGCGCTCTTTTTTTTTTCAATTAAATAGCCTAATGCGACTGTTACCGTCTGGCCAAGAAACCCAAGTCTCTTCCAAACATTTCCCATCCCTCTCCCGTCTTACAACTTAAGTGGAACATTTTTTTTCCATCCAAAAATTCTTGCAAATACTAGCCCATATATATATATTTTTTTTAAAGCAAGTACACATATTCAGTGACAAAGTAAACCAAACGCTATAACGAGGGGAAAAAATTACAATTTTTTTTTTAGCATGTTTTCAGAATAAAGCACAGACATGAAACACCAGTTACAAATCATTGAAAGCAATATAGGGACTTGCATTACACCTTTACCTTCATTTCCCTGCAATATACTAATGCTACGCCATTCGAATCTCAAAGCTGCCCAATGCACGAATAGAATGACTGCGCGCCAGTCCAAACCACTGCGCTTAAAGACGACACTGCGCTAGAAACACCAGCGAGCGTCACCCTTACAAAAAAAAATGTTTTGGGGCAGATGAACTGAATTATTTGTATTGAAAGATACAGACGTGTATACCGTTAAGTATTAAAAAACTGGTATTTTTCGCTGGCAACGCACAGCTTAAACCGGTGGTCTAGAAGCATGAAATTTTGCATAGGAGTTCCTTATGTAACTTTTTTCAGCACTAAGAAAGGATTTTTGCAAATTCATCATCTAAGGGAGGGGGGGGGGGGGTTATACTGTGGGTGAAAGTTTGTATGGAAATATTTTCATTTTAAAAGTCATAATATGTAAAATGGTGTTTATAGACTTCTGTTAATAAATTAAAGTCAGTTGTATCAAGAGTTTTTGGTAATTCATCAAAAATTAGGACTAAATACTTTATCATCAGGAACACGGCCAGTAGGCTAATAGAAAATATTAAGATATTTCACGGACATCCATCATTATGTTTTACACTAGTTATGATAAAATCCCTCTGCATTTTTAACATAAATTTAGATTTATAAAACATGAGAGTTATATGCTGTTTTTATTTCTATAAATTCAGTTTATTCACGAATAGAGTAGGTATTATTCAATAAATATGACACTATGTTTTATTAAAACAGTTTAATGTTTAGTTTTTTGCAAAATTAATTTTTACAGTAAAATAATTTGTAATATGCATTTCTAGGACAAATTTACTAGGAACCATAAAAAGTAAAAAAAAAAAAGGCAAGTATGTATGTGTTGTAACATACTTCAGTAATGTAAATATGAATATATGAAAGATAAAAACTCATTTTCATTTATTCCGAACATAATGGTCTAAACTATATGCTGAATAAATTTACATTCATTGAATTCAACGCATTAAAGGATTTCAGTTTTATTTGCTGAGAAGATATGCTGTATTTAACTTCAATTTCAGTGTTATATGGCCTACTTAAAATGCTTTACCGTGTTATTGAGGTTTTATCGCAATCCACATAATATCGTGTCCCAACTAATTACGGATGGGCGATTTTTATCTTCTGCGCATGACTGCAACATTGATACCAATCTACCAATCGAACTGTCAAACTCGGTGTATGCAAAACACGACGCGTAAACATTTGCACACAAATGGTGCTCCAACACACACACACACACACATATTATTTTATTTATTAAACGGAGGGTAATATTTTAAAGCAGTACATAATTTTTATAAATCAGTCACTACTTATCCAGAAACAATTTTTAATAAGATTGTTCGTACACTCTTAATGTAATCAAAAATGAAGGAGTTTTTTAAGAACTCCTTTAATTCATTGCCTTCACCGTTATTAACACGTAAAAAACTATTTGGAATGTCATAAAACCTTCAAGAAAATAACGAAGTTTAATAGTTAATGCACAAAGAATAATACTATTTGTTATATTTCAGTTATTACAGCTACGCCCATTTTCCCCAGAATTATCTCTGGAATACGTACCTAACCAAAATAACGTGACTATCTGAAATTTGTTCCCCTCACATGTAATTTAATCACTAAAAACATTTTATTTTTTAAGTTCAGACAGTGAAACACGATTTTTAGCTTAAAGGTGGGATACAAAATATGAAAAAACAAATTGAAAAAAATTTTTTTTTCAATAAACAAAATCCAATAAAGTGGCCCGAATTTTGCCAGTTGTACTGTGGAAGTGCAAAGCGTCGCTTGCTGCCAAGTCGGAAACATCGAGAACATTAAAATAATTTTAAGGGGTCTTATTCAATTAACGACAAATTAAGGAATTTTTAAAGATATTGAGGTCGCCTACGAAGGGTTCCCCAGACACTTGCTTCAGCCGATTTCCCTGTGTCTTCCCCGCCAACCAGATAGGCCTATATAGTGTCCCAGAGAACCCCCGGGGGTCCCACATTTCAAAACGGAGAAGTACAGAATGATGATAAATGTCATTAACCTCAACAATGTGCCGGGGCGTGATCGCTATTAACACGTGCTTTCGACGGTCCATTGTCAAATAATAATCAGTTCGGTGCTCGGGGGAATAAATTACGCGCGCGTGTCTATTGTCACGAACGCGAGAGACCAGATGCCGCGATGCCAGGTTCGGAGCTGGCTGGCGGCCCCGCACGGCCACTGACGTCACGCGCCGTCCACTGACGTAAGGCATGCCACGCGCGCCTGGCCGGATTACAAGGGGTCGTCGCTACCCCCTCCCCCCCTATCACCCGCACATCTTCCTTCTTCAGCGTTGTTATATCGCTGAGCGGCCTTGGGATTTCCGCGGGCCGCCGCGCGGAGTGACGCGAATGGGCGCGCCTTTTCTCGATGTTTCGAGCGTCGGGTCGGCCCGGGATGACGCGACTCGTCACAGTTGCTCTCGTCGGTTCGAGAAGGCCGCCCTCAGGTACTTAAGCAGCGATGCCGGCCTCCGCAGGAGTTCCGCGAGTGAAGGGAAGTGCGGCATCGGCCGAAGATGGTGACAGACCCCCTTCTAGAGAGTGGCGCGACGCGAACCGTGGGAGTTCCACTGAGTGGCGCGAGATTAAGGGGCGAACCACTGTCGAGCCCAGCTCCAGTGAGGAGTGCGAACTGTGGAACTTGACAAGACAGTGAGTGACTTGCGAATAAACATTATTTAAGTGCGCGTAATTGGTGATCGGACATGTTTAAGTACAATTATTTATTAGTATTGTAAATATTATCAATGAATAAAACTGTAATAAATCCGCAATAATTTAAATTAGTTATCTCCTACAAATCCAGTTCTCCTCACATTAGATCGTAACACTATTATTAGCCTATTTCAACGATGGCCAAACTCAATATTTATCGAAGACCAATGTTGGCCAAGTGTTAAGTCGAGGGACTTCTGAGGACGCAACTGCTCGGAGGGCCAAGAGACCTTTCCACAAGGAAGGATGAGGGGGTAGGGGTTGACAATTACAAAATACGGAAGCCCGATCTGCGGTTAAGGGACTGGGAGTCCGGTGGCGACACCGGCGAATACTCGGATAGTGAAGTGAAACTGGGCGAGTTACCAATTTGGCGAGTGATGACGGGCAACGAGAGCTTCTGGGGGTTCGGTGTCGGCCGCTATGGATGAGTGAGACGAAGAGGTAAATGGCAAGAGACGAACATAAAAAAAAATAAATAGAGAGAAACATTATCATACCAATTTTCAATGGGGAGACTGAAAAGTAAACTTTTTTTGACGTGACAACGTCTAATAAATCGATGAACGCCGGCTGCACCCACGAAAGTGTCCCGTTACGCACATTGTCCCGTACCGCTCATTGTACGCTTGCGCCGCATCTATCTCTCTTCCACTCGATTGGAACAACCATCGATTTGACTTTTTTCGAGGCACATTAAACTTGAAACACTCCCATTCGTTTCCTACTTTTCCTATCATCGTCCTATCCTTAACAGAATAACACAGATTGGAAGAAGTTAAATAGCAAACATGTATAAAAGTTATAGTTAAAATAATCTCTTCGCTAAAGTAATAAACATATTTGAATTTATGAGTGCAAATAAAAGAAAAATTTATCAATTAAATTGTAGATTTCATTTAACTCCTTCTTTGTATCCATAAAAAATAGTGATGATTCAATAAAAAAATGATTCAATTTTATTCATAAAAGCATGCAATCATTTCATCAATGTTTTGCTATGACGTTGTCACGTTAAAACTATCGTCCGTGAACCGACTTTACAGACAACCAATTCTTAATTTTTTTTTTTAAAAAAATCTGTACACGGTCATTTTAGATTTCTGTTAATTTATGGAGGGAAACAAAAAGGTGTGAACGGTCTTGATCAGTTGGGGGCTGTCACACATCCGCACGTGCGATCCCAACACGTCGACCACACGCAGCGGACCGGCCAATGTTCTCAGAACGGCCGACGCGCGCGCAGCGGCCGTGCCGGGGAGCGGGGCTCGCCGTGACGCAGGAGCGAGTGTTCCCGCGGGAGTCGGCGAACAGCCGGCCGCCTTGTGGCCCGACCTCGGGGAACAAGCAGCGGCGAGAGAGCCACGCAAGAGTCTGGCGGCAGCAATGCTACCTTCCTGCAACTGGCCGCAAATGCCGATCCTCTCCGAAGTTAGCCGATCGGGAGCGCCTACCCCCTGGATGTTTTTTTATTTTTTATTTTTAAGCGCGCGATTTTTCTCTCCAGTATAAAAATGCCACATAGACTGTTTGGTGGATGGTTGGTTATATTAGGTAAGTGTAGCTACATTAAAAATACTGTAAAATCATCTTATGGTTGCTTAGCAAATAACTTTTTAATATGTAGCTATCCAGCGCTAGGAAACAGTTTACATGTTTTCACAGTATCTTTAATGTAGCTATCCTAACCAACTCAACCGTCCACAAAGTTTTAAAGTATTTATAATGTAGCTAACCTAACCTAATTGACCATTAGTTATCATGCCCTTACCTGAAAATTTCAATTTAATTAATAAATTTACTTTTATTTGCATTCATTATTCAAATATATTTATTACTTTTGAAATGTTACGTGCTCGTATTTTTTTTTAAAAGTACAAAAAAAAATTCGTACCTGCCGGGAATCGAACCGTCAACCTTACGTTTAGACGATAGCGCCGCTGAGCGCTCAGCTACGAGGCCATATTTGACTATTAGAAGTTTCAGATGACATATATGATCGTGCCGCCGGCCCCGGAACGAGCGTGAGCGGTGCGGCATTGCAGCCAGTTGCAGGAAGGTAGCATTGCTGCCGCTAGACTCTTCTGAGAGCCACGCACCGTCGTCCCCCCGACCACTGCGCGCACCGAGAGAAAGGTTTGTTTGCTCAACAAAATATATTTTTTTATATACGGCGAAATGAATATATTTTGTTAATTCAAACAAATATTATGTAGAAGGAAAGATTCTGTCGACTTAACAAAATGATTTTGTCAACAAAAATGTATATTTGGTTGGGTGTAAAAAAATTATTTTTTGTTACTTACAGAGTTTGGTTAAACTAACAAATTATTTTGTTCCACCAAGTAAATATTTGTTTGATTCAAACAAACCTTTTTCTCTGGGCGGACTTCACGAGTTATACACGCAACTTTGCGTGCGTTAACCTAGCCGCGGACCCCCGACACGGACAAATGACGACAGCACGAGAATTCCGTTGGAAGGAACTTCGCTTAGTAATACCTGTTCAAGGTTCATCACCGGGTTTGTGTCTGTCTGACACCCCAGCTGATTTAGAATTTTTCTGTGTGTGTGTGTTTTTTTTTTTTTGCGTTACCATTTCCATTTTATTAATTTTGCGTTCTTGAAATGACAAAACAGTGCTGCATGTCCGAGAAATTGTATTAAAACAAAATTTGCCCACGGCGTGATTCGTTGGGGATCTCGCTAGGTTCACTGAGCCTGGTGACTGCGACGTGGCGCCTCCTGCGTGTATGCAACAACCCCGCTACAGCAGCCATGCGGGTTGCCTGGCGGCAGGCGCGTCGCCGCGTCCGTCGCACGTGCACCGCGCACCAGGTGTAGGTTCAGTCGGGTCGTTACCACAACGCCGAACGTGCCGAATACCAAATTGACCGCAACGCCGACAGCTAGAAAACTGCTGTGTACCACAACGCCGAAATACAGTAACGCCGAAAAATGTTGGTGCGGGGAGGGGGGGTGGGGCCACAAGAGCAAAATGAAAAACTACTGAATGAATTTGTGTGCTAACCTAACCTAACCTAACCTTAGGGGTCGTCCATTAATCACGTGATGTTTTTTTAGCAAATTTTTAACCCCCCCTCCCCCCTAGTGATTTGTAGTGAGGTTTTAGACAACCCCCCCGCCCCCCCTCAATAAATCACGTGTATTTTTTTGGTACAAAATATTTTTAAAAATTTCAGAATATTATCTTTAAATATAGGTATAATCTAATTTAGTTCTGGAAAATTAAGCACAGTGATAAAAATGTCCAGACACACATTAAGGTTGCAGCTTTATTCTCACTGGCATAAAAATAATTAAGGCTGCTGGGTACGGTGGGCTAAATAGTGGGAAACATGTGTACCGTTGTTTATCTTTTTTGGGAGAATGAATGCAGTTAAAGCTATAAACATTTTGAAAGTAAGTAATATAATGTCGTATAATTGTCTGAGACTTTTTATATTTTTAAAATTATTTAAAATTTCTGAATAAAAAAATATGGAAAAAGGCCATTTTTAACATTATTTTCTTGACTGCAATGAACGAATGCAGCATAAATACCACAAAAAGCTATGTCTTAGACACGCACCTTACCATGTTCTATAGTAATTTGCAACTTAAACATTACTTGAATAATAATCAGCCTGTAAAACTAGTAATCAAAATTAAATAATTTAAATATTTTCTCTCATGAAAACAGGACATCTATTTGTGGAGATATGTTGCTTCTATCCCCAACACCTTGAGTGAATGCGGAGCAGACATGCGAGCGATAAGAAAGTGGCGACTCACGTTTCCTGAAACCGAGACGGATTATCGGCAATGGCCTTTTGGTTCGTTGACAGTAGCACCATTGAATATGTATATACATATTCAATGGTAGCACAAATAGCTTGCTTCCTTTTCTTAATTTTTTCATTGCAAGATTATATTTAAAACATTGCGTTTTGAGGATACTTTTATCGAAGCGTGTTATGATGCAGAGCGAGAAAACCCACGGACTAGCGACATCATCTGGCACGATACCCACATGTAAATGTCTGGGGATGGAACCCACCGGGGTTCTAACCCGGATCACCGTGGTGGGAGGCTAGGGTCTTTGCCAGTTGATCTCCGCGGCTCCTGCTCTTATTGATCATTACGAATAAGTTATACAAGAAAAGTAATCAAAACGACTTGATGTTCTATCAATTCCTCCTTCAATACGTTAGTAAGAAAGCCTTTCAGGAAAAAATCATTAAACTCAAGAGAACTCAAATTCCAGAAATAAAAACACATTTCCGTCCCTTTAAACTGTTACTTTCACAATTGAAAACATCAAATTTTACACATCACTTGAGAGTTAATTTTCGTAAGCAAAATAGTTGCTTGGAACACAACCTCAACATTCCCAATATCAGCGAATTTCTATGAATCTGGAATACTTTTTTCATTTTGGTTTTTTAAACTTTTATGCTCGATTTTAAATATTGGGATGCACAAGAATTTTTTTTTAAACGTTCTGTGTGTTTTGAAAAATAAATTTATTTTTGAAATTATATTAATTATATTAAAGTGGTGAAAAATACAAGTATTAAGCTGTGGTTCACTCTATATTCATTTACAGCTCTTCACAAGTCTCTCTTCTTTGGCCCTCTGGGCTTCTTGTTGGGCTCTTATTATGTATAAGGGATCCTTAATATTCATCTTGGCAAATCTTTTTGAAAACTGAGGGTTTACTATTTCGTGTAGCAGACATTCCTTGTCGAATCAGAAACAAACATAATTATAAATTCGCTTAGGTATGTTGTATGTGTGTAACATAAACTTTAATTATATTTTTATTTTAACACTGCAAGTTCTTTGTATATGTTAAGCTATTGATAAGAAGACATATTTGAGTCGTAAATGTGTGTGTGTGTATACCAAAATAGCTTACGAAAAAACTACCAGTAATGCAATGTATATGTTGTAAATGGATATCAGTGGTATAAAAACTTTACTGTGAAAGATGTGTTACAAAAAAGAAGAACTGTAGAGGCATATAAATGCAGACTTCATTTAGCACCGATGTATGAACTACACATTTTACTGCTCTACTCAATAATTATTGTATGTAAAATAATAAGAAAAATACCTGCACAAATATGCTTCAATTTTGCGCACAAGAAAGCGTCGTCTTTTTCGATTATTTCATGTAAAGCACAAAGTAACAATATTTTCTTCCCGTTATGTTCAATTGCCCAAGCACAAGATAAAAATAGTTTGAATCACGTCTCAGTAGCGGTTTTCCGTTAATTATTGCGCAGTGAGTCATCTAAAATCAGTACATGATATTTTTTATGCCACAAATATTGTACAAAATGAATCTAAAAGTTCATTTTCAATGAGTGGTCATTATATTTAGCAATACTAAAGAGCTAAAAGGAACACACATATAGCTGAATATGATAACCTGTCCATTATCGATAGCTTCTTTCGGACTTTGGTACTTATCGGCTGAAAGAGGGCACTTAATTTCCATAATGGCATTGTCACGCACCAAACCATCTGCAACAGAATTCTACATGACTTGTGTATGACTTAATCGTAAAATAGAAATTACATTATCAAAATTTAATATATATATATATATATATATATATATATATATATATCGTCTGTCATTTGTAAGAAGGGGCTAACCTACAAAACATAAACTTTTCAGGAGAGCAGAAAAACAAAATGAGCACACTGTAATGCATCACTGTATTTTAATTATTTATGGTTAGCCCCTGTCATATCTTAAAAACTATTAGAGATACAGTTATCCCCTTCTTACAGACCATGAAGGATGAAAGAAAACATGTATTTCTGCAGTTAACTCATTTTCAACAAAAATGTAAGATGGCCCCTTCTTACAAATGACAGACGATATATAAGTGCATATTTTAAATGTACCTGGAGTTGCACCAAGAAAAGGATATTCAGAATCTATGAATAAGCCACACTCTGTTGCCACTATTCCATGATCTTCGGCCATTTTACACTTGGCTACAGGTTCGTTGGCAATACCATACTGTGTACCTTTAGTGCTGACGTTTCCATACAAAATGGAATGAACTACGTTTCTACAAGATGTTGTAGCCCTCATTTTACAAACCCTGCCGAAATGGGAAGCAGTTAGTAACTTCCTCCTCTCTGTATTCCACAAGTGACATCTGTATTGCAACTAAGTCGTTCTCTGTAGCTCATTTCGCTCTTCTTCGGTCCGCACGAGACTAGCAACGAAACTTCTTTTCTTTTCCTCAAGCTCTGATGCTGTAATCGTAATCTCTGGTTGATCTTCCTTTGCCTGTACCAAACCATAGTGCTCATCTGCAGTATAAAGTATTTTTACGCTTTCATTTGTATCTTGGTATTGTGCAACCGTTGATGTTTCCTTCTTTGTCTTGCTCGTTGTTGCTGGTCGATGAATTTTTTTGTGTACATTCCTAAAACTAAAAAATGTACTTTTAATTGTAAAACAATTTCCCTTATTAACTCCGTTATATTTTGTACACTGATAATATGTTTGTAATATAGCTTACCCAGCCAAAATATTTTTATGATGTAATATTTTTTTGAAATAATTGCATATTGGCTTCTAAAGTTTAGTGGCACTTTCATAATACTACACCCCATAAACAAGTTGGCAGTGTGAATGTCAATAAAACAATTAATGGCTGCCCCTAAATATTTATTGTAGTGCTCAATATTGTGGTTACCTGAAATAAATTTTTTGATATATCACCCATAATACAGCTTTCATTACAACACGAGCCTGTATTATTTTGACCTGGCATGGGCGAGAGCGTAGCTGCTGCCAAGTCATTAGCATTGCTCCTGAAAGTAAAATATAACTTTCATGCTATATTTCATACAAATATTTTTTGTGAAATTTTGTGAATGAAGCGTATAATGGTTGGGTATTTGTATTGTTAAAATATATATACATATACACTATATGTCTGTATTCTCTGCCATGATTTCAACCCACTGGCTCGTGATACAGACATTTTGTGGACATGGTTACGTTATCGAATTAAAATTCATATTGCTGTCCATGTTTAAGGCCATGAACGGGAGCTTTTAAAATACTGATTCCAATTATTCAAGTACTTCGTACCGAAATGCATTGAAGAAACTCAAGACAGTGCGTATGCACTCCAATGGCGACGTAAAAAAAAGTTATTTAATTAGTAACTAGTAATTATTAATTAGTAACTTTCTCTTAAAAAATTATTTCTGGAAGAACTGTAACACTTACTATCAAGGTCTTACAATGAACATCACTTTTCAACTGTTTTTACATTTTAATTATATATATATATATATATATATATATATATATATATATATATATATTGCATTAGTTAACCTTTACATCATGTAAACGGACGATACAGCATTTATTATGTAATCATTTCATCCCCTTATTATTTATTAAATAAAACACTATACACTCATAAGCCACTCTTATTGTAAACAAGAAGAACCTAAGCAAAACATGGGTTGTTTCAGATACGTACAGCTGTTTAGCAAAAAATTTTCAGGTAGTCTGAGCTGTCTGATGCATGCTGCATTCTCTTAGGGCCTTGAATCGTGTATACCAAAATAACTTATTCACTCACTCATTCACTCTCTTCATACCCTTGCTTAAATTACATATGATAATTAATACAAAATGCGTGTTTTGAAATTAAATCCTGTAAGATTTTTACTAACTGAACTAGCTGTTGCTTTCTTTTCTTCCACCAAGCACGAGAGATTTTCTTTCTTGTCGATCTTCTGATATATGGTCTTACACGTAGAATTGTATTTTCTTTTGAGAATCGCCAATTTTTTACTGCGACATTGCACATAAAAAAAAACCTAATGTTATGTTCAACTAGCCCAGAAAGCAGTTTGAGAGAGGAACCGGTTATCGGCAACACAATCTTCGCGCGTATTGTGTGTCACATTTGTTGCCCTTGGACTCGCAGTGGAAGAAGGGTCTAACGATCAGGCAGGGAAATATACAAATGTTGAGCTAGATGGGCGCGTTGCCCTTGTTGTCACGGGCAGCCTTAAGGAAAGGCTTATATGTGATTTACGCATGTATTCGGCGCCAAAATCACAGTCTTACTGGCGACTGGCAAGCCGAGCCGGGTGGTTCATGTTGCGGCGGGCGGGGATATTGTTGCCTGGCTACGGCGAGTCAAGGTCACGCGTCGCTTTTCGGTTTAGTAGAAATCGGGCGAAAAAATAAATACACGTGATATCTCTCTACACCCCCCTCCCCCCTTGTGATATTTTGTGATTTTTCCCGACCCCCCCCCCCCCCCTTTCGAGCCTCACGTGATTAATGGACGATCCCTTACCTAACCTTTGTGGCAGTCCTGCAATGACATTTTTCGGCGGTAATGTATTTCGGCGTTGTGGTAATTCGGCATTGTGGTACACAGCAGTTTTCTAGCTGTCGACGTTGGACAATAACGGTTGCACAATAATTACTCGAGATCTAATAATCTGCCGTCCATCTTGTAACGTAAAGCCATCGGAACAAATCCGAAGGAAACACCCCCCCCCCCCAGCCACGGAGACGACAGTAATGACAGACGGGGGGGGGGGAGGGGGGTTAGAAAGGGGAAGGGGGGGGGGACACGAAGGTCGCCGCTCGTCGCGGGCTGTTTGGTCCCGGTGCCTCTGCCGTCCTCCGACGCCGCAGGCTTCATCGATCGTGCGGGGTCTCTCCGCGACAGGCACGAGTAACCCGAGGACAACTGAACACCGAGGAGAAGAAACACACACACACACACACACACACACACACAGAGCCAGGGGCGCAACAACTAAATTTCCAAAAGGCGGGGGGGGGGGGCAATATACCTTATTATAAAGAATCATCGATCCCCCCTATTGAAGCGGGGGCGTCCGGGAGTCTTCCCCCGGGAAAAATTTGTATTTCAAGGTGGAATATGGTGCTATTTAAGCAGTTTTATTATCTAAAAAAATTGATTACACAGCACTTTCTTTGCCCCACGTTTGCCCCCCACTTCAAGGTTTCAGAAGGAGGGGGGGGGGGCAAATACTCTTGCCCCCTCCCCCCTCCTGTTGTTGCGCCCCTGCATACAAGCAGTCAGGTCATGAAGACGTGTCGGCGTGAAACAGAAGTAAAAGAGGTCCAGCCAAGTTAAAAAATTAGGAAGTCGTTAAAAAAAAAAGGAAAAAAAGGGAGAATTAAAAAGGGAGAATTAAAAAGGGGGGGGGGGAATCGAAATGCCGCAACATCCGTGAAATATCCAGTGCGCCAAAGCAACTATCTAGTGTGTGGCTGCAGTGGCACGCTCCTAGTAGCAGAGTTGGCGCAGCTTACCAGAGGAGGAGTAGAGCTGCTGTTAAAAGCCATCGGTCCTAGTGCAGGTCCATTCATGTCTATCCTCTCTCTCTCTCTCTCTACCCCTTTTCACTCTTCTAGTCTATCCCCCCCCCTTCTCTCTCTCTCCACCCCTTTTCACTCTTCTTCTAATGTCATTCCATCCTGCGCTAACTATTCCCTTCCCACAACCCTTCAATAATTTGCTTCACAGATCTTAACATCTGTACACTGTTAAAACTCTCAGTACATTTACGGACGAAGAGTCCTTTTGCCATTTATGATAACTGTACCTTGGTATATAAACTACTGTTCATTTCAGACTTACGAATTATATATTCAGTTGTTAAAAGAGCAAATATTTTTTTTGTTATTATAGCCTTCACAAAAACTCAGTAACCATAAACTGAACGAAGACACATGTAGATATATTTAGGAAGATCCCTACGTTCTTAGTGAATGTAAAATGAAAATATTTAAGCGTACGTCCCTAAAATTTTTCACCCTCTAAATTTCTCTAAATTATCTCAACGCCTTGTGGACATCGAAGTGCGACATCGGCGAAGAGGGTGAGAGACCCCCTTCTTGAGAGTGTTCGACTGGATCGTGAGAGTGCGACTGACATGAGTGGCGCGAGACTGTGTGTGGACAGGCGCGAGGTAAGGGGTGAACCACTGTTGAGCCTAGCTCCAGTGAGGAGTGCGAACTGTGGAACTTGACAGACACTGAGTGACTTGAGAAATAACAATTTTTAAAAGCGAGTAATTCGTGATTAGGCTTTTTTGACGTGACGTTCTCCTCGCTTTTTTGACGTGACAACGCCTAATAAATCGATGAACGCCGGCTGCACGCACGAAAAAGTGTCCCGTAACGCACATTGTCCCGTTACGCTCATTGTACGCTTGCGCCGCATCTATCTCACTTCTACTCGATTGGAACAACCATCGATTTGACTTTTTCGAGGCACATTAAAACTTGAAGCACTCCCATTCGTTTCCTACTTTTCCTATCATCGTCCTATCCTTAACAGAATGACACAGATTGGAAGAAGTTAAATAGCAAACATGTATAACAGTTATAGTTAAAATAATCTCTTCGTTAAAGTAATAAACATATTTGAATTAATGAGTGCAAATAAAAGTAAATTTATCAATTAAATTGTACATTTCATTTCACTCCTTCTTTGTATCCATACAAAATAGTGATAATTCAATAAAAATGATTCAATTTTATTCATAAAAGTTTGCAATAATTTCATCAATGTTTTGTTATGACGTTGTCACGTTAAACTATAGTCCGTAAACCGACTTTACAGACAACCAATTTTTTTTAAGTAAGATTATTTATTAGTGATGAAAATATTAGTAATCAATAAAACTGTAATAAACCTCAATTGGGCCATCCCTTACGAAACCAGTTTTCCTCAATTTTATAAATCGTAACAATATTATGCAATGAAGGAGCTTAAGCTATGCATATTACAGAAGCTGTACCATGCGGACGGATAGTTAGTTTAATAAGCATAACGAGCGCAAAAGGACGCGGGATTAAGGTTACCAAAGAAGAAAACGCACTCACGCGAAATCTCTTTTGACTCTCAAAATGGCGAAAGCACTTCGTCCCGCAAGGATTAGGTGCGATGAAAGGACCCGATTACAACAAACGAAGGGGCAAGACGGGGCGAAAAAGAACAGCTACGACACAAAGAGAGAGATGGTAAAGGGAAAAGGGACCACGTAAATAGACAGCAAACAGAACCCAATTAGCACGCTGGAAAATGCTTTACATAAATGTCCCTTTCCGAAAGAACTCTTCACAGCTTCCACGGATGGAGCTAGATTTTCTAAAATAAACAGAAAAAAAACTTTACGTTCAGCGCTACAGTCGCACATTCCTTCCGCACAGCAGCTAATTTCACCGAAATTATGTAATGGCACGAGAGACTGTATTAAACGTCTGCACAATAACGTAATCGAAGCGAGCATAACAAAATGCAAAAGAAAAAGATAAAACGGTGTCCATACCGCGAATACATTTAATTTCAACCCAAATGCCCTTCATTTTTAAACGATTGCAATTACCAGTGAAGTTGGCTTACAGTTCGACTATACTATAAAACTAAGCTCATAATGTAATCTTACCCAGGCAACGTAGGGTATTGCAACTAGTTATTGCAGGTTGAATAAATGTGAGCTTGAATACCTTAGGAAACGGTTGAATCCAATATTTTTAATAGTTTATCTTAGTTCTACAGATTATTTTGTTGTTGTTTCACGAGTTAATTTCCAAAATTAGATTTATTTATTTTTATGCGAGGTGCGGCAGTGGCGTACACACGAGAAGGGAATCTACAATGAGCAGCGAGGGAGTGTTATGCCTGTAGTCTGCCGTAACGCCGTAACGGAGTACAGGCGCATTAGCCAATACTTCAGTAACACACTGCAAATTTTTGACGTGACAACGTCTAATAAATCGATGAACGCCGGCTGCACGCACGAAAAAGTGTCCCGTTACGCTGTCGGCGAGTGCAGTAATAATAGGTTATGTTACAATTGACTAAAAAATTATGGTGATTCATACAACTGATTATAGATATTTGATTACAGTTTATTTATATGAAAACTTGTTCACAATTATTTTTAAACTTTATAGCTAAATGCCAGTTTTTAAAATTAATTACAAGTCATCTACACGTGAACTGTTTCGTCGACTGTTTATAAAGTGAAGTAAAAAGTTAATGTGATTTTCATTGCTTATTACAACAATTTCGACAATAAAGGTTAATTATTATTGCATTTTAAAAATATGATTACTAGTATAAATTCAAGTATTTATTCCTTATTATTAAAATAAAAATAATTCAATTTTATTCATAAAAGCATGCAATCATTTCATCAATGTTTTGTTATGACGTTGTCACGTTAAACTTTTGTCCGTAAACCGACTTCACAGACAACCAATTTTTCATTTTGTAAATGGAACAGAAATATTCACGTAAATTAACAGATATTTGTAAATTTGTACATTTGCATCAAAACAACTGTATCACTACGAAATATTGTTCGCAGTAATACTGGCTTCTATTTGTTACCCGGGCATTTATGCATTGTGCAGTCCCAGTAACCAAGCTAGTCAAAGTTATTTCTAAACCGTTCCCTGAATAGCTTTCCAGTATTAACTGCGCAAATAATAAGCACGATAAAATTTAAAATAAAAATCAAATTGTTGAATATTCAATTATCTTTTCCATTATTTTTTAAAACATATGCTTGAATGCAACAACTAAAATATAAAACGATGCGCCAATTTTTGTATGAAATGCTCAGTATTATCTAGAAAAAAAAGTTATTTCATAGACGCAAAAACAGCCTTATGTTGTGCAAATATACAATATTTTCCTTGTAGTATCATAACCAAGATTTTGTTTGATGTATTAGGATTCCGACTCATTTCTTTATATGTGGATTTATTTCATTTCCATATGTATAGTTTAAGATACATACGGTTATTTCACATAAATATGTTCAAGTAGATAACATTTCCTCATATTTAAGTCATTTCCTTTGATTTATTTCGTTACAAATCATGCATTTAATCATTGCAATTAGTTTCTATTAAAGTACACTTATTTCGTTATAAACAGGTTCTTTTCATGCTTTTTCATGTTTTTTTTTTACTTCATTTTATTTATTTAAGTACATTTGGGTACAAATCATTTTATTTCTATTGCATCGAGTGATTTTGTTCGATGTATTAGGTTTCCGACTCATTTCGCTATATGTGGATTTATTTCATTTCCATTGGTATGTAGTATCATAAAATACTATATTTCTTGGCAATTGGTTTCCAAAGGACATGTGACCAATTTTGGTTATGTCTAGGCTATGATATTAATCAGGTTTATTTTGCATGTACCTAGTTAGTAAAGATGCAAGGCAGTACGCCTGATCTTCGCTTCTTAAAATAAGGCAGTAAATAAATGAATATAAAGACTGCCCTGATTGCGAAGGATGGAGACGGGAGGTTCAAGAAAGAGCATTATTCAGCTCGCAGAGGGACATCAGCTGTTCTCCGGCTGAACGACTTCCACCGGCTCGCGAGAGCGATCCATAACCCTCGAGCCCACGGGCACTCGGTCATGCGAGAAGAGTCGCGGATTGCTAAAAGCGCTCTTGCTTACTACTACTGCCGTCTTGTGTTTGAGATGCCTCCTGGATCAATACCGCAGTGCTCCGAACTTAATGTGGCCACGGGGGATCGGGAAATCACTTTCTGGGACAGGAACGAACAGAACGAAGGGGGAAAAGGGGATTAAGGGAACCTGGTTGACTACAGCACGTCAAATACATGATTCTGGAAACGTCCCACGATTTATGAAAACGACCAAAACCCCAATAACTGCAAAGAGATCTAAAAATTTGGTTAAACACAAAATGTTCTAATTAAACATTAATCTCACAATCCATTGCAGGCAGAATAATCTTCAAGCCCCCCGCCTATTTGCGGCAACAAAGGGGTCTTCTGGACTTTAGAAATTTTTAAATAATCAAAAAATAACGTAATGTTCTGCTATGAGGTCCAGCTTAGAATGTTGCTTGTCTGTTTACTGCTCGCTGAAGTGTAGGCCTTATGAATTAATTCTCACAATTTTAACAATAATATAAAATGTGATTGCACATAATAAAAGCTAAAAATTGTACGTGAACAAAAGGAAGATATTTATCGACTAAACATAAGGTTGGTGCTTCACGCCGATCCAGTATCTCTCAGCGTTAAGGCGGCGAGGCACGTTTAATGACTACTGGTATCGCCCTTATCGCCGCTCATACGTCACCTTACAGCATTTCGTCAAATTTGAGACAAATATTCACGATTAAAATTTCTGCCTGACCAATTTCGTTAACCCCCCCCCCCCCCGCCCCCCCACCACGGGACATACACACGGTGTGCAGAGCTTCAGGAAAAAAAAACCACGTGATTTGAAATCTGTTTAAACTATTCCAATGACGTCTGTTTGCAAAAAAAAAAAAAACACTTAAAATAAAACGTTTAGGGCGAATGAGTAGGTCTATTATCGTATTTCGTTTTCAAACTGTGGATCTGCAAGAGTGAAAAATGGCTAAGATGCTTGTTTTCAGACTGTACTGTTAGGCATGGAACATCCGCTATGTAACAGTCACCGGTAAAATCTCCTAGTTACCCTGTGTGTGTGTATGTACTACGGGGAGACTGCGCGCTAGTTCAGAACCTCGCGCCTAGAGGCGATGCCACGCTAGAAGCACCACCGAGGGTCGCCCTTACCATCCCCGACACACCCCTGACCGGGCGAAACCCCTTAAAAGTCACCAAACTTGAAGTGTTTTCGCGGCTCGGTCGCGCGTCCAACTTCAATTCTTCAGTTCTCAGTTTTCACGTGACGTCTAATAAATCGATGAACGCCGGCTGCACGCACGAAAATGTGTCCCGTTACGCACATTGTCCCGTTACGCTGCGTCCCGTTACTCTCAATGTACGCTTGCGCCGCATCTATCTCTCTTCCACTCGATCGGAACAACCATCGATTTGACTTTTTCGAGGCACATCAAACTTGAAACACTCCCATCCGTTTCCTACTTTTCCTATCGTCGTCCTATACTTAACAGAGTAACACAGATTCGAAGAAGTTAAATAGCAAACATGTATAAAAGTTATAGTTAAAATAATATCTTAGTTAAAGTAATTAACATATTTGAATTAATGAGTGCAAATAAAAGTAAATTTATCAATTAAATTGTAGATTTCATTTCACTCCTTCTTCGTGTCCATGCAAAATAGTGATAATTCAATAAAAAAGATTCAATTTTATTCATAAAAGTATGCAATCATTTCATCAATGTTCTGTTATGACGTCACGTTAAAACTATCGTCCGCAAACCGACTTTACGGACAACCAATTTTTTTTTCCGGGAACGGTTCCTTTGCGAATACCTGGAGTTGCAAATGGAATCCAACATGGCGTCGCAAGGACGGGGCTACGGTTTCTTCCGCAGCGCCGAGAGGAATACGATCAGACCATGTCTGCAAGTCGCACATACGCACGCGCACGCCGACCAACCACGTCACAGCTCTGTGCTGGACGAGCAGATCACATGCAGCTGCGCTACCACATGCCTCGCTGAACGACGCAAACACCTTCCCCCCCTCCCTCTCACAATCCCCCTTCACCGCTTCCACAGCAACGCCGGCATTGCGACAGCACACCACTTCCAACTCTGCCACAATGAACTAACTACCGATGGACTCCCACGTCCATTGTCGCGGTTTTTATCGAGCGTTTCTCCACCACTTATCACCTCGATTTTTTTCAACACACGCGAATACGTGGAATGCGCTACTCAACGTGACACAAATAACACCCGTAAGACTCATACAATCCGAGTATTCGCCGACACGCTTTAACACACGGACTCAACTCGCATTATTACCTTTTAGCTTTGGTTGAATGATTTTTTGACGTGACGTCTAATAAATCGATAAACGCCGGCTGCACGCACGAAAAAGTGTCCCGTAACGCACATTGTTCCGTTACGCTGTGTCCCGACACGTTCATTGTTCCGTTACGCGGTGTCCCGTTACGCTCATTGTTCCATTACGCTGTCGGCGAGTGCAGTATTAATAGGTTATGTTACAATTGACTAAAAAATTATGGTGATTCATATAATTAATGATAGATATTTGATTACAGTTTATTTATATGAAAACTTGTTCATAAATATATTTAAATTTTATAGCTAAACGCCAGTTTTTAAAATTAATTACCTACAAGTCATCTACACGTGAACTGTTTCGTCGACTGTTTATAAAGTGAAGTGAAAAGTTAATGTGGTTTTCATTACTTATTACAACAACAATTTCGGCAATAAAGGTTAATTATTCTTGTATTTAAAAAATCTCATTACTAGTATAATTTCAAGTATTTATTCTTTTATTATTAAAATAAAAATTATTCAATTTTATTCATAAAAGCATGCAATCATTTCATCAATGTTTTTTATGACGTTGTCACGTTAAACTATCGTCCGTAAACCGACTTTAGAGACAACCAATTTTTTTTTTCTCACGGGCAAGTTGCTATAAAAATTTATTTTTGCCAGTTACAATGTAAGAAGTCATAGCCAAATCTCAATAACGGACAACAAAAAACGAATACGAAAAAACACAGAAAACAAGCCAAGCCAAATCACCCGATGTAAAAAAATTTGCGTGGAAGGAACGTCACAGCACAGATGAACATAATGGACTGAAAGACGAGACAGTTGCTACAATAACAGTAAATAGAAAAACAAAAACTACTTTGGACAACACAGCGACAAACAGACGAACCCAACGATGCGACTCAACATATATTCCGGACACAACGACGACAGCACAAACGAACACAACATAGGCTACCTACGACATGACAGTTGCGACCTTTCGTGAACAGAAATCTGTCTCAGTCATCAGGCACAGACTGATGTAAAAAAAAAAAAAAATACCTTTTCACCATTTATATAGGATAGAAAAACACGTGGAAAATTATGAAAATGTTCACAATGAATCTGATGTGTCGGGAAAGTGTCCTCATGACTAGACATGGAACCGATAAAACACCGGTGGGTAATTGTAATGTCACTTAATCGCTTAATACAGTTTTATTTTCTTGAAAGTGACAATACCGTAAATTCTACAGAATATTTCTCTCTCGCATTTGTTGTTGGGTCGTAAATATTCTCATTAATTACTAGATAAAACTCATTAATCAAGAGTGTCTCGCAATTAATTATAATTAACACTTGGATGACTTTTGACGTGACGTCTAATGAATCGATGAACGCCGGCTGCACGCACGAAAAAGTGTCCCGTTACGCACATTTTTCCGTTACACTGTGTCCCGTTACGCACATTGTTCCGTTACACTGTGTCCCGTTACGCTCAATGTACGCTTGCGCCGCATATATCTCTCTTCCACTCGATTGGCCTATGCGTCCGAGGAGAAGAAAGACAGCGGCAGCACACAACTTACATCTACACGTGAACTGTTTCGTCGACTGTTTATAAAGTGAAGTGAAAAGTTAGTGTGGTTTTCATTGCTTATTACAACAACAATTTCGGTAATAAAGGTTAATTATTCTTGCATTTTAAAAATCTGATTACTAGTATAATTTCAAGTATTTATTCTTTTATTATCAAAATAAAAGTGATTCAATTTTAATTAATAAAAGTATGCAATCATTTCATCAATGTTTTGTTATGCCGTCGTCACGTTAAACTATCGTCCGTAAACCGACTTTACAGACAACCAATTTTTTTTTTTACTGCCATTAGATAATACTCTGTGCACACCTGCTGAGGGAATTTGCAACGCCAAGAACAGGAAAACCACTCAACTAATATAAATTACAAGAAAATGAAACAGTCAACTCTGCGTGCGAGAGGGGTCGCGACCTCGGAGATTATAGCGGGCTCCAAACCACTCGGCGGCTCAATGAATCAAGAGTCGTGACGGGCGCTGGGAACGGACCTACCACCTTTGCCACTACAGTTTCACGTATGGCAAAAGTCATTTTTTCTTTCGATTTTTGTAGTCGTCAAGTATGTTAACAAAGCCAATCTCTTCCCCGTCCGAGTTCAACTTTCATTTTGGGAGAGCGGACACTCACTTGCACATCGGAATTTGCGTACTTCTTTACATTAAAAATTAATAAATCTGGCCCTTAATATAACCGTTGTTAAAAGATTAATCATATTCAAACACAGTTTAGTGACATACGTAAAAATAAACAATGTCACACGAGAAGAAACTACTATAATGTAATCGATATCAGTACTATAAATTCCGTGTGGAGATTTTATCCATGGGCGTAGATTCTGGTGGAGGGGGGGGGGGGAAGGGGTTAGGATTTTCCGGGCCCCCCTTGGAATTAAGAAGCTCTTCACTGAGGGTGTGAGGGGGGGGGGAGGGGGGGAGGGGGGCAGGGGGGCAGGGGCAGCTTTCGCTTTCAAAATCGCGACTTTGAGGCGGGTTTGTTGTGATAACTGTGTGTTACGGAAAACTTTCTGTACATTTTTTAAGGTCATACAGGCGAACATATGGGCAGTGTACAACATACAAGGGAAGCCTAAGATGTACATCAAGCTCTGTCCCTGCCCGAACACGCCCGAATATTCACCTTCGGCCAACCTCGGGTTTATTTATATATATATATATTTATATTTCTCTGTTTTATTTTAATGTAGCTATACTAACCTAACTAACCGTCCATAGTGTTTTAAAGTGTTTTAATGTAGCTAACCTAACCGACCACTTTTAATATTTGAATTCATTTTTCACTGCGCAAAAAATAAAACAAATCCCGAGGTGGGCCGAAGGTGAAGAATATTCGGGCGTGTTCGGGCAGGGACAGAACTTGATGGACATCTTAAGGCTTCTCAACATACAAGCACCGCATCCAGAGATTGACTTGTGTCGGTTCTACCCCAAGCGCAAAACATTCGGGTCGCGCCCCTGATGGTTACCACGAGTTTTGGAAGTGAAGTAATTTCGGAAGGAATATTATTATTTTTATTTTTTTTAAAGTAAGCAGCAAGACTAAGGGTGTCTCGCCCACCTGAACGTCTGACGGAGTCAGTGGATCGCGAAGGACTGCAAGGCCAGGAGGTAGTGCGCAGCAGACAGCTGTGAGCCAGAGGTCGCCGAGGTCACCCGGGGGAAGCCTTCTTTTCACAGACGAGAGAGCCAAGCGCCCGATCGTGCATCGTCGGGTTTTTCTTTTGGTTCATTGTAAATAAATATGGCGGTGTTGACAAAAGGAAAGACCATAAACAAGGCAACGGTATTTATTTGTACGCCAACCATATTTTCCGTTTGCCGTGTGTCCGTGAATGTTGTTTATTTTGGACAACTCATGATAACTAATGGTCAATTAGATTAGGTTAGCGACATTATAAATACTTTAAAACATTGTGAACAGTTGATTTGGTTAGGATAGCTAAATTAAAGATACTGTAATAGAAAGGAAAAAAAAAGCGAACATGAACTTCGGGTGTAGGCTCTCTCGTCTTTGAAATGAAGGCTTCCCCGCCGACGACGACTTGGAACGACTCGATACATCGAACAAAACCACGCAGCAATATCGACCCATCGGAGTTTTCCTGGCGCGTCGACGTCGAAATCCCGACATGTCGCACAAACCTACTACGATCCAGTTCGGTGCCTCGCGCACATGGTCGCTACAAGAGTGTCGAGATAACATTCCCCAGGTTTTCTTCATTTGGGAAAGAAAGGGGAGGGGGGGGGGGGGGGGAAGAACGCCCAGAAATGTTTGGAGCAAAATATTTGCTACTTAAAGTGTACCCATGAAAAATACAATAATTTCAGTTGTTTTAAAATAAATAATATATTGGGCAAATGTAACGACTGTTAAACTATTAAATTATTTTTTTTGTGCTTTTAAAATACAAATTAATATCAAATAAAATAAGTTACAAAAAAAAACATATCTACAAAACTACTTAGATGTCGTGTTTTTTAATAGCAGAATTCCCTAGTTGGAAACAATATTATTTAGCTGAACAAGCTATTCGAAATTAAAGTGTTCCGTGTTTGCCCGACGTCACGATTGAAATGTCTGACGTCGCAAGTCTGCCGCCTGATTTAAACTCATCAGCAGAGACCTGCAAAATTAGCGGTTTCGATGGCCTCCAGGATAGACTGCACATACACTCGGGCAAATAACGCAAGTTCATTGGCTGCCGACTCGTAAGTCGTCTCAGCTGGTATGTCTGTGATTCGATCCTTCTTTGGTTGAGGGTTTACAATTGGTTGAGATTCGTCCAGATGAACAGTAAGCCAATAGCAAAATTATTAAAGAGGTATATGTGTTTGAATTCTACCCTATCACCGAATGAATCCGCGAATTTTGCATGTCTCTACTCATCAGATAACGACGCAGTTGTGAAACGTCTGTTCTATCTCACTTTTTTTTGTCAACTTTCTGCACGGAATCTTCAGTAACGACAGAAGATCGCCCACCTCGTTCCACACCATGAACATTTGTGCAGCCATTTTTAAACGCCCTACGGCTGGGTTCACAACTTAAAAAAAAAAATCGGTTGTCTGTAAAGTCGGTTTACGGACGATAGTTTAACGTGACGTCATTAACAAAACATTGATGAAATGATTGCATACTTTTATGAATAAAATTGAATCATTTTTTATTGAATTATCACTATTTTGTATGGATACAAAGGAGTGAAATGAAATCTACAATTTAATTGATGAATTTACTTTTATTTGCACTCATTAATTTAAATATGTTTATTACTTTAACGAACAGATTATTTTAACTATAAATTATATACATGTTTGCTATTTAACTTCTTACAATCTGTGTTATTCTGTTAAGGATAGGACGATGATAGGAAAAGTAGGAAACGAATGGGAGTGTTTCAAGTTGAATGTGCCTCGAAAAAGTAAAATCGATGGTTGTTCCAATCGAGTGGAAAAGATATAGATGCGGCGCAAGCGTACAATGAGCGTAACGGGACACAGCGTAAAGGGACAATGTGCTTTACGGGACACTTTTTCGTGCGTGCAACCGGCGTTCATCGATTTATTAGACGTAACGTAAAAAAAAAAAAACATAAGCTAGCGTACAGCAGGCCATGCGCACGACCTGTGAGAAGTCGGTTCACAATTGAAATATTAACTGTTGATTTCAGCTAGCGAAATTTCGCCATGTATCCGACATCTGTTGGCAGTGTTAGTAAGCAACTATATTGACAACCAATTGATTTATACTGTGAAAACTGACCAGCAATTTGCGACCACAGTTTTTTTTTTTCAACACATAAATAAATAAGACTTACATAAAGTTTATAGCTAACCATTCTAATCACGACACTTTTATTTTAATTACAATTTTTACTAGTGACACAAAAAATAGAGCGTTAATTAATTTTTAAAGCAGTAATCACACCTTGAGACTGCGAGATCTTGCCACAATACGACTGATAAATATGAACAGTTCTCTAGTCCCGTCTAGATGGCTTCATACTCGAACTCTCATTGGTTGCTGCGCCATGCGTCCGTTAACAGAAATAAAAATATATTAATTTTCCTTCCACGCGGACGACCTGTCTCCCATGCACAGTGAATCAACAGGTTCGAAAACATGGCGGTCAAATCTAGTGTTGTCTACCTACTGTTACATGTTATTTTTGACGAGACGTCTAATAAATCGATGAAAGCCGGATGCACGCACGAAAAAGTGCCCCGTAACGCACATTGTCCCGTTACGCTGTGTCAGGTTACGCTCATAGTAAGCTTGCGCCACATCTATCTCTCTTCCACTAGATAGGAAAAACCATCGTTTTGACTTTTTCGAGGCACATTAAACTTGAAACACTCCCATTCGTTTCCTACTCTTCCTATCATCGTCCTATTCTTAACAGAATAACACAGATTGGAAGAAGTTAAATAGCAAACATGTATAAAAGTTATAGTTAAAATAATGTCTTCGTTAAAGTAATAAACATTTTTTAATTAATGAGTGCAAATAAAAGTAAATTTATCAATTAAATTGTAGATTTCATTTCACTCCTTGTTTGTATCCATACAAAATTGTGATAATTCAATAAAAATTATTCAATTTTATTCCTAAAAGTATGCAATCATGTCATCAATGTTTTGTTATGACGTCACGTTAAAACTATCGTCCGTAAACCGACTTTACAGACAACCAATGTTTTTCTCCTTCAACCGTGCATGGGGCATGTGGCCCGAGGAGTCGCGGCATGCCTACCTGTGCACGAGGCTGCCGCGCCGCTCCTGCCGCTCAGGGGGCGGCGGGGGCGGGGCGGAGCCGGCGCCCGCGAAGCTGCCCCGCCTCTCGGCCCTGGGGGCGGCAGAGTCCAGCACCGTGAGCGACCGGCGGCGGCGCTCGCGGCCCAGCATGGTTCGCCGCCTCGCCACGTGACGGCGCGCGCGTCTCCATCAGCTCCGGCTGGCTGGTTGCCTGGCGACTGCCTCTGTTCCCCCCTCCCTCTTCCACCACGCTCCCTCCTCCCGAGGACTACCCCCACCACCGCCGCCCAACGCGCCGGGCCGAGCGACGTGGTAGCTCCCGGCCGGAGACGCCATCTTGGTTTCAGCCGTTTCCAAAAACTACACGGGCGCACCTACGGTGCGCACTGCTTCAGGAAAACAAAACCCGCGAAATCTCCTAGGTATGTTTACGAAACTCATCTAAGAATTCGCCGAGGGCCGATAAAAAGTCTTGTTTCCCGACTAGGCATAAAGCAACCGCATTACGCCTTTATCTTCTCTTCACCGCTCAAATTGCATACGTTTCTCTAAACACGACGAGAAGACTGCGCGCCAGTCCAGAGGAGACACCGCGCTAGAAGCACCAGCGAGCGTCCAACTGTATCATCCCGCCTCAGCAACACAGATACACCCCTGACTGGGCCATGGCTGTATCACTCTATGGAGTTGGTGTTAAAGTTCAAGACAACTGGTTAGCAACAGGACAGCGAAACGGATCGTGGCGCTGTATAAAGGCAAATACATATCGCTAGGAGCTTTCTTCAATACCGTAAAAGGAACTCGCTAGAAAGAATCGTAAAAAAAAGCCATCATGAAGCGAGTGTTGTTAAAAGATTCTCATGGACATACGCCAGCGCTGGTTTTAACTGTAGGTCAAAGAGAAAACATAAGAATGAACAAGAAAGGTTTCCTATATACCTTAGTGGTGATTTTCCTGTCTCCCTTAGAGACATCGAGAAAATGAAGGCTCCCATAGGTTTCCGTTTCATACGTGAGCAGTATAGATAGCCTGAGTGAATTGAGGAGATTGGCAAACTTTCCTACACTTGTCCGGTCAATGCTGCCTGACAAGAAAAACGTCAACATAACGAAGCCAGATATTAGGTGGAGTGTTGGTTATGACTAGAGACCTACAAAATTCGCGGATTCATTCTGTGATAGGCTAGAATTCAAACACATATACCTCTTAGATAATTTTGCTATTGGCTTACTGTTCATCTGGACGAATCTCAACCAGTTATAAACCCTCAACCAAAGAAGGATCGAATCACAGACAAACCAGCTGAGACGACTTACAAGTCGGCAGCCAATGAACTTGCGTTATTTGCCCGAGTGTACAGGGGTATGTGCAGCCTATCCTGAAGGCCATCGAAACCGCGAATTTTGCAGGTCTCTAGTTATGACCAATGCTTCGTGCTCGAAACTCTACACGAAAACGAAAAAAAGAAACTCAAAATGACGCGAGAGACGGAGGGGGTAAGGCCTCCACCTACACGGGCACACATACTGCGTGCCTAGCTCCTGAAAAGAAACAGCGCGATTTGAAAAAACCACGAGGTATCCGAGTGCGTGTTCAACGAAAATCATCAAGAATGCGCCGAGTGCGAGTGAAAAGTTCTGTTTCCATATTTAGGTTTTTAAACCGTGTTTTAAGGAAAGCGGAACACGGGTGTTTTCAGAATAAATTTTTAGGCCATGAATACTCGGGTACAGATTCTTCAAAGCACTCAAGGAACTTTGCATTACAACCTTTTGTTGTATATGTTACAGTTGCTAAGTGTGTTTTTAGTATTGTAAAGTTGGTGTAATTTCCGTGTTGCGAATTTGTTGTTTTGTAAAAGAATGGCCTGCTGGGCGTTGTTATATTGTGGTGTTGAAACAGTAAAGTTATGGAAACGTCTATTTCATTACAGTCACAACACCTTTATCTTCGTTTCTCAGTCATATGATACTATAGTTACCGCTGTAATAGCTGTCCTATGCTCGACGAGAAGACTGCGCGCCCTGTCCACGGCAGACACAGGGGTTAGAAATTAGAAACATCTGCGAGGGTCACATACGTATCGTCCCGCCTCACCAACATGGTTAGGATTTTGGTTTTATAAATTCTTTTATTTCAGCGGAAATATAGATGGCATAAGCCAAGAAATAACAATAACAACATTAGTAAATAAATAAGCACCATACATACACACAGCTGCAATGCCAGACGCCTTCATTGTCTCTTCTTGCAGAACATGACACGAATAAATATACAAGGGGATACCATAGCACACAGGATAACAATACCCACACGATAAAATGCACATAACAGCATGGGGAAAAGTAGATCGAAAAAACCCCACGGATACGCCATTGAACCAGGTGGGAATCTTACTCCTAAGCAAGTCCTTACGCTACCCAGTAACAGTGCATTTCGCAACAAGCCATTACGCAAGGAAACTGCCAGCGACTGGCGGAAGACTTTGAAACGACCCAACTTTAATAACCTCAGCGAAAGCGACCGTGGCTAATTAAATGTAGCCAACTTCTAATTTGAAATGGACAAACAAAAAACAAAAGTCAAAGTTATGTTTACGTCGCTGCTCAAACTTTTACAGGTGATACGAACCGCGAGAAAGTAGTTACACCGACAACCAACCCCCCCCCCCCCCCTTAACCCTATCAACAGCTTGTGAGGCTGCATAATGGCAGGCCTCGTCCAGCCAACCACGGACACGTGAGACAGAAAGTACACGTGAGAGAGTACTACACTCCAAAGCAATTTTTGATAACATGCCTGACATGGGATATAAGTATAAACCTACAAAACTGCAAAGACATTTTACTTGCCATACACTTATGAGGCGGTTAGAAGCAAAGGGATGTTAGTGACAGAATAAAGATGTGTTTAGTTGAATGCTGATATGAAATTTTTTGCAGGAAAAGAAAAAAAAAATATTGGGAAGCCAAAGGGATACACATGTACTTTTAAGATTTGTGCTGCAGTGCAGCAAGTTTTCTTTTTTTAGAAACTACTTGACCAAATGTTTATTATTTTTTGGAGGGTTAAAGCTTGTTTTCTCAAATCTGTACTACTGTGACTTGAAGTTTTTGAAGATTTTATTTTAACACTCCAAGATGATCCTAGCGGGTTCATGAACAAGAGAGAAGATTCAGAACACGTACATTTACAAGAAGACATTAGAACATTTACAAGAAGACATTAGAACATTTACAAGAAGACATCAGGGCATTTACGAAGACATCAGGGCATTTACGAAGACATCAGGGAATTTACGAAGACATCAGGGAATTTACGAAGACATCAGGGCATTTACGAAGACATCAGGGCATTTACGAAGACATCAGGGCATTTACGAAGACATCAGGGCATTTACGAAGACATCAGGGCATTTACGAAGACATCAGGGCATTTACGAAGACATCAGGGCATTTACGAAGACATCAGGGCATTTACGAAGACTACAGCACATTTACGAAGACGACAGCACATTTACGAAGACATCAGTACATTTACGAAGACATACGTGCTAGATAATTTCTTAAGTAAATAATTGTGAAAATTATGAAAAAATGTACAAATTTAACATTTAACATTGCCAGTATAAAACAAAGCATATGAAACAAACATATAATAGGTACCTTCTGTAAATGTTTCAAATATATCTCTGAAATGAGTGTCAAAAGTCTGATAAAATTATATAAGGAGAAACAAAGGTCTCATTTTGAAGAAAAAATATTTTCATGGATATTATTATGACTACCAAACACTTTCTACTAATCACATTGTAATATATTGATATTTATGTAAACTGGAATTCATTTGCATATAATTAAGTTTTATGACTTAACTTTTTCTGATGTGCGATACACAGATCAAAAATAAATTAATACCTGAATCCTGTCAACCACATGTTTTAATAATCATGCTAATCTAAATCGTAAAGAATATTCTCCCACTTCATAAAATTTTAATAAAATTTCTAGTAATTACAAAGTAATTAAAATACATAAGTGTAGAAAAATATAGAACTAGTATCTTGCCGTTAGAAAGGCTAAAAGCCTCGTTCAAAATGAAAAGTTTTTTAATGGTAGCAGCTAAAATCAGTAAGCTTTGGTTTAAGGAAAATGAGTAATACGTAATAGTATTAATATAAAGATATGAGTAATAATTAAGTTTGCGTGTTTTTTTTAAAGCAATTCGGCAGTTAACTATACCTATATCAATTCAGAAGACGAAAGTCATAATACGTATGATGAAAAACATCGATACATGACAGAAATACATAGATGAGGGAAGAAAAAAAAAACACCCCGGGGCGAGATAGGTGAACAAACTGAAATGTACGTACATCGACACATGTAGCGGGGAACGATCACGCGCTGAACGAAAAAAAAAAAAAGAGAAATGTGGAAGAAACAATAGAATAACGAATAATGGGACGCATGACAAACGTTTCAGCACGTCACGGAGCAATGTAAAACGACCGCGCGTTAAAACAAAAGGGACCGCCAGTTTCCGATTACACTGCCAGAAAAAAAAAATATTAAATTCTCAAGAGCGCTGACGATGATTAATCTGTACGAAATATTCGATTTATATATATATATATATATATATATATATATATATAAAAGGAGGCCGTACATATTGCATATGTATTCATCAACTGCACGGAGAGTAATTTTGCACGCGGCTGAAGCCCAAATAAACAAGAGTATTCCGAAGGGGTAAAAACGTTCCGTTTGATGTTTGAAAAGAAAACAAGGACAAAAAGCCTCTCCAACGGGCGGCCACGAACGCAGGACAAACACAGGACAAACACTCAACGAAGACAAACAAAACTGCAGGCAGCCGCGACCCGCAGACCCACCGAAAATGTTTCCCCCGCTGCGAAATTCGACGTTGGAGGGGAGTAAAAAAAAATACAAAACACACACACACACACACACACATATGCATACACGATGAGTCAGAATTCGACCGACAAACTTGAGCTGAAAGTTCACTTTTGAAAAAAAAATAAAACATAAACAACACTTATTTCCGTAGGGCCATGTATTTTTAAGCGAAAAGATTTCCACACCAGCAGATGCATGCTAAAAAAAACTTTGCAGCATTGTCTGTGTTTCGTGGTTGGCTGGGTCTTATTTTCTAGCAAATTCAAGCACTCCTAATCGCGGCCATACAGTGCGGAATGAACAATAAACGTCTGGATGACGTTTAAATTATACAAAGTTCTAAAAACCACCAAAAAACCTGTCGCTGCCGTAAATAAAATATCATAAAAAAAACCACACACCGTGTCATAAAAAATTGTTTGGATATAAAGGAAGGCGTTCCCAAAAATTAGTTCAATGAAATCGTTTTACTCGTTTTACAACGGTTATAGAATCTAGTTCAAAGCGACCTTTTCCAGACTGTTATAGTTCCATACAAATTCTTTCTCTATTATTTGCAACAAAAAAGTTTTACATCTTTAACTTAGGAAGCACTTCACCAGACTAGAAAGGTGGACACTCAATGATTAGCACGTCCATTAAATACGATACTTTTCCATTTCGAAGCTGCCGACATACAAGGCGGGTTGAACAGTGGTGAAAATTTCTCCTGTGTGGGTAGATTATATCGACGCTCGTGAATACTATACGCACAATTAATTAAACTGAAATTTCGCTCTGATTTTAATTTTTATATTTTCAGTTTTACCATACGTAATAAATTTAACTTCTATGTGTCCGTCAATTTTTGTATCAAACATTAAACTTAATAGTGTGTTCAAACGTAAGTTAAAAGCAATTAATGGAAGCAGCTGAACAGATAGATACAATTAAAAAAAAAAAAAAACCTTTTACTGATGATGGTGAAGGTTGCTGACCACACCTTGCTAACATTTAGAGGTTATCACTTCATCCGTCCGTCATCCGTCGGGGAAAAAAAAAATAAAGCTTGGGTAACTTTTGACGGCCTTCCTGATTGGCTATAGGTCACGTGATTAAACGGACGGACGGACGGACGGACGGACGGGAAAAGGGCGGACGTGAAAGATCGTCGCGAACTCAAGCCTAATGGCCAGTTGCTCCATCTATAGTCACAAGCTGGTCTGATCATCGCTCGACCACATTGTGTTGTGAGCGCAGAGTGAAGATCACTGGGAACTGCGATGTGAAACGCATTTCGTGTCGGTCCATGGCAGTGATGTCTGATCGACACAGCGCGAGAAGACTTTAGTGCACGTTAATATTTCAGTATTGCTTACAAAATTTCAGATCATAAATCATAAACGTACCATTTTTTTTTTTTTACTTATTCTAGTTTTACCTCTTCTCTCGCGAAATACCCACGTGTTAAATGTTTGAAATGCTCGTCATGTTAGTTTTAATGTTTTAGTATTTTATTTCGTCATGATTATTTCCCATATTAAAAAGACTTTTTTTTTTAAAAAAAAAAAAGTCAAAACCTATTCATATTTCCGACCGCTTCGTTTTGTATCAACTGTTAAATACCAGAATGTGTTTTTTTTTCTTCAGTCGTTATTAAAATTAAAAAACACCCGACATTTCTTCAGCACAGCTGCCGCCTGTTGTCGTGGATTGGAAAAGGTTAAGATCGCGTGGTCCCAATACGTGCGCTGCTGATCCATGGATCACTCTCGAGCCAAGGCAGACTGGGAAAGTGTGGTCCCAATACGTGCGCTGCTGATCCATGGATCACTCTCGAGCCAAGGCAGACTGGGAAAGTGTGGTCCCAATACGTGCGCTGCTGATCCATGGATCACTCTCGAGCCAAGGCAGACTGGGAAAGTGTGGTCCCAATACGTGCGCTGCTGATCCATGGATCACTCTCGAGCCAAGGCAGACTGGGAAAGTGTGGTCCCAATACGTGCGCTGCTGATCCATGGATCACTCTCGAGCCAAGGCAGACTGGGAAAGTGTGGTCCCAATACGTGCGCTGCTGATCCATGGATCACTCTCGAGCCAAGGCAGACTGGGAAAGTGTGGTCCCAATACGTGCGCTGCTGATCCATGGATCACTCTCGAGCCAAGGCAGACTGGGAAAGTGTGGTCCCAATACGTGCGCTGCTGATCCATGGATCACTCTCGAGCCAAGGCAGACTGGGAAAGTGTGGTCCCAATACGTGCGCTGCTGATCCATGGATCACTCTCGAGCCAAGGCAGACTGGGAAAGTGTGGTCCCAATACGTGCGCTGCTGATCCATGGATCACTCTCGAGCCAAGGCAGACTGGGAAAGTGTGGTCCCAATACGTGCGCTGCTGATCCATGGATCACTCTCGAGCCAAGGCAGACTGGGAAAGTGTGGTCCCAATACGTGCGCTGCTGATCCATGGATCACTCTCGAGCCAAGGCAGACTGGGAAAGTGTGGTCCCAATACGTGCGCTGCTGATCCATGGATCACTCTCGAGCCAAGGCAGACTGGGAAAGTGTGGTCCCAATACGTGCGCTGCTGATCCATGGATCACTCTCGAGCCAAGGCAGACTGGGAAAGTGTGGTCCCAATACGTGCGCTGCTGATCCATGGATCACTCTCGAGCCAAGGCAGACTGGGAAAGTGTGGTCCCAATACGTGCGCTGCTGATCCATGGATCACTCTCGAGCCAAGGCAGACTGGGAAAGTGTGGTCCCAATACGTGCGCTGCTGATCCATGGATCACTCTCGAGCCAAGGCAGACTGGGAAAGTGTGGTCCCAATACGTGCGCTGCTGATCCATGGATCACTCTCGAGCCAAGGCAGACTGGGAAAGTGTGGTCCCAATACGTGCGCTGCTGATCCATGGATCACTCTCGAGCCAAGGCAGACTGGGAAAGTGTGGTCCCAATACGTGCGCTGCTGATCCATGGATCACTCTCGAGCCAAGGCAGACTGGGAAAGTGTGGTCCCAATACGTGCGCTGCTGATCCATGGATCACTCTCGAGCCAAGGCAGACTGGGAAAGTGTGGTCCCAATACGTGCGCTGCTGATCCATGGATCACTCTCGGGCCAAGGCAGACTGGGAAAGTGTGGTCCCAATACGTGCGCTGGCGCAACGCTCTTAGAGGAACGATTCCACAGATCACTCTTCGGGCCAAGATCATTTGATCGGGGATCGTAAGTAAGAGGCCACTCCAGTGTTTCAGGGGCACTACGCAACCCGCGTTAACCTCATAAGATTCAATGCTATTTTCATTTTGCGTATAAATAATTAACTAATATAGATTTTGAAATGATGCTTGCTTGATATGTAAGACAACGATGCTCCTATCAAAGCCCCTTTCTTCAAAAACGTGCATAAATTATGGTTCAAACCTAGACAATACACTTATTCATATTAGTAAAGATTAGTATTAAACCATAATTTATGCACGTTTTTGAAGAAATGGGCTTTGATAATTGCATCGTTGTCTTACATATCAAGCAAGCATCATTTCGAAATCTATATTAGTTAATTAGTTATAAGCAAAATGAAAATAGCATTGAATCTTATGAAGTTAACGCGGGTTGCGTAGTGCCCCTGAAACACTGGAGCTGCCTCTTAACTTACGATGTTCATTTCAAGATGAACTTGCACAGCCGCGGTTGTGTTCGGTGCAATTCCGACTCACCCTGTGCAAGTCTCGAGGGACGCGCAAACACCCCCCCCCCCCTTCCCCCGCGTGAAGTGGTGCACGGAACGCGCGACGCTTGCGGACAGAAAATTAATTTCGCACCGATGAACAACGGCACTTCAGTCGCGTTCGCGTCCCGACAATCGATCAATCGATCACCAGGAGGGATGGAGTCGATAATCTGGTTGTCGCACGTCACGGCAGCAGGGAATCCAACAAGGGAAAAAAAAAACCCAAACAAAAATAAAAAGCCAGCAGGCAAAAACATGGACGCAACTTGTCGCTACGAAATTCAACCAGGAAAAAAAATGGGTTCGTGTACTTGTGTACGCGTGTTACAAGTTATACATACTTGGCGTTATAAAAAAAAAACTACCTTTAATTTTGCACGCAAATAATTGATAGAATAAAAATAATAAAACGATTGGAGTGATAAGGTAGGTTAAGTGTGAATTCAATCAAATTAAAAATAATAAATAAAAACTCAGTAGTAAATTATGCAATCGAGTAAAATAATTACATAAATTATAATAATAAAAATCAATAACCTAACAGAATGTTTATTGAAATTATTAATTTTAATTATTTAATAAATAATAATGTAATAATTTATAATGCACACAAATTATACATATGGGAACATAACCTCACTTTTATAAATACACTTAAAGTTGATGAACATAATTTTTAATCCCTAATATTCACAATAAAAATGTTTTTAATTATATGGACCAGAATTCATTATCAATCACTGAAGTATAAGATTTAAAAGCACATATATAACTTTTATTTGTAGATTTTTTTTTATCCTATAAAAATTTCGTTGCATGCGCGCGCATCGTAAAAACTCACTACCCTCATTGTTTTCATAACGCGTCTAAAAATTGTGAGGCAGCAGTTACAAATAATGAAGTTTTGGAAAACGGCGTATTTAAAGGGACTACTATATATATATTGGGTGAACAAATTTATAAATTAATTTTAGCTCATCAAATCAAAACCACCAAATTGGACAGTAACAACTGTTTAAAATGTTTATATGAGTAACAAAACAGACAATCGTGCAATAAACTGAATTAAAAATTTAAAAAAATGGCAAAAATATAAATATGGAGTGGGTAAGTAAGTTATTTGATTTTTAAAAAGTTCAATAAATATTGAAAATTAAAAAAAATTACAGTAACTATTACTGTGTGCCCCTCAATTGAATGGGTGCAGAACACACCACTGGCTATATACATGGGTATTTTCTATACGTAAATGTTTTATTACCGATAGTTTTTTTTTAAATCTTGCTTACCGTTTATCCACTCACCTAGCACGCGAGGATAAAGATTACGGCCTCCAAAATGTGATCGATCGCACTGTATTCCTCCCGCCAATTAATTATAAATTTTTATTCCGATTCATCCGCCCGGCTGACAGGCCAAAGGGCTGGTGTTATTTGCGGGGTTGGGATGGGGAAACCAGAGGAATGAATATTGCGAAAGGAAGGAAGAGGAGGAGGCATGGGGAAGAGGAGGAGGCAGGGGGGAAAAGGGAGGAGTGGACGTTTGAGAATAGGCGTTTAATTAATGAAAACTTTGACGAGGGATTCCGTCTGATAATTAATTCTAGATTACCCTGTCAAAGGGCGTTGCGAAACCTCACACACACACCCAAATTTCATAAATCATTAAATAGAATAAAAAAACACATTATTGTAATTTTTTTAATACCCCCCAACTTTCCTCTCGTTTACAAGTGTGTTGTTCTTTTATGTTTGTTTGGATACAGAGAAGCGAGCTGTGAACGTGATCATTTCCTGCACATACACAATGGACTCGCTTTTGTCGCATTCTGTACGTTTTAATTTTCATAGCGTACACCACTAAAAAATAAAGTTTACATCACCTGGATTTCTGGTAAAACTGCAAAGAAGCGAATGAAATTACAAATTTCCATGGCACGAACACACACATTTTTTACAAACATAACAAAAAACAAAAATTCTACGAATCTCACACACCATACTTGCAAGATTACTGGGCGATGCAAAACTTATTTGACGTAATATTAAGGAGATGCATGGGGGAAAAAAAAAGAAGTTCGTTACGCACATGCACGTTAGAATTAAATATTTCCAAAAATTCATGCGATCAAACTGCTGCGGTAATAGTTTATTACATGGGAACACACCCCACCATCAATGATTTTATTATTTTTTGTTCAATAATTACACTTATGTCGTGCAGTTTTTAGAAACAATAGCAGTTTACGCAGTATAAAAATACTTCTATTAAACCAAATTGTACTTCACAACTGAAGTTTAATTGCACGAAGGTAAATCTTAAATTAGAATAAATAACGTGTTATAAACATTTAAGTGCAAGTTATTTGTATAAAAAATGGATGTCTGTAAAGTCGGTTTACGGACGATAGTTAAATGTGACAACGTCATAACAAAACATTGATGAAATGATAGTTTAGTTAAAGTATTAAATACTGCTTTGTTGTTTTCTCTCTTGCAGAGCCACCTATGTTGAAAGAACGGCTTTTTTTCTCTCCAATAAGTAGAGATTGAAAACCTTGATTCCAACTGGAATCTCATTTGTTCAGAGAGTGGTTGAACGTCGAAGTCCCTGACCGTTGGATTGGTCGTAATGGCCGAGACGTATCTGGCTGGCACAACGCCACGCGAGCTTCATGAAAGTTCGTGTTTACGTTCCGCCGCTGCCTAATGATTAGAGTCCCGGAAATTTCGCGTATTCCTCTGGCCTCAGGATAGAATTCAAAGTTATAGGCGTGCTCGACCCATGTTTACTTTCCCATTGGTTGATTTCTTAGCGAGAACATTTTTATCCTTGTTATTTGGCACTACCTGATTCGTTTACTTCTCTCCTAGATGGACATCATTGACTCACGGTCGTAGAGGGGCGTGTCCAGATAACTGCGGTCCAATCATGAATACAGTGCGACAGTATGGAGGTTTGCATTCTAGCTTGCGACTAAATGAATGCGCGAAAATTCCGTGGCTCTACTAATGATCTGCCAGAGTTGAGACAAACAAGTCACACAGCAATGGCTTCCACTACTCCAAACCTTGTTGACCAAAGTGTGGGAAGGGCTGGGGACTGTTGGACGTGCACAGTGTTAACTAAAGGTGCACATATTCGAGCATTTGTAAAGGGGAAAAAAAGACTGGGCTAATTTACCTTCAATTTAATATCTAAAAATGAGAAGGTATTCATTTATTTATTGCCATATTTTAAGTGGCGGAGTAAAGGCGTATCACTTAACCACATATATCTTTACTAACTAGGTACATGCGAAATCATTCTAAAAATTATAGCCTAGACATAACAAAAAATTGTCACAAATACATTTAAATAAATTATTTAAATACATTTAACATATCAGTACAAATATGAAAATAAAAAAAATTAGCATTTGAGATACACATGAGCCACCTCAAGTATAATATATTAAAGAAATGGAAACACTGCATATTGTCCTTTGAGCAGAATGAAAAGATGCGCATTGGGAACTCTTAAGTAACAGGGTCGGAACCCATGGAGTGACGACCACGGAGTGACGACCACGGAGTGACGACCACGGAGTGACGACCACCTTCAGCGGCGTGATGCGGCGTGATGCGACGGGCGAGTGACAGCAGTCGCACGGCCGATGATCCGCGCTGATTAATGGCTGTCGCGCTGGTATCACCGTGAGCGCCGACACAGACACCTGCTCCCGGGTCCCGCCGCGATTACCGCACTGTCCGCACTGTCCGCACTGTCCACACTGTCCACTCTGTCCACACTGTCCACACTGTCCGCACTGTCCGCACTGTCCACACTGTCCACTCTGTCCACACTTTCCACACTGTCCGCACTGTCCACACTGTCCACACTGTCCACTCTGTCCACACTGTCCGCACTGTCCGCACTGTCCACACTGTCCACTCTGTCCACTCTGTCCGCACTGTCCGCACTGTCCACTCTGTCCACACTGTCCGCACTGTCCACACTGTCCGCACTGTCCACTCTGTCCGCACTGTCCACTCTGTCCACACTGTCCACACTGTCCGCACTGTCCACTCTGTCCACTCTGTCCACACTGTCCACACTTTCCACACTGTCCACACTGTCCGCACTGTCCACACTGTCCACACTGTCCGCACTGTCCGCACTGTCCGCACTGTCCGCACTGTCCGCACTGTCCGCACTGTCCGCACTGTCCGCACTGTCCACACTGTCCACACTTTCCGCACTGTCCGCACTGTCCGCACTGTCCGCACTGTCCGCACTGTCCGCACTGTCCGCACTGTCCGCACTGTCCACACTGTCCACACTGTCCACACTGTCCACACTGTCCACACTGTCCACACTGTCCACACTGTCCACACTGTCCACACGGTACGCAGAGCTTCGCGAACATATCAGCGTGGGTTCTGTTTACGAAAAGCCTTTTCAGATAGTTCTGTTTCGTTTTTTTTTGAAACTGTTATTCTTAAGAGTGTTAATTGGCTAAAACGCGTGTTTTCAGGTTATCACAAGGTACAGATTATTGAAGGCACTTGAGGGGACTTATCATTTCTCTGAGCCATGTAACGTTACGGTCGCCGCTCAAATACCATGGTATTTATGCACGACAATAAGACTGCGCGCCAGGTCACAGCCATGCGTTTAAAGGTGGCACAGGCCTAGAAGCACACTTATCCCTCTGCACCGACACAAATAAAGCCCGACAAATATGATCTGATAAACCGGTTCCAACAGTTTTTAAGACCACATCACAATTTTCTAGAGTTCAATTTTAAAATTCTGACTTCGTTCAAACATACTATATAATGTAGTGGAATGCCTGAAGTTGATTCTAACTGGCTGATACAAATTTTTTTTTCACCTTGAGAAGTCACTGGCATTTATTATCGAATTCATTTTCGGGAAATAATACAACTGTAATAATACTCTCAATATGCACGTAATTATGGTCATCGAAAATATGTTAATGTGTGATCTCACTTTCCCTTCCCCCCGCCCCTCCCCCATTTTTAAGTTCAATTGCAAGGACCGAACTCGTAACCATTGTGTCAGTACCTCAGAGCCGTCGAAATTTGGCCATTTTTTATTTACTGCGGATCGTCTTAAAAGTTAAGTTTTCCATCCGACCATAACATTGTTAATTAACTTAAAAAAATTTGTCTGCAGCGTTTAGCAAGAGTTGTAAAGACGTAAGTCCAAAGATTCATGAGCAGCTTCAGAACCGTGGGACGTAAAAACTAACCTTCATGGTTACGTACGAAACCTATAAAAATATAACATGCTAAGAAAAAACTCTGGTACTACCGATTAGGTACTCTTCAAAAATACGAAAATTGCACCAGGAATTTAGCTATTACAAGCGCCACTGTCTCTGAACATTCCAAGTACTTCTATCAATACGTGGCCTGTGTATTATACCAACTTGAAAAAAATATATATAACTGCGAGAAAAAATAAACCCGCATGAATTCGAAATCAAGGCATTATGAAAACAAACTCTGATGCAATTTGCAGCGGAAGCGCCATTGAAATGCCGGCAAGTCAAAAAAACCTTCACTGTTATCGTGCACAATTGAAATATATATATATATATATATATAACAGTAGGTCGTGCGCACAAGACTTGCCCGTCATGTTTGCCAACCTGCCGACTCACAATAGCGCATAGGAAGGTCACGTGCTTGGTATTTCTGTTACGGAAGCACGGCGCAACAACCAATGAGATTGCAGTAGTATGCAATTTGAACGGGATTAAGGATCTGTTTATTATTATCAATAATAATCTGGGGAAAATGATTGTCGTGATATTACAATGCTAAGGTGTATGCAATTCCTGATTGAAAAAAAAAATTATTTCTATTACTTATACAACGTCATTAGCAATTAATAGAAATGTTTCGCGAGTAGAATGATAAACTACATATTTTTAATTAACGCAAATTAATTTATCTGTTAGCCCGGATCGTAGCCAGTTCAATGCAGCGGCGGCCCGGCTCGTAGCTAGTTCACTGCAGCGGCGGCCCGGCTCGTAGCTAGTTCACTGCGGCGGCGGCCCGGCTCGTAGCTAGTTCACTGCAGCGGCGGCCCGGCTCGTAGCTAGTTCACTGCGGCGGCGGCCCGGCTCGTAGCTAGTTCACTGCGGCGGCGGCCCGGCTCGTAGCTAGTTCACTGAAGCGGCGGCCCGGCTAACAGCTAGTTCACTGCAGCGGCGGCCCGGCTCGCAGCTAGTTCACTGAAGCGGCGGCCCGGCTCGTAGCTAGTTCACTGCAGCGGCGGCCCGGCTCGTAGCTAGTTCACTGCAGCGGAAGCCCGGCTCGTAGCTAGTTCACTGCAGCGGCGGCCCGGCTCGTAGCTAGTTCACTGCGGCGGCGGCCCGGCTCGTAGCTAGTTCACTGCGGCGGCGGCCCGGCTCGTAGCTAGTTCACTGCGGCGGCGGCCCGGCTCGTAGCTAGTTCACTGCGGCGGCGGCCCGGCTCGTAGCTAGTTCACTGCGGCGGCGGCCCGGCTCGTAGCTAGTTCACTGAAGCGGCGGCCCGGCTAACAGCTAGTTCACTGCAGCGGTGGCCCGGCTCGCAGCTAGTTCACTGCAGCGGCGGCCCGGCTCGTAGCTAGTTCACTGCAGCGGCTGTCCGGCTCGTAGCTAGTTTACTGCAGCGGCGGCCCGGCTCGTAGCTAGTTCACTGCAGCGGCGGCCCGGCTCGTAGCTAGTTCACTGCAGCGGCGGCCCGGCTCGTAGCTAGTTCACTGCAGCGGCGGCCCTGCTCGTAACTAGTTCACTGCAGCGGCGGTCCGGCTCGTAGCTAGTTCACTGCAGCGGCGGCCCGGCTCGTAGCTAGTTCACTGCAGCGGCGGTCCGGCTCGTAGCTAGTTCACTGCAGCGGCGGTCCGGCTCGTAGCTAGTTCACTGCAGCGGCGGCCCGGCTCGTATTTACGAGCAGTTGCCCAACAGCAGACTGGTATGAATCATGGTCCGTCGCCCACGTCATCGGTTTGTAAACACGCAACGAATCGCAAATTAAAGGAAGTATATTTTCCGATCCACCTGGTAGGAGACCTGCGAGTTCTCAGCCGAGGCCCAGTTAGAGGCAGCGCTTCAGCGGGAAGGAAGGCTCCTCAAATAAACTGCTGCATATGAAATTTACACTGTCGGTCGAGAACACGTGGCAGTGTAAGCTTTATAAATTCCGGAGGAATCGGGAACTACGCAGGAAGATACAATATCGCAATGTGACCGGTTGCACGAACCATTTCGTTCTTAGATAAGGACGCCCGATCCAATGATCTTCGATAAGGTGCCCAGGGACGTAACTAGATAAAGTCTCCTCCACCCGGGGAAAAAACTAATTTTGGTACCCTCACCCCACCTTTTTTTTAAACCGAGAAACCTAAAACCTATACAGACAAACTCATATCGCCACCACATAATTCACTATTCCAAACACGAATATTTTTGATTCAACTTAGATGCAACTAAATAGCTTTATTTGCAGTCTTTCATTTTGAATACATTGCAAGTTGGGTAGTACGCGAAAAAAAAAAATATCAGTTTCTTTAAAATGTATTTTAACGTAATACATTTATGTATATTTTAATACAAATAATTCAGTTCATCTGCCCTCCCACATAGGTCTGCGTTCTAACACTACGATTTTAAAGTAAATTAGTACAAATTGCTATGCTAGTTTAGCGCCCCCTTCCCTCCAGTATGGTTAGTATGGTTACGGCCCTGAGGGCGTTAACGTAATTAATAGAAAAATTGCCCTGACATTTCCATGACAAAAATTAGAAATTTTCCCTGACGAATTCTTAAAAACAATCCAACCTATCTCGAAATTTTCTGAAAGTAAGACAATTCGGCTTACATTATCCCTGCAGTTGTATTAGTTCAAACAGAAACTTACACACGCCAATTTACACCACCTAAAAAGTGTGGGTGATGGCATACCGGGGTAATGGTATCTCCCTCTGTCCACAAATTGCAATCACTGAGAAATTTTCGCCCAACAACGATGCCAGTATCCTTTGTGGCAGTCCCTGCAATGACATTTTTCGGCGTTAATGTATTTCGGCGTTGTGGTAATTCGGCGTTGTGGTATACAGAAGTTTTCTAGCTGTCGGCGTTGTAGTCAATTTGGCATTCGGCGTTATGGTTTTCAGCGTTGTGGTATTTCGGCGTTGTGGTATTTCGGCGCTGTGGTATTTCGGCGCTGTGGTATTTCGGCGTTGTGGTATTTCGGCGTTGTGGTATTTCGGCGCTGTGGTATTTCGGCGCTGTGGTATTTCGGCGCTGTGGTATTTCGGCGCTGTGGTATTTCGGCGTTGTGGTATTTCGGCGTTGTGGTATTTCGGCGTTGTGGTATTTCGGCGTTGTGGTGCGTCCCCGGCAAAGACGACGGTGTCAGTTCCGCGACGCACTGGTCGCCGACTGTGCTGCCCTTCATTGGGCGGCTGATCCGAGCCAGACCCGCGCCGACCTGCGCAGAGTTCCGCGCGGCACCAGACGGCGCGCTGAATGCGCCCCTTTGTGCGCCGTCCGCGGCTCCCCGCACGCACACACATGCCGGCACCGCGTCGCGTCGCGAAAACCAGACGCGACACCGGGCAACTTGCGCACGCACGTCATTGCTTTAGATACCCAACGTAGCGAAACTGAAAAAAAAAAAAAAATTAAACTTTCCTTCCTCGTCGACTGGCATCCCGCTACACTTCGACACCCATACAGTTCACGTAGCACTCCGCAATACGACATGCTCAGAACTACTAATACATAGGGGCATGCAGATTTCGCGAAAAGATTTGGAGACTAGATGAAAGTTGAAGCACTGCACCATCGTCTGTGTTTCGTGATTGGGCGAGTTTCTCCCAGGTACACATCGATTGTAACAACACCAATCACAGTGATCCAGTGGGGAAGCAAACGCGTCCTGAGTGGCTCGGTCAAAAACAAGGCGACGACTTCTCCCGCAGACGGCCGCCAATCACAAGGCAGAAACAGCTGGTGCGTGTAGGTATAACTTGTTGCAGTTTAATAGGCATTCAGATTTTTTCGCGAAAAATGCCTGCCCCTACTGATACATAACACATCACGTAGAATTATGTTTGCTATGGACGTGGACGTTTCAAAAATTTGGTTCCGGAAAAACTCGAATTCGGCGTGGCTAAGAAATGTTACCGATTATACCATTTGTAATTGTTTTCTAATAAGAGTATACGCAATTTTTGCCCAGGCATTTCCGTTAACACTCTGACGTCCCTAGAAAAAAAAAAGCAATAAACGAAAGCGTCTCAACATGAAAAATGATGGTTTCACTCCTAATATTGCATAATTTTTTCAAGTCATTAACTTTGTTGAAGGACAAATTTTACGAATTATCTTTGAAAGATTTGTGCAATGGGAGTGCATGACTTGATGTAAGCTTTTAGACAAACGCCATTACTAAGCACATGTATGTCTGTAGAAGAAAACTACATAAAAACAAAAGACAAAAAACTGTTGTCAACAGCAATTTTTGCTTAATTTGTGTTATTTGTCTTTTGGCTTTTTGTAGTTTTCTTCTACAGACATAAAACTGTTGTCAACAGCAATTTTTGTTTAATTTGTGTTATTTGTCTTTTGGTTTTTTGTAGTTTTCTTCTACAGACATAAAACTGTTGTCAACAGCAATTTTTGTTTAATTTGTGTTTTTTGACTTTTGGTTTTTTGTATTTTTCTTCTACAGACATACATGTGCTTAGCAATGGCGTATGTCCAAAAGCTTACAAGTCAAATTTTACGAATGTTTCAGTACATAAGCATTACATCTTACATGCAATGATATACTGCGAATAATGCATCTGGTAATTCATGTTTATCATGAACACATTTGAAATTGCCAATGATTTGATTTGAAGGTGTTAATTTCTTTCACTGTGCGAAAGTTTAATAAGAGAAAAAGTTATTCGTGTCATAAAAAACATCGTTTTCGGAGCACTTCACATCAACCCCACGCTTGCGTTGCGTTTATGCGTATTGCGTGTTTAAAAGTGTGTCTGCAAAACACGTATTTTACTTTGTGAGTCTTGCTTTTCTTGCGCAACTCACAAAACCCGATACAGGCCGGGTATAAAAACCACGCAATAAACGCAAGAGCGCAAAATGTTCAGAAATCACTTCAGAGAATCTGTTTATGAACTATATACACTAAGGTGCAATAGCGTAACACAAGTATCGATCTACTTCCAACTTTATTGCGTTCTGGCTTGTGTTTTCGAGAGCCCGAAAACTTTGAAAAACGTAGATGTCACAAAAGCCCTTGATGTTTATTTTAAACATAGACATAATTTTCACACTTGTTAAATTATCACACGGTGATAATAATAACGTTTTAAAATCAAATAATTGACAATTCCTTTTATTTTCGTTGACAGATATAAATTACCAAAAGAAGCCCGGGATAAAAATACGTTTTCTATCTTTAATATATATAAATCCAGTGTCCTTATGTTTGTTTCCAGTGAACTCTTCACCAAGTCAACCGATTTAGATGAAAATTGGCATTTATGTGTAATTTTTTCCAACTTGAGAGATAGGATGGTTTTAATTTCGATTAATGGTCTTAATAATTTATAATTAATAATAAACTGATTATCAATGTTGATTGGTGTTTAAGCCCGGGAAACAGTGGGTACTTCGTCTCCATGACAACGTTGCGTGTATTGTTGCATTAAGTTTTTGTCAAAATTAATTATTTTTAATTTTATTTCATTTATTATAACTGTAAATAAGAGATTTGGTCTCATTTACCCCCCCCCCCCCCCCAATTAATACAACCGTGCGAAGCCGGGTCGGGCAGCTAGTATACTACAAATTCGGCGACGTCTTGCGACTTAAAGAGTGCTTTATAAACGAATGTGATTTTCCACCGTTGGCTGCGTGTCAAGTCTCTCACGTAGTTTATGAGGCGAGGGCTTGACGCGGTACCTTCCGCCGGGAGAAGGCAATCAGCAGAAGAGCGCGCGAGAAACAGCGGAGAAAGAGGAAACCACGATAGCTCGCAAACAACACAGAAGAGTGACAAGGGGGGGGGGGCGAGGGGTAGGTCCGGACTGAGAGACCACAGGGGCGCGATAAACCCGTGTTTGAACAAGAGCTCCCAGAACACCCGACCGCAACAACCCAACGACGCCATTTTCCCCCTTTACGTTTTATCAGAGTTCCACGAAAAAAAAAAAAAAAATAAAAAAAAAAATAAACCCCATCGCTTCTCGATTCATACGCGGCAAATACAACATAAAAATTCTAAAAAACCACCGCCGAGTTAATAATTTTTAAACTCGGCATCCTCACGAGTTCAATGTAAGCTTGAATTCAGCATTTCAAAAAAGTAACTACTGGGAAACAAATTCAGGAATAAAATCTAAACTAGACAAAAAACCATAATATATCAATAAACGATACATTAAATACACGAGTTATCTATCATTGGTATCCGGTACTTAAAACCATAAAAAAAGACCACCTAGTAAAACACTCTACGTTGGTAAACAATTTTTCCCCATCTAGCTTTTACCATGATGTTATTTATTTTATGCCTTGACTATGAAGGCGGGTAATATGTAGCAGGCAATCTTTCACGTCTTCGCATTACACCGGGAGATATAATACACCCCACCCACCCCCATACAAATCTTAACACTAGCACTGTTTGCGGTAAAACATCCGTTACAATCATTCCAATTTTTTTTTTCAACAGATATGTCAGTCCTCCACACATGGCACACACCATAAAAGGAAACTTCAGTACGAAGTGCTGCTCTTTTAAACTAAGACAGAACGTACAATCGATTCTCGCAGCATTAAGCCTTCGGGTCTTTCAACGAACCATTTTAAAAATTGATCACACAGGTCTCACTGGGATCACGTTCCTCTCAGACCGCGGAAACAGACAATGCCACCGTGCGGACACTGGATATACGGTTACCGTTTTTCGTTTTTTAAACTGTAGTTTTAGACGAGTGCAAACTGCTAAAACGAGTTTTCTTTTTTTCCAGGTTGATTTTTAAGGCATGAAACTCCAGGTACAGATTCTTGAAACCACTCCAGAACCTGGCATGTCAACTTTCATCTTAATTTCTCCATAATATATTTTTTAGATTACCGCTCAAATCCCACAGTAGCCGTATGCACGACGAGAGGACTGCGCGCCAGCCCACAGCTTTGTGCTTACGGGCGACACCGCGCTAGAAGCACCAGCGAGCGTCGCACTTACCACAGATACGCCCCTGAATTAGGTGGGCCCCTCAGGAAGCCCGCATATTCAGGGGCGTATCTGTGTCGGCGAGGCGGGATGATAAGCGCGACGCTCGCTGGTGCTTCTAGCGCGGTGTCGCCTCTATGGCGCGCAGTATTTCTCGTCGTCCACGGTACAACTGTGAAATTTGAGCGGTGACCGTAACATTAAATTGCGGAGAAATAAATATAAAGGGGTAATGCAAGTCCTTTAAGTGCTTTCAAGAATCTGTACCGGTTGTTTAACATCTAAAAATTACTCTGAAAACATGCGTTTTAGCCATTAGGTATAACTCTTGTAAAAAAAAGTTAAAAAACTTAACCCGAAATCAAAAAGTACTTTTCGGCCCTCAGCGAACTCTAAAATGCTTTTCGTGAGCAGACCCCCACTCGGATATCTGGAGTAGTTTTCAAATCACGTTGTTTGTCCTGAAGCTCTGCGCACCGTGTGTGTGCCCGGGGTACCGGGAAGGGGGGGGGGGGGGGTTTTGACTTAACGCGAACTATTTTACTGAATAAAAAAAAAATGATACAGTTCAACGAATGAAAATTTTCACCGTCACAAGACAGGAGATCGCCATGGCCTGCAATATGTCGAGACCACCCCTCTTAAACCGCGGTCACATCGCGGCGATGTTTCATATCTCGCGTTCCAGGAGGGTGGGCTGGAAGAGGAATGTCGTCACATCCTCCGCTTCGCTCTTGTACGTCGGCGATTTGCCCGGGCGTAAACACTTGGGCAGCTGCAATGAACTTTTTTTTTTTACCACCAGAAATACCCCGCCGTCCCTCGAATTACTTCCGCAGCGTTATACGACAACCGTCAAAAGACAACGACCACAAAACAAGACGCAAAAACCGTTATTTATTAACCATGAAGGAAAAAAAAAAGCAGCAGCAACGATGTTATGGGCTATAAGATTCAAGGAGCGTGCGGTAGGTTACGGGCATGTAAATTGTGTAGTCTCATGCAGCGGGCATTACGAGCGCCCAGCACGTCAGCTGAACCCAGCAAACATTCCAACTGAACAAGTTCACGCAACACCGCGAGAAAGTGGTTCAAAACCCACACGTCCTGGGCTCACACTGGTTTACGTGAGACGTGGCAGGCTGTTTTTGAAGTGACAACGTCTAATAAATCGATGAACGCCGGCTGCACGCACGAAAAAGGATGACTCATTGTCCCGTTACGCTAATTGTACGCTTGCGCCGCATATATCTCTCTTCCACTCGATTGAATCAACCATCGATTTGACTTTTTCGAGGCACATTAAACTTGAAACACTCCCATTCGTTTCCTACTTTTCCTATCATCGTCCTATCCTTAACAGAATAACACAGATTGGAAGAAGTTAAATAGCAAACATGTATAAAAGTTATAGTTAAAATAATCTGTTCGTTAAAGTAATAAACATATTTGAATTAATGAGTGCAAATAAAAGTAAATTTATCAATTAAATTGTAGATTTCATTTCACTCATTCTTTGTATCCAGACAAAATAATGATAATTCAATAAAAATTATTCAATTTTATTCATTAAAGTATGCAATCATTTCATCAATGTTTTGTTATGACGTTGTCACGTTAAACTATCGTTCGTAAACCGACTTTACAGACAACCAATTTTTTCAAAATTAATATATGCGTTACTTAATAATACTCTCTCTTGATGAGACTTGTACAGAAATATGCCAGTTTATATGTTAAGCCAAAACATTTTCTGAAACGATTTACACGTGATTTAAATAGACAAGTCACCAAATATTTGTATTCAATGAGTGATTATAAACTCAAGTGAGGCATATAAAAATTTGCCAGTAATCGAAAGGCTCCCGGAAATGACAGTTAAATGACTTTCAGCTTAGCACAGTTACTATGTCTGGACTTAACATGACAAGTCCTTCAGTTATGTTACTCTTTAGTGACCTGTAGACACCTTGGTTTAAATTGTTATCGCTTAAAGTTTCTAGATTTTTTTTAATGGCATGCGATAATTTTTCTGTCCATTCACAAGTGGGTAACTAAGTACAAAAACACCAGCTGTATAGTTCTCTTTCTAAAACTCACTACAATGCAAGTCACCTTGACAAACTTAGCCACAAGTTGGCATTAAAAAAGTGACATGTACAGACACAGAATAATACTAGGCCATACTTTATTCACTGCATGAATAGAAGAGGGACAATTGCCACCCCAAAACTGATGATATGTATGTATTCAAGGGAAAAGTATCTGAGTAAGAGAGCTGTATATTAGTACAAGATTTTTACTTACCAAATAGCACCCGCTAATTTATTTGCAAGTAATTTTATAGCACACGGTAACCTCCATTTTATTAATGAAGGGGAATTTTTTTAGTGTACATGTTTTACACAGGTGCAAGATTCCTGTTATAAGAAACATTATCACACTATGTTGCTTACCTGCAGACAATTGTTTTCCATACTATAAAACATGTTCATAAATTTGATTTTAAATGGCAAGTAAATCTTAGCAATCACTTCTGGAATAAAATTATTAAATCAAGTTTTTATATTATTTTCTCGTAACCATGAATTTGTTTAGCATTGACTGTTTTAGAATCATTTAGTATATCATGAAATTACACCTCAAAGGAAATAAAATACAAATAATGGTAGTTTATTAATGAAAAATCATACCTCCAAAACTAATCCACGAAAATCATAGATTAGGCATACTAACAAAAAAAAAATACAATTTTTCTTTAACACTTTCTGAAATTACACTCTACAGAGCAAAAATAGGGTAAGTATTGTTTCGTACACAAAACACATAATGAAGAACTTATTTTATTTAATTAATGTATGCTCAATCATTTATGACATATAATTCCAAAAGTTGTAAAAAAAAATCATGCTTTTGCATATTATAGAATCCAATGAAACAGTATAAGATACATTCCTCTTCATATACAATCAAATATTTTTTTTTAATTCTCTGCCTGATGAAAAAAACAGAAGGTAAAGTATTTGTAATCTAATTTAAAATTAAGTAGCAGTATATAATCATTTAAATTTCATCTGTGGGTAGTTTTGTTATGAATAAAAATTTATACATACTTAGCATTTTATTGAATGTAATGTATTGTTTTAATTGATTACTTTCCAAGCATCTCCATTGAGCTGATCAACCCATCAAGTTATGACGAAGTGAACAGAGACTCTAAACTAGAGAATAGTTCACTCAAGTGTGGAGTTTACTGCACATGACAGGATGAGAGACAACACTTTTTTGTTTTATAATTTCAATACATATTTGGCAAGTGCAAAGAGCATAAAATCACCTATCCCTATTTGGCAAACACTTTACTGTGAGACTTAGCTCCTCTGCAATCTAGCAGGTTTCTTTAAATACAGTTTATTAGATAACCCTACCAGAAAAATAAATATTCCGCTATTTATGTTTAAAAACACTGTAAATCAAACACCATTTTGAAACTTGGAATTAATTGTCAGTGATCATCATGGATTTGCAACACAACAGACAAGCTTTCAAAAGAAAATATTATAATGTCTCAAATGTACTTTTATATTTACTACAGCATCAAATTATAGTATATATGTTTGGCACAAACATACCAACACAAGGGAAACAAGATGTATCTTCATATCTTTGATAATCTATTCAGAAATTGAGATAACTGTTTGTTTATAAAAGATACCATGTATTTTACATCTATTTTATGCCTTTTTTAAAAATATGTTATTTTTGAATATGCCTAAATATTTTTTATCCAAAGTGGGAAAAATTGTTTTTGAATTTAAAGTGACAGAGCAAAAAAAAAAAAATAAATAACAAGCTAACCTTTCACCCAATTGTTTACACTTTAAATTTCAGTAACAGTTTAAGGACATAACATATCCAATGAACAGCATATAAAAGGCCAAATAGTAAAACATAACATATGTTAAAATAGTTTCAATTATTTGAACATAAAAAATTAAACACCATATGCCTGAATAATTTAAACAATTAATTAAACATATTTAAAGATTGTTCTGATTTTTAAATTTATTTTGACATTTTAATTTCTTATAACTAAAAAAATAATATATGTTTTTAAGGATACAAGGGCTTAACTCTGCTATGCTCAATTAGTTTAGTCTTATGTATTCATTATGCTGTGAATCCAAAATTGAATATGTTAACATATAAATGAAAAACTAGAAACATTCTAATGTCTTGGAGCAGTGTCTGAGGTACTAATGGTAAGGTATTGAGTCCAATACATGGGTAACTTGTCAAACAGTTTTACAGTGGAGAAAGCATTTGGCAATCTGAAAACAGTATCCGCGGTGTTTTGACCCCTGTGTTCACAGTTCGTCAGTTTTCATTGCGGCAGTCGGGAAATCTACAGGTAGAGTTACATAATAAATGGGTTCACTCTGCTCTAGATAAAGTGAGACAGAGATAGGCCTGTGAGAAGCTTCGAATAAGAGAATCAATCAAAGCTCTTTTCAATATTCAATTTGACTTTCCCAGGTTATTTGCTATTTATTTTCGTTTTATTTTAAGTTTCGGTTGCGATTAGACCTGTGCGAAACAGTTTTTTTAGGTTTAATACAATACAAATAGATTATTATTCATATTCAAAAATTCAAAGATTTGTACAGGCCTAGTTGTGATGTAAAGCTTCGCATTTGATGTGAAAGATTGTCTGTGTTGTATTACGTTTTACTTGAATAAAATTGATTACTAAAAAAAAACACCCAAATATGCTTTTATGAATGGTTAATATTATGTATGGTTCCTTTATAAATTTTATTGAACATCACTCAAACGATTATTCTTTTTACTTCAATCCTGCATTTTGTAAAGTAAGTGTAATAAAACTTCACCGAGAACAATACACGCAATTTGATTTGACTTCGCAAATATTTTAAACATTCAATTTGATATTCGCTTTGCATCAAGAAATTAGTATTCGTACAGTCCAGGTGTTGCAAGGAACATTCTGTCCTTGACACCTTCAAATTATTAACCACTAAATTAACAAACTAATTATCGACACACGAAAAGCTAGTATGGTGCTACACGAATCTTGTGTTGGTTTCGTTCATCACACCACAATTTCAGCTGTTTTGAGTCTAAATGTTCCAGACAACATCCGTCGAAAAATCTCTCACCTTATCTTCCAGCAGCATGTGCAACGAAAGATCTATAATTTATCATTTATAAGTTATAGCAAATTTCTTGATTTCATTTGTTTCCAATAAACTGCTTTCTTGCATTGAAAAATGTCTGCATTAATCCCAACAACCAAAAAACTGTCTGGAAAACTTGCCACCACTTAAATGCCACAGTTGATTTTCCATGTTGAATTCAGTTTCTACTAATGAGTTGAATAATATTTACAGTTACTTATAATTAATAACATTTTAAAGTCACAGAGTTTTGCATTCCAAGCACTCATAAAAAAATAAATATTTTAAAGTGTATGCAAGATGCAAGGCTATATTCCACAAATCTAAATAATAATAAAATATATATATATTTTTTTTAAATGTAAATTTAATTAAGGGCCACCGTGGCTTTAAAAGTTATTAATAGGTATATGAAATACTATGTCCCAAGTATTTTATAGAATTTCTGAACTTTAACTGCAATTAAAGCCTAGCTAATGTATTACAAATCATACAAATTAAAATGCATTCAGTCTCACACATTGCTTCATGGCACTAGACTAGCTGGTCTTTTTTTTTTTTTTTTTTTTTATCTCTGCTGATAAGCTGATAACACAGCAATGACCGGGTTGAGGATTGTTTTCTCAAACAATTGAAATATGTAACTTATTTATTTAATTGTCATTACCAGTGAACAAAAAAAAATTGTTTAGCAGCTTGGTTTTTTTATTTGGATTATTAAGGAGTTTAAAATCAAAAACATTTGAAGAAGCATATTATTAAAGAGGGATTTTTTAATAGTGAAGCTATAAATAAAAAAGATTTAAAAAGCTTTAAAGGCAAGTTTTGAACAATTTTGACTTAAAGCTCTGGTCAACTTATGATTTGTTCACTTTCTGTCACGTGTAGATTTGCCAGTATGAGAGAGGTTTCACATTATGTTCGAGCACACATTTAACCTTATTTAAAGATAGGGAGCAGGCCTTATTTAGTTTCACTAAAGAATGTGATAAGCAATAACCATCCTTTTACAAACTGCATTAAGCATTATCACTAACACATTTCAGGTATAGTTACTGGCTAGGGAGTGGTATAATTTTTTTTTAAAAGACAAAACTAACAGAAAAACTATGGAGAAATGGTTCCACCTGCAGATTGAGCAAGGTTGTTTTACTCCCCACCGTCATAGCGACGACGCGTCTCCGGTATCACAGATGAGTTATAACGCCCACATGGAAATATGAGCACGAATCCCATCATCATAACTCTCCCACCACCGTTACAGCTTCATACCTAAGATGCTCGACATTCAATACTATGCAGAGGTTGGCAGTGAATATGCAGGAAGGATGTGTTTCGTTTGGCAGTTAGTGTATCTGCTAGCAATTTACAGCCAGTAGGAAACTACCAAAACAAAAAAAAAAAATTAAAAAAAAAAAAAAAAAAACTGTGGATGTTCTTAAAACTTAAGTCTTTACATTTCTATCCTATTAAGCAATTTACACAATTATATTCAATATTTATATAATTATGCTTTGTACACCTACTGTTTATTCGTGAACTGAAAGTTTTATGGACAATTATTTGCACCGCAATACACCCGTTATAATATAATGAGCTAATTTAATGTGTATCGGTTATGATTAACACTATCTAATACGCTCGATGAATGTTTTATGAAAATTTGGAAGTTTGAAGTTTTTAATATAAGTATTATTTAGTCATCTAGTGAAACTTATTTACAGTTTTCCTTGATTTGGTTTTCAATGGACATTTGTTACTTATAACATTGTGATGAAACCAAAGAACAAAAGAAAATATTAAAACTCTTGCTACTCAACGTAAAACATTTTAGACTAAACTGCTTTAATCATAACTGGGTAATTTTCGTTACCTGTTGAAATAAGTTTGCCAATTTGAAAGAACAGAAACAACCCAGTGTGCTCAACGTCCCATTTAAACTGTTTAAAAACAGTGCTGTTTTATTAAATTACATTATGTTTAAAATTTGCTTATAGGAATTTATTTTTGTGCACTACAAGTATTATTAACACTGTTAATGCACCCAAAAAATGTATCAGATGAATATGCTGATGATAAAATTTACTAATTAGCATCTTGAAATCTTTAAACAGTAGAACATGAAATCGGTATAGTGACTTGAAGAAACTGGAGTAGACATTATTGTAACTGTAATGTGTAACAACCAGAAATTATAGGAACGAAAAATACCTTTTTCTGAATTTTATTATACTACTATTTTGATGTTAAGGATGAACACGGAACCTTGTAACTCTATGTTAAACACTGTTCTTAAATTATTAACATTTTATCACACTCCAAAGTATTTTATGGAAGCCTTTGTGTATAAAATATGTCGCAATATGCAATACAGCAGGAGCAAACTTAGCCACCTATGAATTAGTTGTCATCTTGTCATATTTAATTTTTACAAACGAAAATATTTTATTTCATAAGGAAAGCCTTAGGAAAAATTCACTGTTTTAGAAATTAAAAAATGACATGCTTGTGTTTTACACATAATTTTTGTCAAGAATAATTTATTGAGTAATTTGATGTTATCTTGTTAAAAATAATACATTTTGTTGTTCTGACATTTTTTATTATTTAGTATGAAAAATTTAGCTTGCCTGTAGATTTTTTTTAAATACGGCTAATTTTGGCAAAATTGTATGGTTAAGAATAATGATTAAAAAACGATGTCCTACAGAAAAATACAATACTATATATTTGTGTCACATAACTATTAGTGGAAACGAGTAGTTTCGAAGTTTGTTCCGAGATCAACATAGCTTTTTAGATCCAGCATGTATTGTGTCTACTTCATTTCTGAGTGTATAGAATTGAGGCAAAACATTAAATTTGTTGAGAATATATTATTGAGCAAGTCTGAAATAATTATTTTCAGTATTAAATGAAAGAAAGACAAGTCGGTTGTATGACAGGGTTAAATAAAACGTCATGTACGGCAGGCGTGTCATAGCGACGATACCTTAACGAAAGACAATTTTCAATCCTATACTCGCTTTTAGTGAGAAAGCGTCGTCCTTATGACAGGTAAAAAATAGAACCATGCTCCCTGCTGATATCTCCACTGAAAAAACCAAAAAAAGAGGTGGTCTTTGCAAGGCCATTTCGAGAGACCTATTATTTTTTTTTAAATAGAAAAATGTGTTTAGGTAACACTTAGAAATATTTAGTAAAGTTTATTTTACAGTTTTCACTTTAGAAATGAAAAAAATGAAAACACACACTACAATTTCCCCCACCACATGCAAAAAAATAAATATAACTCACGTTTTCCGTTCCGACGACGATGTAGCGACGAGATCATAAATTTGCGCGCCATTTGTTGACGTGTTTACCAGGTACAGAGCTTTTTTGTCTGGAAAAGAAAAGGCGCCACATTAAAATACTTCAATTTTAGTGTAAACTGTAATGTGGGCTCTATGGACTTCAATGGTTATGTGATAGATGATTTTTGATGAAAGTATAAAATATTTACGGAGCTAAAAATAGTTTCTTGTTTTTTTGTATGTATAAAATAATATGTAAATTGAAAAAATTTCTATATGTTTGGGGGTAAGTATATGTACGAATTAATATAAAAAAATTGGAAAGATTTTGAAAATTTTGATCCTTTCAATTCTGATTCTCAAATACGCATTTTCCCTTCTAAATTTTCAATAAATACGGTATAATCATTTCAATTAAACAAACCACTCTTGTGTGTGTATGGCTCTCAAATGTTTAACTAAGTCAAAAAGATGATTTGGTTACGAGTTTAACTAGCAAAATTTCTTATCTATACCAAAAATGGATATCTAAAATAATGACTATTCACACAACCCTTATATTTCAAACAGGTCCGTTCAATATATGTTGAATTAAACTCCACTGGTGGAGTTGTGCATATAGAACATGGTCAACACCTTAAAGAGAAGAGAAGTTGGGTCTGTCACCTGGAAAATATGCTTACCGGCACTGATTAGCCAGTTAGAAGTTTTTATGGATTTTTAGGCAAAATTAATTTTTAGAACAGAAGATTTTGGTTTTTTTTTTTTTTTTTTTTTTTAATGAATTAGGTTATTCATTATGATGGCAAATTATTAAACAAATATGACCCTTAAATGTTTCACGAATCTTATTTCACCAAACAGTGCCAATCGGACTGATACATGAAACACTTTTATATGTTATAATGAATTGTAATAACCATGTTTTAACTATTAAGAACAAAAAAAATAAATCTTATCAGTATTTCTGTGTTTGAAAAATATACTAACGTCATAATGTAATAACAGTTGCAAGTTTAAAAAATTTAAATAAAGAACCAATTTCAGGACTATTCCAAAGACTACCTACCTATAGACATATATTTTTTACAATTTATTTTATCAAAAAGCGATTTTTAAATTTTCATACATAACCAAAATTTAAACATTAAGTAAATGCTATATGACATATTATTATTCAATTTGAAGGAATGTACAGATTCTTTTAAGGTATAACGAAACTAAAATATTTTTAGAGATAACATCCACATGCGATTATAATAAAATATGAGTCAACAAAAGGCTGTTGTAAATTAAAGTCTTGTGTCCTCCAGTGCCTTTACTGTTTTATTTTGGGATTTTTTTCATTACTTTTAAAACCAGTTCCTATGTTTCCTTAATTTTTTGTGACTTGTGGGACAAGTCATTCAGTTTCCTTAATTTTATTTGACTACTCCCTTCAGGCAGGGTGGCCACTCTTCTGGGATAATAAAATTCCTGGTTTTTTCCAGGTTCTTTCAAGGGTGGTTTTTATCAATATTTGCATACAATTTGCATTTTTGTTACACAAAGCACACACAATATGATGTTTTATTGCCGTTAAACAATATACAACTTAACTATAGGCTTAAAAATTAAATCAATGAACTTGCTTAAAACAAAACCTACCACCAACAAAAAATTTATAATCTCACGTCAAAAAAATTACTTGACACCAAACGCACGTGTTTTGCCCCTCTTGCGTGGCTGGCTAATGCTTTTCTTCCCATCCATGCTACCGATATAGATTTTAACATTACAGAAATTGCAAATAGCGTTCGTCCCGCACTTTGGATCTTTCTCCACCCATTCAAACTCTTCCGTACATTTGTCATTGTATGTGGTGACCGAACTCGTTGACATTTTGATAGTCTGCGCCAATTACATGTTAGATTAAAAGATTCAAAACAACGTCCCGCACAACTAAACTTTTAAAAAAAACTCGAGAAAAGTATCCGTGATACCGTGACGCAACATGAGTGCAAAGTAAAAACAAATATACATACAAAACTAGTGCTACCAACATGCCGTGCGAGAAATTACTACCATCCTACAACAACATTTTCAGCCAAAATGCTGTTGCTTTTGAATACAGAAACATAATAAGTATGGAAGTCTGAATTGTTAACGGTTTCTTACGTACTACAAAAGTTTTTAAATGCAATATGAACAAATTAACTTTCACAAAATATAGCACACGAGCACACTGTCGTGCTTCGACGGGTGGTGAACGTGCTCATTTAACAGCCGTATGTTATTGTGATCGTTACTTCATAAAAAAAATTCCCGGTTCTAATAAAAATTCCTGGTTGATTCCAGGTATTCCTGGTTTTTTTTTGAAATCCTGGCTATTTCCCGTATTTCCCGATTTCCCGGTTGGCTGGCCACCCTGCTTCAGGTATGTTAATTTTTTTTGTAACTTTTAGGACAAGTCCCTTCAGTTTCCTCAATTTTATTTGACTACTCCCTTCGGGTCTGTTTATTTTTTTGTAACTTTTAGGGCAAGTCCCTTCAAGTTTCCTCAATTTTATGTGGCAACTCCTTCAGTTCTGTTAATTTTTTTCGACTTCCAGGACAAGTCCTCAAGTGCCGAGTTAACTACATTTGATGGTGGTTAACTACATTTTCGCGGTGTGTACCACGACGATATTTATGCGTTAGTCCAGGCCCGCGTTCGGGTCGCAGATTTTGTTTTTTCTATTTGAAGTCCCTCCAGGTTTCCCTCACTGTTCGGCGAACCCGAGGGGAAGGTGCCGGACTCACCGGCGGCGTTGGGCCTGACGAGCACGGTGGACACCTTGATGACGGGCGAGAGGGTGGGACCGCCGCTCGGCGAGTACGTGCTGTAGAACTTGAGCACGAACTTCTCGTCCTGCTTCTGCAGCAGCAGGATCACGTCGTCGAGCAGCAGGACGTGCAGGTCGACGCACTTCTGCCGGTTCGTGATGCGCCACGACAGCAGGCCCTCGTGTATCAGCCGGTGCTTCGTGATGTCCAGGTTCTGCAAGCCGTCACACCGGGGACGCCGACTTTCGAGCGAGGTAAAACAGAAATCGCAACTACTCAAAGTATTTTAACTGGGTTGATACCCGTGATGATTGCATGTTTGCAATACATTATTGCATGTTTTAATCACAATTTTCAACCTAGAATTTCAAGTAAGGTTCATATGGTGAACTATCTATAAAAGGTAAAAAATGTCAAAATAATTAAAAAAAAAAACCTTTTTATTTATTTTTCAATGTTGAAAAGTTATTTTGGAATAATGTGAAATGATAGAAAGCTGTTTCAGCAATATGCAGGGGCAGGCATTTGAGTCACACAAACAATCTGAACCCATACTGGACTGCAGCAAGGTATACCCGCACCAGCGGTTTCTTCCTTGTGATCGCCGGCAGTCTGCGGGAGAAGTCTTTGCCTTATCTGACGCAGCCAGTCATGATGTGTTTGCTTCCGCACTGAGCTACTGTCATTGGGGTTGTTAACAACTGACAATGTACCGGAAAATAAATCCACCCAATCACGAAACAAAGATGTTACATTGTTGTACTATTTAAAACGAACCCCTCAGAATCTTTTCGCGAAATATGCATGGCCCTTGTAATTGGTAAAGGTGGTCTATCAAAAACACTACCCTGTTTTATAGCATAACCATCGCACCTATATTTGAGGGCGTCAAAAAATCTCACGCGTAAACGTTGCATGATGTTTCTGGTCTTGTGATTAGATTCCAAGTGCTTTGTGTAGGTATTTTTTTCCATATAAAACAATGTATTTTAAAGCAGAAATCTAATATTTATTCAGACATTACCACTTACTTATTTAATTAATGGAAACACGAAGTGGTATGATCTGTAAATTTTCTTAAGACTTTTAAAACGTCGTAACCTTTATCTGTTTGTCTGCGTCGCCGTGGTGTACCGTTTATAAAATGTAGCCAGCGCTAGTTGGCATCATTCTTGTTTGATTATGTTGCTTCCCATATAGTGTGCTCACACATAGTCGAATATCGATATCTCGCTGATTGCATGCAACGCGCACTCTCTGTCGAGTGCCGAGTTAACTATATCTGATGGCCCGCACTCTTTCGTGGTGTGTACTACGACGATAGTTATGCGTTAGTTCAGGCTCGCATTCGGGTCACAGATTTTGTTTTTCTATTTAAAGTTGAACAAAGGTTTTTGTTGCGAGACTTATTAATTTAAATTGTTTGGCGTGCTCTTGAATACTTCAATTTTTAAATAAACGTACTTTCCATGAATGAGTTTTATTTTTATGAATAACTTTACCTAACAAAATTTATTTTTCCGCTTAAACGCCGCACCCCTACTTTTCCAACTTGATTATAGTATAAAATGTGGACGATCATGTGAAAAAAATACGGTATGTAATAGGGATGGGGCAAATCCTGATTTCCTCGAATCCGAATCCTAACTCAAATCCTTGACTGGAATTGCCGAATCTCGAACCCAAACCCGAATCTTTTAATAGATGATGTCCACATATCTAATGTAAGTGAGATGTATTCTGCTTGCACTAAAAGTCCCTTGACTTTATCACATGTAGTTTGGTACATTTCTGGTATAAGTGCATATAAAGACAAAAATTTTTTCTTCAGAAATTTCAGTTTTAGTACAGATTAGCGGTTAGGATTTTTTCTATAAATAAGCTAGAGGTCTGCGAGCCTAAGAATTTTACTTCGAGCCTAGCTTGAGCTTTTGTGTACAGTTACACTTTTGGGAAATTATTTTTATCTTAAACTTAGTATAATGTTTGAATAAAGTATTAAAATGAAGTGGGCTTATTAATTTTGGGTAACTATTTACAGAGTGTGTTTACATTTTGCACTGCCATAAAAAAAATAACATTTTTTTTCCATTGAATCTTACCTGTTTCCATTGTTTAATTAGTAACTGATATCATCCAACTAACATAACCAAGTATATGTTTGTGTAAATGTAACATATCTTTGGAAAAATTTCATCTTAGTCAATTTTTCTGGAGTCCTTATTGAGCTTCAACAAACTTATCACCAAAAATCATGTTGTTTCAACATTTACACTTTTCAGCACAATAATTCTGAGAGATTGTCACAGAGTATTAACTTCTGTTCTTTAATCTATCATGCAGAACAATAATTTGTTCTGCACGTTCAGGAGTTAAATTAGCTCTACGATTGGAGATAGTGTTTCCAGCAAAAGAGAAGCGTCTCTCGCTGGCAACCTGCTTGGCTGGAATGCTTTAGTAAAATTGCTTAACCTCAAAATTAGTGTTATAAATATCTGTAACTGGTCATTAAAGTTTAATCAATTGAAAGTAATAAAAATAAAAGCATTTTACTTCATTCAATTTACACTTGCAAAAAAACATACACACAATAAACCTACATGGAAATTAAAGTCTTTTTCAATATCCTGAAGTCTGAAATATGTTTACTCATGTCATTAAATGTAGAGCTGTATTGAAGAAGCCGATTTTGCCAATATTTAGTTGAATCGGCATTTCTGCCGACTTCCGATACAGTACGCTCGTTAATTTTCGGCCGATATTACTGAAAAACGAAAGAGACTGCCATAACCTAAAAATCCACGAGTACCATTTTCACTTTTCGTAGTAGTACTGCATTCTTTCAGATCGCATTATTTCTTAGCAACATGTGCCAACCGTACATATCAAAGTTTAACATCCTTTTTTTTTTTCCAACAATGTTCTTTAATTTAATATGTCATAAATAAATAATACATTACTATCACAGTAAATATACATCTCAGTTGTTACGGTAACTATAGTGCAAATATGGTAGCTATCATGCTTCTGTAGTAATTATGGTATTCTACAAAGAATCTTTAGTTCTTTTTATGGTAATTATCTTAAAATAACTATTGGGTTTGTACTGTAGTTATGGTACATCATCCATATTTCTTCGTATGTTGTTCATTTGTCTTTTCTTCATATTTACGTGGGCCATTATTTGAGACAGGAAGTTTCAGAAAAATTTTTAACGGACATTATATCACACATTTAATGGCGTAAATGATGAGACCTCGGGCAATTTAAACGCTTTATACGGAAAAACCTACCACGCGGGACCTCGTAAGCGAGTTTTACTGTATTTTTTTCCCGTAAATAGTAAAAAACCGAATCCTTTGACGAATCCTATTTCAGACCCGCCGAACCTTCGAATCCCTAGGATTCGGCGGATTCGGCGGATATTGGATTCGGTCGCCCCATCCCTAGTATGTAACTATATATGTGAAAATGAAAATGAGCCTGCCTTGACACTTGGAAACAAATGCTTGTACAACTATACAGAAGTTTAGTAAAACAAGATTAATATAAAAATTCAAAATTTTTTCAGTACAATTATCTGGTTACATTTAATTAGAAAAAAATAAAATAAGAAAATGAAAGAAATTGTGAAAACTAGTTGGTAGGTACTAGGATATATATAAGTATAGTATAAATGTGTTACTACATACAGTAGAATCTCGTTATAAAGTACATCAATAAAGCCTCAACTTTTATACTTAGTACTTTATTCTGAGAAAGTTACCTTTAAAACATAGTATTTTTGAATTTTTAAAAATAAAGTAGTAGGGGATCAAATGTTACATCAGCTTGGAAGCAAATACTATTTGAAAAACAACAAGAAATTAAAAAAAAATTACTGAACTTAATACAGTAGCCTAAATTCTAGGCCTACATATACAAAATAACAAATGGGTTAAACTATTTTGCAGATATGTACATTTATTGGGATAGAATTCCCTCCTCATCTCCTAGGCGAAGTCTCTTGCGACCAGCAGATAAAGATGACTGTTCATACAGTTTAATAATTTATTCGCGATCTTTTATTATTGTTGACAGTGTAGTGGGAACCAAACCAAACGACCATGCCACATCTTCATTTTTCCTGCCTTTCTCAACTTCTTTTAAAATTTCCACATTTTCCTTCAAAGTAAACTGCTTGCGTTTCTTTTAAACTTTTTGGCCATCCATCCTGATTAACAAATTAAATCAACAATATTGTTTTCCTCGTGCCACGTCAAACGTAAACAAACCTCTCATCCATACATAACCATAGCTCTGCAGTAGTAGCGTGCGTCGAGAGCATGGCTGTGGCAGGACACATTCAGACCTTCGTGGCAAAACAAAGCGTGTCGGCCATGTTGTGACACCAAATGTTCAAAACTTAACCTGCATAAATTAACATTATTGGATTTTCCATTTTGTATATAATTGAAAATATAATTTTTGTTTAACGTTTGTATCTGCGGTAATTGAAACTTTTAAAACGTGCTCTATAAATAACCAAAAGATGGCGCAGCTAAAAACAATTGTCTTGAAGAGGGGTGAGACAGTAATCGATAGGGGCCGGAAAAATTCGCAATTTGCGATAGATGCGATTTTTTTGCGAATTTTGAGGTTAGATGCGATTTTTTACTAATTGTTGTTATAAATGCTATATTTGCGAAATCGCGGTAAAATTGCCATTATCGGGCGAAAAACCACTATAGAATGCAACAAAATGGCTTGAACACACATTCCTCAAAGTATTTTTTTTGAAAATAGCCACCATAACACAATTACCGTAAACAATAGCTTCTGACAAGGCTTGTTGAAGGAATAAAATCCGAATCCTAACCTTTATTTATAAAACATTCCTTAACCAAATATCACGCATGATAGTATAGAATAAGTAATTTTGTAAATTTATTCTTTACGATTTACTCAAGATACCGTTGAATGTTGTTTAGAAAAGAATGTTCACACTATTTATCGACGCAGTTATTTTGTTTTGTTAGATCACATCACGTTCGCCTACGTTCGCCATTGCATCGTGTGTTGCCTGTTCATGAAGAGTATCTAACCTAACAAAACAAAATTTCCCGGGAAGCGCATCACGGAAACCAACAACCTAGAAAATATCTAGGTCGTTGACGGGATCGTAGTGAACTTGCAAAGATAAAAATGAAAATATTTTAAATGCTGAAAACTACTACAAATATTTTAGTACGCGGTTTTTTACATTCGTTGATAATCACTTTAGTCTTCAAATTTTTTTTCTGATCAATATTTTACATAGGGACAAATCATACATTTTGTGGTGCACGTTTAGCGTACTGAAGTTGGTCAACTCGAATCGTCAGTTTGTTTCCATCTGAAATTACTAGTGGTCAAACGTTTGTTTACAAATACCGTTTAATGATTTTGGTTTGTGTTAAAATTCGTCATAATGGGTATAAACACTATTACAACTTCTTGTATTGTTATGTAACTTTAATATCTTATGCAAATTTCTCAAAAATAGATGCTAATTTCTGGAAAATAGATGCTAATTTTCAACATCATAAATGCTTATTATGTAATAAATAGATGCTAATTTTTCCAGGCCCTAGTAATCGATTGTTTAGATCGTCTCGTGCACTAAGTGTGTGATCCATGGAGGAGGACGAAAGGCGCGTTATACTGTACTATGATTCTATGAATCGTTGATACAATGTTTGTTTACGTTTTATACTTGTTAACGATTCTTGAAAGTGATAAAAAATTAATCGTAATGTACATTTATATTAAAGAGCCCCTGCGCAAAATCAGTAACTATCATGTAAAATTTTGCTGATAACTGGAAAAGAATGGTCGTTGTATTGAAAGGTAGGATACGTTTTTAACGTTAAAGTGAAATATTTTTACATTGTTTACATTGGTGTTTTGAGCGGGAATTTAAAATCATACGTGTTGAACTGAAAGATACGTTATTCTGAAGTACGTTGTAACGGAATTTCACTGTACACTAAATAATAAAATGGGAAGTATAGTGATTTTTTTAATAATAAAATTGATATAAAAATTATTAAAAAAAATTTGCATTTCAAATATATATTTTGTTATTTGAAGTTAAAACTCTAAATTTAGTTTACATTGTGTTTTGACTTGATGTAAGTTTTTGGACCTACAACATTGCTAAGAACTTTTTCTGTTGAAGAAAAACTAAAAAGCAATTTTTTTGGCTTAATTTGGTGTTTTTTTGTGTTTTTGTCTTTAATGGGTATGTTAATTTTTATTTATTTATTTCTTTATTTTTATTTATTTTTTAGTTTTTCTTTAACAGAAAAAGTTCTTAGCAATGGTGTATGTCCAAAAACTTACATCAAGTCATGCACTACCATTGCACAAATCTTTCAAAGATAATATTGTGTTTTGAGTAACATTTCAGATTTATTGCAGATTAAAGCTATTATCATGAAATATTTTCCCCCAGATCCAGTGCGTGGTTTCGAGGGAACAGCAGCCGTACCTTGAACTCCGCCGCCATGGGGTGGTCCACCTTCTCAAAGCCGGACTTGTCGAGCCGCCTCTGGATGTCGGAGAGCCGCTGGTGGTCCTCGGCCTCGCGCTTGGCCTGGTTCACGTTGTTGAGGATCACCTTGCTGCGCTCCAGCGCGCGCAGCACGCCCGCGTACTCCTCCGTGTCCTTCTCCGTGTGCTTCGCCAGGTTCTCGAACAGGAGCGGGTACTTCGTTAACCTGCCGGGGGAGAGAGCGGGTACTTGGTTAACCTGCCGGGGGAGAAAGAGCGGGTACTTTGTGAACCTGCCGGGGAAGGAGGGAACAGCAGGTTCTTCGTTAACCTGCCAAGGGGGTAGGAAGAGGGGGGGGGGGGGGGGAAGAGCGGGTACTTCGTTAACCTGCCGGGGAAGGGGGAACAGCGAGTACTTCTTTGACCTGTCCCGGGGGGGAAGGGAACAGCGGGTACTTCGTTAACCTGCCGAGGGGGGGGGGGAGGGGGGAAAGAAATAAAGGGGAACTTCTTTAACCTGCCGGGGGAGAAACAGCGGGTACTTTGTGAACCTGCCGGGGAAGGAGGGAACAGCGGGTACTTCGTTAACCTGCCGGGAAAGATGGACAGTTCATTAAACTGTCGGGGAACAGGTACTTTGTTATTAACCTGCCGAAGGAACCAATGGGTATTTCGTTAACCTGTCGGGGGAGCAAAGTGGGTAATTTGTTAACGTGCAAGGAAGGGTAGAGACAGAAGGTACTTTGTTAACATGCTAGGTGGAACACCACGTTTTTCAATGTCCTGGTACGACGATTACATATGAGAGTACGACTATTATGCAATAAAACTATATATACATGTATATTGGTGTATGTTTATATATATATACACAATTACTACAAACACAACAAATTTTTACTGAAATTGCAGCAGAAAGGTATAAAATAAATCATTATTAAAATTATTTGTTAGCCTATTAAATATTGCTACATTTAGGACATAGAAAAAATACAGAACTACAGTATTTCACAATAATGCAGTAAATTAAAAAAAATTATAACATAATACTATTCACAACCTTCACTGACAGTAAAATCTCATTACAGGATAAAATTGTGAGCTTTTTTTTACATATATAAAAAACCACAGTGGTACATATTCTCTCACACTTCTTGCCTAATTTTTCTTGTAGTTTTTCTGGTGCTCTCTTTATCTTTCTTTAACATACTTTCTTTCTATTCATATTCTTTCTCACACTCTTTTTTGTGCTTTTGTGCTTCTTTTAAGCCCCTGTTTTTCCCACACTATTTTTTTCTCTTTTAAAAACACCTTTTCTTTCTTTCGAAACAATTTATTTTCCACAATAAATTTTTCTCTTTCACAAAAACATTTTCATCGTAACACATTTTTCTCTCTCTTTCAAATGCAATCTTTTCCACAAACTTTTTCTCTTTTTTCATACACACTTTCTCTCTTTAGTAATCAATTTTTATCCTTCTCTCTCTTTGTGCCACACATTTTTCTCTTTTCTCATACATTCTCAATTTCTTACTCAGGAACTTTTCCTCCTGTGCTCCCCTGTGTCAATAATGTACATGCTTTTTCTGTACTTTATCTCATTTTCATTCCCTCTTGCTCCAATCAAATAATGAATAAACTAATAACAATCATAGAGTCTGAATCATTTAAGGACTTTAAAATAAGGGGAACTTTTTGGGCTTTTAAGTGTAAGCATAGTCACCAATTTATTTTCGAAAATTTAGCTTTATGAAGCATTAAAACAAGTCTTATTTTTATATTGAACAAACTTCCTGCTTTAAAATATAATTTTCTGATACACTATAACCTGATTCAAAAATAATCTGATACACTATAAATAGTCCAATAATTATAAATATATGTCCAATTCACTAAAAACGTTTGCCTAAACTTATGAAACAAAATTTCACAAATTCTTTAATCATATTTACAAACTTTTCTGATAAATGTTTCTGGAAAAAGATTGCGAAACAGATTTATTACTCTGTTGAGTACATATGTAATCACTAGTATTTATCACCTTTATACAGAATTATGATTGTATCAATGAAAGTTAATTTTTTAAGTTAGCCAGGATTTTCACACAAATTCTTAATAAAATTTCTCTGATAATTTTTTTTTAGCTTCCCTGACTATTTTTTTTTAAAAATAATTAACCTCTTTGGAATTTCAGAATGTAATGAAGAAAATCCAGCTTTCACCATCCCCATAACTGGCATAGTGTTCTCTCTACTTCTTTATTTTAAAATTTAACAGAAAACCTTGCTGACAACATTTTATAGTGTTATTGCTAGCACCAAACACAATATTTAAAAAAAAAACCTTTCAAAATCTTGGTGGTGGCTGACTGGACAAGATAATTTTTCCTCAAATTACTACTACTCACGAGTTCCCACAACTGTTCCAGGATTTAAAATGAATTCCGTGACTTTCCTGACTTTCCAGAATGTGAATTCACTGGAAACATGTAGACCAGCAGTTACAAGACTTCAGTAATGGTAGTCATAAATCTAGTATTTGAAACTGCAATTGGTTTGGTAAATAGCACCAAGTTTAAAAAAAAAACCTTTTGAATTGTGAAACAAGTGTGTGTAGTTCATTGAATTTTTTTTAGTTTATATATGTACAAATTTATGAATTAACAATACTTTTCAGACATACTTCTAGATTTTGAAAGTATTTAAACTCATAATTCTTTAGTTACGATGACATATAGTATTATATAACAATAGTGCTAAAATCTGTGTCACAAGTGATATACATATGTTATATTATATATTTCAGGTATTTACTAAAACAAATAAAAAAAAACAACTTAAAATTAAGTTTTACACAAAAAAAATAAAGTAATTAACAATGTAATCTTTTCAGACTAAAAAAAAATTAGCATGCATAAGGCTTAAAATACTGCAAGAAAGGTGAAAATATTTATTTTTGGAAAACTACAATATATTAAATGATTTAATAATGTAGCAAATAACTCCAATTTGTGACGTGGAAACACTAATTATTATAAGCTTTGTAACTGTGAATAATAAAAATTCTATTGTTGCCAAGAGCAATCAAAATTTAACGTTTTTTTTTTTTTAATTCTTAAAAAAGTTAACTTGTATGTATGTAGAATTAACTTTTTTTAAATTTCAAAACCCTTTATATTTTATCATAATTTCTATGCAGTCAGACTGTCACACTTTTATTACATTTGAAGACATTTTTATTAAACAAATAAGATTAAAATATAATCTTAAATTTTTTTTTTCAATAATAAGAACTGACACATTCATTAGAACACATTTGTAACTAAAGCAGCAGCAACGAATTACAAAGACAATTCAAATAACTTTATTAAATTGAATTTAAACTATTCCTAACCTCTGCATGCCTGTAGGTATAATGTCTTTTAACTGAAGCCGCCTGCACAACGGGTTTCCCTCTGCTTCGTTGAGGAAGTTGTTGAGCTTCGCATCTTTTCTCCGCCTTTCCTTCAGGAGCTCCAGCGCAATCTGCTGCCGTGCGCAGAAAGTGGCTGCGGCCTCTTGGAATTCTTCACCTTCCGGCCCATCAAACTGTGAACATTACAGTCACGAAATACTACTTTAAAATTATGAAACAATACTTTAACACTACGAAATACTACTTTAATACTACGAAACACTAAATTAACACTACAAAACACTACCTTATCATGAAACACTACTTTAATACTGATGTTTAGGGGCTTGCAGATTTCTCGAAAAGATTTTGAGACTAGATGAAAGTTAGAACACTGTAGCATCGTCTTGTGTTTCGTGATTGGGCGAGTTTCTCCCAGGTACACGTCGATTGCAGAGCTGCCAACCATTACGGATTTTCCGTAATTATTACGGATTTTAACCCCGAATTACGGAATTACGGAACATCGCTAGTTTATTACGGAAACGAGGCTTTGTGCTGCATGGTAACGGAAAAATTTACGTTTCTGCTGTGCGTGTTTCGTGAACGCTGTTTGAATACTTCGGTTGGTTGCTCAAATAACGGAACTAGTAAGTGTGCGCATGTACGATGTACTGTCGAAATAAGTAAATTAATTCTCGTGTTTTCAAATAATAATGGGATGGTATTACGTCCGTTGTACGATACAACTAGTACATATCCTCGGACTTATCGTTTGAAGGCTACTTACATCACGATAATTTTTGTACGGTACTTTGGCTAACCTGTGTTGTATTAATTTATTTCTTGAAAGCCATTTTTTTCATCATAGTGTTTTTGTCCGGTTTTTGTCGTGTCTACAGACGTGAAAATTTTTTTATTTTTTTCGATAGTGTTGTGTTCTTCAGTGCCGGTTGTAGAAATGAAGCGTGTGACAGAATAATGTGCATCTGTGGGAAAAAACACGCAAGACTTCAGAACTTTCCACTTAAATATTCAAAAGAATGGCCATGATTGTCGTTTTCAAATGTTTGGAACGCCACGGTTTTGTAATGTATGCGCGTGTGACTTTTCGATTGCACATGGTGAAAGGGATGACTGTAGACGGCATATTGAATCAAAGAAACATGCAGAACATTTTAAAGCCGTGACTAGCAATAAATCTATATTTTCGTTTTTTCGCTACATCTGAAGAAACGAAAGTAACGAACGCAGTTATTGTTTACAAGTCCTTGTGTTTGTCTTGTTTGTTTACATGACATTTCTTATCGAACCAGGATAAAAGAAGCAAATAAAAAGACAGTTGTTTTAAAGTTTAACTTTGAATACATTGAATTGAAGATTCAAAATATCCAGTAAAATTATTAATATTTCTTACATATTCAGATGATTGTATTGTTCAAATAGATTTTTTTATGTATTAATTTGCATTGTATTCATATTTTTCTTTTTCTTTTGCATATTATTGTCGTTGTTTTATCTTGTGAGTGTGTTATAATGCCCCAGGAAAAATTTATCGTGCATGATTTACGCGTACTTTTTTCATATACCTAATTGCCATTACTGATGGGTGTGATTTGAGGTTGGCAGCTCTGCGATTGTAACAACACCAATCACGGTGATTCAGTGCGGGAGTAAACCTGTCCTAAGTGGCTCGGTCAAATAAGGCAACGACTTCCCTCGCAGACGTCCGCCGATCACAAGGAAGAAACCGCTGGTGCGGGTATACCTTGTTGCAGTCTAATAGATGTTCAGATCTTTTCCCGAAAAATGCCTGGCCCTACTGATGTTTCATGTTAAAACATCAGAGCAGTGGTTGCAATATTCCTGACGGATACAGGAAGTCCTCACAGACACAAACATATTAATATTTTTGGATGCACAGTAAGAAAGGTTTCCATCTGGCACACTTGGTACCAACGGCTAATCCAGATTATAGAAGAGACAAGATCTTATGATTTTATTTTTTGGTCCAATTTCATTTTTTAAAAACAAGAGGATTTTTTTTTTTTTTTTACAAAAAGGCAGTTTCGTTAAACTTGATCCACCAATCTGGAACAAAAGTACTTTTCGGCCCTCATGAATTCTTAAATGCTTTTAGTGAACAGACCCCACTCAGATATCTCAAGTAGATTTGAAATTGCGTGGTTTTTCCCTGAAGCTCTGCACAGCATGTGTGTGCCCAGGTAGACAGGGCCCTTAAGGCAGCGGTTCCCAAAAGGTGTTCCGCGGAACCCTGGGGTTCCGTGAGTCAGAATGAAGGTCATATAAAGCAGGCACAATTACTTTTAAGTAGCTGGGGTTCCACCAACGGAGAAGTCGAAAATATGGTACCCAGGACAAATAAAAATTGGGAACTGCTGCCTAAGGAATAGGTTTGCAATGCCTCCAAGATTCTATCTATCTTTTGAAAAGAAGGAAAAAGGTTAAGAGTCAAGATTTCATTGTTATCATTTTTTTTTTCTTTTTAAGAATGCTGTACATATATCACTAGTATAGCGATATTGTGCATAACCACATAAAACTACTCAAAATTTTATGTTTGAAAACAAGATTCCCTGTTATTAAAGCTAAACTGATTGTGTGGTTAGAATTTCTTTTTGGGTTGACACAGTTTAAAACTTGAGTTAACCTTTTGTTACAGTCTTACTATTACAATACTATAATACTAATAAAGAAATCAGTATGCAATGTTTGAAATGTTAGTAACACAATTCCCTAATGCTTTTTTTTTTGTGATGTATTGGATAGTGAATGCTTTTTTTTACTTAACTGTTAGTTAAGAATACATTTTCTTTTACTTCAAACTTTTCCAAAATGGTATTTTTTAAACACAGTTTACTAAGAAAAAAAAAATGTTCATACATAGTACATCATTGTTAAAATTTTCTCATTTTAAATGCCTAAACAGAACATTACAAATTGAATTTTACACTTTAATTGGTAAAATTAAGTCATTCAGGTGAATTTTGCTGCATTTCGTGTTTTGTCTTGTATTTATGTTTTAATGCTGTGTATCGACTTCCACTTTGGTTAATCCCTGTGCACCGTATTACATCAAAAAAATAATACTGTGTGTTTATTATCCCACTTTCAAAATAAATGTTATGCGAGACATTAGGTAGTAAAGAAAGACAAAAAGTTTGATTTATTTGGTTTTTGTTTGTATAAAAAAAGCTACTGCACGCACAAAAAAGTGTTCCGTTACGCTGTGTTCCATTACGCTGTCGGCGAGTGCAGTAATAATAGGTTATTTTACAATTGACTAAAAAATTATGGTGATTCATATAACTGATGATAGATATTTGATTACAAATTATTTATATGAAAACTTGTTCATAACTATATTTAAACTTTACAGCTAAACGCCAGTTTTTAAAATTAATTACAAGTCATCTACACGTGAACTGTTTCGTCGACTGTTAATAAAAGTGAAGTGAAAAGTTAACGTGGTTTTCATTGCTCATTACAACAACAATTTCGGCAATAAAGGTTAATTATTCTTTGCATTTTAAAAAATCTGATCACTAGTAGGTATAATTTCAATTATTTATTCTTGTGATTATTAAAATAAAAATGATTCAATTTTATTCGTAAAAGTGTGCAATCATTTCCGTCAATGTTTTGTTATATGACGTCGTCACGTTGAAAACTATTGTCCGTAAACTGACTTTACAGACAACCGTAATGTGTAACTCTGAAATTGTTCCAGCTTGGCAGGGAATCACCAATGGGGGAAAGCGCGAGGCGAGAGGGGCACGCACCATGGTGAGGAGCAGGTCCGCGACGTCCCCCACGATGGGGCCCTCCTTCTTCTTGCTCTTCATGAGGTTGTTGAACTGGCTGTGGATGTCCAGCATCTGGTCCAGGTTGGAGAAGAGCAGCTGCAAGTGGTCGGCCGGCAGCGCCTGGCTCTCCTCCATCGGCCGGTAGAACACCTGTTCCAGCACCTTCAGGTTGCGGACGTGCGACCGCTCCGAGTGGAACAGCTCTGCACACACGCGTCCGGTCCACATCACCTCCCGTCACACAGTTCTCCACTTGATGTAAGCTTTCGGACATACGCCATCGCTAAGCACTATTTTCTGTAGAAGAAAACTAAAAAAATACCCAAAAGACAAAAAAAAAAAATTAATTGTTCTTTTGTCTTTTGGGTATTTTTTTTTTTTTTTTTTAGTTTTCTTCTACAGAAAAAGTGCTTAGTAATGGCTAGAGAGCCGGAAAATTCGCGGGTTCATTTCGTGTTATGCTAAAATTATAAAATAATTATACCTTAGTGCTGCTTCTGTCATTGGTTCGCTGTTAATTTGGAGGACTGAGGGCCAATCAGAGACCCTCACTCATAGAAGTGTCGAATCACAGGCCACCCAGTCTCGAGACGACTCACAAGTCCGCAGCCAATGAACAGTTGGCATTTGCCCGATTGTGTAGAGGATATTGGAGTCTATCCTGGAGGTCGTTGAACCAGCGAATTTTCTGGGTCTCTAGCAATGGCGTATGTCCAAAAGCTTACATCAAGTCATGCACTCCCATTGCACAAATCTTTCAAAAACAAACAGTTCTTCAAATATTCAACAGTTCACTTGGATGCTGAAACTAAAACAACAAAGTACCCAATAACTATAGGCAAGATTATATATGATGAACTAGCTGATGTACCCGGCTTGCCCGGGCTTAAACACACGGAGCTTTATTGCCTACAAGTTAAAGCAAACTGGATAGCGCCATATGACAGTGTGTTGGACATAGAGAAATGTCACACAATTACTGTTTGTATGTTTTATGACCTATGATTTTTTGTTTACCCATGGCGATCTGTTATTTATTATTTATTATTAATTATAAATTATTTAAGACCATTAATCGAAATAAAAACTATCCTATCTCTCAAGTTGGAAAAAAATTACACATAAATGCCAATTTTCATCGAAATCAGTTGACTTGGTGAAGAGTTCACTGGAAACAAACATCAGGACACTGGATTTATATATATTAAGATAAAACAACAACTGTACGGAGTAAAAAATATGATTTAGTTTCTATGGTTTTTTAAAGTAAGGTAAATAAAAGCGGTCTCTAGGTGTCACCATACTGTCATGGGTAAAGACCTATAGAGAAACATTGCAAATACAGTAGAACCTCGCATATCCGACCATGACGGGACCAGGCCATGGTCGGAACGGCCAAAAGGTCGGATATCGGGAGGAGCAAAAAAAACGACTTTCTCAGATAGAAAAACAGCTATATCGTACTGTAATACAACTTTATTGTAAAGTATGTACTTATAAAAATGTTGCTGTATATATTTCAAACATTTACTGTTTTTAAATTAAATGAGATCAATAAAATCTAAGCATACCTTATTTAAAGAATTAAGTAATGGACTTTTGTTTTAATTTTGTCAATCTTGACTTTGCAGAAGTGTCTCTCCACTTTTTTGCCCACAATACGTCCATTGGGTTTGCATTTGGATGTTGCTCAATGTATTTCAGCGCAACTTCGAAGGCGTCCTTAGCAGCAGAATGACTCACTACGTTGTCACCGGTGGTTTCGTCTTCATTCGAGTCGATATCTTCTTCCACGGCTTTGTTCTGCACAACAGCGATAATTTCGTCGTCATTTAGTTCTTCATTAGTGTCTTCCGAAACATCAGCTTCAACAAACCACTCTTCTACATCATTCATCTGGAGATCATGCTGAAACACTTGTAAATTTTGTAATACTTCTGTGTTGTCTGTCTCAACTTGTGCTTCTGTCTCAGGTTCTTCTTGTTTCAATGATGGCCAAATCTTTTTCCAAGCCTTCTGAAGGGTAGTTTGATTAATTTCGTCCCAGGCTGCAGCAACGGTGTAGATTGCGTCTTTTATGTTGAAACTTTTCATCGCCTCAAAAAGGTTACCTCCTTCTTCTGTTTTGTCCAGCAGAGAGCCGACATATTTTCTTCTGTATCTTCTCTTTAACAACTCGATGACGCCCTGATCCATAGGTTGTATTAAAGGTGTAACATGGGGCGGTAAAAATAAAGCCTTGATGTTTCCTTTATTTAATTCACATTCAGAGGGGTGACTAGGAGCGTTATCTAACAGCAAAACAGCACGAGCAGGTAAGTTTTTAGACTTTAAATGTTTTTTTTACTGCGGGGACAAATTCGCCAAAAAACCACTCCTTAAATAAATTGCCATCCATCCAAGCAGATGATTGATTCCGATAGAAAACTGGAAGTGTTGCCATGTTTAGATTGTTGAATGCTCTTGGTTTCTTAGATTTTCCTATGACGAACAGCGGCATTTTGTGGCTTCCCGTGGCATTGCTACAAGTTGCAATTGTGAGCCTGTCTTTAGCCATCTTTGTTCCTAACACAGGTTCATTTTTAGCAGCTAGAGTGGTTTTTGGAAGCATTTTGTAATTTAGGCCTGTTTCATCTACATTGTACACTTGTTCGGGTACAAGTTTCTGTTCTGTGACCAACTTCTCAAATGTTGCTACAAATTCTGTAGCAGCATTATCATCAGCTGAGAGTTTTCCCCCCGCAATAATAAGATGTCGTATGCCATGACGCAACTTCCATTTATGTACCCACCCTTCGCTAGCGCTAAATTTTTCTAGATCACCTCCCAGCTTTTCATGCAATTTTATGGCTTTTTCCTTTACGATGGGGCCTGACAATGGTATTCTCTTGCGTCTTTCCTGACAAAACCAAACCCATAATGCTTCATCGACAAGTTCAAGTTTTGGTTTTTTCAACATTTTTCTACTTTTTAAGGCATCTTCTGTCTCAACTGTTGTTGAGTACGTTTCCAGATCTTTACGGGTTTCTTTCCAATCTTTTATCGTAGTCACCCCTACACCCAACTCAGAAGCTAATTTAATAACAGACTCTCCATGGTCCAATCGTTGTAAAATCTCAAGTTTTTGTTGCAGAGAAACACAAACACGTTTACGTTTTTGAGTTGCCATTGTCACACACGTAAAGCACTACGTATTGCACACTTTAAATTCTGTAGTCGTGAATAAATAATGGGGAAAAACACAAACAGTATTGACGTTAACAAACACAGAACTGTACAAGATTATAGTCAGAGCACATTACACATCAAGATTCACGGCTGAACTGACAGTTTTTGATACGAAAACAAAGCATATCGTAGATGAATCACTCCTTCAAGCCTAACAGGCTCACCAACCGGAAGCGCGTGTGAATCACCGACAGTCGGACACTAGGTCGGATATCGGGAGGAGTCGGTTGTGGGAAGGTCGGATATGCGAGGTTCTACTGTATATATATATTTTTTGATTACTGAGTGTTTTAGTTGCAGATTTTTGTTTAGCTTTCATAAATATATGTAGTAGTATTGTTTAATGCACACATCTGATCATGAACTGTTGAAGCAGTTGATCAATGTAATTATGCTTGACATGTACTTATTACATGTGTTTAAAATTTTAATGACAATAAAGACAAAAATCCACTATTTTAAAATACGAAACTTGCTTTTTTATAACACCATAAAATCTTGGCTCTACCAGTAACATCCTAAATACCATCAAGCCAGAGATGCCAACTTCCACGCACACCTACGCATACAATCCAACATTCAAACTTTCACTACGAAGAGTTTATGACAGATACACGCACTATACAGTAACATGATGATAGATCCACTAAGTAATTTCGAAATTACTGAGGTATTGAAACCTTTCAGCAATTAAAAAATTAAAATAAGTTTCAGGATTTACAAAGAGCTACATGACTGATATTTATTGTAAGAAACACCGATTCTGAGACGTCCTTAAGTATCTGTTTTCGTTATTAATACGTTAACGTTACGTAACTGGACGTCTAAATCAGTAATAATCCGTAATACCTGGCAGTACTGTGAAGCCTATGAAATGTGTAACTGGGTGACAGTCTGAATGCGTGTTTCTAGCGGGCTGTCCATCAGGAGTGGTCATCAGCAGGGCGAGTTGTGTCACAGAGGAGTTTTACCAACATTTATTTTCTTTTATATCAGGTATGTGATAAATAAGCTGTCACAGAAATAAAATAATACTAAAAATTGTGTACATCTTAATTTGACGAAACAAAATTTTTTTTTTAACTTAAAAATGCAGTACTGAAGTGTCGCTTCACGAACGCCTGCACAACGAGGAGTGTGACTCTCTGTGTTCTTCCTACCAGTGTCTGCCATCGAGCAAAACATACACGAAAAAACTTAAATAATTTCAAGAGCAAATCTTATGCTTTTAATGTTTTAAAGCTTTACAACAAAACGTGAAGCTTCAAATGAAATATTTAAATAAGAGCTACGACAGGCTACACACGCGCAGGCAGGCCACGCCGGGAGCACAGTATTACCGTTGATGATGTCTTGCCTCTTCTTCTCCCGGTCGCTGAGGCTCTTGAGGTCCACGCCTTTGGGCACCCAGTCGGGAGGGTCGGGCTCCGCCTCCAGGTCGCTGTCGTAGTGGCCGCCGCTGCTGGGGGTCAAGGTCACGGTGACCGCCTCGTGCGTCCGCGGCGCGCTCACCATCTCCAGGGAGTTGCTCGGGCTGTCCAGGCTCCTGCGGCATCAGCGACGACAACCGCTCAGCTCAAGCATTTCAGTCAGCCACTAGTATCCTACTCCAGGGTTCAGGCGAAAAAACATTTTTTTTTTAAAACCAATCAAACTAGTTTTTTTTTTGTTTAAACTATGCCTTTTTTAAAATACACTAGTTATTTTGGTTCTAGGCAAGGGCGTCACCGGGGAGGAGGGGGTAGGGGGTGCAGTTGCCCCCCCCCCCCCTTTTCCCCCTAGAGCCCTAGAGATTCAAAAAATGTGTAGCCAAATGCAAAAAAAAAAAATACATACTTTTACCACATACTTTTTTTTTAAAAAACCTCTTGATTTAAATCACAGTTTATCGTGGTTAAAACCATTGTGATTAAATCGGCCAACCCTGTTATCCTTATTTACAATTTGAAATTAACGCTCCCAACATCACGGCCATGAAGAAACAATGTTTTATGTTAGCATAAATTTATTTTGGAAACAGTGTTTGCAATTGGTTGCATGATTTTTATTTGGTTGATGCATGATAAAACTTAAGTGGAGGTTTAAATTATGTCCTAAAATACCTCAAGAAATGGACTGTAATGGTAATTAGTTTAAACAGAAATAGTACTGAAAGTGACTCTCCAAACAAAGTTAATTTTTTTAACTGCAATGTAGGATGCTTTTGAAATATATTTCCTTAAATTTTTCAGCGTAATTTTTATGCTATGTATGAAAGAAAGAAAAATTAAAGCAATATTTAGGATGATCAAACATATTTTATATTAGAAACATACTGTCCATTTTACATAATGCTACAAATACAGTACTTGGATTTTGTTGCCTTTTCCCCCCCAAGGAGCACTGAACGTAAAAAGGCTGGTTATCGCTTCAGCTAGTACTATAATCTAATACAAACAATTCATAATCAAAGCTCATAACCCAAGTATGTGAGTGGTATTCTTTCCAGAGTATGCTTTAGATAAGTTGTTTGAACATACCATTTTATGTAATTTTTATTGGAATGGTTGTCATAGAGACATTATTTCAGCAAACAACCTTTTTCAAGTGTTTATGTATGTGCAATCTAGACCCAATTTCGGCCGGAGGTCTGAATAGCAACATTTAAATTTTTTTTAATATTTGTAAAACATTAAAAATACAAAAAAAAAAAAAGTGTATTTACAAACCAAAACTTACCTGGTTGATAAACTTGAATTTGATGAGCTCCCCGAATTTGTGTTGTAGGAAAGTCCCTGCGGATCCAAGTCCACATCACTGAAATTAGAAAAAAAATTTTAAACAAAAATTAATAAATGTTTCCTTGCAGACACTTTCTTATAACAATTTCTATAGGCATATATGTGTTTGAAAATATGAAGAGACAAAACAGTTGTGAACCGCTTGCCCACTACACTAGCACAATGATGCAGATTTGCTTCCCGACAATGTCAAACTAGAATTTGTTTTCACAGAAACATGGCCGAAATTGGAGTTTTTCACTGGTTAAGTTCAGGAAACTCATGGTTCTTCAACAAACATTATATCGCTGCTCTAGATCGGGGCTTCATTCTTGGTCACCTCTCTGGGGGATGGCAAATGCCTACGTGTCCTTCTATCAGGAGGGTTGCACTATGAACAACTGAAAACTGACCCCTCTCATGGCTACCATCATTATTTATGATATAAAAATAATATATATTAAAAATTACTTTACAGGTAGCAGATTACATTACATGGTTAAAAATTATTATTTTGTAAGTTATCAAGTAAATCAATTTTTTCCTTTAATGTAAATTAATTTATTAAGTAACTAAACATATTTAATACTCCACTATTTAGAGTAAACGTTAAGTATGGTTCTATGGGAAAAAAATTATGTTCAAATGTAAAGTTAGTTCAGGAATTCCTTTGTATCAACAATACTTTTAAAAAAGTTTACAGGGGGGAAATAGCAATTTGAAACAAAGTTGAGTTTTGATTGTTTCTGTGACTTCATTATATACTAAGGAAAATGGTAAAGATTATCATTAATGAAAAACTCTCATTAAGGAACTGATGGCTCTGAGGAGTGGATCGAGAAAGCTTGTGGAACGTGCAAGGTATAGGGCATGTTCGGAAACTGTTTCACAGAAAACATTTTCTTATCCAGTGCAATTTTAAATCAGGAGGGTTAGGATGGCCTGAATCCACCAATGATTACCCTGTCCGCAAAGGAAGAAAAAAAAAAGCACATACAACATAACTTTCGCTACTTATAACTAAACACAAAACAACGGGAAAACAAATTTATGTCAAACATAAAAACAAAAATAAACCAACACTTAACAAAACACATTACAGTACCTTATTTAACCAAGACCATTTTCACTCATCCCCAAAGCAAACGTAAATAAAACTTAATAAAATAAATTGGTTCATTATAAATTTGTATCAATGTATAAAAAAATCTTATCATACAGCATAAAATAATTAGCAAGATGCTTCTGTATGAATAACACGATTTTTTGCTACATACCAACAGTGATTTTTCTTCAAAGAATATGGTTTCATTGATCAAATTTTTTTTTTTGCATGTTTAGGAAATAGGATTTGCACATTAAATAGAAATAAGAGGAAAATTAAGAAGAAAAAATATTGTGAACTATTAATGGTTATCTTACAAGCTACAAGAGGAAGAATATCCAACAGAATTAGATAAATTAATATATGGTATATTTTGTGAATGATTTCTACCAAGAAAGATTAAAGATGAAAGAGTGAGAGAGCAAGAGAAAAAGAGAAAGAATGAGAAATATAAAGATGGAAGAGGGAGAGAATATGAGAAGCATACAGTAATTAATTAAAGGTCAAAGCAAGAGCAAACAGAATTAAATTGAAAAGGTCAAAATTATTATTATGGACAGAGTTTAATTAAACTCTAGAAGCAGGGAATTATAATCTTTCAGAAACTGCAAGCAGCACGGCACACATAAGCAGAAAATAAAGCAAGCTGGGAATACTGCCATGTAGCAGTATGAGGTATAGTCTGTGAACATGTAACTAGGCTCAGATTTAGTTTTCAAAAGTAATATGCCAGTGGTCTAGGCATACATATTTCTACCACATATGTTTCTCACCAATGTTAGTAAACAACTTCTTGTGGTTGTCGAGTGTTCATAAACACCTTGTGCACATTTAGGAAAATGGCAACACCAATATTTTGATAACTTTAAAATATGAGCAGGGTTCGTACGCCTCCTTAATATCACTAAAAAGTTCTTAATTTGACTAATTGAATAATGGACCTTAAAATTCTTCACATTTCACTAAGAATCTTTAAAAACTCTTTAATAAAAACTGATAGCATGCAAGTATTAGATAAATGCAGGCATTTTAATGTTCTTTTGTTTCCAACTTGGCAGCAAACAATGCTTTGTGGATGCGCAGTAACTTAGGCAAATTTCGGGACATGCGATTAGATTTTATGTATAAAAACACTCTGAATTCATTATTCATATTTTGTATCTTACATTTAAATTGAAAATGTGTTTTTTAATATGTACAACTTTGAACTTATAAAGTAAGTGTGATTAAATAAAATGTTAGGGCCTCAAATTTCACTAGATACTCTGCTTGGGTTAGAGAAGTGTTCCAGAGATAATTATGGACATTAGGGGCATTATTTGTAAGAATTGAACTAACCAAGGATATTATTTTTTGTGCAATACCTATCTAATTTCTTTTATAGGTTCTCGGGGGTTTCTTTGATGTTATATTTTTAATACCTCTTGATAGTGTAGGCAATGAAGTCCTTAATTTTTTATGGCACAAGAGAGTATGAACCATGACAAGACAAGTTACAAAACAACAGATTAAAGTAAAATGTGGATTGGAAATAAAGTTTCAGATCGAAAACAAAACAAAAACAGATTTGGGTACTAAAAAAAAACCTTTGACAAGTATTGACACAACAGGAGTATTTTTTTTTTTTTGCAAAATACATAGAGCACAGAGTAAACACACCCTACACCTTCACGCAGGATAAAAAAACAAATTGGTGCGAAATACGTGATTCAGACAGCACGGCAGTCACGACAAAAAAAAACCCACAACATTGTGCACGGTGTGATCACACAGCTTCACGACACAGTTTGTCCGTTCCAACGATTCCCGGGAGAGTGGGGTTCCCTTCGTCCCGTCGCGACAAAGAAAAAAAAAAGCGGGAGGGAACAGCACAGACACGCAGCGACACGCAGTACCTTCTGAGGTCGGTACGGGAGGACGAGAGCCCTATCCCGGACATCAGGTGGTCCAGAATGAGCGACTTGCGCTCGCTCGCGCTCCGCCTCAGCTTTCTACAATCATCACAACTGAGGTTGAATTGCTTCCGAACGAGCGAGTCTTGCAAAAACAGTTTCCCGAGGCTCGTGCTAAAATACCAGACAGTCAACTAGAAATTACACCAAAAAAAAAAATTGGTGTAGCTAAAACTTAAGAAAACATTTCAAAATTTAAAATATTTCTTCAAAAAATACATATTAAACTACAATAAAAACAACACTTCTGTGGATATTCAAGAATTCATTGTGTGGGGGTATGCATGCATGCATGTATGTATTTATGTATGTATGCATTAATGTATGTACTTAACTATTGCTACCTCCTTAACACACGTAAAATGCACATCTAAACATAAAAATGAACTATCAGGTCTTGGGATTCTTACCAATGACTCTCCCTTCAAATCTCAGCCAAGACTAGTGTTTCTTAAATTACTTTTAAAGTTTGTGCTGTGTATAAAGCATATTTTTGTTTTAAATTTTAACTGAAATAGCTGTTAGTAATGTTTAACAGCAATTTCACAAAGTCAAAGGGTTCTTGTGGTAGGTACACTAGTGCATGAGGAGCAGATTCAACATTACAGAAATTCACTATTAAGCCTTCTGTACCCCTGTAAACAAGTAGCAACAGGCATCAAGGCACTGATTACCAAGTTAACGTGCTTGTGTCCTAAATTATTTTTCTTGTAATATCTCGTGTTTTTGCTTATAATTTTAAATAAATTCAAATTATTACCATATCTAATTGTTTACAAAATTTTTTTCCCCCTTCCAAACAAAACTTATTTAATGTTTTTTTTATGAACTTAAAATGCAGTCCTAACACATACTGGAAGTATAAAATCATGTAGTATACCATTTTGTATAGACAGTTTGTACGTAGCCTTAGTCTTCAAAAACTTTATTTTTAATATATGATTCTATAATTCTACAAAAATCAGGTTTTCCGAAATCCATAGAAACTTGAGTTTTTAAGAGTTTCGGGAAAAAAATAATTTTTATTTATGAATAATATACTAAAAATAAAGGATGAAGACAATGGAAACATTCAAACGGTTAATCAAAAACAGGTATAGTACATGATTACATGTTTTCAGCATATGCTAGGATTGAAATAAAAATTGCACTCCAAGTTTGGTATAAATATTTTAGTGCCTCTATAATTTTGACATAGATACTTTGTTCCGATGATATTGAATTTTAATAAAATAATATTTTACAAGCAAAAAAAAAAGTTTTATTAAAATTATCTGAAAATAAATTTGGCAGAAAAAATAGTAAAAAATGGTGTACCAAAGGCATCAAAAGGAACAAATTGTTATTTGAAAGGAGGGGGGGAAAAAGAAGAGAAATACTGAAGTTTACAGTAGGGAATTTCTTATGTTAGTAAGTTGAAGCATTGCGAGGCAGTGACAGGTCGATTGTTGGAAGTAGATATGTGGACGTATTTCTAATAACTGATTTTATATTCGGATTAGCTTAGATATATCAAGAACTAAATATAACATAAACTGAAATAATAATTTTATAGTAAATAAAGCATGGGTGAAGGTTTGTATATTATAATAACTGAGATATAAAAAAATATCAACATTTTCAGGCCAATATTTTATGGGTATCGATATAATTCAGAAGATTGATACATTGATGTGTTTATAAGTTTCGCCCCTATGGGGAATGCCGGAACTTTGAAGCGGAACGGTAGAGCACACACTGACTGACACCTTCCAAATTTGGAACAAGGTGACCAAATGTTTTTATATTACGGAGATGTGACTTGACCCCACAAACTGACACCAAGTCAAAGGGTTTAGGTTATTATTTTCTGTCCCTTTTTAAATATTTCAATAAACTATTGGTCAATTCACTTTTTGTAACTGTGGTTATATTGGTACCAACACATGCCATGTTTATTTCACGGAATTTCATTTATGTGCTTTGTAAGACAACAGCGAGGTATTAATGCTTAACTGCATTTCTCAAAATTTGTTACTTACTACTAACTACCTTTGGCCTAACTGTATATGCAATAGCAATTAAGCAATTTTGGCTTCGCAACAACTCAGCCAAAAGTTGTTGGCAGCTATTGAGTGTTTCACTCTTAGATTGCAGTAGAGAGTAATAATGGCGCCCACTGTTGCCAGAATTGTACTACCCAGCTTGATAACATTTAAATTATTTTGTATATTGTCATTAATTCAACGTTTTAATTTTTAATGTTTTTTTTTAAATTTCATTATTTGCTGATTTTTCTAATATCATAAACTAGTGTATGACAGTATTATTACAGTTGTAGTCATTCTGAAGGAGGAAAAAAAAAACAATTCAAAGCTAAAACAAACCAACTATTTCACTGGAGAAGCTATTTTCAGCAGTCCCAACACTACAAATAACAAGGCATTCAATTAAATTATGTGCTACGGTCAAATACAGAGCCAAAATTTTTATTGTTAAATAATATAAAAAAATGTTGATAGCAAGATGGCGTATTTCAATTACGTCTCATTAGAAATTCAAGTAAAAAAATGACAATAATATGTATTTTGTAAACGCTCATTCCAAATTTTCCTTTAAAATAATATTTTTCAGATACTTTCATTATGTGTTAGTTAGATTATGTAGGAGTGCATAAGGCTTGTGCTCTGAGGCACACACCTGACAAAAGAACAGAGAAGGGAACCAGAAAAAAAAAAAAAGCCACTGAAACGCACACTGCGAACTGAGGACGGGTTTTAATTTTAAAGCTATACATGGCACCGCGCCGACATCGACAGTCGCTCCTCATCACCCCTTCCCCCCCTCCTTTAACAAGGATGCCGCGATCCACGACGCGCTAATCCCGCGACGCAACGAGGCCAGGGTCGGGCGACGCGACCACCCGCGTCGCCGATAGCCGAGCAGAACCGAACACAGCCGCGGCGCGGTACCGACCAGCGACCACGCTACAGATAAATAGGTAGGGTATGGAAAATGTTAGCATTTATTATTTTACAAATTAGCATCTGCAATTGTGGATAAAGATCGCAGGCTTTCAGGGCCATTGTCTGCATTTTGTTGGCTTCGGGGTTTAGACCGTGTCAGGTACCTAATTGTCTTGCGACGTTTCGGCAGTCATTGCAGCTGCCATCATCAGGTAGACTTAAGTCAGGTCACAGAGTTTATTTTCTACAACAATTTTGAAAACTGTTCAAAAATATGTAGCACTAACGCGGCATTTTATGAAGGATAGTTTTACAAATTATGGGAATTTATATTAATCTAGCTGAAAAAAAAAGCATTTATTTAGAAAATGAGCTAAATTGCATTTTTGTTGGAAATGGGCAAAATATAGCATCTAAAGTGTAAATTAAATTAGCATCAATAGCAAGATGCTGATTTTTCCGACCCCTATAAACAGGACTTCTCGGTATCACATAACTACATGAATTTGTGTTTACTGTCCGGTTCCATATTTTCGTGAAGAAATACATATTTAACACAAAATGGTACTACATAAGTATGCACAGAAAACTTCTCTCTGGAGATTGGTTACGACGCAATTATCCCGGCAAAATTATTTAATCATAGTTATAATTATTTGCCCAATTAAAAACAGACGTGTCTTGCCAAACGCCTTCGTGGGTCGCCTCCCTAGCGGCTGGCTCTCCCCTCCCCCTTTTTTTTCCGCCCCCTATAGACACATGGATACCTCGCTGGTAAAAACCACTCCCACACACAACCACATGGCAGTACAACATTTTTTTTCTATTACCATTCTTGTAACTTCTCAATTTTTTTTATTAATGTTCATTACATCACTAAAGCGTTCAAGACGCCAGAAACTCAATAATTATTGAAAATCTAATGAGCGAAATGTTTTCAGAACGGGGCACAAAGCACGGAGGGAAAATTTTTATCCCCATACAACTCCCGCCACTTCACTACCACGCTAATAACTACAGACCTGCAAAAATTCGCGGATTCATTCGGTGATAGGCTAGAATTCAAACACATATACCTCTTAGATAATTTTGCTATTGGCTTACTGTTTGTTCATCTGGACGAATCTCAACCAGTTATAAAGATAAACCCTCAACCAAAGAAGGATCGAATCACAGAAAAAACCAGCCGAGACGACTTACAAGTCGGCAGCCAATGAACTCGCGTTATTTGCCCGAGTGTACAGAGGGGTATGAGCAGTCTTAACCTGAAGGCCATCGATACCGCGAATTTTGCAGGTCTCTAGTAATAACTAGACCTGAAAAATTCGCGGATTAATTCCGTGATAGTCTAGAAAGCAAAAAAAAAAAAAAAGTTTGCCTTTTTACTGCATCAGTGATTGGGCCAGAGTATTTCTGAATTATATTCGGCCAAAGAAAAAAAAAATTAACAAAAGAAGTACCGAATCACTAGCGTCCCAGTCAACAGGTGTCACGAGTCAGTAGTAGCCAATGAGCAGACGTAATTTTACCGCCGTGCATAGAGGATCATGGAGTATATCCTACAGGTCATTGTAAATCTCGAATTTTTCCGGGTGTCTACTAATAACCTTCAGTAGTTCAACAGTGCTTGTACAGTCGCAGTGGAACTGAGAGGACGACGCGAGAACATGGCCGCACACCAGAGACTAGAGGAGGAGGAGGGGGAGTTGGTGGAAGGTAGGGGCGGACGCCGGAAGCTGACGGGCGTCAAGACGCCTGGCCCAGGCCACGACGTCACCCGGCGCACATCCATCACTAGAAGGGGAGGGATGAGGGGACAGAGCTTCCCTCCCCCTCCCCCCCCCCACGCGGGGCAATCAATTCGCCGGCCTGCGACGTTACCGCGCCCGGCTAGCTCCCTCCGCCCGACCATGCGAGGGACCGCAGAACCGTTATCGGCGGACGTGCCAATTTTTCTAACGTGGCTATGACGGGGTCGTTACCACAACGGCACAACGCCGAACGTACAATAACGCCGAATGCCAAAATTGACCGCGACGCCGACAGCTAGAAAAACTGCTGTGCACCACAACGCCGAAAAATGTTGCTGCGGGGAGGGGAAGGGGGGGGGGGACGCACAGGAGCAAAATTAAAAACAACTGAATGAATTTGTGTGCTAACCTTACCTAACCTTAACCTTTGTGGCAGTCCTGCAATGAGATTTTTCGGCGTTAATGTATTTCGGCGTTGTGGTACACAGCAGTTTTCTAGCTGTCGGCGTTGTAGTCAATTTGGCATTCGGCGTTATGGTTTTCGGCGTTATTGTACGTTCGGCGTTGTGGTGCGTCCCCGCTATGACGTGCCATCAAAGGAACCTGACAGTGTAAATAATAATAATAATAATAATAATGGATAAAACAAACTAAAACTAGATGATATTAACTTAAAAACCCTTTATTTGCAACTCATAATTCGTGTAGCAATCTAAATGTTTAGCGTGATTTCTGCTGTTTGCAAATTAGACGCTATCTATCTCATACTAGGCTCGTAATTTGTTACTTCTAGCAGAATGCAAGCCAAACTGTTCCAGAACATAAAAAAAAAAACAATCCTTTTATCGCCTTGATCCATCATGCCGTATTTATCAGTCCACCAAAAAAGAAAGTCTGACACTATCTTACACCTTTTTTTTCGGCAAACTAGTCATGCCGAAGAATACGATTTATTAAAATTAAAAAAAACCGTTGAAAACGCTGGAAAACGTTAACTGCAGTCGACAACGTACAAACGAAGACAAATTAAGTGCGCGCTCCCCACTCTCCGCCCTACATGGCTCATGCCGAGGCAAATCCGTCCGTCGCTTCACATCAGTCGGACTATCTCTCTCGTGCAATCTGTTACCGTCCTGACACCGGTACAAAGGTCACATCACGCCAAAGTTCTTTTTTTTCTCTCTCTGGAGCAAGTACATAGATTAATTATTGGCGTGGTCGAATTGTTCTGTCGCGTGCCACCACTGGCACGCATGTCCAAACGGTTCGCCATCCGTGAACTAGGCTATAGGACGACGTCGCCGATGATCTGCGCAAGATGAGGCCAGTAGGAGATGGGTTTGTCTGCTGCCTCGTCCAAATACTTGTGTATATCAAATAGGATGTTGGTATGTAAGTACGACGTCGATAAACTCAGGACACCGTTTGGCCGATAGACATGAAAGTTGGCACATCGAAGTGTTTTGTCCCCCCCCCCCCCCCACACGTAGAAGGCTTTTATGCCATCCATTTTGTTATAACTCTTCATTCACTTCTATACCGTTCAACCAATAGCCAGAGGTAAACAAAAAAAAAAAAAAAAAAAAAAAGCAATTGAGTGTCCTTTATCCAGTCACATAGCGCTATCAATTTTACTTAAAATCGCGGACAATATATCATCCTGTGTTCAGCCCGGGCAACGCCGGGTACAGCAGCTAGTATTTTGTATGCTAGAGGTTAGTAAATTGCTGCGTAATCCGCGTTGACATGACATAAACGGCATTAGATATTTTTTTTTTCCTTTGGAGCTTTATAAAAGATCGTGTCTTACGTTCCGCCGCTACCTAATGATTTGCCAGAGTAGAGACACAGAACTGAAGTGGCCATTGCTTCCATTACTCCGGACTTGTTAACGAAAGTGTGGGAAGAGATGGACTTACGGTTGGATGTGTGCCGTATAACTAAAGGTGCACATATTGAACACTTGTTTTTTTAAAAAACTAGATTAGTTTACCTCAATTCGATGTATGATGTGGTGAATAGTATAAATCAAACTGTTATAATATACCATTGTAACTGGTACATTATTTTATGGGCTCTCTGTATAACACTAACTGAAGGTCGTCTAAAAAGTACCCTATTCTGATAAAAGCCCGCGTAGCAAATTTTCACCCTTATAGACGTTTGGCGCGAACAGTGTAAGAATCAGAAAATCTCAATCCAAACGGACGTGTAAATGCTTCAGTTTATCGCCACAGCGAGCACAACTAGGAACACCGGATCCCTGTCGCACGTGAACGCCATACTGGAGAACGTGCGCACAGCACAACAGCACACCACACGCATGGCTGGTTTGCGTTGTTCTTGCCGATGTGGCAGTCCACACAACAGGGATCCAATGATTCTCGCTGTACAAGGTGAACGACTCAAGGGATAAAAAAAAAAAAAACAAGCATTTCCGGGCGAATGTTCACTGCCAATTATGCCTCTTCCACAAGTCCTGATGTTCACCAAAATAAGTTTTCACGTATATTTTAGACAAACTCGCTATAGAGGGGACCAAAAACAAAACCTTCTGTAGAATGTATTTTTATATTTTTTTACGTCTCGTCGGCAGGAAAATACACGTATGGGAAATGGAAGGAGGCCGTGTTTGTTGTAAGGAATCAATTCAGGGCCAATGATGGAAACTAAGGAGCCTCCCCCCCCCCCCCGAGGGGGCACACTCCCTAGTATTTAATGCACAACTTTACAGACCCCAAAATAAAAAAAACCCTTGTACACGTTACTGTGGCCATAAATGTAAACATGGTCTGTGCGTAATCGCAGTACTTGCGGTTCCATCAGGGTAAAACCATTGAATATTATATATATTCAATGGTAAAACCCAAGCATTAGAAGGAAAAAAAAAAAAAAACTGGAAACTCAGTCGGGCCAAGTAAAAGTAATCCCAACACGAGCCAGTAAACTGCCACATCAGCAATATCTCACTAAAAGATGCGAGGATTACTTATTCAAAGGAGGAACATGCCTTAGCCCACAAAAAAACACTATCAAAACATTAACGTTAAAAAATAAAAGTAACAAGCCACGATGAATTTACTAACTATGAATAATTCAACACAACTGTTGACAACAATATCTAGTTATCGAATATGAACCTAAAATTAGACATCCTATCAACTTCGGAAGTGACGAACCAGATGGGTTTTAATTACAGATTTCTCCAATAAATAATAAAGGCATTATTTTCTATTGCTTCATTCCTATATGTAATCCCTGTTAGGGTATAATAGGAGATTTATCAATCTAGTAATAGTTTTATCTTCAAATCATTAATCATTTTAATTACATTAGCATGCTCGGAAGAGGACTCGCATTCAAAATCATCAGGACTAATTAGCAGAGATGCTACCAAACAGGCCCTTTTTAAAGACCGCTGGCAGTGTAGAAGGAGGTGGGGGGCTAATTAAATGAGGTGACAGCATCAGAGTAAACTAAACGGTAATGGCTGTCTTCCCTTACAACACCACCTCACAACAAGAGATAAGATAAAGAAAACATTTCTCTAGTGCAAATAATATTAGATTCTCGTTATCTATGATTAGCCAGATTAGTCACAAATATTTTTCACAAGGTAAAAGTGGATCATCTAGTTAAAAGCCTAGTTACAACAAGTGTCCACAAGCACAGTAAACTGCGACGCAATGGCATATTAATTAGTCCAGCAATAACTCTCTCTCTCTCTCTCTCTCTCTTAAAAAAAACAATCAATCCACTCAGAGGTAATAAGTCTACAATAATAACTTGTGCCGATTAAAAATTAAAAAAAAGTCTGTGTGTTTTAGTTATTCGTTTTAACAGGATGACCACACACACATGTAATATAATTTCTTACTGGGCGAAACGAAATGTTTATAGAACGGCTCAAACCATGTAGGGCAGCGGTTCCCAAAAGGTGTTTCATGGAACCCCGGGGTTCCGTGAATCAGAAAGAATGTCATATAAAGGCACAATTATTTTTAAATGACTCTTTGAAGGAGTTGGGGTTCCGCCAAGAGAAAAGTCGAAAACAGGGTCCCTGTCCGAAAAAAAAAAAAAAAAATTGAGAACCGATGATGTAGGGGGTGCAAGACCAACTAGTTTTTTTTTCTTCTCCCCTACATCTTCTCGAACCCCTCCGGAACATATCTACCTTACCCCCACGCTGATAAACATTCTCGACTCGTGACGACGACAATACAACCAGGCGACCAAAGTAGTTCGCAATGTTCAACATACACAGGAATTGTAAACTGAAATGACGTGGCAACGCAGTAGCTCGATATGGCCAAAAGGGGCCGGTATTTGTAGATCATGGCCATGTCTTCCCCAATGTCCTCGTTGACTGTCGTCGTGCGTCGCCGTCTGTAACGAACTCGCTGCCGACGAGACGAGTGACGAAGGGCATATCTGCTCGGAAGCTGGTTGCATTGCTGCCAACGTCCAGGCTCATCCACAAGTAATAAAATTCACGCACTCAATTAAAAAAAACGCTTTAAACTAATGAGGTATAACAGTTTACGCCAAATACTACAGTTTACAAAATTAATATAAAACTCACTCCTACACAGTAACGAGCTTGTGCACCCATTAAATAGTTCTAAAACCTCACAGGTTTACAAACCCCATCGATATTTTAAAAAAACCTAAAATAAGTTTCAGGGTGTACATTTACGTTGAGCATTGACGAAAAAAAATTTACCTTCTTATTACATGAGCTACATAACCTACCCGAGTGAGATTTGTCGTATGAAACGCTGATACACATAGGCCTACAAGTAGTTTAGTTTCTCAGCTTCGTAATACGTAAAACTCCATTATTCCGTTATATCAACGTATAAATCCGCAACACTTGGCAGCACTGTGTCGGGATCCACAGACAGACGGCTATGGCGACGAGATGACACAGCCGTGGTTCACAGCTGCCTTCCGCATAGCGGAGGCGAAGGGACAACACAAAACGAAGCAACCACTTCACTTTAAGTACAAGTATGTAACCAACAAAATTTTACAAGCTCTTTAAAATATATACTTACACACGTTTCACAAAAGTACCCTTTTTGAACTTGTAATGACTAGTGAATTATCACAAGTTAATGAGTTACACTGATCATTCTCTTGGAAATATATTGTACTCTAGTTTTTTTCCCCCTAGTGAGTTAAAAAAAAAATATAGATGAACTCAAATCATAAACAATTTTCTGCTGGAACTAAATGAATAATAAATGTTACCCATGCATTAATTAAATGAGGCTAAGCTGTTAAATATTGTTAGTTACAATTGTACCAACTACTACACCTTTAACACAAAATCAAAAATTTTACTTGTGCCAATTTTTAGACAATCTATATAAAACACTTTGTTACTAACAAGACTTGTGCCTTTGTGAAATGGACCGAAAGTCCTGAAACCAGAAAATTCTCCACTAAGGGAAAAAAAAAAAAGATTCTCCGATCCAGACGTAAATAGAAACCGGTACTAAGCCAACAGGAAGCAGCATCCTAAATGAAATAAAAATTAAAAAAAAAACATTCCCAAGATGTGCCTGCAACAACGACGCTCACAGTCCTCCTTCAGCTACAAGCAAATCTGTTAACGTTTTCTAATATGTAGCGCGGTAAAGAGAAAGCGAGAAAGAATGACAAAGAGAGACAGAAGACAAAAGGGTAAGAAAGGAAGAGAGTAAGAAAGGAAGAGAGAAAGAAAGAGAGAAAGTAAGGAAGAGATAAAGAAAGGATAGAGAAAGAAAGGATAGAGAAAGAAGGAAGAGAGAAAGAAAGGAAGAGAGAAAGAAAGGAAGAGAGAAAGAAAGGAAGAGAGAAAGAAAGGAAGAGAGAAAGAAAGGAAGAGAGAAAGAAAGGAAGATAGAAAGAAAGGAAGAGAGAAAGAAAGGAAGAGAGAAAGAAACAGTGAGAGAGAAAGGGAGAAAGATAGGGAATTCATTTAAATGAAATCATGAACAAGACACCAAAATGGTTTATTTGCGCAGGACGATTAGTCTGCAAGAAAAGACGGGAGACGCAGTGATAAGGGGGTGCCAGCGGGCCACTGCTGGGCAAAGCTAAGGGCGGATCAACGAGCACAGTTCCGAGTTTGCCCGCCGCATTCCTGGGGCGCCTCGCCGCCTATCGCCGCCCCATTCAGGCGCGGGGCCGGCGGCGGTGCAGTGTCTGCTATTAATAACACCTGCCGCCACCGTCTGGCTGTTGCAAGGGTCACGTGTCACCCGCACGAGCTTCCGCCGCACACTGAGGAATGTTCACCTTAAAGTGTAGGAGGAGGGGGTGGAGGATGGGGGGGGGGTAATTGTATCCCCCTCGGAAAGGATGCCTTTCTTACTTTTGGTGGCGGGAGTGTAGCTGGGTAGAAACTGGAAAGGTAGGCCTACTCCTTTCCGATTTCTTAAATGTTTCGGTTTTAATGCAAATATGCACTGGAAAGGTATCCCCTCGGAAAGGTTAGGTTAGAGGGAATAACTTCCACTATTTTAAAGAAGAAAATAATACGCATTTTAAGAAATCGGAAAAGGGTACCCTTTCCAAATTATTTTCTGCTGTGTCATCGTAGAGAAAATCCTGAAAGGTATTATGTTTCATAGCTGCAAACACATATCTATTGTTAAATAAATGTTTTGCTACAAAGTGCTTATATTTTGTCAACCATTTTCAAATCAGAACACAAATTGATTTATCTTTGTAAGATTTGTGCAATTGCATGACTTGATGTAAGTTTTTTGGACATACGCCATTGCTAAGCACTTTTTCTGTAGAAGAAAACTGGAAACTAATTTAATTAATTTATTTATTTTTAGTTTTTAGTTTTCTTCTACAGAAAAAGTGCTTGGCAATGGCGTATGTCCAAAAAACTTACATCAAGTCACAAATTGCTTATCAATAATCAATCGGTATCTAAAAAAAAAAAAGCACACATATATTTGCAATATTTGATGGTAAATGATATATACGTAAGGAAGGGATACGATACAAATATGGTTTTTTTTTTACTCCGCCATGGACCGACAGACCGTGGGAAGGAAAAGGTGGGTCGCCAGCTGAAACAGTTCGGGGAACCACTGCTCTCGTGTGTTCGGCAGCAGTAACGCGGGAAGCCGCGCGCACGCAGCCAGGGGCAGCTCGCGGCCGGCCGGCTATAGATAGATAGTCCCCCCTAGTCCCCCTAGTCTCCCTCTGAAGACGTCGGCGACCTGTCTCGACGGCGCGGGACGCCCGCGCCAAGACTGCCGACCCCCCCCCCCCTTTTCACTGAAACCCCGGGGCACGCGACTGCACGAGTGCCTCGTTCCGTTTCCTCACCGACGCGTTCCCCGCGCACCGCCACGCAAGTTTGTTCCTGTGGCCTTCCCGGGCAGAGCTCCAGGAAAAACCACAAGAATTCAAAACTACTCGAGATATCAGAATGGGGCCTGCTTACGAAAAAAAAAAATAATAAGACTACGTCGAGGGCGGATGAGTAGGCCTAATTCTGTGTTTTGGATTTCGTTTGAAAAAAAAAAACAACATATATATGTATATATTAGAGGAGTGAAAATGACAACAACAAAAACGCGTGATTTACTACAAGATTATCCGGTACAGATTCTTGAAAGCACTCAAGAATCTTGTATCTCTTATCTACCAATTCTCCGCCTTATATTATGGGCGCTTAGAGGCGATACCAAGCTAGTACCACCAGCGAATCTCGCACTTATTCCGCCTCACTAACAAAAGCACGCGCCACGACTAGGCAATCACCTGTCTCAGATCTTCGAGACCGACTTTGTTGTTTCAGGATACTTCCTGTAACCACTTATTGTCATCTGCGCAGCAGATGCTCCTATCTTTGGCGTCGTTTTCGGAGGACTCGGACCGTAAACAAGAACTCCCCAGGTTGTTATTTAATACCCGCTTAAATGCAGACAGGCTGTTTTCGGCATGGGGATAGACTGTGGAAGTAATAACTTACGATCGAACATTTGACACGCACACTAAGTTCCTAAGACCGTGGAGTCGAGTCTTGCCCATGGAGATGGGTGTTTTCAATTTTATTTCCTCGATGATCGGGTTGTTTACATGCTGCCCCCCCCCCCCCCTTCCCAACCACCATTATGACGCGCAGCATCAAGGTCGGGATGCTAAATGTCTTGTGAAACGCAATTAAATGAATTGCAAAGTACGGTTCGTTAACAAGGAGGCAGGTGGTAACAATCTACAGACAGCGCCCGTGTAAATATGGTGTAGTCATGCCAACGTAGCGAACGCGCGAGCGAGTGTTTCAGATAGAGAGATTGTGTGTGTGTGAATAGATGAGTGTTGAGAGCGAGTGTGTGTGTGAGAGAGAATGTGTGAAAGAGAGATAGAGATCGCGGGAAAGACAAACGTTTACAAAACATTTCAATCAAAATAACCACCGCGAGCCTTCCAAGAACAGACTACTGACTCCTCTATTCTCGCGTGCACACAAGAACTTGGCATGCATTCATACTTCATTCAAAGAACTGAATAAAAAATTTGATACCGATATACATCTCAAGGTATTTCTGACGCTAGTATGCCGTCACAACTTCAAAACGTTTATTTTTTTACACTTAAGCAGTAACAACGCTTCCAATTTTACTTACTCGTGCTAAAATTTACAAGATAATAAAAACGTTACTAGAAAACACCTCGATATAGCCACAAACGTTAAAAAAAAAAAAAAAAAAATGGTCAACAGATTGACGTAAAACATAAAATCTGAATTTCAGCTAAACTGAAATCAATTAAGTTTTACTGAACATGTCGTGACTGAATTTCTCCACTTTAAGAATGATTCATTTAAACTATATCACAATGACCGTCAACTTGTACGAAGCCTTTGAGAACAAAATATTTCAAAGCATAATAACGTATGCTAAAAAAATAACAATATTTGCCAGGTAAAAAAAATTGCGCGTTTACTTATAGTAATCAGATTTAAACTGAAAATACTGAAAAGTAAAAAATTACGAGAAAATTTTCAAAAAAGTAAAGACAAAAAAAATCGTATGTCCCAAAAACGAGCAAGTTAATATTGGGAAATGATCTTTTAAGACATACTTAGCACATTAAAAGATTGCGAACTGAAATATTTCAATATAATATGTGTTGATATATTTTTGATGGTCCAAAAGCTGTTTTAGAAAATATGTTTATTTAATAAATCATACTAACTGAAACAGTTCAAGTACTTGAAGATTGTGAAATGCCTTTTAATAACAACTAAATTTTTATTGACTCCAATCTTCGAAGAGCTTTATCGTGGTTCAAAAGATTGGATTCAATCAATTTGGTGTTAAAAGGTCTTAGCACTGTTTCACACGCTATGTTAGGTTTTGTCTTTCATTTTCTAATCATTAATATAATCAAAGGACTATCTAAACATTTAACATGGTAACTCTTATGCACTGTTGTTTTTTGTGTCGAACATATTTTCAACTGAAATGTTTTCTAAGGACTGCATGTATAAAACAAGTGCGCAAGTAACTAATACGGCCAAGAAGAAAAGAATATGGCGGTGGTGAAGGGGAGAGGTGCCAATCCCCGGAACCCGGGCCCAGTTAGGTAATGCGTTTAGTTAGTTACCCCTACAATAAGACCAAAATTACAAGTCAAATGCCATTAAAAGCCATTGGAAACCTTGTAAGTTTTACGAATTGTGCATATCACATTTACCGTTATGACCAAAGTACTAAGTACTTATATATATATTTTTTAATTCGGAGCTTGAAAAAGTATTGTGCAAAACAAAATATTTTCCCCCCGGGCCCCGTACGGGCCTACACCGTTAAAAATTTCCTACCTTAAATGTACGAAGGATGCTGGTTACAAGTCATCCGGCGATTTTCGTACATTTACGGCTACCTTCGTTAAGTTTGCGGAAACCGAGTCCACTTGCTTCGAACACCAATCCAAAATACTCTTGGTGTGTTGACAAATCACGATAGCAAGAACACTCTATTTCGGTCACCCGTGAGAGAGTATCCTTTGTTCAGAACGAAACGTACAACGCGGAAATGTTAAAAACACGGCGCGGTTTCTGCGAAGAATCAGCTAATTGAAATTACGAAGAACCCTTCGTTTATTTAGATTTACGCTCTTCTTTTGAAAATCCTCTGGATTGACCAAAATCCAACAGTGTGTCAGGGACGTCCGAGAGAACGCACAAGTTGAGCCATCGCGGGAACAACAACCACGCCTCTAGAAGGGGCAGCGTGCAAGGAGGAAGGGAAGCCTACAACTCACGTGGTTTCGGTTCCTCTGCAAGAATTTCCGAAGATTTCCGAAGTTTTGCGTTTTGGTATCAACGCCACTTCAGCCGCTGAATCATAAGTTTCCAATGAAAACAAGCATGTTGTGACTGACCCAACCTAACCTAACCCTTAGATTTTTTTTTAATTTCAATTTTTGAGAGAAATCCGAAGTTTGCACGAACGTGGTAGGGAACCGAAACTACTTGAGTTGTAGGCTTCCCGTGCAAGGAACGTCCGTGAGCCACCAGAAGAGGCAGTGGCGGAGGCGACAGCGCCCCTAGTGCGGAAACGCTGGCATGTGCATGGCTTGGAAGAGGGGAGAGGGTGGCGGGGGGGGGGGGGGGGGGCCCCACAAGACGCGGGCTTGTCCCCTCGGGCTCTATACATAGCTGCGGACACGACCTGGCCACGCTCCCCACCTGCCCGGCGGTCAGCCCCGGCGACTTGCCCCGCACTGACCACCGCGGTCCGAGGTCCGCGTCTGCGTCGGCGAGTGAGGCTAGTGCTTCTAGCGCGGTGTCGCGCAGTCTTCTCGTCGAGCGCAGGACAACTGGCATTGTACCCTCGAGTGCTTTTCAAGAACCTGCACCGAGCGTCTCATTCCTCTTCTACTCTTTGTAAACCCGAGTGTACACTAATTGTAAACTTAATTATTACATCATTAGTACATCATTAGTATTGATGTTTTTCACGTAGTTTCATTTAGCCATAGAATATCTATACTAATATTATAAAGCTGATGATTTTGTTTGTTTGGTTGTTTATTTGAACGCGCTAATCTCAGGAACCACTAGTCCGATTTGAAAAATTCTTTCAGTGTTGGATAGTACATATATCGAGGAAGGCTATAGGTTATATTATATTATCAATAACATTAGGGATCCTTACTGAAAGTCAAATTTAGAATCAAATGCGTTGGAGGGGGTTAGATACAACATGCAGTACACGTACAAAGTGTGTGATGACAATGCCGCAGGCGCTAGAAGTGCAGGCGCTAGAAGTTTATTTCCTATTGCCTATTAACATTGTTGCCACGCACTAGATGCCTTATCATTCTTAATTTTCCCATACAAGTAAAAAACACCCGTGTGATATTAACAACGAAGCAATCAGTACCCTCATATAGAATACATAGAGATAGTGTGAGGTATATATGTAGATATAAAGAGATAAATACAGATAGAGAGATACATAGATATATAGGACTATAGATGTAGATAGAGATAAATATATATTTAGAGACATGGATAGATTATTTGTATATCTGTAACTACTTCAAACATATTACAAAACAAAACTGAATGTGGCATTGCAATGCATGCCGAGCATTAGCTAGATAATGGAATCTTTTCAATATTAGTAATCCCTTATTTTTCAGTTTTTTTTTCTATATTGCTTTATAGAGTCTAGATTACATACAGACCAAATAACTATAAACTGGCAGAACAACGTCTGTCGGGATCTGAAAGTGATATAAATTATCTTGCACACTTGACATTCAAATTAAGAAGACAATTACTTACTACATCTGATCTCTAAACAGTTCCCCTTCACCCTGTGTTCAGCCCGGGCAACGCTGGGTACTGCAGCTAGTATATCTATATTTCCACATGAATTAATATAGCTATTTACTTTCATCATTGGATGAACTAACATTACACATGAAAGTTTATTGCTGGAAATAGAAAAACACGTATTTGCAGTTAATTGAATTACAGCTCTGTTTTATTAGTGTCGACAACATTTTCACTCTTCTAAAAAAACACGGTTTAAAAACGAAAAACGGAATAAAGAATTAACTACTTATCCGCCCTAAGCGTAAACTTAAATATTTTTTCCCCCTCCCCCGTTTACAGGCACACCACTCGGGACACATTGGGCAGTTTTCAAATCGCGTGGTTTATTCTGAAGCTCTGCACGCCGTGTGCGTTTCCGGGCCATGCGGGGATACCAAGAGCGATAACCGCGAACTGTAACCCGCCACAGAACAGTAAACACGGTAAGAAATTAAAACCGACAGTAACGAACAACTCTGAGAAGAAAAAAAAAAGCCAGTCATGGGGACTGTCAACAGAAGTGAAAACTTCAAACTTTGTTTTTAAATGTGTAATATGACATCAATTCTACGTCAAATGTACGTAAGAAAATGATTTTGGTATTATATCAATACGATGTCAGCATGATATTTATCCTTACAACATTTTTTAGTCACAACAGATGTCAGTGGTATGTCAAAATTACGTAAATATTCATTACCCAGCTATGACTTACCAGTGATGTCAGACCTAGGTCATGTATTCACGTGGTCAAATTAACTTCACGTACTGCTACTACAGCATGTCGGTGATGCGAACTCACAAGATTTTACCCATCCACAAAAAGAGTCCAAAACGCACATGATGCAGTCGAGTATATACAATGTATTGGTGTATATATGCGTATACATGTACACAGGCCGCTGCGATTCGCCAGTGTAGCGCAACACGTCACTAGCATGTCGGTGACGCGAACCCATTAAGTTTTGCCCCTACCGAAAATCGCTCAACGCGGCTAAATAAGTTTTCACTTAAAAAAAACGTAATGCCCTGTGGGGCCAAGGTCAACAGCTGGAATCACCATTAAAAAAAATATTTGGACGCGGAAGGATCGATTGGTGGCGGATTACAGGCTGTGCCTAACCAAAGATCTTTCATTGTAATATACCTACTGTTCAAGACAGTTCCCGGCTTGACGAGGCTGAAAAGGGCGACTGCTTGTTCTCCCTCCATAGGGCACGAGACACGGAAGAACGCACCAGAAGGCGTACCAGCTGGAGCACGAAAGGGAACGCGGGCCAAGCAGAGCAGTGTCGCAAAGCGCTGCGAAGCGACGCCTCGTAAGCCGCGGCACAAAGGGCAGTGTTGCCAAACGCGGGAGAAGCAATTCCTCCGCCAGGCGCAATAAATTAGCTGGAATTTTCACGATATTCCGGTCACTAACCAAGAAGGAGGGGGGGACATCTTTTCTACGTTCAGTGCATTGCTTATGGGACGTTCATTAATTACGTGAGGCGATTTTGGTGATTTTTCGACCCCCCACTCCCCCCTCGGTGAGATGTGAGATTTGGTTCGACCCCCCTCCCCTCCAATCAAACGTAAGTTTTTATTTTCAAAATGCGTATTTTGAGTGTACATTCGTTCATCTGTGCTTGATTGCGTTGGATTTATTAAAAAAAACAAAAACATAATTTGCTTTATTATTTTTATTTAAGACAGAACGCAGTCACAAATCACAGTGAGAAAACCAAATAATAAAATACTTGAATAGGAACCAGTAATATTCGTAATAGAATATTCATTCCAATTCAGTCCACGAGGACTCGTGTGTGGTCTCAAGAGTGACTTTGTGGCGTTAGCATAACCGCGATAAATATCACTGTAGACTTTAGCCATATTTTAGTGGAGAAATGGGTTTTACTTAATTGAACGCAGTTTTCTCGCAATTTTACTCTGTTTCTTGCGGGGGAAAAAAAATGAAGCTATGTTTGCCGATAAATCTCCCCCCCCCCCCCCCATCTTCGCAACGTGCGGTTGGGTGATATAAACCCGACCCCCTCCACCCCCCCTAAACGCCTCACGTAATTAATGGAAGCCCACTTACGTGACTATTATCTGTGGTAGCAGTCGTTGACGGGCTGAATTTCCGTTTCATCGCAGAGAGTTCTGATGCACTCAGATCTGTACACAGAACGTTTCATAACTCAACGCCAAGGCGAGAACAGTTGACCGACCAGTAAATCAGGGTTCTGAATTAAAATACAAAAAAAAATTCAAAACGTGTCGTAGTTTGAGTTATAAGCATTATTTGAAAAGTATTTTAATAGACAAACTGCTCTAAATTATCAGATAACTGTGAAAAAAAAATGTATGCTACACGGCCATGAATAACTACTATTGATAATTCAAAATAAAGTAAAACCCAAAATACTTTAAGGAAAAATTTTTTTGAAGACTTTTGCGGAAAAAAAATCTTTGGTGGATAAATTTGACTTCATACTGTAGAAACAAATACTTTGCTTAAATTAGCAAGTTATTTGAAAATATGGCTATTAAAGCAAGTAATTTGTTAAGTTAGAAAAATATTTTTTTTTACAATGTAAATAGTCAAAGTTACCAGATTTAAAAATTGTTACAGCATAAATCATGCAAAAAATCCCCCCCCCCCCAAAGCATAGCATGTTTCATTTGATGTTGAATTATCAATGGTAGAGTTATTTATGATAACGTAAAAAACATTTTTAGTCACATTATCTAATAAATTCGTGCGGGGTGAGGATTAAAAAATGTTTGAAAAATGCCTACAACTCGAAAACGACACTTTTTGAACTTGGTTTTCTGATTCAGAACCGTGACTAATTTGGCCTATCATCTGCTCTCGGCTTGACGTTGAGTTATGGGACATTATATATCACTATGGAAATAACTAATACCAGTAGTTATGATTTGCATACAGTGGTACACAGAAATACATTTGTTACCCGGTAATTTTAGTACAGAATTAAAACAATGATTGGAACGACGTTTATTGAAAACTTTAGACATGGACGGTATGCTGCATTTATTAATTAATCGAAAACCGCTTCTCAATGCCTAAGTTATGTGTTTTAATGGGCTTTAACAGCTATTCCACAAGGAAAGGTGATTTTAAGTAATTATTTAACTCATGTTTTAATGACATATGAGCTACATATAGTATTCAATAAATTTACCAAACTTGATTCAGTAACAAAAAAAAGCAATTAAACAAATATCCAAGGTTTCACATAATAACACAAGTTAACATGCGAGCTACGGTCAGTTCGACAAAAAACACACAATACCCAAAAAATGTTTTGCACCACTTGGATTTCAATACAAGCTCGTGACGAACAATTATTAACTGCGTGCCAAGAATGCGTGTCCACATTCTATGACACCAGAAAACACACTTTACTGCACAAACTTAAAGCAATAAAAAGGCCAGAAATTTGGAACATATATCATGCCTGGTGCTCAAACTTTTTTTTAGAAGTGGGCTTTCTTAAATTTTTATTCTAATCAGCCCACCATTTCGACATTTTTATATACATTATTTTTACTGCGTGATGGGAGGGATATTGCACTGTATTTACGCATATTTTTTGAAGTTTCGAGTACCTACCATATTCTCGCACGCAAGAATGCGATTATGGTACACTAACCATAACACTCGTACCGCGTGCTATAGTTCTGGTATAACACGGAATCACTTGATGCGACCTGGTGGCGCCCAACAAGACGGTGTTTGCGGAAGGGAAAAGGGGTTATAAAGGTGGAATGAAATGAGGGGCGGGGGGGGGGGGGGGTGAGAGGAGGGGGAAGTACACAACGAAGTGCGTCAAAAAGAGCGACCCACCCGCGCCTGCCAAGAGAGCGTAGCCTAGCGCAGCCACTTGCATCGAGAAGCCTAAGATGTACATCAAGTTCCGTCCCTGCCCGAACACGCCCCGAATATTCACCTTCGGCTACCTCAGGATTTGTTTTATTTTTGCGCAGGAAAAATGAATTCAAATATTAAAAGTGGTCGGTTAGGTTAGCTACATTAAAACACTATGGACGGTTAGTTAGGTTAGTATAGCTACATTAAAATAAACAGAGAAATATAAATATATATTTATTTATATAAATAAACCCGAGTTTGGCCGAAGGTTAATATTCGGGCATGTTCGGGCAGGGACAGAACTTGATGTACATCTTAGGCTTCCCACTTGCAACACACCCCTCGTGCCTGATCCTTGCGATTTTTTTTTTCCTAGCCTAAGTTAATTCTAAGTGTGTAGGGGAGGGTCCAGGTTAGGGGAGGACCTAAGTGTGTCTCAGGCCGAAGCCTATACACACCGCAAAGCGAAGTTTTAACGAGACACAACCACGCGCAATAGAGCGCCGAAAACGCACGGGGGTTTCAGGGTCTATATTTATGTTGAGCACTGACAAAAAAAAATTACCTTCATATTACATGAGCTTTACAAGTACTTTTTCATTTCGGATTAGGTTATTAAACTGTATTTTTTAGAAGAATTAAAATTGCCAAAACGCGTGTTTTCAGAGTGATTTTTAGGCGCAAAACAACCGGTACAGATTCTTGAAAGCTCTTGAGGGTCTAGCAGTAAAACTTTATCTTAATTTCTAGGCCATATAATGTTACGGTCACCGCTAAAATTTCACAGTTGTCCTGTGACGACGAGAAGACTGCGCGCCAGTCCAGAGGAGACACCGCGCTAGAAGCACCAGCGAGCGCCGCGCTTATCATCCCGCCTCACTAACACAGATACGCCCCTGACAAGGAATATTAGTCCCTGCCGTCTTTGATATTTCCATATTTTTGGCTATATTTCTACTTTTGAACTATTTATCCCGAAAATCTGGCACGTCAAGGCATAATCATATCTCCAAGATCTTCCATAACGAGTTGCAACCACATTATTTACCGACAGGCTTTGGCCTGTAAACGCTGCGAGGAAACAACTTATTACTTCGGGCGGAGCGACTACAACTGCCGTGATAATCAACACCAGGCCACAAGTGTTGACTTCAACAAGCAGCCGAAGCTAAAGTCCTAAGCCATGTCAACACAAAAAAAAATCAGCATAGAAGATTTTTTGCAAGCGCTATCAAAATGTTTCATACCCCTTAACGCAAATCCGAGTTCGATAGCCTCAAAGAAAAGTTTAAGATCAAGGACAGCTAACTGGCCCGCGTAGACTTTTAATACGATCCACCTAAACAATCTTTCAACTAAGTTCGTATCACGTATCCAATTAGCCTTTGAATCTCATGGCATATCCCATGTAAATCCTGTGGTACAGGATTGTTTCATTTTTAATTAAGTTAGTTGAAAGCTCCTCTATCATAAAAACTTGTCATGTAACAATGAATTATGATTGTAAAATATATAAAAAAACAGTAAAAAAATATATATATATTTCCACAAGACCTCAAAATTTGATGTATTGTGGTGATATTCGAGTTTCTGTTATGTCAATGATCTTTCGACGTACTTAATTAAAAACAGCAAGCATCACGTACCGCAATATCCATATATACATGACCACGAAACATACACACATGCTAGTTATTTCAACTATCGGGTAAACTACGGTGCACAAACCGTCTTAGCATTTGTAAAATAATACGTCAGCACACATGGTGTGAAGCCATGATCATCTCACATAAATATTGAAAAAAATTTTTGTATTATCGTAATCATATTTTTTGTTCCATTGCAACTCTTCTTAGATTTAAAATGATTATTTTTTTAAAAAAATATTATAACATACCAATTCTTTTAATTACATGCCACATATTGTATTTCTTCGTTATCCTACAAAATAATGAATACCTAATAAATATCATGGAAAATTTGTATTAATTCATCGTTGACTGGCCCTCAATTTAGTTCTAAAAATTATTTCTGGCCCTCTGCAATTAATGCAGTTGTCATTACCATAAACCTTTGTTTCGTAGTGGTATTTCCATGATACCACTTTAAAAATATGTTACTGTTTGCAATGTTTCAGTGTTATTGCCGAAATACCTCGCGTGAGTAAGCCTTGTGCTGCTATCTGGTGATTCTAACAAGAACAAGCAACATTGGCTGCTTTAATTTTTCCTTAAAAGTTACACAATAGATTCTAATTTATTTTAAATATATTTCTGTGTGTCTCAAAGGGTTTTAAGGCAGTAGCCCTGACGGAGGACTTCAGACATAGGGTTGCGACCTTGAAGCGTCACAAGCCAGCCGTGGTCGAAAACGCCCTTCTCGATTACAAATATCGAAGTAAAGGGACAGACCACGCCCACAATCGAACCCAGATCCCCGGGCTGCGGGAGGCAGACATGCGAAATTTTAAAACGAAAAATGTCAGTATTATAATTATTCCAACGGAACACAGTTATACATGTATATTTCTTTTAAAGTGACTTATCCATTACAACAAATTGCAAAAACATAAATATGTTGAAATACGTTTTGATATTTTTAGCTGTCAAAACTCGCAGTGGTAACATTTTAATAGCACGCACAAATTAAAAAAAATTAAAAAACCACGCGGACATTTCAGAGCAGTTTTTACATTCGCGTTGTTTATTCTGAATCTCTGCACACCGTATACGTGCAGCCGGTTTAAGGCGGGCGCACGCAACTTGACAATCACAGTCGCACCTGTTGCTTGCCTTTGACCAAGGTCAAGCTTGCAGCTAGCTCAGCTGTGACAACAAACGACCAAGACGGCCCTTACAACCGACCAATACTCCTGCGAACCACGACGGCAAGAACAAGGCCAGTTTACGACCGCACGTCATCCGAGCTGACAGCCCTCCCAAAGCTGGTTCGACCCGTAAATACCACCCCCCCCCCCCCCAGCCGAGACACAACTCTTCACCCTCTCATTCGGGTCAGGTTCGTATAGGCAAATGTTTCTCCTTACCTCCAGAGCGTCGCCGCGTCTAATTGGTCGGCCGAGACCGCCAACAGCTCTCGCGCTGAACACACGACACTTCCATACCCCCCCCCCCCCACAGCACCGAAACACTAGCGAGTTTTCCGACGGGTTAAAGTATGCAAGCTGAAACCCCTTCTCACCTGGCGACGTGAGGCCGTAGATAGAGGGGAGCGGTTGGTAACACTGCACGAAAAGGAATTTTCCGTAAAAATAATTAAAACAAAAAAAATTACAAAAAATACATAATATGTGTGATATGTTCAATACTTTTCTGTTACTTAACGTTTCGAGTGAGAATGATTGGTTCGTTTGTGTAAATATAAAATACACAGGCTATTCCTTAATAAAAAAAACCTTCACACGTTTTTTAAGGTATTTAAAATTGAGCCAGCCCAACGAAAGAAAATGTCAAAAAAAAAACCATTTAACAGTATCTCGTGTACAGTTATTGTAACCTTAAAAGAAAACCGTTAAAATTAATCAGCGGTAACCTATTAGAAATATCGCGATACCATTTTGCGGAAATCATCAGGAAAACAAATGACAGCAAGTAAGTTGAGTTATTTTCACGGAATAATAGCCTCTTCTGTTTCAGTATTGTTCCGTTTACCTTTCCGAGTAGGAGCGGCGGGAATCCAGGGGGAGGGGCGCGTAGAACGACGACGACGACGACCGACCGGCGTTGGACGAGTTCCGCTTGACGCGCGCGTCCATGGCGACCGCGCGCGAACCGTCCGCACTGGCCGGGCGCTGGCCGGCGACTGTGGCGCGCGCGCCGACCGCAGCGCCCGCGGCGGCAGGGCGGGCAACTAGCGCCGCCGCCGGGCCCGCGCGCGCAGCCCCTGACATTTCGCCCACGACTGCCCCCACCCGCGCCGTACACTCACCCCCACCCACTCCCACCCCCCTCCATCACTCCCTCCGAGGGAACGAGAAAAATGGCGGTCAAGTACCACGTTCATTATCTTCATTTTAAGGGGCTTACCAACGCCCAGGGGCGTAGCCGGGGGGTGGGGGGTTTGGGGTTCAAACCCCCCTCCCCTTAGCACTAAATCTTTAATTAATTTCTTATTCATCACTCAAACAAATTTCATATTAAAACTAATAAAATGTTTACCATTACAATATTTTAATTTAAGAACCGAAAACTGCTAAAAATAGCACTATTTTACACCTTAAAATCCAAATTTTCCCGGGGGAGGAACCCCGGACCCCCGCTTTAATACGGAAGAGGGGGGGGGGGCATGCTTCTTAACACCCCCCATACACAAATCTTAGCTACGCCACTGCCAACGCCCCCCGCTTCGAAGCCGCTTGGTTAACAAGGTAACATCTTAATTTTTTTCTGATACTTCGTGTTTTTAAATAAATTCATAATATTTCTACTAAAAAAAAGGTCTGTATTAAATAAATTTTAATGACTTCAGGGCAAATTTGTATGTCGGTCCTAGCATTTACCGACAGCATGAAATCATGTGGCATACAGCGTTGACCGTTTGTATGTAGCCTTGATCATAACTCGTTATTTTTTAATATAGGTACCATTCATAAATCAATAAAAAAATCAGGTTTCTACGGTTTTGAAAAAAAAAAACTAATTTTTATTGATTTATGAATGGTATACGAAAAATTAAAGAGTATTTAGACGAATGCTGCACACGAACAGTCAATAAAAAAATTGTATTCCGCATAATTTCATGCTTCATACTTTCCTTAAGGTATAATCCAGACTGAATACGTATATTTACGTTTTTTTTTTATAAATTTTAAGTGTTTAATATGTGACCATTACGTAATACATAGCCCTTCTCAACAATTATTTAAATATTCATAGTAACAAAACATGTCATGGTTTGTATCCAGGAAATGTACCATTGTTATATACAGTTACGCACGGGAATTGAAACTAACAACTCAGCATCCACCGAAGATTTCGACTTCTCCCGCGCCCCTTCTTTTCCCAAGACGGTCCAGCAAAGAGACCTCCCACAGTCGGCGGAGCGACAACGCTGCGCTTACGTCACGGCGCAGATCGGCGGCTAGGGTACCGGAGCGTGTCTGCAGAGAGGCTGCGGTCCAGTACGTCTCTCTCTCTCTTTCTCTCTCTCGCTAACCCTCTGTAACTTTCTCCAACTCCCCCTCTCAAATTGAAACTCTATCTAACACTCTAAAATTCTTTCTAACTCTCGATATTTCTGTGGTGTTATGGAAGAGAGGGTTAAGTCAAAAACATCAAATTTTAAGAGAGGTGGAAGAAAGTCAAGGATTATTTTTGAAGGATATGACTTTTGACACTTTATATGGTTTGTAGTTTTGTGTTGCCTGTATAAGATATCAATAATTAATCACATAACGACTAATATTTGATCGTGAAAATAATATTAGACTTTCTTCCACCTCTCTTAAAATTTAATGTTTTTGACTTAACCCTCTCTTCCATAACACCACAGATTTAACTCTACAGTTCTCTTACACACTAACTCTCTAACAAACTCTCACGCTCTAACACACACTCCTACCCTACTAATATACCGTAGCCCTCGCCTCTAGTCAGAAACTCTTCGCATTGTCCCGGGAGAGAATTCGCTATTCGAGAGGGGTTATTAATCTGCAATTTTCTTAAGATACGCCATGAAGTTATTTCGCACTTCTGGAACTGTGAATGTATGGCTGCAGCTAGACGTAATATAAGCGTCGCCATGTTAAGTACGCGCGTCAAGTTACAACTGTGAGGTCAGCCGCTGAATGAACATTATTTTAAGAGTTACTATTATTGAATTTTTTTTAAAATTATTTTGTCAGGAATTACAAAAAATATATCCTCACATAATTGAAGAAAACTGATGTTTATACGTCTATGACAGCCCCACAAAAGAAGAAGAAAAAAAGAAAGAAAATCATCTATTCATCAAGAAACTCAGCGATAATCTTAACATGTTTGTTTTAAGACAACATCATGATATAAAATAATAAATCCTGCAACGAATAAACACCCTTCCCCCACGCCATTTTTTTTTATTTCGCGAGTCACTTAAAAAAAATAACACTAAATATTTTAAGTTATTTTGTAAATGGACATTTTCAGAACGTATACAGAGGAAGTTTCATTACGTGCACGTATTATTTTATTCACAGATAAGCTGATGTCACTGAAAATTTGAAATTGAAAGTCTTATCAGTCGACTGCATTCCAGCAATCGAATAACGTCGTCTCCATTATTTACAATTACTACCCCGAACACTTGATGCCCCAGGTGCTTTTTGACTGAATTTACGAGTTTACCGTACTTTTCCACTGAACAAATCGCTGGAAGTAAATATGTACAGTAAATAAAACAAAGGTAGAATCTTAAACTGAATAAATAAAAATAAACGGCGTATTTTCTGAAGAACGTTCTACGAAAGCACTTTTAAAGGCACTCAAATCACTCACCTTGTTTTGGACGAGAGATTAGGGTCGCTATGTTTCCGCCTTTCCCTTTGCGGCCTCTGAAAGAAAATAAAACATACATGATATGAATAAGTGCTCGACACCTTAAAATATTAGAATGCAGCTTTTAAAATGTCCAAGGATAGTGCTCAACAATCAAGAAAGAAAATAAACTACCATAACTTAAACAACAGCCATTTAGTTAGTACGTAAAGCACGCTATCACAGCGCGAAAATTATTTTGACATGCAAAGCTTTGCCATTGCTGTGCATGTCATGGGCACTGTATTAGCGTTCTGCGGTCACAAAGAAATACACTGACCAACGAGATGAGAGATCTCCCCCTGGGTGGGGCACAGCCAATAGGAGTCAAGGTTGTTTCCGCAGTAGGGTGGAACCAATGCAGTACCGAATAAGCCAACAAGGTGTTTAAAAATACCTAATGAACCAATTAAAACACTTTTTCAGGTAATTAAAAAAAAGCTATAATTTATTTAATCACTAGGTATATATATATACATACATACATATATAAAAAACTAAACATGAGCAAATGTAATATGAAATTTTCTATAATTATCCGGAACATGCCGAATTTTAAGTTAGAAAGCTAACACATTTTCAGAGTTTATGCCCAAATACGACCATAAACTGAAGTCAGACGTAACCTCCCCCCCCCCCACTCCAAATTTAAGTTAGCAAAAGGTTGCTGGAAATTAAAAGTTTCGTGAATTCCAGCACCCCTGCTGATTATTTGGGAATTTCTTTTTGTGACTTTTCGTGACCAGTCCCTCAGTTTCCTTACATTTACGGGACTTCGTTACCTGTAGACACCCTGGCCAAGCCATTCCGCTTATGCGGTGTTGTTTGTTCTGTTACTTGAGTCAATAAGATGGAGTGAACAGCTAACGGCTGGCTTGTATCCCGGCGTAGCTAGGGAAGATTGGGTGAGGTGATTCTACAATGCTTCGCAGTTGCCGATCACAGTACCTTGGCGAAGGGATAACACAACGCAAGCAGTTCTGAACCTGGAAGATAAATTCCACAAGTAAGTGTGTGTGTGTGGGGGGGGGGGGGGGGGGTGAGAAACCCTCTGATCACTGAGGCACAATGTTAGAATGAATGACCATTAAAAAAAAAAAAATGTGTGCGATTCATTCAGAACTCGCCAGTGATGCGCGAACATCTAACCTCGGAAACGAGCAAAATCACGTGTTCTGATCTCGTTCTTGCTGCAAATAAACTTATAATACGAAACTCGGACACGAAACTTAACGTTAAAATACTTTAAAATAACGCAGAGCGTGGTGGATAAACTCATAACGCATTAGCTTTTCAAATACAATTAATCTCTGGATGCGAATCTCACACATACTTTCTGCGCCCGCCTAAAAGAATTCGGTGACTGAATCGCAAACGTTGCTGGATCCATTACGCGCAGATAGCACGAAACGAACGGAAATTTTAAACTATTAGAAACGCCTCCGATAAAACCCCGGCTTTTGACCTGATATTCGACGAGGGATTTTATTTAAATGCTGCCCATGTTTTTTTTTTTAAATTCGCACACGATATAAGTTATACATCTATGTCATTACTAAAATATTACCCTAAAACCTTTTAAAACACATATTATAACATTAAATATATGTTTGTATATTTGTTTGTTTTTTTGCTTAAACAACTTCAATCAATCTGTGAATATTTTTTACAAACAATATTATACAGCTGATTCAACATTATTATATTATGTTACTACAAAAGTAAAAAAAAAAATCCAATGACGAGATTAAAACCTTGACCTTGGCGTTAACAAGCGCGCGCGCTCTGCCAAGCCTGTTGAGAAATTGAAAGGAGAATATGTAATATAATCAAAGTAATGCAGTCTTCTTACTTTTTTAAAACTAGAGATTACTTTTTACTGAGAATATTTTATTTTACCAAATATATTCCAATATTCCAGGGTAGTTTCACTATCACAAAGTTTCATTTGGCACACCAATGCGTTTGGTAGGCACCCTAACATTCACGAAAGTGATTACATACGGGTTTGTGTCGCTACAAGTGGATCCTCATCTTTGTGCCACAATTCCGTTCATCGACTTCCGTTCCATTTGTACGAAATTAGTCCCACAAAATGGCGTGTACCGACAGCAAAGATGTTTACACATAGGGAATCTTATCATGAATTAATACGGCCGTGACACAGCTTGACTCTTCTCAAGAGTGGACCCAGTACAGTGCGTGGCGCGTAAGGGCGACGAGGAGCGAAGAGCGGGGAGGTTATGGCCCTAAACGGGTCGTTACCACAACGCCGAAATACCACCACGCCGAACGTACAATAACGCAGAATGCCAAATTGACCGCGACGCCGACAGCTAGAAAACTGCTGCCTAACCTTTGTGGCAGTCCTGCAATGACATTTTTCGGCGTTAATGTATTTCGGCGTTTGGTAATTCGGCGTTGTGGTACACAGCAGTTTTCTAGCTGTCGGCGTTGTAGTCAATATGGCATTCGGCGTTATGGTTTTCGGCGTTATTGTACGTTCGGCGTTGTGGTGCGTCCCCGCCCTAAACGCTCTCTGGCCACCTGGAAACGGTTAGCGGAGGGAGGGGGGGTGGGATAGGCGGTGCGCCTGTCACGACCGTATCTGCCCGAGCTGACTTGGACCAGCGGGCTGCAAGCTACCTTCATCCACAACCAAGCCTTCCGAAGCGAGTCTCGGATCTGGCTATGGGCAGCTGGCTTGAGTGTTTTGGATTATACTTTCCGACAGTGATTTTCTACCAACAATCGAACTTAAAAAAGACTAGGTCTCACAAGCCGAGTTGGTCATCTGAGGATTTTCGTGTGAATTGCATTCCTAATACTATCCTTGATTTGTTGCTGAATCACAAGTGTTTCCACCAGATACTCACTAAAAGTTATTTTCAAGCTGTAAAAGGTCAACGCTAGTGTTCATACATATCAACACTAGCGTGAACCTTTACCACAATCAGATAATATTTGTAAAACATCTGTTGAGAAAATTTGGACACGGAACAACAAAATCAAGGAAGGTACAGGACAGGAATAAATTTACAGTAAACGCCCTCAAATAATTGTATTAATGATGATTAAATGAAATTACCAACTCGGCATGTGAGACCCGAGCCTTAAAAACTTCAAGAAAACCTACTAGGGCGAGTTATTTTATATTTTAATGTATTCTTGGCTGAAATAAAACACTTGGCAATGATTCAAAAGCGTTCAGATTGGCCGGGGAGAAACACATATACAGCTGTGGCTCAACTGGCAATATTTAGGTCTCTCAACGTCAATATGCTTTTACATACCCATATCATTCTCCCAGTACCAGAGCCTTGGAGAGTAAACACGGGAAACTGCCAGTTGCAGTAGTTTTTATGAGCGGGAAATTGCCCGTTGCAGCAGTTTTTATATGCCACGTCAAGAGAGGTCGATCCTGCAGGTACGCATATTTCAAAAGTCAAGGATGACCCTACCAGATTGTTCTGTCAGGCATGTCCACCCACTATGCAGTTCCATCCGACAAATGCCTGAAGTACTAAACCTTACATCCACTGCACTGGGTCACTGCAAGCTTCCACTTCCACCCGAAAACCCAACTTGATGGAATGAAAAGGCAACGGAGATGATGGCCGCCGACAGCATACCACAAAATGGCCGCCTACTGAGGACGATAACCAGTATTTTCAGAGAAATGGATGGCTGTCCTGACCGGATCCATTTGTGTGAGACGCCTTGGAGTGGGGAAAGGGGAAGAAGGTGCCTGGGCTGACTGGATCCTCTTGTGCCGGTCCTGAAATGATCCAAGAACCTTTACGCTCCCCCGTACTAACCCTTATTTTAACCAGAAGAAAATATCGTCCGTTCTAATACAGCAGAGAGTGTAAAACTGTATCACCTTCCCACAGCAAACCATATGGATATATCATTGGATGTCACCTGGTACACCCAAAGAGGTCTATACACCTGTTGGGTTCTCCCCACCTTTTCCGTGGTTCCTGGCAGGCCCATGCGGTGACGCTCGAGCATGATCCTACAGGCACTGGCCCCGCCAGACAGTCCCTTACTTGGGCTCTTGCCCCCCCCCCCCTTTTTCCAGGTCGTCTTTAATTCGTGCAACGAGAAGTACACGGCCTGTTCGCTGGTCCGAGGACCTACAGAGTCCATCTCGAGCAAGTGGGTTGCAACCACCTGGTCCCTCGAAGCCAACCTCAAAGATCGGCGATGTGTGTCTCGCCCGTCCACCCGAGGAACTCGCGACTGCGGGGTATCATGCCCCAAGTGTTACCCCAGGGGGGACGCCAGAGACAGCCTCCGTGCCAGCTTTGAATATATATACTGTATAGAAGTCGCCAGCCCAGGTTAAAATTTCTAATACGGTTTTGAGGTAGTTGGTTAATTCACAGCCGCAATCGCCACCATCTCTAGGGCATCGACTTGTGGTGGTCCCTAGCGGACAAGTGTCGAACTCTTCAAACACCCCTTCCCCCTCCTGTTGAACGACGTTGAGCTGCAGTGAATGATGGATGAGGGGTGCGGGGGAATGACAGCAGGCGACAGCGCTGCGCTCTAACGTGTAAATAACAATTAAGACGATACAGGGCGTTACGGCAGCGCACTGCAGCGGTGAAGTTCCCAAGCTGCTCATCATAAGCTTCTGAAAAACGTAGAGTAAATCCTATCTACTCGCGACTTCTATACAGTATATATATTCAAAGGTGCCAGCGGCATCGCCCTCCAAAAACACACCTGCCGGAACCGCGAGTCGGCCAGAGCTCGGGAAGGTAAGCACACGCCAGACCGACTTGGCCCGCTGTGTTCCAGTCTCCAGACCACAGCGAGGTCTCTCCTCTCCGCTACGCGCGCAGGAAGTGTGGCGACCGACACGCTTCCGGGAAACCCCGCCACCGAGATAGCGGAGTTTACAACCCCCCCCCCCTCCCTCCACCCATACCCATCCTTTCCTTTGCGGACCCAGGATTCTGCGAGGCACTAGGCCATTTGCACTAACATAATGCAGCTTTTTTTTTGACATGCGCCATTCCAGTTTTGCACTGTTTGTCATAGAAAAAAATTCCGAAAACAAAAATATAACAACAAAAAAAGTGCAAAACTGCAATGGCGTATGTCCAAAAAATATACTGCATTAAATCAGAAATTCCCATTGCACGAATCATTTAAAGAACGCTTTTGCCTAATATTTTCGAAATGGGCCTACCGTGGGAACTTTAAGAGAAGGGGCTGAGGTTATCGGATAACATACACAGAAAAGGCTTTCCCTTGCCAAATTATATATATATATATATATATATATATATATATATATATATATATATATGAATCAGGAATTTGCAAAAGGTACAAAGTCCACTTTTTGGCGAAAATATGTTATGACCATGTAAATGATCTATAAAGAAAGGGCTATCTGTTCAGCAGGATAAAGTCCAAAGTCCAATTCATTTAGCACAGTCAAATTCACTATGAATATTTAGGGAATTTGCAAAAGGACTCATGTCCTGGACATGGCACCTTTTGAAAATGAAAAGTATATGTCGTGGACTTGATACTTTTTGAAAATGAAATATTTGTGAAGATCTTTCATAGAGATAATATTTTATGGAGTGGTAACAGCATTATATACAAATAAGCAAAATATGTTTATGATTGCTGGTTATGTAAGCTTCACTCCTTACATTAAAACCTCCATGGTTGTAGGAACAACAGTTGGCAACAATGGCATTTTATCATAATTATTTTGTTTACATTTAGTTAAAATTATTTTGTTTTCTGAATGGAACACATACAGTTGAAAATGGATAGCAACTGTACTAATAAACGAAAAGGTGTAAGAAATGATGATATTTATAAGCGAAATACGATAAAAAAAAAAGGCAAAAATAAAGGGTTTGCCTGACACAAACCATGCAGGAAAAGAAATTGGTGCCAGACAAACGGGATCCCAATGCAAGAAAGTGAACCTTTTAGTACATAACAATGCAATCATATTCAACATAACCTATGTGTAAAGATATTAACATTATGTTATTGTATGAACCTAAATCATCGTGTTTCTTTCGAAATTTTTGTGTGTGCTGTTGTAAGATTATTATTTTGTTGTTCTAATGAAATATGATATGTTTCTTACAGATGCAAGAAATGGTGGTTTGCACATTTTACTGAGTATCAGCAAATTGATGTGATCCAAAGGATAAATGGCTACGACACGAAGAATGAGCAAGATATTTACCTCCAAGGGTTAATCCAATCAGTACCTATACAACGGAGGCGACCCCGAAGTAGTGAGGGCTCAACAAAGTCAAGTTCTTTCATTAATAATGTACGAGGGTTATTTTTTTTTCAACCTCCGATCGGCTGTAATAAAAAAACAGGAATGAATTGGGAAATTATATTAATGTCAAAAGAAACGTACATCTTTACTCTATTTTTCCACATAATCACCGTGCAGATTGAGGCATTTGTCGTACCGATGCACCAGCTTTCCAATACCCTCTGCATAAAATGATGCCTCCTGCCTATTCAGCCACGTTTTAACAGTGCTCTGCAGTTCATTGGTGTGCTCTTCTGCCTGTAAGAAACGGATGACTCCACGCAGCTCGCATTTTGCCGTACAGTTTATCGTTGCAGCCATGTTGACATTCCCATAACCAAGCTTCAACTGAGGTGTGAGTTGGCCGCTCCACATGGTTGGTGGAAGGGGGTAAACACTACGAGACGTGTCGATTCGTAAACGAGCGATTAGGGTATCGATTAATGGGCATGCCATTGAGAAATGAAACTGCAATCACACTGCAGGGCACTGTTAAAACGTGGCTGAATAGGCAGGAGGCATCATTTTATGCAGAGGGTATTGGAAAGCTGGTGCATCGGTACGACAAATGCCTCAATCTGCACAGTGATTATGTGGAAAAATAGAGTAAAGATGTACGTTTCTTTTGACATTAAAATAATTTCCCAATTCATTCCCGTTTTTTTTATTACAGCCGATCGGAGGTTGAAAAAAAAATAACCCTCGTAGAATGCAATACTCAAAGGATCAAAGTTTGCCGTAATGCTTTTATTGCCTTACATGGTATTACGGCAAAACGCGTACGTAGTTTATGTACATTACTTTCACAAGGTAAATTCCCAAAAAAAAAAAAAAAAAAAAACATGGAAAACATAGAAATGGAAGAGAAATAACAGGTGAAGAGCTGCGAAAAATACACGAACATATTGAATTCTTTCCGGTACATGAGCCTCATTACTTGTCTAGAGATGTATTTTATTTAGATGCTAGAATAAATGTGACCAAAATGTATGGTATGTTTAAAGAACAGAATCCAACTTCTAAAGTCTCTTACAAGTACTACACAAAGTATTTTAGAGACAACTTTTCCCTTTCATTCGGGCAACCGCAAGTAGATACGTGTTCGAAATGTGAACAACTGTCAGCCACATTAAAGAATTCACATCTGACTGCTGGTATGAAGGGTGGTGCAGAGACTGAGAAACTAGTGCATCTTAGGAAAGCAAACAAATTTCACAAACAAAAGAAACTTGTTACAGAAATGTCTGTGAAAGATGAAAGTATTGCAGGAATAGTTATTGATTTCATGCAAAATGTACCACTGCCACATATTCCTGTTCAGGAAATATTTTATTTGCGCCAATTGTGGGTTATTGTATGCAACATTCACGATCTGAGGACTGGGAAGTCAGTGTTTTATATTTATCACGAAGGCCAAGCACACAAAGGACCAAATGAGGTGTGTTCATTCATTCTCGATTATATTGGGACGTACATTAAGTCAAATGTTAGAGAACTACATGTATTTTCAGACGGCTGCCCTGGTCAAAACCGAAATAATACAGTTTCACGGTTTATGGTGGCTTTAACTGATACAGACAATCTCAGAACATCCACCAGTACTTTCCACAGTGTGGACATTCATACCTGCCATGCGACAGGAATTTTGCAGTTGTTAAAAGAGCTATCAAACACATTGATAGAATTTATACTCCTAAAGAGTATGTAGAAATCATTGTCAGCTCTTCCGCCAAAACAACTTTGAAGTGAAAATGGTTGATTCTAACGATATCCTAGATTTTAAGGGATGGTGGACTTCGTGTTATAGAAGAACAGCTACGTCGTTAGAAACATCAAAACGAGAAGTACCAAGAGATCGAAAGGAACACTTCGCTATTTCCAAATACTATGACTGTACATACACATCAGACGCAAAATGTACTGTAAGTGTGAGCGAACATATTAATGGACTTATTCAGCATACGTTTTACCTATGCCTCCCATACAAAAATGACATACCTACACTACCAACAAGACACGCATATCCAGACGGACATGTTGCAATCAGGAAGGAAAAACTCCTGGATATTGCGAAATGTAAGCAGTACATTACTTTAAGTGAAGAAGCTATAGCATTTTATGAAGATGTGCTTCGTTGGCCAGTCACAATGAACAATAACTAAGTGCTACCTACTGTTTGCAGAACTAATATCATTCATTGCTAACAGGTGTTTTCATGTATCGTTTCTGTTAAATACATAGAGTAACATTTTTGTTTCATTTTCAGAAGTGATGCCAGTGACAGTTTAGGGTTATATTTGTAAAAGGGCATAAGTCCAGCAGATTTAAATACTTGTACAGATGTTATTTTGTGACGTAACACAATTACTATCATGTGCCATCATTTCTGTTGTATTGTGGTGTGTATAAAATATTCCATTTAATGCTACAATTATATGGCCACATGAAAAGTAGTTTTTTGTGTTTTTCTCAGAATTCATGTTTTTGGACATGCGACCTTCTGCAAATACCTGATTCATATATATATATATATATATATATATATATATATATATATATATATATATATAAAACTCAACAACTTTTTTAAGCCAATCTGGAACTTAAAATTTGATTTTGCTCATTTTCCTTTGAGACAATTGGATATTCTTTTCTAATAATTTGTACTCTGTGTATTTTATTAATTCATAAAATTGCAGTGTAATCGCACCATTATAAAAAAAAAATAACATCTTATATTTTACTGTTCATGTTGCAATTTACTCGTCAGCCCTCTGTGTTTATCTGTGCTGTGATATTTTTCGGAAAAAATTCCTAATAACTATACTGAATTACCTGCGATATCTATGCATTCAACATTTTACATTAAGCTGATTTTGACTTGTCTTCCGTGTGTCAATGTATTCATCTTTCTTGTTCATTTTTGAGATTTCTTTATGACAAGAGTGAAAACCAGCAAAGACGTAGGTACGTCCTCAATTTTTTTTTTTAAGCCTCCCCATTGTAAGATTCGTTCCAAGAACGTGACAACTACTACCAGGTTTTCGCATAAAAATCTCTCTCAGGGCGGTATTCCAAGACGTGCAGGTAAAGTAGAGAATAAGCAACTGCCTTGTTGAGATACGACCGTAACCTAACTCGTATTGCAGAACGTGACCAAACCGAATCCCAGTGAGATTAAGTGTTAATAAACTGTGCCTGCGCGAGGCTAGAAACTGGCTCCAACCCCTTCTAGCGGAAGTTCGGCAACAATTGATATAATTGCTACGGTAAAACATCCCACAGAATAATCGGCAGTGTCACACGAATTAAATTGTGTTATTCTAATTTTCTCAAGTACAATTTTAAGTTGTGATATATCTTCTTATGACCATTAAAGTGTGAAAAATGTACTCTAGGATAGTTCCGCTACCATAAGAGTTTCATTTTTGTTACACCCAAGACGCTTGGTACGTACCCCGATGTTCACGAAACTGAATATATACGAGTTAAGGGCGCCAGACGCGGGTCCAACAATCTGAACTGAAATAATGAAAAAATTGAGCTCTGCGCATGCGCGGAATTTGGGCAATAGAGAGGTCACGGATAGGACACAGAAATCAGTTTCCTTTAAAAAGAGAGAGGGAGGGAGAGAGGGAGAGAGAGAGGAAGAGAGAGAGAGGAAGAGAGAGAGAGGAAGAGAGAGAGTGGAAGAGAGTGGAAGAGAGAGAAAGGAAGAGAGAAAGATAGAGAGAGAAAGATAGAGAGAGGAAGATAGAGATAGGAGAGAGATAGGAAGATAGAGATAGGAAGAGAGAAAGTAAGGAAGAGAGAGGAAGAGAGAGATAGGAAGAGAGAGATAGGAAGAGAGAGAGGAAGAGAGAGAGAGAGGAAGAGAGGAAGAAAGAGAGAGGAAGAGAGACTGGCCGTGTCCTATCGTGCGCTAGTAATACGGGTTAGGGCACATATGCAGCACAAGCTGTCGGGTATCAGTCCACGGGGCGCATCCCGCCCGCCAGAGCGCGAGGGTAGCCCGAGGCCAGGCCCGACCCAGACGTGTTCCAATTCACGGAAATAGAATACTCTATTATACTACGAGACGTGCCAGATCTGTACACACGCTGCGGTGGGCGGGTGGGACGAGGGGGGGGGGGGTTCCCCCTCGCAGGGGCCTAAAGGCCCTGACACACTGTCAAACCTCTCGCTTCCAACCCCCCCCCCCCCCACAAACCCTTGGAGCGTCGTGACGTCACTAGCGCAGCCATGTTTGTTTGACAATATGGATGACTTGAGTTTCCAGCAAAATATTCTGCATATAGGAATGCGATCGGCCAGTCAAAATACGTGGCTAGCAAGAACGGAAGTGACCATCGGTTTCCGTGCGAAGAGCACATGGCCGATTAAATAGGATTAAAAAATTGTTAAATAACTAAAAAAATGTTAATATGAATGTCGTATGCGAAAAAAAAATGTATGCTTAAAAATAAAATTATGTCTCTATAGCTTAAAAAAAATACTGAATATTAGTTTCATTAAAACAGAAAAATATAGCGAGTTAAATTTATTAAGTTTTTCCACAAAAAATATTAGTATATGCGCTGTATTGTTTATAAGACATTTGAAATATATATATATATATATATATATATATATATATAAAAATAACCTTTCACATCATTTCTTAAGAAACAAATCGTCCACTTTCTTCTGTTTCATACATGTGTGACGTTTGAATGAAGCACTGTCACGCAAACGCTTTATCATTTAAACAGTTCAGCCGGTGGGCTTTCCTAAACTCGAGAAAATACATTTCATCGCCATAATCCTACACTCTACGGAGGAACTGTACATTGAATCAAACTGAAAGGTTAATATTAGGCATACTTAAAGTTACTTTCTTGCTAACGTGGTTAAAAAAAATTTGTATGTTACCACTAAGTGGGAGTCTACAAATCTGATCCGGATTATTGTATTAGGGGAAGAACAAACATTTATTTTCAAGATATTAAAAAAAATCACGCGATCGACGCATGCAAATGCTGGTCACTGCGTACTTGTCAATGCTGAAATGCCATCTGGCGAAGGGATTCTGAGTGTGTTTGGTTAAAGATTAACCATTTTTTACACACATTAGAGAATTAACTACACTGAGCCTGTACAGAATTAATTGCAAATCGAGTATTCTTATCTCGCATGTATCCACGCAAGATAAGGGCCCGAAGGCTATTTAGACCCTTGTTAATACTGGAATAAAACTCTTGATAAATCAAGCAAACTTCTAATAGCACGAGTGATATGACAGACACAGTGCAATCAAATCAGCTCCGATATGCCGAAGAAATGGGCAAAGCATCGACAAAATGAACTTAAAAGTCGGTAGTTTTACGCGGTTAAGTGGTCCGTTCTTTTTCACTTTTGTAGCTCACGATGTAAAACAAAAACCGGTGGTAAGCAAACAGCAAAGTAAAATACCTTAGAATTGCCGGGTTGGTAAAAGTGAAACAGTTATGTACTTGGCTGAAAGGCACCGGGATTTTTAAGTTCTAAAGTTTCACTTGAACTTTTAGTAAAATAATAACAAATACTTATTTGCTAATTTTGAAAATGACAAGGCAACCCTGAACACAACAATAAAAACATTACGCTGACTTAGAGTCCGTTCTTGCACTGGTATTACAACCGCCATCCTCGACCTTATGGCATTTATGTTCGTTCAACGATTATGAAAATAGGACTCATGTCGATTCCAAAACAACTAAAGTTCATTTTATTTCACTGAGTAAGTACAGATGGCGCAAACGAACTTTTACCGTAGCCTACTAGTTAAACGAAGTTTAATTTTTTTGAAGTAACAGGGTTTTTTAAAATATTTCCGAATGCTCTAACAGTGTATGGGAATAAGAGGTCAACTTGCGGTTCAGGTCAGCTGATTTATAATTTACCCTTTCCCTGGTTCTGCTACCGAAGAGCGCATGACACATACGGTTTAAAAAAAAATGGACATGCAATTATTCATAAAAGAACAGAGATAATTCGGAAAAAAAGAAGGGCTACTAGAAGAAAACATGACAAAAAATTTCCTCTCTCGTATAACTTCAACGCTGTATAAGCACCGGGCGTATTCTAAAATAAGTTAAGGGATAGTATGCTAAATTATTTTGCTTCTAATTTTTCGTGTTTCTGTACATGTTATTAAATCATTCCATAATATAACCGTATTTTATATTTTTATAAAAGGTAATTATACTAAACCGTTATTATTTAATGGTTTTTTATGATCTTAAAATATAGATGTCAGTCCTAGCATGTACTGAATGAAAGTACGATGCCGTGTGGTATAAAGTTTAGGATTATTCGTTAGTATATAGCCTTAATCTTAAAACTCTTTTATTTTTAGTATCACATTCATTAAAACAATAAAAATTAGGATTTCGAAAAACCACGGAATCATGAGTATTTTTTCCCAGGGTTTTGGTACAAAATAATTTTTATTGATTTAAGAATGATTTTGAAAACTAAGGCTACACGAAACTTTATTATACCACATGATTTCATGCTTTAAGTACGTGCCGGGAGTGACATAAAAAAAATGTATTTCGTGAAAACCATACGATAAGGACTTGCTTAGTAGCAAGCAACTTTTACAAACAATTAAATGTGTTTGTATTATCAATTAATTTTTAAAAAACTGGGTGTGGCTGTGTCATGGACACGGCCATGTGTTGTACGTGAATACGTGTACGTAACAGGTAATATTTTCTATTTTAATTTATAAAATACGCTATTTTTTTTATTTTAACACCCTATATATTCACTGCAACTATTTTACACTAATGTTTTAAACATGCAATCAATAGATTTTGACGAGAGCTGACGGTTTAAACTTAAAAGAACGTCGTAGCTTCTCCGAGTCAAAAGTTACACTAAACGGAAATCTCGAAACGCAGCCAAAATGACCTCAAAATGGCGGCGCTTCCCCCTCCACACCGCGCGCGATGCGTCACAGTCCTCACTTAGCGTAACGAATTCTTTGATCCTTTAGCCATCCAGTGGCGTAATTAAATTTTGGATGGAGATGATACGTAGCTGCTACATCAAACTGTATCCACCGATATTGTTATCATTCCATTTTTTTTTTTAAATTTCCTCCCACTATGGAAGCAATTTTAAAGACGTATTCACGTCAAAGAAAAAAAATCATGAGCAAAAGCCACGAGTAATTGGAAGCAAAATAGTTTAGGATACTATACTCGCTTCCGGGGCTTGCAAGCACGGCGGCACAGCGTATCGCGACCATGGCCGTAAACAGTTTACTACGGGAAGGGAGATGGGAGGGGGTGGGGGTGGTTTCGCTTCGCCGATAGTCGACCCCGCCCACCAAACCAAGTGTAAAACACGCGCTCCGGCCCTATCAACGACGCACACGCAGAGCTGAGGTCGACCACGTGACGGGACTAATCCGTTTAGCGAACTTCAAACGAAAGCTCTTCTCTACCTGCCTGGCCGCCTACTTTTCATCCGCGGCTCACGGGGGAAAACTCGATCAAACGACGACAACCAAGCACAACACACCTCGCTCTCAACCTGCGGCCGTGCGCGATCTATTTAATGAAGACAACACTACCTGATTACACTTAAAAGCTTCCAGAGATACAAACACTGCAAAAATGATTTCGGTTAATTACTGAAAATTTGCAGTGCCCGCAACGAAATATTGTAATTTTTTTTCCAAAGTATTTGCACAGTCTTTAAGGTGGGGTCTTACAGGCCATGTATATGTGTGTGTGTATATATATAAAATTTTCCGGCATTACTACTAATTTAGGGCTATTTCTGTCAATTTAACTGTTACAAATATTTTCCAAAGATATTTCCAAATTGTAAAATAATGGGTGTGGAAAAAAAAAAAGACGCGAAGGTGTTTGTATATGCCATCACTTGCGCTTTTTTTAACCCCCAATTATCCAACACTGAGGTGATATCAGTGGGAATTATTTTTTTTTGTGACAGAATAAATATTCAATCTAGGTATAGTGCTAAACTTATATATATATATATCACCCATACTTAGTAGTAGTGACGAGAAAATGAAAAGAAACATCAACACGATGTGTGCGACCACACGTTAACCCCGGGCCTAGGAACGAGCTTGACGGATAACGCTAGCCCTTCCACTCGCAGACCCCCGGCCATTCCGCGTTTCCGGGTGTGCCGTTTTCATTATCGTCGACCCCCCCACGGGCCAAGGGTGGCGCGATGCGGCGGGCGTGTGAATCCATACGCGCCCGTTTCCCATCCGGGATGGAGGTTCGCCCACGCAAAGGAGGAGGCTGCTAGGATGGGGGGGGGAAGAGTGGTTCTACATTCCCCCGTAACGCACGGGTCCTGCCCGGGCCTCGCCATGTTCATCCACCCCCTGGTGGCCATTGTGCATTGTTCCCGCAACCTCCTCCTCTTCCTCCACTTCCCTCCTCCAAGTACCGTGCAAACACGGCGCACTGCAAGGGCTGCGATGTTTCCGGGCTCCAAATTGATTCTCCCACCACAGCTCGACTACGTCACGGTAAGGTTGGGAGGGGGGGATGACACAAGGGTCTGTTGTGCGCGTGTGTGTGCGCATGCCACCGCGAAGGAGGCGGGCACACAACAACACAAGCACGGTGCAAGTGCCGGCGCGTTAGCGTGTGCGCACGCCTTGACTCTCGGCACCATACTTAAACTTCTCACATTTATTTCGGTATTAAGTTTGGTCAACAAGGCAGGGCCGGCGCGTCCATAAAGGCGAACTAGGCAACCGCCCAGGGCGCCAAGTAGCTTGGGGCGGCGCAGCACGACACATAACAGCTGATACAATATGTTCAACGATTATTGAAACTAGAAGAAAATGGATTTTTGTAACAGTTTGGAATGTTCGTATTGATATAAGTAATTATTTAAAGTCCACGGTGACCTGTTTATGATTTGTAATAAGTAAAAACGCAAAAAAAAAAAAAAAAAAATCCTGCTTACATTTGATTGTTGACAAAATCTTAGGCTTACATGATATATTTTGAGGCAAGGAAAAAAATGTTTGGAGTGTCCACGGGGGAGGGGGGGGGGGGCAGTATGGTTTTTCGCCTAAGGCGCCAATTTACTTTGCACCGGCCCTGCAACAAGGTCATTTGAAACAGACCAATACCATCCCAAGTCTGTTAATTTGGGGTAAGGAATTCTCATCGCCTATTGAAAGGTATCATCCCAACATTTGCACGGAGTAATTTCATGAAACCACGGTAAACTGAAACCCAATGAATGAATGGAATGGGATTTGAATATGGTTCCTTCTGAATGCAAGTCGCACCACCTTCCTTGGTTCTAAAACTCCTCATTGTGCATGTCGATAGCATATAAGTATTAAAATCATATCTTATATTTGGTAGGAGCAATTACGTGAAAATGTAACAACGGAAGTCATTGGACGGAAATGTGCCACACACGAAGATGGCGGTCCTAACGTGTAGCACTTTCGTAAACATCAGGTAACATGACAAACGTATTGGTTGTGCCAAAATGAAAACTTTACGACTGCCTCACAGCTAACCAGACAGTTTGCTGTGTCCTCCAGTTCGGAGACCTGCAGGCACCCCGCGACACCTTCGCGGGTCATCACCGCAACGCCGAAATACCATGACGCCCGAATGTAAAAATTGACCACAACGCCGACAGCTAGAAAACTGCTGTGTACCAGAACGCCGAAATAACAACTGAATGAATTTGTGTGTGTTTCTTAAATGCACCTTAACGACGAAATACCACAATCAACCTAACCTAGCGTAATATAACCTAACCTAACTTAACCTAACCTAGCCTAGCCTAGCCTTACCTAGCCTATCCTAGCCTAACCTAACCTAGTCTAACCTAACCTAACCTTTGTGGCAGTCCTGCAATGACATTTTTCAGCGTTAGTGTATTTCGGCGTTGTGGTACACAGCAGTTTTCTAGCTGTCGGCGTTGTGGTCAATTTTGCATTTCGGCGTTGTGGTATTTCGGCGTTGCGGTGCGTCCCCCCCCCCCCTTTTCGCTCTCCCAGAGGACGACGGCCTCCTCCCGACGTCACGCCGTGCTGCCTTCGGGCGACAGGGCATGCTCGTCGGGGTCTGACACCGGAGGAAGCATGGGGCGAGAGGGGGAGAGAAACCGCTAGACCAATCACCGCCTCGTGTCGCCCGAGCCGAGAGAACTAGAGCTGCGGAGGTTAATTACCAGTCCTCTCCCCGCCGCCAAACACGAAGCCTTCCTCCTAGCTGCCTGGCGTCCGCGGACCCTGGCGGTCTCTGTCCACGAACAGTCCTGCCAAGTCGAGAGTCCACTAATCGATTACGACAAATTCATTTTTTTGACGTGACAACGTCTAATAACTCGATGAACGCCGGCTGCACGCACGAAAAAGTGTCCCGTTACGCCATGCCCCGTAACGCTCATTGTACGCTTGCGCCGCATCTATCCTCTCTTCCACTCGACTGTTTATAAAGTGAAGTGAAATGTTAATAAGGTTTTCATTGCTTATTACAACAACAATTTCGACAATAAAGGTTAATTATCCTTGCATTTTAAATATCTGATTACTAGTATAATTTCAAGTATTAATTGTTTTATTATTAAAATAAAAATGATTGAATTTTATTCATGAAGTATGCAATCATTTCATCAAGGTTTTGTTATGACGTTGTCACGTTAAACTATCGTCCGTAAACCGACTTTACAGACAATTTTTTTTTTTACGTGAATACGTCTTTAAAATTGCTTCCAAAGCGGGAGGCAATAATAAAAAAAAAACGTATGACAACAAAATCGGGGGGATACAGTTTGGTGTTGCAGCTACATATCTATCATCTCCATCCAAAATTTAATCACACCACTGGATAGCTTAAGGATGAAAGAATTCCTTTCGATAAGTGAGGACTGTGAGGCATCGCGCGGGGTGGAGGGGGAGGCACCGCCATTTTGATGTCATTTTGCTGCGTTTCGAGATTTACATTTAGTATAACTTTTGACTCGGAGAAGCTACGACATTCGTTCAGGTTTCAAACGTCAGCTCTCGTCAGAATCTATCGATTGAATATATAAAACATTAGTGTAAAATAGTTACAGTGAATATATATATAATATATACATAAAATAGGGTATTTTATATTTCCTATAGAAAATATTACCTGTTACGTACACGTATTCACGTACAGCGCACGGCCGTGTCCATGACAAACCCTCCCCCCCCCCCAATTTTGTTTAATTTTATTTAAAAAGTTCCCATTTCATAATAACGGCTTTGGTCAAAAATTAAAAAAAAAAACACTAAGAAAAAAAATTGTTATTTTTAGCCCAATAGGATGTCCACGAAGTACATCTCACCCATTCATTCATTACGTGAAGCGATCTTGGCGATTTTTCGACTCCTCCACCCCTAATCAAACTTGAGGTTTTTTCAAAATGCGTATTTTTATTGTAAATACGTTAATCTGTGCTTGACTGCGTTGGATTTATTAAAAAAAAACATAAACTGTTTAATTATTATTTTTTATTTAAGACTAGTTAAGCCTAGTATTTAAGACAGAACGTCGTCCAGAATCACAGTGAGAAAACCGAACAATAAAATACTTGAATAGGAACCAGTAATATTCGTAAAAGAATTATCATTCTAATTCAGTCCACGGGGACTTGTGTGTGGTTTCAAGAGTGACTTTGTGGCGTTCGCATAACCGCGATAAATATTATTGTGCAGGCTTTAGCCATATTTTAGTGGAGAAATATGTTTTACTTAAATTAACCCAGTTTTTTTTTTTTTTTTGCAATTTTACACTTTCTTGCGGTGAAAAAAACGTGATATTTGCTTCTCCACTACGTGAGAATGGGTGAGATTAGGCTCGATTCCCCCCCCCCCCCCAAACGCCTCACGTAATTTATGGATGCCACCCGAAGTATCCCAGCAAATATCTGTAGAGCGATTTCGGGAGACCGTGGAAAACCAGAATCTTACGACGGCCGAACTGGATTATAAACCGGCGTCTCTGGAATGCAAGTACAGGCCCACATGAACATGAAACTTAGGCGCCGAGTACCTACAAGTCACAATACAACATAAATATACAATTAATTGCTTCAGGCATTGTGAAAAATCAAGAAAGTAAATGCTGAAACATCACACATATATATTCTAATTAGTTTTTCACTGACATACCCTTTCAGACATGCACTCATTACGTGATTTGGTGACGAGCGCGCGCGCTCGTGTGTATATGTATGTATATATGTATGTGTATGTATGTATGTGTGTATATATATATATATATATATATATATATATATATATATATATAGTCCCGGAAATTTCGCGGATTCCTCTGGCCTCAGGATAGAATTCAAAGTTATAGGTGTGCTCGACCCATGTTTACTTTCCCATTGGTTGATTTCTTAGCGAGAACATTTTTATCCTTGTTATTTGGCACTACCTGATTCGCTTACTTCTCTCCTAGCTGGACATCGTTGGCTCACGGTCGTAGAGGGGCGTGTCCAGATAACTGCGGTCCAATCATGAACACAGTGCGACAGTATGGAGGTTTGCATTCTAGCTTGCGACTAAATGAATGCGCGAAAATTCCGTGGGTATATATATATATAGCCTGTTACTTTTGAGAGGGGATAGGGGATTAAGGAGAGTAGTATATAATAGCCGGTCCTGAAACTGGCTTCTGGCTGTGGTGCTGTGTGTCCTTTCCGCCATCTTGGATTGTGACGTCACGGCGGCCATCTTGGATGCAGCGTAACGGGACACAACGTAACAGGACACAACGTAACGGGACACAGCGTAACGGGACATAACGGGACAAGTAGATCACGGCGGCCATCTTGGATCCGCCATCTTGGATCCGCCATTTTGGATGATGTCATTTTGTTTTCTCGAACATTCCGACATTTTGCTTTCCGCCATATTGGATGATGACGTCACCGTTGCAATTTCCGTTACGGCCGCCATCTTTAACTTTTTTATTTATTATCCGATTTTAATAAAAATTTTTTTTAAAAAAATTATAAAAAAATTTAAATAACATAAATTTAATAAAATATTTATAAAAAACAAACATTATCGACACGGAGCTCGGAGTCCTCCGTTCGAACCCGACGAGGTCAAAAAATTAAAAATGGCGACCGATCCTTCCCCCTGTGGTGGCTGCTGACAGACTGCCCCCCACCACTTTTTTCAAAGCATATATATCGACAGTGAGCATGACGTCATGTCCGCCATCTTGTCTTCGATGTTGGAAACCATCATCATTGTATCGGCGGCGAGAGTGCGCGCTGACGCCTAGTTAGTTTGATTCTTACCCGCTAGAGTGCAGTAATCATTTATTACTGTGACACCCGCCATCTTGAAATTTGGCCGCCATCTTGAAAATCCGTAATTTTAATGCTAGAGATTCGGGGAAAAGTTCAAAATTCATCAAAAAATTAACTTAATAGAATTCTGATTGAATAGATCGACTAAGGTCATTGGTTCGATCCCTGGCCGATACAAAACAACTTTAATTTAAAAAATACCACAAAAGTGACAGGATTGAGAAAATAAAAAACACCGCAAGTACTTTTAAAAACTTTTATTACATAAATTCAATACACTACTACAAGTACAAAAAATAATACACAGACATAGAACTAAAGTCTTGTGGATTTCTCGATGTCTGCATCTGCCACCCACGAATTAAAGCGAGGTGGAAAGCCCCACCACTTGACGTAGGACAGTCCGTTTCTTCGTTTTATAATCTTCTCCACCAAGTACATATCAGGATACAACGTAGGCTGAATCTCTTCGGCATAGAAGCCGCCACGGATAGGTTTGTGGTCCAAATCTTCGAGGTAGTAGGTCCTAGGCTCTGATTCACGAACATGTGTCACACGGAAAAGTTCGGGACTCCAGTTCGCAGTGAAACCTTTCTCGAAGATACCTTTCTGCTTGGAGATTCGCACAATGTCACCGACGTTAGCTTTACGCTTTCGTGGATCTTTCTTCTTCATGTTGGAAAACACTGTTCGAAGCAGGCGATTGTCCCTTACGTCCTTTGGCTTCATTTTCGTGGTAGAATGCACCGCGGAATTATACTCGTTCATTAGTTTCGGCAAGATGCCAAGCCACTTGTAATTTCTGTTAGCCGTGAACTGCCGCCACATCTTGGAACGCAAAGTTCTGTTAAACCTTTCGACAACGGAGGCTTTGACGTTACTAAATGTAGAGTAGTGTTTGATGCCATACTTCTTCATCAAAGCCTTGAAGGTTGCATTGTAGAATTCTTTCCCGAGGTCCGTTTGCAGGTGCGACGGTACACGTCCATCACGCAAAATATTGTTCATGGCCTTGGCTACTTCAGTTGCAGTCTTTGATTTGACAGGTCTAGCCCAAGCGAACTTGCTATAAACATCGATGACTGTCAACATGTACTTGAAACCTTTATTCATTCGGGAATACGGTATCATCTCAACAAGGTCCGCCTGGAATAAATCATCAATTCCACGAACTATGACTTTGCGACGAAGGTATTTTCGTCTAGCAGGAGCATGAAGTTCGTGAGCGATTCCGGTTCGACTCATTGTATGTAGCCGGCTTCCCTCAGTTCTTCAAGTATGGAGACTATTTCGTTGATGTGCGAATAGTTTCCTACGCTAAGCGAAGCATGTAGAATTCTAAGGCGATCAACTAATTCATTAGGATCGTCCCAATATACATAGTCAAATATCTGACCACTTTCTAGCTTTTTTAAACCTTCGCCATGTATTGTTAGTTCACTGAAGAGATTAGCGAGAATGTCGATTTTTTCATGATCTACGTCTTTATATACACCACTATCTGGATCGTTATCGCGAAAATGTGCATTGGTTAGCTCTAGCAGTTTTTTGTACTCTTGTAAGTCTTTGTGAGAATATCCTTTAGGCTCCCTGCGAAACAGCAATTCGTACAGACCCGGAGTCCCGCACGTTTTGAACTCTTCTACGCGAACGATATTTCCTGGTAGAAAGTCTATTTCTTTAGCACCGAGGAACCACTTATTATGTTTTCTGTACACTCCGTAGGTCGTGTCATTATTCCGACTCGTAAACGATATCAGGTATGGTCGGACCATTGCATTCACTTGATGTCCCTTTTTCGGTATTTTTTTCTTGTGCATGGTCTCTGTACTTGTTAAGTCTTCTTCTTCTCGATCTGGTTCATACTTTCTCTTCTTTACTGTTGGCATTTCATCTTCAACTTCTGTCTTCACAATGATAGCTGGTTCTTCCTTGTTTTTAAGTTCGTCGAGGCGACTAGTGATTGGTTTAAATATTTCCTCATTTTCCATCTCACGTGCAAGTCTGGTTCGTCTAGCAAGTAAATATTTTTCACGAACAGACTGTATAGCTCGATGAAGGTCACTGGCCAGGTCCGACATTGTACTGGCTAAAAACTTATTGCAAGACCTCCTTATATACTTTTTTATTTCTTCGCAGAAACTTCTTTCTTGTGTGTGGCAAAATCTGAATTTGTTGACAAGTGAGATAGTGATGCTTTCAGACTACTTTGAAAAGTCCTCAAATCGTCACGTCTTTGTGCATTCGATACTTCGATCATGTCGCGAATGCGAGAATCCGAGGCTTCCACACGCTGGTCGATGGCAACGAGATACTCTATTATTTCGTTTTTCACACTTTCTACTTTTTGAGACAGTAGCGAAATATATTTGTGGATATCAGAGTCGGGGCATACAGTATGTCTGCTGCTACGACCGAATTTCGAAATGCTATGACTCATGTTTGACGATAAACTGATCGAAACCTCGTCTGTACCTGCCCTTATATAGAGGCCAGTCCTTTACGATGACTATGAATCCGTGCTCGTCTTTCCAACACAAGGAACACATGTCTTTGAATTCCTGAAACGACATGTCGGTGTTTACGTGGTCGTCGTAGGCGTGACGTAAATTAAGTTCGTCCATGCGAAAAAGCACTATAACATTCGCATTATCTCGTAGGAGATGTTTGGGTATTCTACTGTACGTCTGACACAGGTATACGCAGTCTACCTTGGCGTGCCTGCCCATGGAAAAGTACTCTTGTATAATGCCCTGCTTCTCGCACATTACATCGTCGAACACAAACACGGAATTAGGCTTTGCTTCGTCGGTAGACACCACATCGGTATTATCGCTAAACGGAAAATACTCCAGTCCTTCCACCGAGCATAGAACAGTTGCTAGGCGCTGGTACTTTGGCTGTTGCAACGACTTGGAATACAAGTAAACGTTCTCGAACCGAAGACCGTTTGGCTCCTCCAGTAAACTCAGTAGAACGCACGTCTTGCCACAGTTTGACGGTCCCGCCATTATGCATCGTACAGCAGAAGGCAACAGTAAGCCATGTCGCGATTCGCGACCGATAGTTTCATCGTTTTGCGTAATGCGCACGGGCAAACAAACATCTTGCTTGACGACCTGCATTGTACTAAATAAATTGTATAAAATCAAACACATTTATACTTTCTGGTCAGTTGCGCGTAATGACTCGAAGAGGTAAGAACAAAAAACACAGTGGTGCAGGACTCGTGAACTCGCTGATAAACAATCTGCCATTCGAGCTACACATTCCCGGATACAGATTTTGCGGCCCCGGCACTAAACTAGCGAAAAGGTTAGCTCGCGGTGACGTGGGCATTAATTCTCTCGACGATCAGTGCAAGCAGCACGATATTGCCTACTCGCTCAGCAAGGATCTGGAATCCAGGCACCGGGCCGACGAGATATTGGCACAGGAAGCTGAAGAAATAAGTAAATCGACGCACGCGGGTCTAGGAGAAAAAATCACGGCCTGGGGCGTATCTAAAATCATGAAGGCAAAGACGAAATTAGGACTGGGTGCTCGTCAAGCCAGCTCCATCAAGTCAAAGACTAACTCACGCAAGACCAAACGCAAGACTGGAGCAGGCATACAAAAAGTCAAGCAAAAATTACAGACTCTCGACAAGAAGATTATAGGAGGATTTCTTCCTTTGCTTTTGCCTGCATTGGGTGCTCTCGGCGGTCTCATCGGTGCAACGAGCGGTATAGTGCGGGCAGTCAACACTTCGAAGAATGAGCGAAAGCAGTTAAAAGAAGCACAGCGACATAATGCAAGCATGGAAGCCATTGCCATGGGTAAAAAAAACGGCGCAGGCCTGTACTTACGTCCTCACAAATCAGGCCGAGGCATGAAAAAGAAACGAAAATCCTAAGTTCTCTGCCGAAACGACCGCCACCAACGTAGATTTAATAAAGTACGCACGCAAATTGAAAATACCAAATTTCTGCGGCGTGTTTATGCGAGACACTTTACCCAGCAAACCAAAAACCAACGAACGCGCCATAATTAATTTAGACACGACTGCAGGTCGCGGCACGCACTGGGTAGCGTATATAAAGTCTGGAAAAAAAGCTACTTACTACGACAGTTTCGGTAATTTGAGACCTCCGCCTGAACTTAGGCGGTACCTGGGCCGGACCACTACACTGTTCTACAATTACGAAACGGAACAGAGGCCTAATCAAACAAACTGCGGACACTTGTGTCTTCGCTTTTTAACTAAAAAAATAATTTAGCTGACAAATAAAAATTACTACTTAAAGGCTGTGCAGAGATGATAATTTATTAGTCATGTCGATAACACTTACCTTGACAGGTCACGCATCTGAGCTGCGGGCGGTTCATTTCCCGCCTCTGGATTTAGACGGAGAATGGTGTATCGGACTCGTAGATTTTCAAACGTATAATGCCATACCGAATATCGACGAAGAAAACTGCAAGATCTGCTTCCTGAAAAGCGATGGGACCGCTCATGAAATACAGTTACCTGTTGGATCTTACGAAATTGACGACATTGCAAATTACATCAGGGATATGTTACCGCAGGATGTAGACTTTCAACTGCGTGGAAATCCAAACACTCAAAAAAGCATTCTAACATGCAGTGAAATTGTCGACTTTACGAAACCTGGGACCATAGGTTCGATGTTAGGATTCGAATCAAAGGTGTATGATGCAGGAAGAACGTACGAATCTACGCGTGCAGTAAACATTTTGCCTGTGAATGTCATAAGAATAAACTGTAATTTGGCAAGTGGAACGTATCTAAACGGAAGACTAAGCAACATGCTGCACGAATTTTCGCCGATGGTCCCGCCAGGATATAAACTGGTCGAAGTACCGCAAAGTATCATTTACGTTCCAGTCGTCGTGAAGTGCGCACACGAAGTCGTCGTCAGAATCGTTGACCAGCGAGGACGATTGGTGAATTTTCAAGACGAAGAAATTACATTACGGCTGCACTTGAAGCGATGGGCATAAAGTTCGTAACACCGAACAGTTATAAAAGAAGTCGTATTGACGTGAATAAGAACAGTTCTCTACCAGACATCGGTGCATTAACACCTGACAACATCAAGTATCTTCTTAGTATTGGACAAGTGCCGAATAAATATGGAAGACGAAATCCTCAACGTGGAAGATCCGGTCATTTTTGATGACAGCATTACGAAAATGGAATTGCAAGAGTACCAGCCTTTCCTGCTCGGACCGTACGCACTTCCATCGGAAGTACGCATTGCTGTACAGCACCAAGATATTTGTACTTTACCTTCACAGTCATTTCTACGTATAAGAGGCATGCTTACAAAAGCGGATGGTACGCATCCGACAACGACGTCAATATCCTGCAATGGTATTCTTCACCTCATCGAGCGCGTTACATATGTACTCAATGGCGTCGAGGTAGACCAGACGAGAGATGTAGGCATAACATCTGCTATGAAAAATTACCTTTCGCTCACGCCAAATGAACTGACTGCTGCAAAGATGGCCGGTTGGGCTCTCGAGGATGAATATAAGCTTCCGGTTTATGCCGAAGGAAAGTTCGAAGTTTGTGTTCCTCTGTCCATGCTTCTTGGATTCGCTGAGGACTACAAGCATATAATCATTAATTCGAAACAAGAGCTCGTACTGCTTCTAGCCAACACGCACATTAATGCAATTGTCGTCGCTGCAGAAAACCCTCAAGATGTCTCGCTAACACTACAGTCTATCGAGTGGATGCTGCCCCACATCCAAGTGAGCACCGTTGAACGAGTCAAGATGTTGAAGAACATAGAAAATGGCAAGAACTTCGATGTGCCATTCCGATCCTGGAGCCTGGAAACTTATCCTGGCTTGCCTCATAGTCAGCGTATCAATTGGATAGTAAAGTCCAGCTTCGCTACGGAAAAACCAAGATACATCATCGTCGGGCTTCAGACCGGAAGACAGCTCAATGCAGGAGTAAGTCGTTCCTTATTCGATAACTGTCAATTACGTAATGTAAAAATATTTTTAAACAGCGAAAGTTATCCGTACGTTGATATGAACATGGACTTTGAAAGTGGAAGATTTCTTCTCGCATATCAAATGTATGCCAAGTTTCAGCAAGCTTACTATGGGCGGAGACAGTCACCGATACTGAGTCCCGACAGTTTCAAGAACAAGGCTCCGTTAATGGTGTTTGACGTTTCCAAACAGGATGATCGATTAAATTCAAACATCATCGACTGTAGGATCGAGATTTCGACTAGCGGAAATATTCCACCAAACACTTATGCTTTTTGTCTGATACTTCACGATCGGCTTGCATCATACAATTGTCGAGACAAACTTGTGAAAATTCTGACTTAAATTCTGTTTCGTTTGCGATAATAATTCAGTTACAATCGAGCATTGCTAGCGACAAGATGTACTGCAACCTGCAAGGTTTCCAGAGTCAAAACGGCTTTGTTCTCAAAGAAATTGCCGTCACCTCCGGAGACAAGACTCGAACCCGCAGCTTCCGACCTCCGTATCCTTGGAAACTACTAGACGAAAAAAGTAAACGTTCGAACGAATGGCTATGCAAATATTATCACGGACTAGAGTGGGACGAAGGAAAAATCCCATACCACCAAGTGAAAAACACACTTCAAGATTTACTAGTTCAAAACGAAACAATATACGTTGCCGGACCTGAACAGAAAAAATGGCTACGAGATCTGTGTAATGACGGAGCAGTTGAAATTGTAGACTTACAGACCGACTATGGCTGTCCTTCCCTGCGCAAGCTTAGTGCAATATACGACATGCAGCCATGTGACAAGTTTGAACGTGTCTCTGCCTGTACAAACTCGCAGCTAATGCAGAAATGGCACACACAATGTTAGTAGGAGCCTGCATATATAAATGGCGCACATACGTACGTGCCTTCAGTTGACGTTCGACCTGCAAGAAGATGTTTACGTTTCATCCTGCTAACGTGTACGTGAGCGCAAGACCTAGCTTCAGCAGTGTCGAGTACAGCTACTGGGATTCCGGATATCTACGTACATATACAGAAACCTGTGATGGAGGTGCTCAGCATTGGCGGTTTGCGCACTTTCCTGTGTCCTACGAACCGACTCAGCAGCTGGTTGCTTGTTGCGAACCTGGAAACTGTGCCGTCTATCACATGAGACCGCACACAATCCTTCCTGCTAGCATCGATGAGGTAGTCGCCTCGTCTGCACGTGTAACACCAAACATGAGCGTGTTGCAACCTGTTGCGACCTGTGATGCTTCTACGCAGACGTCCAAACGGTGTGCGTCTCGTCGTCGAAGTTCAGGCAGTGAATCTGTCCCAACTAGCACTGCAGTAGAGCCAAGGCGCAGACGTGGTCACAGACGTCACCGACCATGTCTTGCTCGAGATGACGACATCGCAGAAGATGACCAGCTGGAAACCTGTGTTCCTGATCCCGTGGCCTGCGAACCAGTTGGAACCGGAGTCGACGAGTCAGTTCGTGCGGCATTAAAGACTTTGCTTGTGAAAATGCTTGATTCCTTAACCTAATGTGTATTTGTGTAATTTTTTTATAAATAAATGTGTAAAACCTGAACTTGTGTTTGTTTTTTATTTCTACAATTTTTAGGTACCCAATAAAAATTAATTTTAAATACAGACGATATTTTGACTAATGTAGTATTCCAGTAGACTGCGGGTATATAAGCGAAGTTCAGACGAGTGGAGCCTCAGTATACCTCTGGCCGCGGTGCAGTACGGACCTGCTCTCTTCAGTAAATTTCGTAGTTACTGCTCCAATGTCGACCGGGATAGACTGTTTACCGTCAGCAGCGGGGACCTCGATGACAGCAATGATGATGGAGTCGGAGATTCCGATACCGACTGCAGAGGAGACCACGACACCGGAGAGCTCAATGCCTGCGTTGTCAACAGCTGCGGAGATCTCGATACCGACTGCAGAGGAGACTTCAATTAATGAAGAGCGTACTTCGAATCAGTGCAAATACTGTGTCGCATCATTTACTAGAACTTCAAGCGCTCGCAGACATTAAAGAAGCAGTTGTCCGAATAATTTACTGAAACGAATACAATTTCAGTGCAATAAGTGTAATAAACTAATTTCACGCCTCGACAGCTTACATCGTCATTATATAAAATGCTCCGAGACAGTTAAGTGCAAGTATAATGAACATGGTTATTGTTTTGACTCATGTGTTGTACCAGCTGATGAGAATATATATAAGTGAGACCCTGGTGATATGAACTTTAGTCCGTCTCTGGCTGCGGTGATGAACGCATCGGGTAGTCAGCCTTGAATATTAGACCAGTATCTAGCTGTTCTTGAGACCTCGATGGCGTCTTTACCAGTATCAACACCGACCTGGATCGAAGGTCTACCATCATCAGTGCAGACCACGATGACTACGTCGTCTACAGCTACACCTGCTCTCTCCGCACAGCAGGAGATTTCGTCGCGTGCAACATCTTCTGCAGAGCAGACCTCAACGGCTTCAGAAGTTAACATGACAGCAGTGTTACAATGGTTGTCAACAGTTCCAGTGTCATTGATAAAGGAAGGAGCATCCAACAGGTAACTGTATTTCATGAGCGGTCCCATCGCTTTTCAGGAAGCAGATCTTGCAGTTTTCTTCGTCGATAATTCGGTTTTGTGTGAAAATTGTGGTGTACCATTATGTCGACCTGATAGACTGAATAGACATTTACGAACATGTAAAGGACTTAGTCCATACAATAAGAAGACTGTTTGAATCGAGAAATCCACAAGACTTTAGTTCTATGTCTGTGTATTATTTTTTGTACTTGTAGTAGTGTATTGAATTTATGTAATAAAAGTTTTTAAAAGTACTTGCGGTGTTTTTTATTTTCTCAATCCTGTCACTTTTGTGGTATTTTTTAAATTAAAGTTGTTTTGTATCGGCCAGGGATCGAACCAATGACCTTAGTCGATCTATTCAATCAGAATTCTATTAAGTTAATTTTTTGATGAATTTTGAACTTTTCCCCGAATCTCTAGCATTAAAATTACGGATTTTCAAGATGGCGGCCAAATTTCAAGATGGCGGGTGTCACAGTAATAAATGATTACTGCACTCTAGCGGGTAAGAATCAAACTAACTAGGCGTCAGCGCGCACTCTCGCCGCCGATACAATGATGATGGTTTCCAACATCGAAGACAAGATGGCGGACATGACGTCATGCTCACTGTCGATATATATGCTTTGAAAAAAGTGGTGGGGGGCAGTCTGTCAGCAGCCACCACAGGGGGAAGGATCGGTCGCCATTTTTAATTTTTTGACCTCGTCGGGTTCGAACCGAGGACTCCGAGCTCCGTGTCGATAATGTTTGTTTTTTATAAATATTTTATTAAATTTATGTTATTTAAATTTTTTTATAATTTTTTTAAAATTTTTTTTTATTAAAATCGGATAATAAATAAAAAAGTTAAAGATGGCGGCCGTAACGGAAATTGCAACGGTGACGTCATCATCCAATATGGCGGAAAACAAAATGTCGGAATGTTCGAGAAAACAAAATGACATCATCCAAAATGGCGGATCCAAGATGGCGGATCCAAGATGGCCGCCGTGATCTACTTGTCCCGTTATGTTATGTCCCGTTACGCTGTGTCCCTTTACGTTGTGTCCCGTTACGTTGTGTCCCGTTACGCTGCATCCAAGATGGCCGCCGTGACGTCACAATCCAAGATGGCGGAAAGGACACACAGCACCACAGCCAGAAGCCAGTTTCAGGACCGGCTATTATATACTACTAAGGAGACACAAAACACTATTAAAAATAACTGATTAATCGCAACAGTTATTAACGTCGACCGACCCTCGCTAATTCCAGCCAATCCCACAGGGGAGAGAGAAAGAGAACGGGTTCCCTACAGGAGATAAATTTTCCCAAAGTCTCATGAATTTTTCCCGAACCTTTTTTATCCCCCCCCCCCCCCGGACTTAAAGCGAAAGTCGAAGCGCAGTTCCGGCTCTGAATAGACAAGCGAGGCGAGTTTTACAACGCGCGGAAGTAGTGGTGTAGAGGGGGGGGGGAGAAGGGAAAAGGGGAAGAACTTGCAGCCCTGTTCAATATTTGACCGGCCCGTTAAGGGCTGCAGGGCGGCCGAGAAGGGCTCTTCTTCCCGGACAGGGAGATGTACGCACTGGACGTCCTCACAGCGAGATGCCTCCCAGACAACAAGCAAAAATAAAATTGGTTGTCTGTAAAGTCGGTTTACGGACGATAGTTTAACGTGAAAACGTCATAACAAAACATTCATGAAATGATTGCATACTTTTATGAATAAAATTGAATCATTTTTATTTTAATAATGAAATAATAAATACTTGAAATTATACCTACTAGTAATCAGATTTTTAAAATGCACGAATAATTAACTTTTATTGCCGAAATTGTTGTTGTAATAAGCAATGAAAACCACATTAACGTTTCACTCCACTTTATAAACAGTCGAGTGGGAGAGAGATAGATGCGGCGCAAGCGTACAATGAGCGTAACGGAACAATGTGCGTAACGGGACACTTTTTCGTGCGTGCAGCCGGCGTTCATCGATTTATTAGACGTTGTCACGCCAATATATATATATATATATATATATATATATATATATGTGTGTGTGTGTGTGTGTGTGTGTGTGTGTATGTGTGTTTATATATATATATATTCCTGCATTTTGGCGAATCTACGGTGAATCACAAAGCGGAAAAGTCAAAACAACAAGGAAATAAATGTCACTAAAATACTAACCTCAATAACCCCTTTAGTTAGTTAGTCCTAGTATGGACTGTTCGAAAAAAAAATCATCTTCAATTTACGAAAAAAATGCTGGTCACAGATTATACAGGGATCTACGTAAATTTGTGACTATCCTCGTGGAATTCACTGACACTGAAGTTACTTACTTTAACCATTATTTCAAATGAACATTATTGTGGTATATTAATAAAACATCCAAAATCTAGTTACGTCTACAGTAAGAACACACTCGTTTACCAACGAATAAAAAAAAAATAAAAATAAATACATCTGGGGAAAGACAAAATACGGCGTTTTAAGTTTCTACGAAGATTCAAGTTATTTGAAATCATGAAGAAATCTGCCGTTCATTCGAGTTCCTATTCTTCGTTGAAAATTTCTTAAGTTCGCTGTGATTTTTACGAAAGAAGTTACGTTTGCTCGCAGAGAGCCAGGTGTTGGAAGGGTAGGGGAGGGAAGGGGAGGTGCACCAGATCAAATTAATGGCGGCTTCAGGATGACTTTTCGGGAGGGGCTATCGTAAAAAGAAAGGTGGTAGTTGCAAAAAAAAAATGAAAGTGGTCAGATATTGGCCTTGGAATATTATTTACAAATCACAGGTTTCAAATACAGAACCTTAGTAGCTCCATGCAACTTTTGATGAGATAAAAGTTTAACACATGAAATTAAATATTTAAGTAAACATAAATATACACTGATCAATGAAATTGGTCTCGGGAGGGGCTATCGCCCCCACCGCCCCCCTTCTGGAGCCGCGGTTGGGATCAATAAAGGTGCGGGGCCTCCGACGCGCCGCAGGCATGCACACGAGTCTCGCCCACGAGTCGCGAGGGGGTCGTCGTAGTCGCGGGATCCGCCACTCCGCCACTCCGCCACTCCGGCGAGAGAGCAGCAGCCGGGAGGAATTTACGAGCGCGCTCCGCTGCCCTTCACGTTCGCAGAGCGCAACAAACCCCGCCCCCTCACCCCCTCCAGAGCCCTGCCCTTCAACACCGCGCGCGAATCAATACGGCGCGCCCTTCCGCGCCGGAGAGATAGATAGAGAGAGAGAGAGAGAGAGAGATAGAGAGAGAGAGAGAGAGAGAGGGGAGGCTGCCGAGAAGTACCGCCCGTAACCCGGTCCCCACGGTCCGGCACGTCCCTGCAATCCGGCAAGAACACGCGCCGCTCGCCTTTAGCAGTTTCGCCGGATGTGTTCCGGCCCTGACCTCGCCTGACCTTAACGGGCGTTTTTTAAAAAAAAATTATGAGAACGGAAAAAAAAAGCTACATACGAATAAAACATTAATTTATTGCATTAGTGATAGGAACTGTGTTCAAAAACTTTTTTCAAGTGCATTTTATGAGTAAGGTTATGGTATGTTCCCGGATGTGTAATTTATTTTCATTATAAATTATTACATTATTATTTGATTAAGAGTTAAAATTAATAACCAAGAATAAAATTTTGGCATGTTTATTGATTTTCATTAATGACTAGAATCCACCTCGATTATTATACTAAATTGAATAATTAATTTCATTAACGTGTTTTTAAACTACAACAGAAAGTCCCATGGATGCGAGTCCAGTGCAGTCCAGTCGAGTCCAGTCAAGTCTAGTCCAGTGCAGTCCAGTGCAGTCCAGTAAAGTCCAGTCGAGTCCAGTGCAGTCCAGTCGAGTCCAGTCAAGTCTAGTCGAGTCCAGTCGAGTCCAGTACAGTACAGTCCAGTACAGTCCAGTCGAGTCCAGTGTAGTCCAGTCCAGTCAAGTCAAGTCTAGTCCAGTCGAGTCCAGTCAAGTCTAGTCGAGTCCAGTCAAGTCTAGTCGAGTCGAGTACAATCCAGTGGAGTCGAGTACAATCCAGTGGAGTCGAGTCCAGTCCAGTCGCGACGGTGCATTACACGCACGAAGTGTCTCACGTAGACCGACAGAACACTACGCAGGGCGTTAACTCATCTTACCTCAGACCTCAGCGGACGAAGCTAGCAGTTACAAAAAAAAAACCGATGCTGTTCCGTAACACGTCTGGCCGGAGCGGTCAGTGAACGAACCAGCACTCGGCTAACCGGTTACAGAAGCATACATGGGCAGCCCGATCGTGAATGGGAGCTCAGAGGGGCGAAAACGAGTTTACGACGCAGACTAATGTGTTGGAAAAAAAAAAAGAAGAGAATCTTTCAGTACCTCGCCAGAGATGTGTAACATCTAACCTCGGTAAAGAGCATTTTCATGTGTAGGTACTCATGTTGCAAAATTTAAAATAATGCCAAGCGTGGTAAATATACGAAAATTGTGTTTATTGGCGCGAATAACCCACCGCCAGAATTCACTGCCGGAGCAGCTACGTCAATTAAATAATTATATTTGCAGAAAGAAAGGTTAATCTATACAATGAAACGGCTCCGATAAAAGCGAAAGACTTAAAAAAATATACTAAACCCGGGCTTTTAGACTTGATTTTCGGCAGCGAATTTTATTCAAATACTGACCATCTTGTTAAAATAAATTTAACAATATTAATACTATAGAGATGCCAACCCCCAGGTGAGACAATCAGTAATCACAATTTTTTTTACACATGCGTAAATCAGGCGCGACAAAAATTTATGAACACTGAACATTATGAACCTACTGATAGTGAGTATAATCCAATGTTAAAGATAAATCTCATATTGGATGTTACACTATATAAAAACATTTTTTGATGGTTTATACATGATAGTTTTTTCAGTAAACAAAGGTAGGTAGCTTACCCCATATTACTGTCCTTCATCAGACAGGGACAACTTTGTGGCACGTTTTGCTGCAGCCAACTCTTCTTTGCTAAACTTGTTTTGGTGACATATGGTGTTGTGAGTAAATGACTTCACTTTCTGCACAAGCAGTGCATTTAGTGTTTCTGTAGATAAATTGGGTCTAAATACAGTTTGGTTCTTTCGTACTATGCTGAAAATTCTTTCAGTTGGTGCATTGCTATGAGGAACTAAAAGAATAGTTAACATTAATTTGCTGAGTTCTCCAAATTTGTACAGCCCACTTTCATCTTGCAATCTGGAAATGTTGTGCCATGCTACATCGATACTAGGAGCAGCAAGAACTTCTTCACCAAAATCAGAGAACTGGTAAGCAGCAAATTCAGTTTCCAATTGGCCAATATTAACAGGCAAGTTTTTGAACAAAGTAACCATGTACTGAACAGAAGAAAATGAAACTTTTCTTCTCAAACGAACATCCAATACCTCAGCATGCTTCAGAAACTCATTGTAAATGGGCATTTTCTTGAGAATGTAGTCACAGCCTGCTTTGTAAAATTCCCTAACATTGGAATAAAACTGACTTATCTGTAAAGCTGTAAGATTTTTCCCTTGGATGTAGGCTCTAGTGCTAGCACCAATCACTAGGTCAGGATCATCTTTCTGATTTTTTCTTCTTTGAAAGTCAACATCAAAAATAGATGCATTATCAGTACTATCTTTGAGTGCTGTAGGCTTAACAAATCTTACTAGTAAATCTGTGTAAAGAGCAACAAGTTTCCTCTGTAGAGCATGTATTTGGGGAGCTTCTTGTAGAAGAAAAACATTGGTAGAAACAAAAAGTGGAAGAGTGTTACTGAAAAAGAGACAGTACAGTTTACATAAAGGATTTTCAATCTGAGACTTTATGTCGAGAAACTGTGAATTGGAAACATCAGCATTGTCACCAGAGAAGAAATGTTCCAAAGCTTCAAATTGTTCGATCATCCTGTTAACAGAATCCAACAGAGACAACCATCAAGTGCTCACATGTTTCAAAATTTTGTGGGGTTTGGTGCCACAAACAGCTTGACACAACTTTAGACAGTTATTACGTTTCGAGCTCTTTTGAAGAAAATAATACAACTGTATCAAAAGCTGTTCAACATTTAAATCCCTGAATTGACTAGAGGCTTTTTGTGCAGCTATATGAAGAAGATGACAAGAACATCCTTGCAGAAGTACAGAAGGTTGAACTTCTCTAATGAAAGCTATAACTCCTTTTAAATTGCCCACCATTGTGTTTGCATTATCACATGCGAAGGAGACACAATTTTTCCAAGGTATAGACTTCTGAGTCAGTTCCTTATTCAATATATCGAAGATTCCTTTCCCTGTACTATCAGTGGATTCCAGCAAAGACAATAGCGAGGTGCATATTCGGCCTTGACAACTATTATAGTATGACACAACAACTGGATACAATTTTACAGAGCTCATATTGTAATCTGAACTACCGTCTGTTGCCAAACCAAACGGCCCATTTTGTAACTGCTGTACAATATGCTTTGTTGTGGAATCAGCCATGCATTTAACTAGAGCAGTAGCTTTAGTCCTTCCACATGCAAATTTTTTTGCAATGGCAGAATCGGGAAACATTGCTGCTCGAAACAAAGAATTCGCATGGTCCGCGCATGCAATTGGAATGTTGTGTTCTATCAGAAATGACGAGAATAAAAGCTCGGCATTTGTAACGGAAGTGCCGTCTTTGTTTGCAAAATATGATGTTACCGGCTTCGATTTACATTTTATTTTCATGTTGTCCTGATGCTTAGTAGAATTCACGTGCCGCCTACAGTCGTCTCTACCTCCATGAGCAACTGAAAAGTCGCAATCGCACACAGAACACCACACGTGATTTTCAGACCGTTTGGACACACGCAAACATGGCCACTCTTCAGTGTAGCTTTGTCTATATTTCTGAAGAACTTTTTGCTGCTTTGAAAACATGGTGAGAACATTTATCACAAAAAATGTTGACTAACACATACTATTATACACACACTATACGGTCGCAACACGTAACACATTAAAATTACAAAAAATTAACAGCACAACACGCCGAGACGCAAGTTCTCACAACTGAATGGCGCACACGCTGAAGTCGATTCGATATATCGCCATGTGACAGCCACAGCCAAGTCAGAGTCGATAACATATATCGACTGTCTCGTCTCTTCTTTTAAGGCATTTTCCGTAGAAATTTTGTCACGTCCGTAACCCCGTAATTATGGTTAAAATCAGTAATAATTACGGAATATCCGTAACAGTTGGCATATCTAATACTATAAAGTTTTCCTTTGGCTTTGCGAACTTCGGTTCGCGCCATTCGCACACACGGTGGCAGCACCGTAGTTACACATTTCCGTTTCATATAGGAAATTTACTCTTCTATCACATGCCGTGTACCGGGATCTAGGATGTCGCACATCAAAAAGGGAAGGACGGGAATTTTTAAACTGGATTGCGAACAAGTGAATGCGCAGCGACGCCAGCGAGCAGACTGAAGTGCCGGCTCTTCGGTGAGAGGAGTTCTGGGTTCGAATACCGAATAAGACGAGAGTGTAAAATTGCATATGTCTAAATAAACCACCACAACTCTCGTCACAGACAGTGCAGTTGCGAAGGGGAAAAAAAAAAACTTAACCTAGTCCAAAATTCGCAATTAAAGGTTGGATATTAAGAAAAATTAAAAATAAAAAAAAAATAAGTGGCAGACACTGGACTGGCAATCAAGAGAATTCCGCCCAGCCATACTGAATTCACTTTTTCTATGGTTTCTCTAAATTACTCGTGGAAAATAAATTACCGATTTCTCTGGTCGGTGCCGTTGAGGGTTACAGTTTCTAAATGACATACATATAAAATAAGTTAAGAAAAAAAAATAATGCCCTTAAACTGTAAAAGTAGAGTCTATATAGTAATCTGTAGTATATATGGTGTTCTCTCTCCCTCTATCACTCCACCCCTCCCCATTCTTTTAAACTAGGGTGCATTTCGGACCACAGAAGACTCAGCGGTTGCGGAGAAATGATCTAGAAGCTGCTGTGGAAGGATTACTTCCCGTCCTCCCCAAATTTAAGACTTAGTTAAGCCCACACTAGAGACTCTAAAGGCGCCAGAAGGTGGCTGCTAATTTCTCTGAACTGCGCTTCTGATCAGGTTTAATGCTGCTTCGCCAGTTTATGACTCTTTATCAAACAGCGTGAAAACGTGTAAAATAATAATTATTGTTACACACGAATTGAAATAAGTCCTATTCATAACACTCTTTACAATTTCTACGACTAACATCCCGAAAGGATTATTGGAAAACAGGGCTTATTATGAACCATAAAATTTTTTTTTAGAATACTAATTGTTATAAAAAGGCCTGCACGTGCAGGAATCACTGGCATATACAAACAGCAACGAGCTCCCTAGAGCCACAGGTTAGATGGATACGCAGCTTCAACGCGACCTGGAGGTATTGGGAGAGGAGTCTTTATCATCCCGGGAAGCCATCTTTTCACAGACGAGAGAGCCAAAACCAAAAGTTCCCCGAAGTTCATGTTTTCCCCCCCGTATCTTTAATTATAGTTATCCTAACCAGGGGCGTAGCAAGGGGGGGGGGGGTTAGGGGTTCGAACCCCCCCCCCCCCCTAGCACCAAATCTTTAATTAATTTCTTATTCATCACTCAAACAAATTTCATATTAAAATTAATAAAAATTTTACTATTACAATATTTAAATTTAAGTACCGAAAACTGCTAAAATAGCACTATTTTACACCTTAAAATCCAAATTTTCCCGGGGGAGGATTTAATACGGGGGGGGGGGGCATGCTTCTTAACACCCCCCATACACAAATCCTGGCTACGCCACTGATCCTAACCAAATCAACCGTCCACAATGTTTTAAAGTATTTATAATGTAGCTAACCTAACTTAATTGACCATTAGCATCCTTTAATCAACACCGCCATATTTATTTACAATGAACAAAAAAAAAAAAAACCTCGAAGATGCACGATCGGAAGTTTGGCTCTCTCGTCTGTGAAAACAAGGCTTCCCCATCATCCCATCCACCTATCGGCCAAGAGTGTGGACTCCTCGGGACCACCACGTCCAGGCAAGACGTCACGGCGTTTACCTGCGCCGCGACCGCCGCCATCAGCATCACCATGGTCGCACACGGCTGCTCCTCTGCGCGGTACTGACGCCTCGTGCAGGGTTGCATTCCGCACATTCTGCGCTTAGTCGGGGACACGAGCCTCCCCCCCACCCCCACCACCACCACCCTCCCCGGGCCCGAACACTCCTTCGCTCAGCACCACGACGAGCGACAACATCGAGAACCGAAGCGTCGGCAAAAAAAAAAAAAAATCGTGTGTTCGCGAGCTGCAGAATACACGGCGGTTTTTTTTTCTTACAAGGCGCGATTTTACAGCCAGAATATAATTTCCGTCGGTTGACGATCCAAAGAGTTTCCACACGAGCTAACATCTGTCTACAACTTGTTTGATTTTCCTACGAATTTATTTTTCACATAAATACGTTTTTTTTTACATTACAACAAAATTAAAATATATATATACATTTTAACGAGTAACTGACCTGCTATATGTAAGAACGTATCGACTTCTAGATTAGAGACCTTATAATCTTTTTACAGATTATTTTGTATCCCATAGTGTTTTTTTTTTTTTTTTAACTCAGCAAAATTGAACATGAGCAAATTTTACACAAAATTGAACTACGTAACAATTTTCAGGAACATGCTGATTTTTACGTTAGAAAACAAAAAACTTTTTTTCCCCAGAGATAACTTCCACATGACTGTAAGTGGGTAATATCAAACTACTTATACTGAATGTGCTAATACGAACTGAAGAGATCCGTCGAAGAGTGAAATGAAAGTTACCAAATGGCTGATGGAAATCATGATTTCCAGCACCATTACAGTTTATTTCGGGAACTTTCCCCCCTTTTTATCCTCTCTCGTGACCAGTTACGCAATTTCGTGATTTTTCTTGACCCGTACCCACGTACCAGCCCCACGCAGAATGTCGATGCTGGACGAGGTCACAGGGGCAAATTCTGTACGATTCGCATGAGGTGGAGGGGGGAGGAAGTCGAAAATTTTGCCGCGTGGGGGTTAATTAACATGTCATGTTGGATACGGTGCTTTATATATTGTACACTGCCTCTGAATTTGACCAATATCCACGCAATAAGCACAGAAGATTTAAAATATACAGAATTTTTTTTTCTCTTCGTAAAACGAAGTTTTGACATTATTTTGTTTATCAACCCCTTCTCACGGTCACAATTTTGCAAGCGCAATCGGGGGCCCAAGGGGGTAAGGTTTCACTGACCTTGGGGTGCATCCTCTCCTTGTAGCTCTCGGAGCGGTTGATGGAGGTCGAGGTGGGCTTCTTCGGGACATGCTGGATGCTGGGGACAAGAACAAGCACCGAGTCAGCACTCAGCTCTACAGCTCTACAGCTCTACAGCTCTACAGCACCAGGAACTACATGTAGAAACTGGATCCTCCAGCCTGTCTGCACATGTCACGAAAAAAGCATTCGCGACCCTTCACTCCATTCTGACAACACTTTTACTTAAAATACAGTACCCGTAAAACTGGGTGAATGGAAACGGCGGGTTGAATAGAAACAGTCCGTTCAGAGAATAAAAAAAACCCAATTCTTCAATAAAAAATCACGCTTAATTATGTTGGGAAATAACTTGCTAAATATTAAAAGAAAATTAATAATGATTTTATTCATAAAGATTTTTTTGAGCAGAATGTTTCTATTCACCCCGCTGTTTCTATTCACACTGTTTTACGGTACTATGTGTTTCAATGCCACAACAATTTTGCAACTTTTAAACTTTGAAAATTCGCCTTCATTCAGCCAGAGATCGTACATTAACAGATCCGTGACATAGTGCCCATTGAAAATATTACTACAGCTGTGGCCATCCCCGAAGATTAATTAAATAATAAACCCGAACGATTCCACAGGGAAAACTGTTTGTAGCAGCCATTCGCACTGTTAAAAAATCACAGTAAATTTACGGACATTTTTTTTTATGAAGTCTTCACCTCAATGAAACGAAGTTTTCTTCGTAATTGAAGATAACTGGAACTTCGTAGAAAATACACCCTATTTTGACTTCCGAATTCTGTTCTTAGTGTAAAAACACACGTGGAAGAAATTAGAGGGTTTTACCGCACTCTTAACCAGCTTTGGAATGTTTTGTTGGTATATCAAGACTATTATTTTGGTTTCATGTTAAAAATAAGTGAACTTAGTACCTGTAAATTTATTTAGATTAAGGCAAATAAATTTTTTTTTAGCACCGCAGGCATTCAGGCATTTCACTGATTATGTACTAATCTTTAGAGAAACTAAGTTTAGAAAATCTAATAACAAAAATTCGTTAGTGTCTAAAAGATGCTGAAACCAAGATAGCGACTTCCAGGTGCCTGTACGTCCCCCTTAAATGAGGGCGAAACAAGTAGCTTCAATGGTTTATGAGCATGCATGATAAATGATGTTCCATCAGATAAGTAAACTTAACGATTCTCACACCACAAATTCTGGCAACAAATAAGAAACAATCCAATGGTTTTTGGTTAAACATTGAATTATCTTATGGCTACAAGTGTTTTTTTTAAATTATAGTTTGAATAAATACGTTCAGAGACGTTTAAGAGACTCGTCATTCATCACATCCAGCAAGGTTCTGAACGTTTCCATGCTATAATTATTTGTTCAGACGCAAGAACCGTTATTTCATTTTAATTCACGACAATAATAAAATTATTTCAGCTGTCGCTGTTCCCCGGTGTTTCCCACTTGGACCCGAGTATGCCACAAGGCAGTTGAGTGCGTGCTTCGATGCAGTGCGCTCTCGTCCCACGCGCTCTGTGAGTCTGTCGCCCACGCAGATATCGCCGCTTCCTTTTACGTCGCGACCCAATTCACAGGCCAGAGCCGCCAAATCAACTACAGCGTCACTATGCCATTCAATGCTGTAACTCACGCCAGCCAGTTTCCCCTGTATTTTCCCTTTGTGTTTCCCCCCAGCTGTATCATTAGCCTATCTGACAAGATAACAGTTAAAAATTTCCAACACGCAGTATGATTACGATTTTTTTTTGACGTGACGACGTCTAAAATATCGATGAACACCGGCTGCACGCACGAAAAAATTTCCCGTTACGCTGTGTCCCGTTACGCTCATTGTACGCTTGCGCCGCATCTATCTCTCTTCCACTCGATTGGAACAACCATCGATTTGACTTTTTCGAGGCACATTAAACTTGAAACACTCCCATTCGTTTCCTACTTTTCCTATCATCGTCCTATCCTTAACAGAATAACACAGATTGGAAGAAGTTAAATAGAAAACATGTATAAAAGTTATAGTTAAAATAATCTCTTCGTTAAAGTAATAAACATATTTGAATTATTGAGTGCAAATAAAAGTAAATTTATCAATTAAATTGTAGATTTCATTTCACTCCTTCTTTGTATCCATACAAAATAGTGACAATTCAATAAAAATGATTCAATTTTATTCATAAAAGTATGCAATCATTTCATCAATGTTTTGTTATGACGTCACGTTAACATATCGTCCGTAAACCGACTTTAGACAACCAATTTTTTTAGTTACTGCAATTATTTAAAATCTCTTTCTATAATTTTTAAAACGACAACTCCGTTGCATTTGTTGTTGTCCCAAATATTTAAAACAGATATTTAAAATATGTAATATAATGGATGTGTTAAGTTGCGAAAGTAATAATTACCATCACGTACGCGAGACACCAATTATATTATATACTAAGAAAATTTCTGTTGAAAATATTGCTCATATAACAACAAATGCTAGGGAGACATAATATTAATGACGATAAAATGAAAAACTAATCAACATGACTTTTGAAACCAAGCCTTAAGAAGGTAGTACCGTAAATTATTTTCCTTTCAACATTGTGTTTTTGCACATTATTTCTAATAAATACATAATATAACGACATCTAAGAGTTTATATAAGTTTTTTCTACCAAAACGTTTTATTGCTATTATGAAGTTGTAAATTTCTGTCAGTCCTAGAGTGTACTGAAAGCGTGAAATAATGTTTGAATACAGGTTTGGATTAACCCTTCGTATATAGCCTTTACCTTAGGAATCTTGTATTTTAAGTATATCATTCATTAAATGTATATAAAAAAATATTTTATCGATTTACAAATTATGTACTAAAATTTAAAAGTTTTACGAAGGCTACGGCTTTCAGTACTTACATGTTAAGGCTGACATAGAAATATTCTTTTACGTTATCAAATTCCATTAACTGATAAGTATTTTAGTATAAAAAAAACCATTTATCAACATTTACATGAGTTTGTATTATGAACTTATGTTAAATCATGCGCAAAAAAAAAAAAGAAATATTAAACACAAAATAATTTAGCATACCACCCCCTTAAGTAACCCGAAAGAACGCCCGCACGTCAGTACGTCAGCACGCAGAGGCGACGGAGCACTTGAAGAACGTGCAGGCGTCGCCCTTAGCGGCTCCTCCTCTCCGTCCTGATAGCAACTCCACACCCGCGCTCAAGAGGGTCGTTACCACAACGCCGAACGTACAATAACGCCGAAAACCATAAAGCCGAATGCCAAATTGACCGCAATGCCGACAGCTAGAAAACTGCTGTGTACCACAACGCCGAAATACAGTAACGCCGAAAAATGTTGCTGCGGGGAGGGAGGGCCACAGGAGCAAAATGAAAAAAACAACTGAATGAATTTGTGTGCTAACCTTACCTAACCTAACCTTCGTGGCAGTCCTGCAATGACATCTTTCGGCGTTAATGTATTTCGGCGTTGTGGTAATTTGTCGTTGTGGTACACAGCAGTTTTCTAGCTGTCGGCGTTGTAGTCAATTTGGCATTCGGCGTTATTGTACGTTCGGCGTTGTGGTGCGTACCCCGCTCAAGACTGCGCCGATAGCCGCGAGCGACGTCTGACGGACAAGCAGGACTTGAGTGGTGATTGGCACACACGCGCCCAGGATGACATACTTAAAACAGACGCTATGGTTCCCATAAAGGTGTTCCGCGGAACCATGGGGCTCCGCGGGTCAGGACGAACGTAGAATAAAGCAGGCACAATTACTGTCAAATAACTTTCTCTGAAGGAGTTGGGGTTCCGCCAAAAGATAAGTCGATCATACGATTCCCTGGCCGAAAAAAAAAAAAATTGGGAACCGCTGCTCTAGACTAACGTTTTCTACCCCCCTTCTTTTTTTTATCGTGACACCCTAATAAATCATTCTTAAAATAGGCGGCACATCACGCCATTTTTTTTAACTCGTTTATTTTAATTTTTCTTCTCGGTATTAAATGCGATGCGTGAAACCTACCAAGGCTTTACGACGCCAGTGATGCCAATTTCCACGCACACCTATCAGAAAACAAATATATTTATGCTTACAATAAAACGCAAGTAAGCAAATGGCGATCAAAAGGGTTACGCAGAATACCAACACTCTACAAAATAATTTAACACTAACACACGTACAGTTACGAACTAACCTATCCATTAAAGAGTTTAAACATTCCGAGGCCTAAAAACGACTTCTTATTATTATTTTTTAAATAGCTAACAGCATTATATTTGTGTTTGCATACTTGGAATTTCATGGGCTAAAATTTGTTTTTTTACAGCATACATAATATGCTGAACTAAATAAAACAAACAGTATTTCCCAAAATATATCTTTGCCATATACAGTAAAGTACGCAAGGGACATCCTAATAAAAGAAAATAATTTGAAAGCAAGCAATATTCAAAAAATAGGTTTTACCTCTATCTGCCCCTTACCCCCCCCCAACTCCCCCAAAGAAATAAAATTCTGCGTTCTATCCAGGGCATACGTACGAGCAGCCAACAGCAAAACGACGTTTGCGTGAAATTTACCGTACGAAACGCCTGGGATGCCATCAAGTTTCTTAGTAACTTAATAATTACGTTCCTGGACGTTTAAGAGGGCCCCGCCTACCCGTGGAACACACACGGCGTGCAAGAGCTCCAGGAAAAAAAAACAACAAAAAAACAAAAAAACAACGCTATCTGAAAACCACTCGAGATATCCGAATAGGGGTCTGATTACGAAAAGAAAATTTAATAATTCGCTGAGGGGCCGATAAGTACAATGTATTTTCAGAAGAGTTAACGTGGTTTGAAGGCGTGTTTCTATAGCCCGTCCCACTCTTAGATTGCAGTACACGGCTTATGGCGCGCGCTGTTGCCAAATCTCTAACACATTACGAATTTCAGGAGATGCGTGTATTTGTAATTTGGATCGAACAAGAAGCATTTTAAGAAATCATATCGTAATTTATAATATTTTATACTATTACACATATAAATTTGTAATAATGCCACTTTTATGTAAATTTCAAATAAAAACTACCTATTGTAGACGAAAATTTCTTATAGTTTTCTTTTCTGTTCTAAAAATCCCATACATATAATTATATATATTTATCACATTTTCATGGGCCCGATAAATGCCGTATTTTTGGACAAGTCATATCAAAAATGATAAATAAAATACAGTAATGGAAATTCTCGGTCGAGTAAGTTATGGGAAAAATCCGAACAATTGGTTCGAAATGGGGAAGATTTTTTGAAAAACAGAAAAATCGCAACAACTCCCATAATATGAATAATATCGAATCCGTTTTAACGTATGATAACTCGGATTACCTAATGCCGAAAAATTTTTTCTAAATACATTTTTGATACGACCAGCCATAACTGCATGGGTTCGAAAAAAATTTTCACCGGACAAAAAAACGTAACTGCCTTAGTAGACACCTTATCAAATCTGTTTAAATTGTTTGTAATAATATCATAGTTATTTTCCAAAACTTTGTCTAAAACAATGTTTGATAAGATGCTTGGTGTTGAGAAGGATAGAAAAGTAATTCAAAATTTTGTACCATGATCGCTATTGAATTCCTTCGTATTTATTTCATACATTTTACATATTATGTTCAAGAATCGATTATAATATTTTTTGTTGACTAAGGAAGCCATGTATTTGAAATTGCTTGTAGGACAGAACCCCACTTATCTAAACACACGACCCTGTTTCCTCTTACGACGGCAGCGCGCGCTCTTGTACTGATAAGACACATCTTTAACAGCTATTTCCACGGAAATTGTAGAAGCAATTGAGATGGGGCTGCTTTTAAAAACTAATTCAATTCATTGTGAACATTTTTCTCGCTTTCGTCCCCCATCTATCTTTTATAGAAAAAAAATTTTCCGCGGGTCAACTTTTTGATGTTTCAGTTTGTGAGAAAATGCATTTCAATAAATTAAAAAAAATTATTTAAGTGAAACCTGTACAGTTTTTGTCTTAACATTTGTTCGGTGGCATCCTAAGGCATTAATTTACTAATAAAAAAAATCTGAATGAAATACACATGTAGGCTTTCTTTTTTTGATGTGAAACATATCGGAATACTTCAAAACAGTTCGCAGCGAATAAGTTATGTTTTTTAATTTTTTCGGACACTTAAAATATTGTTAAGTATTCAAAATAAGCATTGCCTGATGCGTATTTTGATTCTATACAATATGAAAAAAAGCTTGGTCCAAAAATTAAAATTTTAAATTTCGTTTGATATTTGGCAACAACGCACGAAGAAACAAGGACAGTGCTAACGGCAATCGGCGTGTGTTAGAGAGAGAGAGAATGCGCCCATTTACTTCCACACTGCAATCTAAGAGTGGGATGCTCTATAGACACTATTTCTCTTCATTGACGGTCACCGCTCAAAAGCACGACGAGAAGACTGCGCGCCAGTCCAGAGGAGACACCAGCGACCAGTGGCGCATCCAGGATTTTTGGTTCGGGGCGGAGGCTTGACCCAGCTGAGGCTAGGCTTTATCGAGGGCAAACACTAAAAACAATAGTGAACCCGGATGCTTTTGGAGGGGGCTTGAGCCCCTTAGCCCCCCCCCCCCCTCTGGATCCGCTACTGCCAGCGACCCCGCCTCAACCGACGCAAGATACGCCCTTCAGCGGGCAGAGAACTGACCCGGCGGCGGGCGGGGACGCAGAGGATCGCTCGTCGCCGGCGGCGGCGGCGGCCAGTCCCGCGCCGCTCCTCTTCCTGTGGAACATGGCGGCGCCGCGTTCCAGCGCCGCCTCCGCCAGCACCATCGCTGAGGGCAGCGCGCGTCTGTCCGTCCGTCCGTTCGTCTCTGTCGGCGCCGCGGGTCGCACTGAGGCTGCGTCCGGGACCGATGCGCATCGGACCCCCTCCACTCAACCAACATCTCCCCTCCCTTCCCCCTCGCGCGCGCGACCTCAGAGAGCTCTGGCGGCGCCCGGCGGCAACCACCGGGCGGCGCGCACACTCGCTCCACATACAGCTACACGCGAGATTCCACGGCTTTCAATCACAAATACCTACTCGTTTATAATAATTACTTCATGCATTTGATTCCTGCATCTTTAACATAAAATAATACTTAATAAAGTGCTCCAAAACAGACAATCGAGATACATTCAGAACAAAAAAAAAATAATTGGTTGTCTGTAAATTTCGATTTACGGACGATAGTTTAACGTGACAAAGTCATAACAAAACATTGATGAAATGATTGCATACTTTATGAATAAAATTGAATTATGACTATTTTGTATGGATACAAAGGAGTGAAATGAAATCTACAATTTAATTGATAAATTTACTTTTATTTGCACTCATTAATTCAAATATGTTTATTACTTTAACGAACAGATTATTTTAACTATAACTTTTATACATGTTTGTTATTTAACTTCTTCCAATCTGTGTTATTCTGTTAAGGATAGGACGATGATAGGAAAAGTAGGAAACGAATGGGAGTGTTTCAAGTTTAATGTGCCTCGAAAAAGTCAAATCGATGGTTGTTCCAATCGAGTGGAAGAGAGATAGATGCGGCGCAAGCGTAATATTAGCGTAACGGGACAATGAGCGTAATGCGATAACGGGACAATGAGTCAACCTTTTTCGTGCTTGCAACCGGCGTTCATCGATATATTAGACGTTGTCACGTAAAAAATAATTATTTGCGAGCATTTGTGGTTTAAAGGTGATCCAATAAGGGTCACAATAAAAAAATTACATTTTTTTCTCTAATCGATGCACTGTGGTGCAGTTTTTTTTGTCCTGAAATAATGACTTCTTTGAATTAAAAAAAATTAAAGTATTTTTTTGCAATTTCAATTAAGTTTTGGTTAAATGCTGCTTAGTTCCGTGATATAACTTGCATTTCAGTGCTAATTATGTGTGTTAAGGGGGTGCCTCCCATTTCAGGTCAATATTTTAAATTTACAGTAATTACAGATAAACGTGTATACTTTTTCAATTGTTTAACTTTCACGAAATGAAAAATATATACAGCGTATACTTTTTACATAATTAGCTGCCAAAGTTACATTTTTAACTTTTTTGGGTTGTACAAATAAGGAGAATTTACTTTATTGGAGACATTAACCATTTTAGGTTTAACTGCAATGCCACTGGCTACTTCAATAAATGGTTTGAATGTCTTTCAGAAAATTATTAATTAATTTGACCTGACTTTTCAAAATCCTCAAATTTGTTATAATTTGACAGCCAAGAAACATGAAATCAGTTATTGCGATTGAAATGCAAACAATATCATGAGGTAGCCAGTGGCATTGCAGTTAAACATAAAAAGGTTCAGTTCTGCAATATATTAAATTCTCCTTATTTGTACAACCCAAAAACGTTAAAAATGTAACTTTGGCAGCTAATCATGCAAAAAATATACGCTGTATATATTTTTCATTTCGTGACAGTTAAACAATTCAAAAAGTCTAAAAGTTGATGAGTGATTAATATAAATATAAAATCATGACCTGAAATGGGAGGCACCCCCTTAACTTGCAGTCCGGTGTTATGCGGTGATGTATTGACATGCTACTTTTCGGTGTTATTTTGGTATTATCGTAATTCACCATGCTTTCGCTCTTCTCAGTTTCTTGGTTAAATGGTGGAACGACCAATGGATAGGGAATTTATTTCAGAATTATATAAAAAATGTAGCATAGTCAAAAGGAATGTTGTGAGACTCAAAATTTTCGCATGTTAATCTAAGTTTTTGTTCTGGATATTTTCTAGTCTAGTGCGGAATTCGTAGCTGTTATTGCATTCTAGATTACAGATAAGTATTCTAATTTGGATAGTACAGGCGGGTGTTGTTGCGGAAAAAAAAAAGTGATGAATTTGATAAGTCTAGTTCGTGATGTACCGTTTAGATTATCCACATGCTGATGAAATAAAGTTTCTTTTTGTCTGCTACGGCAATACACAGGTATCGCAACATTGACGATACTCCATCTTTAAGTTAAACAATTATCAAACGTATCACCAATATTTTTAATGCCCGAAATAAGATCTATAAGTATTTTTAATTTATCAGTGATTTAATTTTTTTTTTCATATTTTACTGACGAAACAGTTTATTTAACGCACACGTTAATTATTAAGTGGTTGCTGACCCTTTGACGTCACTGATCTATACCGTGTATCTCAAGTGTCGTGTTGGTTGGTAATCACGGTGTAGCGTGGAGAATACCGCAATACTACACGTACGTAAACACTTTCTCAATTGAACAGTTACATGTAGGCTACTCTGCGACTGTTGTTTCAGTACTCTGTATTTTTTGGGCGACTGAAAATTCTGCCCCTTGGATGGGCAGCCCTTCAGGATTTTTCTGACAGTGGTTAGTTTGTAAAGTGTCCTAACCTAACTTAGCCTAACCTAACCTAAACTAACCACTATCAGATAAATCCTGAAGGGCTGCCCATCCAAGGGACAACAATTCAAGACAACCTTTCAAAAACGCTACTGTCAGAAAAATCCTGAAGGGCTGCCCTTCCAAGGGGCAACAATTCAGCTCCCCCGTATTTTTTTCCCTCCCACTCTTGAAAAACTGTCGCTGCGGGCAAAGATCCTGACTCAAGACCCATTGCTCCGAGATTCTACTCAGTGGAGGATACAGGATTTTTTTATTTTTTTATTTTGGTGGTGGGGGAGAAGAAATACCTTGAAAACGTAACGGCTCACTTTGCACCGCTTAAAAATAACGCCATTATCGCCTCCGCCGAAATCTCCACGAGCTTGTTTATGGCTTCTGGGAGGGCGGACGTCGTATATCCCACCCACCCCCTCACGTGCCGAGGGCGGTGTGGGAAGCCTACAACTCACGTAGTTTCGGTTCCCTGCCACGTTCGTGCAACTTCGGATTTCTCTCAAAAAATTGAAATTAAAAAATAATATCTAAGGATTAGGTTAGGTTAGGTCAGTCACAACATGCTTGTTTTCATTGGAAACTTCTGATTCAGCGGCTGAAGTGGCGTTGATACCAAAACGCAAAACTTCGGAAATCTTCGGAAATTCTTGCAGGGAACCGAAACTAAGTGAGTTGTAGGCTTCCCAGGGCGGTGTTGCTAACCGCCGACTGGCTGTTGCCAGCGCGTCACGGAGACGAGGCGGGCAGATCTTGGCACGGGAGCGCGCGGACAACGGGGCTCTGTCCGGGTCCGTCTTCCGAGGAAACACCTGTCAGACCGGAGCCGGCGCCCGCGCCGTTTGAACCCAGCAGCGGCCGCGTATCGGGCGTCCAGGTAAACATCCTGTTGGGAAAGTTCCGACAGGAGCAGTGGTAGCACGCTGCACCCCTCGCACTCCTGCGAGGACACGCTTCGCACTGGCAGATGGGAACGGACTAGTGACCAAGGTGTCCGCAAGGAAAAAAAAAAATATTTCGTACCAACTTAGGCGAGAAAAAAGTACTAGATTCGAAAAAAAAAAATACTACATTATAATTTGTTAAGGTTTTAACAATTTAGGAAGTTATTATGACATTGCAATACTCTAACTTAAAAATCACCACACACACACACACACATTCCGTAGTTTTTAAAAATAATGACGCTTAATAATAAAACATATTGTAGTTACTGTAATATTATTATATTAAAGAAATAAAGTACTAGATTTGAGCGTAAATGTACTAGACCACTAAAAAAACTTATAAAAGTACTAGATCTAGTACGAAAGTACTAACTGCGGACAAGGGCGTAGGCAGGATTTCTTTTCGGGGAGTGTTTACTTACATCCTGCCCCCGTACTAGGGAGGGGGGGTCCGGTGGCCCTCCCCCGGAATTTTTTTGACTTTAATGTGCAATTTGGTGCTATTTGAGCACTTTCGTAATTAAAATATTGGATTTAAATAACATAAATTTGTGTCCCGACTTTATGATATTTTTAACGAGACACTGTTGAAAACTCATTGCTGAATATTAAGGGTTATCGGCTCAAGGGTTCTTTCTTGGTCTCATCTAAGTGCATTTGCAACAGCTAGACAAGTGTAAATCTTGTCATAAGTTCATATATATATTTTTTAATATTTCGGGGGGTGTTTGGACACCCAAAACACACCCCCTGGCTATGCCCCTGCTGTGGACACCCTGCCACGTGACCCATGTCGTCAGGTGCCGGTGGCTCGGTCGCGCGGAGTTGTCTGTCCGACCTCCGAGGTCAGACCGCTCCGTCTGCGCCCGACGCCATGAGCAATACTCGCCAAAGGGAAGCATTATGAGCATAAGCACACTCTGAAATTGCGCTGAATTAATTATTCCCAAACAACTGTGGTTTTTATCATCTTGTCTTAGGCGCCATTTTACTATATTTTATTTTTCAATAAGTTGCTTTCGAACGGTACCCGAAAAAGGAAATAAAATGAATCACATAAGGCATGATTGGCCTAAATATTATGTTAAAACCCTAAGTCATATGAAATCCATCAAAAGCTAAGAGAAATATCTATAACAATCTACTGTGCTGCCCTCTACGTATGCTCACGTATGGACTAGATGCATGCGACAAATGAACGCGGCTGCTAAAGAAAATGCATCAGACAGCAAGGTCGGACAACACGAACAGACAGATGCGACCGCGCGAATATACGAGAGCCTTTAACGTGACTTACGACACGGTTATGGGACATGGGCATGAGTACGACATTTTAATCTTATTATAATCTAGACGTAATGGAGATTAAGTATGAACGAAATTGGACGAGATTTTGACGTGAGAAATGTGAATCATAATCAAGAAGCAAGAACAAGGATAATAGCAGTGAAAAGACGACCCCTTATAGAAAACAAGGACACAAAGGAAGAGGATAATTTGAAGATTACATATAGTATATACGGTATATATATATAGTATATATACATATTACATATAGTATATAACGGATTAGATTCAGGTGGTGCATCAGGATGTACCAGTAATTCGATATGATCTGTGCGTTTCTCCAGCTGAGGATAGGACTTCCGCAGTGTTTTTCGGCAGAATATTCCTTAGTCTGCTTTCCTCGAGAGCGCACAATGCAGGCCTCTGAAGAACGCACCAAGCAGATTGACGGATCACATGAGGGAACTGGCAACAGCCCCGGTCGACGCGCGCCAAGCCATGCCGCGCGCGTATCGCACTCGACGACGCAACAAAGGAACAAGTTATCGAGGGTTGGCTTGCCGACGTTACAAAACAATAAACTACCGGTAGAAAGAAAATATTGCCAGGATAGCGATGAATTATTTTTCGAGAGTGTTCAGATCACTTAGCACCAAGGCAAACCGGGTTAGATTCTCGATTGGAGGAGAGGGGGGGTTCATTCTTGATTGGGGTAGAGGTACGGCGCGATTCTCGTTTCGGGGAGAGGAGGGGTTCGATTCTCGATTGGAGGAGATTATGGGTTCGATTCTCGATTGGGGGAGAGGAAGGGTTTGATTTCAAACGGGGGAGGGGAAGGGGTTGATTTCCATTGGGGGATTGGAGGGGTCGAATTCGATTTGGGGAGAGGAAGGGTTTGATTTAGATTGAGAGAGAAGGGAGATTCTTTTCTCGATTAGGGGAGAAGGAGGTTCGATTTTTGATTGAGGGAGAGGAGAGATTCGATTTTTGATTGAGGGAGAGGAGAGATTCGATTTTTGGTTGGGGGAGAGAGTAGAGTTGGATAGAACCCAGATTTTTCGCAATTGGTAATCCTGGAGAACGGTACTGTGATCCGGTAAGATTTCTTCGAACTGTTTGGTTTCAACTGGTCCAAGCTCCCAAAAGAAAAAAAAAATCGCAGCAGAATTGTTTTTAACGGTTTTATGTTGTCTCTCACAAACAAAAGTCAGCGTAACTGAACAACATCCATCCACTCACGAATACCAAGGAAGAAACTTTTAAAAACCTGATTATATACTCAGTAACGAATAACATGCCCACCAGCTGCCAGGAAACTGAGTCCAAATCGGTTGGAGCGGACAAACGTAAGCCCTGTGTCTAATTCCTCAAAAAACATGTAAGCATTTGCTTAAAAATCATACTGAACCATGCCCACGTATACTGAAATAAAGATGGCTAAGAGAGCGTGACTTGTGGTCCATGCGTTGACCACACACGATGTGGCGGAACAACCTCGATTCGACGAGTACAATTTTTGATAAGACACGAATAATACAGATACGATGATAGACGTAAGTGTGGAAGACTTTATAAAAATATAATTTGTGATTATTACGCCATTTTTGGTTGTGATTGGTACCGAGCACAATACAAGGCTGATTACGTTGATAAATAAATCAAACACTACACTCAAATTGCAATGGCTTTTCTTTGCTTGGCACCAACCTAATACGAAGTAAACTAGATAGAACACACGCGTTCTTTAAATCGGTGTTTTCGGACAGTGTCCCATCCCCAGTTAATGTTAAATGCGTTCGGATCATCACGAAAACCTGACGATAATGCCAGAAAAAGAAAATTATGACTATACTGTGACCATATGCTGTAATTTAAGAGGTCTTCAACTCGCAACCCGGCACGTGATGTCTTTTTTTTTGTGGGCGCGGAAAATGTTTCAGAGCATCATTTTTATGACAACATTCACGGACTGTGCATAAATAAGACGTCTGGTCACACCACCGTGACTGTGTATTGGATGCATTTTATAACTGATGCAAAAAAAAATCTTGCCCAAGTTCGTTTTACTAACATACGTTAAGCTACATTAATAATTATTAACATATATAAATATAAGCAGTTTTGAACAATTTTTTTTTCTTTTTAGGATTACTGTCCTAATCACGAATTCATGCTGAAAATAAATACTATCGCTACGTTATGGTAGATGCATTCTGAAAGTGATGTAAGGATCTGTATCCCCTGTGTCTGGGTCTAGCCCACGACCAGCTCACACAGAGCGCTTGAAGCCAGGGATGCCAACTTGGGGGTTTTACCCCCAAATTTAGGGATAACCAAGATGTAATGTTTTTTATTTTAGGGGGTACATTTATTTAGGAGGATTCTCTAGGGGGAATTTTTTAGCGGGTACATTATTTAAGAAAAATTTTGAGAGCGTTAAATTAAAGCGTATATCTTGAAAACAAAGTAAAAAAAAAAACCAACACAAGTGGCGCTGGTGGCTGAAATTAGCACTACGACCAACAACAACTTGCTGGTCAAGAGAATTCAGTTTTTTTACTTTTATCGTTCAACGTATTCACGTTGTTAAGTTATCTGGTTGAGTTTGTGTCCGTTAGTTTGCTGTGTACTCGCGAGTATTATTGGGTTGCAAAGTAAGTCGTTTATGTTTTTCTGTGGTGTCAAGGAATAAAAAAAAACAAGAACAATGATTAATTATTCGTGTTCAAATCTTTTCAAGAATGAAAAAAAAAAAAAAAATTATCAGCAAAAATTTACGAAATATTGGGAGACCGATCCAGAACTTCAAGGTTAGTAAACATGTATTCTTTAAACCGAAATTGAATTCGTACATATATAAACTTGTAGATACTGAATGTTTTTTTTTCTTCAAAATTATTAAGCGCTGTTTGGGCAGAAAAAATAAGGTAATGTAAGGTTCAAGAGAAAATAATTTTAGCTCTCAAACAGGGTGTACAATGGAAACTTTTAGGGTTTTTTTTTAATCGAAATCTAGGGGGGATTCGAAGTTGGTCCTAGGGGAAACACTCTAGTAGTTGGCATCACTGCTCGGAGCGTGTAACGGAACACGAGCCCGGCGCGTTGCGTAAAGCGCTCAAGCTGATTACCGTCCGCGCAACTCGATTCCCTCGCGGAACCGATATCCGACGGTCCTCGCCGGATCAGCAATTCGATCAAAATTGCGAAATTAATTGGCCCACCTAAAACCGATGGCGCACGGCAAAAGGCCGATATGTGCATATCGTTGCAGATCAACAGCAGAATCACGTATCCATGACAGCTTGACACTGAAAGCATTTACGCAAATATCTCGCATTCTGTCAAAAATATACACTGTAAAAAAAGCGTATAACTTTACACTGAACATACGTGTCAGCAGTTTCTCCACCGATGTTAATGTGTTTTTACTCTTGTGCTCAAGTAGAAATACTACCAAAAGTGTAAAAGTACAATTTCTATGTTTTGGTAAATATGTCATAGATGTTTGTTTATTTTCACTCCGTGATACATAAATTTACACATGCACGCAAGTGTACCTATGTTAACCACAACCGACAGTTATATGTACTGCATCTTTGAGTAAATTTACACAAACAATCAACAGGTTGATTTGTACTACTTTCAGAAACATGTTTTTTTTCTTCTGTACACTGTGTAATTGAGAGAGAATTTTTATTTACCACCTTTAATTGTTCAAGTTCACTCTTCTGACAATCTGAGTAAGTGGAGTACATAACCCACGACATTGTTTGACAGTGTAGAGACTCAACTTCTCTAGCATCGTGCACACTAATAACTCATGAAGCAATATGAACACAGATTATTAAAATTCCTAATGCCAATTACATGGGGAAGCAACGCTATGATAGCCGCGTCCACTACAGTGGATGATTTAGGCTAGTATTCGGATGCAGCTCCAGTTCCTTACTGGCTCGGGGTCACGTGGGGGCGTGTCGGCGGCATAGCCGTCGATCTTCATCAAAGTACTGCAGATGTAGGCTACACGTGTTTCAAGTCTACTTTGCCATCGAATGAAATCCTCGTGCCTAGGTAATAGGCGCTGCAATGAAAAAAAAAAAACAAAAAAAAAAACGCACTTATAACCTCATTGCTAGAGAGCGAATTCCCGAGTTATATAAAAACACCCCCCCCCCCCCAGCCAATACCCAAAGATTAACACGAGCAGACAAATAACACAACACACGAAATGTTTATCTGCACGGATCTAGTAGTCACGAAGAAAAGGCGAAAGTAACAAATTACTGTAAACTATGCAAAACTGTGCGTAACCGAACTGACTGAAACGTTTAGTTATTTTTTTTTATTTAAATAGGCATCTTTAAAACTTGAGGGGAAAAAAAATTATTAGCTTGATACGCTCATAAAATAGAGAAAAAAGAAGGGGAAAAGGGTATGAGAGTGAGAGAGACTGAGACATTTTGTAAGTCTATTATTAGCAGCTGGAACCACATCACATTTTTTTTAAATTTAATATCTGTCGCAAGACGACTTTTCCTCAAGATAAAGCTATACAGATCGCACGGACTGTCAAATTCTCACAAAACATGCCCGGGCTCTTAAAGCAGTTGACTATCTTTGTTCAAATAAAACGTGTATGTTCATAGGTCACCATCTCAGAAAGGTTTTCTTGGACCAACTTTTTTTTTTTTTTTTAATCGTTTACGCGACTACAAATACAATTGTGACGACAAGCAACGGCTGCTACAATAAGATGAGCCAGAAACACGACCACTTTTCGATCTGTCAAATTAATCCTAGAAAACATAAAACGAGATCAATTGGTTCAACCTTCTAATCCTAGCTGCAACAAAAAAAAAAAAAAACCCTACAAAAGCATGATATTCAGGGCCAGTTTGCAACGTTCCAAATCAAAATAACTTGTGTTTTATTTCCATGCTTGTGTTCGCAATGCCCTCTTGTACCCAACGCATTCTAAGAGATTTTTATAAAGTGAACCAAACCCACTCGCCGATGATAAAAATCTCAGGAGTTATATGTAACTACATTCGACACAATCATTTTCATACGTGATGTTGTTCAACTACCACACTGATAGAATTTTGTGTGTGTGTGTGTGTGTGTGTGTGTGTGTGAGGGGGGGGGGAGGGGGGAGGAATAAGAGAAAAATGTTTCGTTTAAATTTTTAAGCGTAAGTTTCGGGATGTAGAAGACCTAAAGGCATGTTCACTACGTTGTTGGTGTTCAGGAACACGTAAACTGAATTCTGATTTTTCGCCAACCTTGCTTTCCACACCTCCGCTTCAAAAGTCACTCACTTTCAGCAGTGACGCCACTGTAGCCCACTGAATGGCCTATCTTCAGCACCTCCAACGAACACATCGTCCGGCAGTTAGCAACAATTCGCGCCTGCTCTGTTCGGCTAGGTGCCACTTCCTGAGATAATTTGCTCCCATTGTTCACATCCACGCCCTAAGCTCAATACGATTTTAGTTTTCAAAAGGCCATTAAAATTTTTTCTCTCTCTAAAAACTAGAATAAGTCACATGCGGAAGAATGAAGACAAACAGTTATTAATGAATTTTCGAACTGACACTGAAAAATACAGATTAAACTAAAAAATCACGTTCAAGGACAAAAATAACTTATTATTAACATACAGTGTAAGTTGTTAACATTTATGTGCGCATGGATTGACAAAAATTTTCTATGCATCAGAAGTGGTGCCATCTAAATCTATAAATAAAAATTATAGAAATTGTAATGTAACGGGTACATTTAAAGTGAGAATTTTGATTTTGTAATCTATTTATTTCTTTTAATCGGTAGATTCCAGAAATTATTAAAACAAAAAAAAAATGTCTTCGAGATTAATTATGTGCAAACAATGATATATTTTTTTAAAATTTCATTAGAATTACACTGCGAGAAAAAAAATTGCAAGCATACGAGTGCTTCGTGTGAATATGAAGCATCGATATCGTTTCGTGCCAAGCTTTTTCTAAAATACCGTAGATTATCCCCCCCCCCCCCACAAAAAACCCATTGAATTCGCATATATGTATTATACATGTACCCGTTACATTACTATTTCTATAATTTTTATTTATAGATTTAGATGCCACCACTTCTGATACATAGAAAATCTTTGTCAATCCATGCGCACATAAATGTTAACAACTTACGCTATATGTTAATAATAAGTTCTGTATTTCCTTGAGTGTGATTTTTGAGTTTAATTTGTATTTTTTAGGTGTCAGTACGAAAATTCATTAACAATTGTTTGTCTTCAACCTTCCGCATGTGACTGTTATTCAAGTTTTTAAAAAAAAAAATTTTAATGGCCTTTTGAAAACTAACATGATATTGAGCTTAGGGCGTAGATGTGAACAAGGGAGCAAATTATCTCCGGAAGTGGCACCTAGCCGAACAGAGCAGGCGCGATATGAATGTGTGTGTGTATATATGTATACATACACACACACACAAAGCGGGTGAAACCGGTAGCTGTGTGCGATCCGGTGCGCGACACTGACGACGAGGATCGCGACCGCACTAGACTCGGAACAGCCGCGGAACGGAAGCCGCGCGATAAGAACGAGCCGGGAGCTACCACGGCCTCAGCACGAGGTCGCCAGGATGAACAAAACAACGGCAGGAAATGCAAGACAGTGCCACGGGGATTTCATTTCAACGGAACGCTCTATCAAACTGAATTGTATTTTTCTTGATGCAAGCTTTTGGACATACGCCATTGCTAAGCACACGTATGTCTGTAGAAGAAAACTACAAAAACACAAATTAAGCAAAAAATTGCTGTTGTCAACAGGATATAAACACCGCATAATATTCCATAACAGGAATATGGTCAACAAACAAAGAAAAACAAAGAAAAATGAACTAACCGAACGAAAAAACCTCCACAAATGATGACAACACAAAAATATTGAACAAAAAAAATTCAGCACAACAGTTGAAACGAGACAAAGACAAGACAAAACGAAAAGACGAAATAAACACAATAGTTTTCTAAAACAGACATACATGTGCTTAGCAATGGCGTATGTCCAAAAGCTTACATCAAGTCATGCACTCCCATTGCACAAATCTTTCAAAGATAATATGGAATTGTATTTATTCTGAAAAAAAAAATAATAATAATAAAAAAAAATGTTTTCGTCCTCACAGGCAACTTCTTCAACAAATGATAAAAATTTTTAAAATTCTTTTCTTTTTAGATTAACTTCATACCGAGAGAGCCAGCAGAATGTCATCATCGTCGGAATCATCACTCGAAACCCACGGCATGCGTCTCTTCGACATCGCGAACTAGACTGATCTGTCTGGCCGCCTGGCGCAGCGAACAAACCGAACATCGCGAACATGGCATAGCTTTCTGTGTGGACCTCGGCTTTAAGCATATTCCGATGGAGTATCTAGTTCAAAGTGCTGTGTAACCGAAGCCTTAAACACCCATAACAATTACGTTCACTTCCTGACTCCAAGACAAACCAGTCGTTCTGTTTACCTTAGATATAATAAAATGAGAAGACTTCAAACAAGGAAACTTTTTTTTTACGGTTAACCTCGCGATACTTTTGTTTTTTTGCAAAAAAAATCTGTCGTTCGATATATTTTCTATACAATTACCCTATAAAATTTTAGGTTTCTAAGAAAAACACCACTTACTTGTCTAAACTACTGAAAGAAAAATTTGGTGGCAACATTGAGAAATGGAAGACCTATGCAAGACGTGTAAATTCTAGCAAGTTTTTAATGAAGTAAGACTGGTAAATAATATACTTATTCAACAAAACTTGAGGTTTGCCATAATATGCGCATAAGAAGACACAAAGTTTTCAAAGATATAGCAAAACTAGCAAGACTGTTAACGATACTAAGATAGGCACACGATATTCTGACGTGTCAATAAACCCCTATGTTTCCATAATAAATAACACCACATTGTTCCGTAACTGGACGTCTAAATCAGTAATAATTACGGGATATCTCTGTAAAGGCCCTGTCACACTGGAAAATATTTGTCTCGAACTATATTGGACGGAAAATGTGTTCCAATTCTCTCCATCAAAAAAGTTCGGACAAATAACCTCAAATATGTTAAAAAATCATGTACAACAACCAAAATTTATTTCTGATCTGAGCTATCACAAGACTTTTCTATTTTAATATAATTTTAAAATTAATAAATGCATCACAGTGCTGGATAGAATTATTTAACTCGTTAGTCCATTGGTGCTTTCTACTTTTTTATAATTATTACATTTAACTAAAAAAAAAATATTTTTTACAGAATAAAATGAATGTTCGTTAATTTTTTTTAACGCTATAGAAACTAATTATTTTTTACTGATAAAATTTTTTGCATACAAAATTCATTTTAACATTAAGCTTATAACATCTTTAATCGCCTATGGGTAGGGACACCTGTATTTTGCGAATACATTTCGTGTCAAGGTATTTCACAAAATACTGTAGCTATTCTCCTGTGGTTATTGGCTGAGGTCGGTGAGAGGTGTCGTCCCGCTCTTGACGGGGGCCGATGAGAATGTGGTCACCGTACTGCTGCACCCTCACAATTTGCCACGACTCTTAGAAAAAGCTACAGTGTTTTGTGGAATACCTTGACATGAAATGAAATCGCGAAATACAGGTGTCCCTACCTATGGGTTCTTCGCCTTATTAAAGATTCGTTGCGACGGGTAACGGATGTCATGCCCGTTTTCGCAAGGCACGATTTTGAATGGCCGACAGCAGCATCCAACGTCCAAATAATTTCAGAACCCGTCCCATGTGCACAATATTTGAACGGACACTCAAGTCATCCAACTTTTCCAATAAAACATGGCCACGCTAGTGACGTTTTTCGGTCGACGCCGCGACCCTGGAGTAAACTGGAAGGCGTGGGAAGAGAGTTTGTCTGACAGTACAGGGCCTTGATACTCAGGCAGCACTGACTGGATGGAAGGGAAGCTCTGGCCGACGGCCATTATTTATTTGTGCGAGTACAAGTTCGTCCGGGCGACAGAGAGAGAGCGCCTTGTTACTCCTTCCCTTCGCCATTTCCCCCCCCCCCCCTCCACAAGAACAGGGTTCGGCTCGCAACTGGGTGAAGGTCAGAAAGTCCCTCCCTCCCTCCCTCCCTCCCTCCCACCCACCAATCACGTGTTTGCGCCGAGTCTTCCTGACCAATCACCGCCGGATGAGAAGGGTCTTCACACACAGCGCACGTGATTCTGGTCTCCAGTATTTCATATAACATTTTTTTTTTCAAAGCAGTCGTGAGGACTGCCGACAGAAGTGAAAACGTTTTCGCAATTTTTTAAGAAAAAAAAATATTATCACACAACAAATTTGTTTTGTCACGTTAGTCACATAACTCCTAAATTACTATGAAATACGCATTGCATATTAATTGTAGGTATGAAAAAATTTTTTCAAAGCAGTCATGAGGACTGCCGACGGAAGTGAAAACAGTTTCGCAATTTTTACGAAAAAATATTATCGCACAACAAATTTGTTTTATCACGTTAGTAAAATAACTCCTAAATTACTATGATATACGCATTGCATAGTAATTGTAGGTATTAAAAAAAAATATGTTATTAATTTTTAGGTTATATTTCTACAAAGACTCCGTTTTCTTCGTTATTCAAACTATATATCTATATAATAATATTAATATTTTTTATACTCAATTTATAGTGCACAGTAATCGTATACTTAAGATTTAAAAGCGCTATCAGTTATACTAACAGGAACAGATATAGTGTTATCGTTAACACGTCACGTGACCATATAGATGACGACTTACATGAATATTTACTCCCTACCCAAACCTTCCCAAAGAAGTTTTAACTTAAAAAAAAAAAAAAAAAGCAAAGACGCAAGTTACAGAGTTGCTATTTTGGAAGGGTTATTGTAACACTTAGTGAGCTAAAAATTGTTATTTCCTCCACACTATAGTCCGACATGCCTCACACACAGACGACAGGAATAATAAAAAAAAAAGTAGTCTATATTTATAACGCAGGTTTGCACACGTGCTACTGTAATTTATTTAATAATAATTTGACACGTGTGTTACACGTAATTAATAATATATATATGTATTAGTGCCTTTTTAAACGAAATAATCAAACTGGTGACCTGAGGGGTCCGCCTATTCAGAGGTGTTACTGTGCTAGTGAGGCGGGATAAGCGCGACGCTCGCTGGTATTTCTAGAGCAGTATCGCCTCTAAGCGCCAGGTGGTCTTCTCGTCGTTCATATAGGACAACTGTGGAATTCAAATGGTGAACCTAACGTTATATGGCGGTGAAATGAAGACGAAGGTGTAATTCAAGTCCTTTTTTTTTAATTCTTTCAAGGTAGTGTAGGTACCGGTTGTTTAATGCCTGAAAATTACTCTGACCAGACTTTAAGCCGTCTTTTAAAAATACATTTATAAATCTTAAAACAAGTACCAATCGGCCTTCAGCTTTTGAATATGCAGTGGCAGAGATAATACAGAGCTTCTAGCTTCAAGGTCACCTGACGGTGGCTAACAGCTGCGGGATGGGATATATTTGAACCAGCAGCCGAAGGGTGGTTACCTAGCCAAAGACCGCTAGGGGCGCACAGAGCCGACACCCGGCCGATTGAAGCGATCGCTGCGACAGAGCTTGTTACTACAACAACAATTCTCCTGGGAAATTGGCCAGAAAATTGAACACTGGTTAGGGGAAGGGAAGCCATAATTAAACAGACGAGAGAGCCAAAACCCGAAGTTCCCCGAAGTTCATGCTCGCTTTTTTTTTCTTCCGCATCTTTAATGTAGCTATCTATCCTAACCAAATCAACCGTCCACAATGTTTTAGAGTAATTATAATGTAGCTAACCTAACTTAATTGACCATTAGTATCCTTTTATCAACACATTTACAATGAAAAAATTGGTTGTCTGTAAAGTCGGTTTACGGACGATAGTTTAACGTGACAACGTCATAACAAAACATTGATGAAATGATTGCATACTTTTATGAATAAAAATGAATCATTTTTATTGAAATATCACTATTTTGTATGGATACAAAGAAGGAGTGAAATGAAATCTACAATTTAATTGATAAATTTACTTTTATATGCACTCATTAATTCAAATATGTTTATTACTTTAACGAAGAGATTATTTTAAATATAACTTTTATACATGTTTGCTATTTAACTTCATCATAGGAAAAGTAGGGAAACTAACTGGGAGTGTTTCAAGGTTTAATGTGCCTCGAAAAAGTCAAATCGATGGTTGTTCCAATCGAGTGGAAGAGAGATAAATGCGGCGCAAGCGTACAATGAGCGTGACGGGAGACAGCGTAACGGGACAATGTGCGTTAAGGGACACTTTTTCGCGCGTGCAACCGGCGTTCATCGATTTATTAGACGTTGTCACGTCAAAAAAAAAAAAAAACCGAAGATGCACGGTCGGGCGTTCCGGCTCTCTCGTCTGTGGAAAGCAGGCTTCCCGGCTCATGCAGGGTAGCAGGGTAGCAGAGTAGCAGGGTAGCAGGGTAGCAGGGTAGCAGGGTAGCAGGGGGGCAGGTACTCACTCGCCGCGGTAGTCGTCGTCCTCGTTGTTGCGGACTGCGTCGCCGTGCGGCCTCTCCTCGCCCTCCCGCACCGGGTCGGGCCGTCTGTCGCCGCGCGCGCCCGCCGCCGGCCTGTCGCCTGCAACACATCATCCCCGCCGTCAACAGTGCGGCCAGCAGCAACCAGTACCCCAGCACCAGCTTTCCTGTCGTCTCTTGCTACCAATACACACACACGTCAACAGTCGCCCCTCGCCCGTGCGGCCAGCAGCAACCAGCAACAGCTTCCCCGTCCTCTCTTGCTACCAATACACACACGCGCGCGCGTCAATGTCCGCCCGTCAGACAAAGAGGCCACTCCAGTGTTTCAGGAGCACTACGCAACCAGCGTTAACCTCGTAAGATCCAATGCTATTTTCATTTTGCTTATAACTTGTTAACTAATACAGATTTCGAAATGATGCTTGCTTGATATGTAAGACAGCGATGCTCTTATCAAAGCCCCTTTCTTCAAAAACGTGCATAAATTATGGTTTAATACTAATCTTTACTAATATGCATAAGTGTATTTTCTAGGTTTGAACCATAATTTGTGCACATTTTTGAAGAAAGGGGCTTTGATGAGAGCATCGTCGTCTTACATATCAAGCAAGCATCATTTCTAAATCTATATTAGTTAATAAGTCATAAGCAAAATGAAAATAGCATTGAATCTTATGAGGTTAACGCGGGTTGCGTAGTGCCCCTGAAACACTGGAGTGGCCTCTTAAATCCCTGAAAGTTCTTTCACCTTTGCAATTTCGACAACTTTTGCATTCCAACACCTAGGTCACACCTGTGACAAGTGAAAAAAAAAATTGTCTGAAGTAGCTCGGCTTCTGGGTTGTAGCCGCGTCCAAGACGAATATTATCACCGACGTTTCTGTCGACATTGTAGTCGCCGTCATTAGGGTGTATTTAACTACTCAGTAGGTAACTCTACCCTGATGAAGGCGACTGCAGTGTCGACGACCGAAACGTCGGAGATGTACTCGCCTTGCGGCTACGTCCCAGAAGCCGAGCTACTTCGATATATAGGTCGAAACATGAGATTTTTAAGCATGTTCACTGCTATAGTGTGACATATATAGAAATATAGATGTATAGTTAGAGACAGAGGCACATATAAAAATGTAGATTCGTTTTGTGTGCAAAGATATTTTGCATAAAAATATTGGGGAAGAAATGTTACACAAAACTACAATAATACGTCGACATATTAAATAAGCAAATAAAGAGAAAATTTATTCATGTATTTCAAAAACCACCATTGATTTGTGTGCGCGTGCGTTGGAGAAAGGACTTGTTTTAAGTCTGCTTTGACTTTCCTTTGGAAGGCAAAGTACGTAATGTATTTGTAAAAAAATATTTCGAATGTTGTCCATCCATGATAAAAAAAAAGGGGGGGGGGGGGTGGTTTCCCGAAGACAACCAGAGAAAAACCACCAACGGTTTATGTCTTCCGTTGAAAAAATAATAATTCAAACCTTCATTTATGCCATACTTAAAAAAATACAAATTCTAAAAATTACTGCCGGAGGAAATGTCGGTGGAGACTCGTCACAGGTCAGTGGTTCGACGCCCGGCAGAGTACCCGGACCACGAGGCTGTCGTGTCGAAGAAAGAGAGACAGGAACCGAGACACGCCACGTGGTCGGCTGTCGTCTCTCGGGGCGCACGCATATCTGCGGGCCGGGATGTGTCCTGCGACCTTCTGGGTCAGCGGAGGTGAGTTTGAGATCTGACCGAGGGAGACTCGGCAGCGCCGTCTGCTACCCACCACGTCCAGCGGGTGTCGGACACAGGATCCCAACGAGATCAGCGACCTCGCTGGTGCAGTCGCTACCACGGCTGTCGGCGGCCATCAGGTGGAAGCAGTTTCGACGGCGAAGGCACCGCGGCAGGGGATCTCGAGGCGCACAAGATGCGAAGTGTAACGGAACTGCGGGAATGCCTGCGCGCGCAACGGAACTGAACAGCGCAACGGAACTGTGAAGGGAAGACAGCGGTGAACTTCGGATTTTTGGTGGTCAAAGAGGGTCCGAAAATCCTTAACCACCCTCCCCCCCCCCCCCACCTTCTCTGGCACGAAAGTAAACTGCTGTCGACCGGAATAAGGGAGATGAAGATGATGGCGCGTCGTCGGGTTTGCCTGGAACTTCGTTCGTCCGCATTTTCGAGCCTATCTACTGGCTCGTCCGCCCACCTTCGAGTGCACATGTGCTCTCGGCCATCGAGCCAGGCCTTGGCTGCCGGCGAATCAGTCGGTCTACCCGCTTGCAGGACGGGAAGACTTCTTTTCACAGACGAGAGAGCCATAACCCGAAGTTCCCCGAAGTTCATGCTCGCTTTTTCCCCCGTATCTTTAATGTATATCCTAACCAAATCAACCGTCCACAATGTTTTAAAGTATTTATAATGTAGCTAACCTAACCTAATTGACCTTTAGTATCCTTTTATAAACACCGCCATATTTATTTACAATGAACAAAAAAAAAAAAACCGAAGATGCACGATCGGGCGTTTGGCTCTCTTGTCTGTGAAAAAGAAGGCTTCCCCTTGCAGGACTTGCCTAGTCGCCTTCTCCCGCTGTGAATATTACCAGAACCGAGGCTACCCAGCCGGAGCCCGGCGTTAGTAAAAAGGAATATTCGCGGCAGCACCCATCTATTTTTTTTACAGGCAGCTGACGTATGAACCCAGGGCGGCGACTATCGGGGCCCCTTCGCCGGCCCGTTTCATTATGACTTACCCTAATTGTTCTTTCTTTTGTTCTGTTAAAAATCTAAACCAAAAACGGGAATAGAAAAATTTAATTGTTATGAGCATCTACCATTTAAAGCCGTGATCAATCAATACCCCTTTAACTTCACAATATCGTATTGTAAAAACAACTTTCAAAAAATTTTTATTGCCTCCCTTAATGACGCGATTTAACCAGAATTTGATAGTAAGAATTTGTAGAACTAATCGACAAGGATATTTTTTTTAGGAAATAATATCAACGTTTAAAATATAAATTAGCAGATTGAAGTTTTATATTTGCTTGTTGTTCGAGAGAGTGTATTTTAAAAAAAATTTCCGGGAGAAGGTCCAAAGGATATTCCGAAGTTTCCAACACCTCCTTCTCCTAGGGTGAGACCAAGTCTTCCAAAATGTCACGCACCTGTGAACGCCCAGTCCAGGGTCGCAACTGTGCTGAGACAGAAATGGGGGGGGGGGGGGGGTTTGGTCATGCACGGGTCGTTACCACAACGCCGAAATAACAACTGAATGAATTTGTGTGTGTTTCTTAAATGTACCTTAACGCCGAAATACCACAATCAAACCTAACCTTACATAGCGTAATATAACATAACTTAACCTAGCCTAGTCTAACCTAACCTAACCTTTGTGGCAGTCCTGCAATGACATTTTTCGGCGTTAAGTGTATTTCGGCGTTGTGGTACACAGAAGTTTTTCTAGCGTGTCGGCGTTGTGGTCAATTTGGCATTCGGCGTTATTGTACGTTCGGCGTTGTGGTGCGTCCCCGTCACGCAACTGTGAACGCACAGTCCAGGGCCGCAACTGCGCCGAGGCAGTAAGGACGAGGGGAGGGGGGGCACCTGTGAACGCACAGTCCAGGGCCGCAACTGCGCCGAGGCAGTAAAGCCAAGGGGAGAAGGGGGGCACCTGTGAACGCACAGTCCAGGGCCGCTACTGCGCTTGAGGCAGTAATGGCGACGGGGGGATATCGGCACGGGCGACCTTGCGAGGTCACAGGAAGCGGAAGACGACGACCTCGCCGGCGGGGGCAGAAGGCTCGCGCGGGGCCCAACTACGGGCAGGCCGAGGGCCACGCGGCCGACACGGCCCGTGAATACCCGATCGCCTCGCGCCGGGTCTGCCACCTGCGGCCTCTCCGATTGGCCAACAGAATTCCGCCCCGTTGCTCGGCGGGGCAGCCTTAACTTTTCGCAGACGGAGAGAGCCAAAACCCGAAGTTCCCCGAAGTTCTTTCCCGTATCTTTGATGTAGCTATCCCGCATGGTAGACTCTTTTCTACTCTGTCCAACACTTCATCCAGACCATCCTCTTGTCTCCTGTAAATTCCTACACGTAATGCATGCCCATTTGCATCCCGCATGAATGCGCCCAGGGTTTTCCCTGTGTCTATGCAGGTTTTACCTGGGCCCAACCTATCTCTAGTTATAAGTCTAGATTTAAGAGTGTGGGGAGTTAGTAATGGCGCCAATCGCTGCCATGGCTGGCCAATCCCCCTCCTAGCACATAATGCATGCGACCCTCTCCTTGCATGGCTAATCCCAGCATGACTAAGGCGTGATAGGCTTCGGCCTGAGACGCACCTAGGTCCCTCCCTAACCCGGACCCCTCCAAAATACACTTAGTTTTAGTTACGTTAGAAAGAAAAACAAAACAAATCCTAACCAAATCAACAGTCCACAATGTTTTAACGTATTTATCATGTAGCTAACCTAACCTAATTGACCATTATTAGTATCCTTTTATCAACACCGCCATATTTATTTACAATGAACCAAAAAAAAAAAAAAAAAACCGAAGATTCACGATCGTACGTTTGGCTCTCTCGTCTGTGAAATGAATGCTGCCCGTTGCTCGGCCGGGCAGCTGCAGTTCGCAATCCGCGCGTTCATCACGTATTTCACTATCTACACGCTCTTGCAGGGCCGTCGAGAGAAACCAGAAGGACCCAGGGGCAAAAAAAAAAATTATTTTGGCCTCCCTCCCCATGTACAACTTTTCAAAACCCACGATTAAAAAAAAATATACATGTATATGACCTTTGAATATATATACTGTATAGAAGTCGCGAGTGGATAGGATTTACTCTACGTTTTTCAGAAGCTTATGATGAGCAGCTTGGGAACTTCACCGCTGCAGTGCGCTGCCGTAACGCCCTGTATCGTCTTAGTTGTTATTTACACGTTAGAGCGCAGCGCTGTCGCCCGCTGTCATTCCCCGCTCCCCTCACCCATCATTCACTGCAGCTCAACGTCGTTCAACGGGAGGGGGAAGGGGTGTTTGAAGAGTTCGAGACTTGTCCGCTAGGGACCACCACAAGTCGATGCCCTAGAGATGGTGGCGATTGCGGCGGTGAATTAACCAACTACCTCAAAACCGTATTAGAAATTTTAACCTGGGCTGGCGACTTCTATACAGTATATATATTCAAAGATATGACTAAACGTTTCACAATGCCATAGCTGTAAATGAGATCTGCACGTATCGCCTAACTTGTAAGGTCTCCAACGAATTCTTTTATCAAACTACTTGTCATTTTCGTCCTATCAGAGTAAATACATGCATTAAAAATATTTTGAAACTCAACTGCCTCCCTCCCCCACATCCTTTTTTTTTTTGTGTTTCTTTCTCATTTATGTGTGGCTAAGATTGACGTGATACCTGTGTGCGTATGTACCTGAAATAAAACCCAGCCAACCACGAAATACAGACGATGCTAAAGTGTTTTAACTCAAGCCAGTTTTTGAAATATTTTCGCGAACAGCAGCACATGTTCCTAGTTATCACAAATAACGCAGAGAAAAAAATTAACATAGTAACATAACTCTGTCCGCACATCGAAATTGCTTCAAACGGATCATTTAATATTGCAATCGCAATCCATCGCCAGAAAAGAATTCTGCAAACACCCAACATCAATAAAAATAAGCAATACAAACATGGAAAATTGTGAACTTTAGTTTTTGTACTTCGGCTTTAAAAACAAATTTGTCTACATGGGTGTATCTAACTCATAATTCAAGGAAAGCATTTTTTCCCCCCGGAATTAAACCTCTTTCAAAGGGTATGATCAGTTACAAATTTTCTTAGAACTACAGCTCGTTGCTCCATTTCGTGAAAATTCGTTGACGGACGCGTTTTCTTCCGCACTGAATGGCTGCGATTCGTGTGTCGTCAGCAGACATTTACCTCAGAGAAAACTCAAATCAATCATGTAACACAGACGATGCTACAGCTTTAAAACACAATTTATTTTCTTTTTTTTTTTTCCTTTAACATAACTAAAATTCTAAGTGTATTTCGCAGTAGGGAGGGACCCAGGTGCCTCTGAGGGCTGAAGCCTGTACGCCTGGTCATGCTGGGATTACCCATGCTTAGGGGCATGCAGATTTCGCAAAAAGATTTCGAGACTCGATGAAAGTTAAAACACTATAGCACAGTCTGTGTTTCATGATTGGGTGAGTTTCTCCCAGGTACACGTCGATTGTAACAACACCAATCACAGTGATTCAGTGCGGAAGCAAACGCGTCCTGAGTGGCTCGGTGAAACAAGGCAACGACTTCTCTCTGCAGACGGCCGCCAATTACAAGGAAGAAACCGCTGGTGCGGGTAGGCCGTGTTGCAGTCTAACAAGTGTTCAGATCTTTTCGCGAATAATGCCTGCCCCTACCAAAGCTGTATTGAAACTATGGTAAGTTGGGCCCAGGTAAAAAAAAAAAAATGCAAGCATTATGCAGACAGCTTAAATGGCGGGGAAGAAGAGATGGGCAGGGGGGCATGGAAAGTTCCACACCACGCTCGGCCCTTCAGGTCTGAGTCAGATGTCAAAGACTGGCTTTATACTTCAAATGATATATTTTTTGGAAACACATGAAAGAAACTATAGATTAGTATAGAACGCAGTCATGATCAGGGGCACAACAACTAAATTTCCAAAAGGTGAGAGGGGGGGGGCAATATACCTTTTTATAAAGAATCATCGATCCCCCCCCCCCCTATTGTAGCGAGGGGTCCGGGGATCCTCCCCCGGGAATATTTGTATTTCAAGGTGGAAAATGGTGCTATTTAAGCAGTTTTATTATCTAAAAATTGATTTCACAGTACTTTCTTTGCCCCACGTTTGCCCCCAACTTCAAGGTTTCAGGAGGGGGGGGGGAGGTGGCAAAATACCCTTCCCCCCTCCCTGTTGTTGCGCCCCTGGTCATGATCATTTTGATTTATGCAGTCTGTAGTTATTCCAACACAGTACATGGTAAAATAATGCTATTATTATATTATAATGGGTAGTAGAACCCCCCCCCCCTTTTTTACAATACTGAAGAGGGGGGGGGGGGTGGTGTTTGTGTCTGAATGTTAACTACTGCGCGAAAATGGTAAAATAAGAGAAATGTATGAAAAAAAAAAACCTTTTTTTTTTCTCTCGGCCGAACTGTGATACGTGACCTAAACACATTGCAGTCTGATGTACACATGATTATTCAGGGGTTGGTTACCCCTGCAGGTGTTGAGCTTGGGGGAGAAAGACGCGGGGAAAGAAGAGGGGCGGTGTTCCAGCACTCGGCTGGTCCCTGGACAACAGCGGGGGAGGAATAACTCCCCATCGAAGAGGGAGGGAGTGGAGGGAGCGGAGACCCACGCACGCGCACGCAAGCGCGCGGGGCTGGGCTAAGTATAGCTGCGGTCCGCGGATACGGACCTCACGTGGATCCCCTTGGTTCCCCTGGTTCCGGCCCAGCTCCGCCAATCCCTCGACACTCGACTCGAGGTGCGTCCAGACCTAGAGTCCCCTACACCTTCCCGGTATGCCCAGCTTCGCGACATTTCATGCAGCTTCACTGAATATCATTCGTTTCTCTTCACTGACGCGATGACGTCTTATAAATCGATGAACGCCGGCTGCACGCACGAAACAATTGTCACGTTCCGCACTGAGCCGAGCGTGCGAGAACCGGCAAACCACCGTGCGAGAAAATCTTCTATGATATCGAACAGGTCAAGGCGGGCTTCTTAACTAATTGTTCGTGATTATATTTCAACAAATTATTTAAATTAAATTTTGCAAAAAAACTGTAAATAATATTTGAAAATTAAAAAAAGTATGCAATTTTTCATCAATGTTTTCTTATGACGTCATCACGTAAAATTATCGTCCGTAAACCGACTTCAAAGACAACCCCCCCTTTTTTTTTTGGGTACATTTTTGTTCATTTATATTGTTAGCAATCATTTACTTTGATACATTAGTTAGCTTTCAATTCATTTCGTTACAGATTGGTTGTATTTCATCACCATTTCTTTCGTTTTGGATTATTTCGATCATTTTACTTTAATATGAGAAGTTAGGTAACATTTCAATACATTAATTTTTTTTCTTTGATTTATTTTGTTACAATTCAAACATTTGTTTCATTGAAATTCGTTTCAATTCAATCGATTTATTTCATTTCAATTGGTTTCTTTTGATTCAGTTTCAAATAGTTTCACTTTATTTCACATATTACATTACTTCTCAACACCCCAGTTTGCGAAAAACATCTAAGAAATCGCTGAGGGCGGATGGGTTTTTGACGTGAATACGTCTTTAAAATAGCTTTCATAGTGGGAGGCGATACAAAATATGAATGATAACAAAATCTGGGGGATACAGTTTGGTGTTGCAGCTACATATCTATCCTCTCCATCCAAAATTTAATTACACCACTGGGTAGCTGAAGGATCAAAGAATTCGTTACGCTAAGTGAGGACTGTGACGCATCGCGCGCGGTGGAGGGGGGGGAGCGCCGCCATTTTGAGGTCATTTTTCTGCGTTTTAAGATTTCCATTTAGTATAACTTTTGACTCTGAGAAGCTACGACGTTCGTTTGAGTTTTAATCGTCAGCTCTCGTCAAAATCTAACGATTGCGTGTCTATAATATTAGTGCAAAATAGTTACAGTGAATATATATGCTGTTGCATATTTTGTATAGAAAATATTACCTGTTACGTACACGTATTCACGTACAACACACGGCCGTGTCCATGACACAGCCACACCTCATTTTTTTTAAAAGAGAACTAACATAGCTAAAACGTTTTTTTTTAGAGTAACGCTCGGTAAAGATTCTTGTAATTTCTTACATGTCTTTCATACAATGTTTGTATCTTAACTTATACTTTTTTTACTGTTTAATATTATTTACAATTTATTTCGCCATCGAGGTTGCCAATCACAATTTTCATTACGGAAAGAAAAGAAAATCACAACAGTATTTTAAGAAAAAAAAAAAGTAAGATCAAGAAGTGTCCCAAATAAACTGGGTGCTGGAAAAAAAATGTCGCCAAACTAATGCATCGTAACTTACAGAAAAAACTTTACTTTACAGCTACAGATATTTCGTGGTAACTGTCAACAAAATCTTACCAGAGAAACATCTCCGATTTTTCCAGGTTTTGAATATTTGGAACACTTGCCGAGAAGTTTCGGATATCGACACTACTGTACTGACAAACAAAGCACAAAAGAGTCAGACACGGAACGATAATCACACACAAGAGTGTGGGTTATACGATGGCGACGGAAATTCCAGCAAACAAAAAAACACTGAAAATTGTCGACCGTTCCTAATTCTAGGCCGCAGGCGCGCAAGACACTTAGCATACAATGTTATTTCATGTCCAAGTTGATGCTTCGTTTGTTTCAGGTAAATGTCGAGGGAGTTGCATAGTTTATAACACATGCCTAATCGCAATTACATTCGTTGAAATGATATCCAGGAGAGCTTTGGTCGCTCAAGTTGTATTCGTACAGAAACATTTTTAATATGCGGTACAAAATACGTAAAAAAAAAAGGGGGGGGGGGGTAATATATTTAAACGGGCAGGGTTATTCTCAGAATACACGTATAAAACGTTTGGTAAATAAACGCTTCTTGGGCAAGGTGAAAAATGAAGTCTGTACTCATGAATATGAATCCTTAAAATATAAACTTTAGAAAAATGATATCTACTCACAAATAAATTAACACAAGACAGACGTGCATCTGTTACTATTAACAGCACATTTTACAATGACTTAAAACAACACTTAATATTACTTCTGCTAATTAAAAAAGAGCAATGATTTTTTTTTCCATTATTCTAGGCACCTGGGAAAAAGCGCATTATGTCCAAATTTGGACAAAATGTGATAAAGTCAACAGTCTGCTGACAGGAAGAGCATGCTATTGTGGTCTTGGTAGTAGTAAAATTAATGCATTTTTTTATAAGATAACACCGGATTTTTATAAAATAAGTCATAACGTTCAAATCCCTTTAAGTGGAGGGCATTTAAATTTTAGCAAAAAAAAAATTTCCAGGCCAGCTGTATGTTAAAACTTTGGAACATTGCCTGTGTTTCATGGTTGGCTGGGTCTATTTCAGGCACAAGTCAGAACTCCAATCACAGCCATCCAGTGCGGAATCAAACGAGTCCTGAATGGCCCGGCCAAACAGGGCAGTGGCTTCTATTGCAGACGACCGCCATCACAAGGGAACAATCACTAGCGCGGGCATACCTTATTGCAGTCCAATTAGCAATCAGATTTTTGAAGTTATACTTTTTAGGAGCGTTATGAAAAAAATTATAAGTGTATTTTCACGATGCGTGCGCATAAAACGAAATTTTCACGGGCTGAAAAAAAAGATACATACAAAAAAATTACGTGCTTTTAAATTATATAATTTGGTGATTTATAATGAATACTGGTATATATAAAAATTATTAGATTAAATATATACTTTACAAAACGCATTTATAATATCACTCGAGTCCAGTCATTATATTATTTCTCTTACTTATTTGCACGCAAAATTAAAGTTAGTTATGAATTACGCCAAGTAAAGCTGCGTGTATATATATCTACTCTCACACATAATATATTTTGTTTTGTTGCGAAAAATACATGTCCCTGTCTGTGACAGAAAAAAAAGTAGAAGTAAAACCTTGACCTAGAGAGAGAGAGAGAGAGAGAGACAGACAGACATAGAGAGACAGACAGGCATAGAGAGAGACAAACAGGCATATAGAGAGACAAACAGGCATAGAGAGAGACAGACACACAGACAGACATAGAGATAGAGAGAGACAAACACACACACACACACACATGCACACCCCTGGCTCCAAGATTCGAATATTTCTGGCCGTCTTAACCGCGTAATGTGGTAGCACCAAAGGCGTCGCCAGGGGGAGGGGTAGTGGGTAGGGGGGATAGTTGCCCCCTCCTAGAGCCCTAGAGATTAAAAAAAATGTAGCCAAATGCAAAAAAAAAACATACTTTTCCCACAACTTGCCCCTCCCTACCCCTCCCCAAGGCCATCGGCTGGCGACGCCCATGGGAAGCACTAGATGTTTTCCAACAGCTGGGCTGTAACTGGGCTGTAACTGGCGCACAACAGGCGCTGAGCAGTCACAGGGTCGACCGTCGCGCCGACAGAGCAAACACCGCTGCAGCCGCCCTCCAGAGGCGCACAGCTGGTTTCAACCACTCCCCCCCCTCCCCCCCAGCGGCCGTGACGTCACCGCCCGGTTACTCTCGCCCAGGCGCCGCCGGCAACGGCAAGACACAGGGTGTCCACAGTTAGTTCTTTCGTACTAGATCTAGTACTTTTATATAAGTTTTTTTAGTGGTCTAGTACATATCTGGTACTATTTTCTATAATATAATATCATTACAGTAACTCCAATATGTTTTATTATTAAGCGCAATTAATTTTTAAAAACTATGGAATGTATGTGTGTGTTTAGGTGTGATATATTTAAGTTAGAGCATTGCAATGTCATAATAACTTACTAAATTGTTAAAATCGTAACAAATTATAATTTAGTACTTTTTGTTTTTCAAATCTAGTACTTTTTTTCTCGCCTAAGTTGGTAAGAAATATTTTTACCCTTGTGGACACCCTGACTCAGACACAGCAGCGCGACGCGACAGAAAACAACTTAAGATGCAGAACTTTACAAGTTTTGCCTTTTCTCACGTTTCAGTGCTTTTTTTTTTTTTTGTAAACTTGCGTGCAGTTAAGTTGCCAGACAAGTCAACCCACTACCTACTTAAAATTCGTCACATTAAAACAAGTCTACCAAAAATATTGAACAAAATCCATAAAGGTGGCGGGCCTAGATTAAACGGGAGTCCGAACTCTGTGCATGCACCGAGCAGTTCACGGCAAACTAACATTCGAAGCATATATACATACCTTCTTTACTTGATTGTTTTAATCCCTTACCGCTAGACACGTACTGGACATTCCTGATACAATTAAAAGAATTTTTTTTTTATCTAATCATGTACAACACAATCCACAAACAAGCCACCTAGACATGGGTGTATTTTTCTAGTGAAGCAGGGTGATAAGTGCGACGCTCGCTGGTGCTTCTAGCGCCGTTTCGCCTCTAAGGCGCAAGGGTGTGGACTGACACGCATAACATTACATGGCGGATAAATTATGATAAAGAAATTTTTATTTTTCCCTGCAAACACGCGTTTTGGCCATTTTCACTCTTCTAAAATATATACAGCTCAAAAAAACGAAACACGGGAACAGAACCACCCCTTCCGCTATCAGCGTGTTCTCGAATTGGTTTTCCGTGAACTCGAGACCGCTCGGATATCTTTGAGCAGTTCTCATGTCAGCCAAACGCCCGATCGTGCATCTTCGGTTTTTTTTTTGGTTCATTGTAAATGTGTTGATAAAAGGATACTAATGGTTAGAGGCTAGCAAAATTCGCGGTTTCGATGGCCTTCAGGCTAGATTGCACATACCCCTGTACACTCGGGCAAATAACGCCGCAAGTTCATTGGCTGCCGACTTGTAAGTCGTCTCAGCTGGTTTTGTCTGTGATTCGAACCTTCTTTGGTTGAGGGTTTATAACTGGCTGAGATTCGTCCAGATGAACAGTAAGCCAATAGCAAAATTATCTAAGAGGCATGTGTGTTTGAAGAATTCTAGCCTATCACCGAATGAATCCGCGAATTTTGCAGGTCTCTACTAATGGTCAATTAGGTTAGGTTAGCTACATTATAAATACTTTAAAACATCGTGGGCGGTTAATTTGGTTAGGATAGCTACGTTAAAGATACGGGGAAAAAAAAAAGCTAGCATGATCTTCGGGGCACTTCGGGTTTTGGCTCTTTCGGGTGTGAAAAAAAAGGCTTCCCGAGCCGGACAGCTTCAGTTTCCGCACGAGTCACACTGCCAGGAACTACTGCACCTTGTCGGAGCAAGGGGGGGGGGGGGGGAGCAGGGAGGAAAAGGCCGCTGGGACGACGTCACCGGAAGCAAACCTTGCCGACACACATAGCGGCGCGCCGGCACGGAACAGACAATCGTGCACAGAAGCGTCCTCGGTCCTTTACAACTACTTCGTCAACCAATCAGGATCAGTGACAAGAGCTACACATCGTGAAAGGCTAGGCAAACCCCCCCCCCCCCCAGCTTCCGAAAGGTAGGCTATTGTATGATTCAACCGTTCAAACTCTTTTTTCCAGTTATATTTTATCCCGTGCTTTAAATTCCAACGGGGTACATGTTTCAGAAATTGTAATAATCCCAATCACAAGAGAGCATTAAATAATATAATTTACTTTAGCTACGGTAATTATCTCGCTATTCCCAAGAATAAGTGGGAGGGGAGGGGGAGCGAAACTAAAAGAGATTTGTCAAGTTTTGATATATTTGTTGTATTTATAATATATGCTATTTGAAAGGCTACAAAAGAGAACCAAGTTAAGAATCTTTGAAGGGTTATAGTTTATTATTTACTGTCAAATGTGAGACAATATTGTCACGTGTGGAGCACTAATAATACACCCCATTCAATTTGTATTTAGAGCATCCAGTGTTCACGAAAACGAAAGGAAAAAAAAGTTTAAATTCAGACTGCTAAACCAGTACACTATTTAGAAAGATATAATAAATACAATCCATGGCAAAAAAAAGTGATATAAGGCCTTGCGTTGCTACCACGCCCGTTAGAAGTAAAACCTCACTAACAGAGGGACAAGAAATTTGTACACAAACATAATTTTTAAAAAAGGGGGTGGGGAAGTGTGCAAATATACAGACGTACAGACGAGTGTCCAAGTATGCAAGTGTTGGTACTATAATGCAAACATATCTTCGAGCACTGCCGCTGCTGCTGACGTCAGTGTTTTTTTTATGCAAATAATTTAATCACTAAAATATGATTCATAAATTTGCCTTCTACAAATCACACAAAGGAACATCGTGACAAAACAAAAACCCTACAAAGACTCTTACTGAAAAAAATTCTTACTTTAAAAAATTTAAATGAAACAAAATTACCATAATCTAGCTAAGTGATAGCCATTAGTATTTTTTTTTCGGGGGTCAGATATTAATTTTGTAACAAATTCGGAGGCCAGACACACATAATACCGTATGTGGAATGTGATGAAAGTAATACAATTCTAATAAAAATAGTATTTGCAAGAAATAACATTTAAACTTAGGAAGAACTACTGTGGAACAATATATAAATTACAAAAAAAAAATTTTTTTTTTTTACATTTCTGTGAGAATATCACGACTACAAACATGTGGACGGTTGATTCGCCACGGTGAAACACACAAGGCGGGGCCGTTAGTTCCGCTGAAGGCCGCGGTAGCGCGGGCTTATCTCTGCGGCGACGACAATGGCCGCCTGGACAAAAGAGCTCTGTGCCACGAGGGACCATGGTTAAGGGAGGAGGGGCAATTGAAGATGGGAATAACTCCAGCTGGCTTGTTTGCGCTCGGGTTATAGCGACCCCCCCCCCCCCCCCCCCATCGAGACCATTCGCCTCGTCGCTGGCCACTCACGCCGAATGAGTAGCGCTTCCAGGACTCGAGGAGGAGGAGGAGAAGGGGGGGGGGAGGGTTGCGTTAGCTCTACGCTCGCTGGTGTTCCTAGCGCGGCGCAGCCTCTCTGAGCCCAAGGCTGTGAACTGGCGTGCACAGGTTCATACTGCAAGCCAGCGCACACACGGGCCCTTTGTGCCAAACCTGTCCCACAAGTTGATCCAAGTGCACCTGAATTACACTGCGCCGAGAGAGTCACAGGAACCTCGGTTTCTGGTCTCCCACACAATAAAATGCCCCGGATGGCAGCAGTGGCGGATCCAGAGGTTCACCTCGGAGGGGGGCACTCTAGGATTTCAGAATAGCCAGAGTATTTAATCTACTCACACTACACATAACATCCAACCACCAGATTTTATGATTCTACAAGAAAAAATTCATTAATTACTCTACAAGAAAAAAATTCATTAATTACATTAAAATATTTTATTGGTTTCAGAACCAATCATTTTTGTCGGCAATATTAATGTAGCAGACAGCTGGTTTTTCGGGGGGGTGGGGGGGGGGAACTTGCCCCTGGTAACCCCCCCCCCTGGATCCGCCACTGGATGGCGGTATGATGGAGCGGCGGCGGAGGCGTGCACAGGGCAAATGCGATACGGTGACCATAATGATGATACACGCGCACTGAAAAATCCCTCGAGTACGAGCGTTTCAGCCATTTCCACTCTTCTCAAAACACAATCCAAAAACTAAACCCCGAAAACCGAACTAATTATCCGCCCTCAGCACATTCTTAAAACGCGTGGGTCCTTTAAACGGCATCTTCCCCCAACACAGACTGTTTCTGTCACTGTCCACTGCATCCAACAGAAAAGATGTGCTAAACATGACGTCTACAAATACACCGAGAACAGTTTTGTTTGCCTAAACAATACATCTGTTTTTATATGGCGAAACAAATCTATGTACAGTTGATTCAAGCAAATATTTTGTAGTAGGAAAGATTTAGATGACCCAACATAATGGTTTCGTCAAATCAGGAGAACAAAAATAATTTTTATACGTAAAATTTGAAAAATTTCACTACCAAGTAAGTGAATATTGTGTTTTCTGCTTTAAGGGATAGGGGAGGATGCTATAATTTCGGAGAGAGAAATATATTTGATCGACTTATGCAGAAAAAAATATTCATACTTTTAAAAATGTAGTAAGTTAGATTGGCAAGTTATTTTAAAATATAGCTTATTTAAGAAAGCCTTCAAAATGCATCAACACTGACCACTTCTTTTAAACAGAGCCGAATTGTTTCAAAAGTACACAACAACAAAAAAGAGAGCCAAAATTAAGCTTTTGTGAAAAAAAAAAAAAAAAGCCTACCACAAAAAAAATTGCCACAGAAATCAAGTGGAATAATAACAAAACGTACGACACAGAAAAGATTAATAATTAATAAGTAAATATTACTACAAAAAAACGCTGACACACCAGGGCCGTAGCGAAAGAAAAACAACTCGACACACACACAAACAAGGACAGCACAACGGCGACAAAGTAGACGAACACAGCAGGCTTGACACGACGAAACACTGTTGTGACGTTTCGCCATTTCCACTGACCTCGCTGTCGACAAAACCGCGGAACATCATCCGGCGACTTCAGAGAACGCTACCAAATTTACGTCACGCCTTCCCCACAATTCTCTACCCTGTTTCCTGACCTTTAGTGACACAACATTCATATTTCCGCGACTTAAAAAAAAAAACTAATTTACTTAAGTTTGCTATTCAGCTTAAAGCAGTCCCATACCTGAACCAGGATTATATAATAAAAAAATTAAAATTCAAACATAACCTTGCATACATTAATAGTATGACTATGCCTTAAAACCAGGGGCGTAGCCAGGGTTTTTTTTTAGGGGTTCAACACCCCCCCTCCCTTAGCACCAAATCTTTAATTTCTTATTCATCACTCAAACAAATTTCATTTTAAAATTAATAAAAAAAATTACCATTACCTACAATATTTAAATTTAAGTACCGAAAACTGCTAAAAATAGCACTATTTTACACCTTAAAAATCCGAATTTTCCCGGGGGAGGAGGACCCCTGGACCACCCACCCGCTTTAATACGGGGGGGGGGAGGGGGGCGGGCATGCTTCTTAACACACCCCCCATACACAAATCCTAGCTACGCCACTGCTTAAAACACCACGTGAAAAGGCATTTCTTTTACGGGACTGTGTGATGATTCCCCTGAAATCTGCCACCGCTGAGGGATTGCGCCGAGTGAATCAGAGCGGGGACGTGTGGTCGCTACCTGCGGCCTCCGGGGGCGGCGGCGGCGGTGCCACCACGCCCAGCTGCGCCAGCGCCGACAAGAAGGCGGGCGGCGGTCTGGGCGGCGGCTGCGGGGGCGGCGACTCGCGGGGAGGCAGCGGGGGCGGCGGCGGTGGTGGGGGCGGGAGCGAGGGGGCCGACTGCCCGGGACCGGCAGCGGCGCGGCGGCCGTACACCACGGGGTTGAAGTTGACGAACTGCCACTCGCCGCCCGACGACGACGAGGACGAGGCAGAAGCAGAGGCAGACGCGGACGCCCGGCCGCGCGAAAGGGCGTACCTGCCGCGCTTGATCTTTGTCCGAAAACTGGACATCCGGAACGCTGAGTCGGACGCGAACCACATCTGTTCTTCCCCCCTCGGGACCCGACGGTCACACGCAGAAAATAATAATAATAAAAAAAAGAGACCACGAACTCACTTCCTCAAGGGCTAAAAGTTATCACAATCCAACACCGAACACTTCACAAACCTTCTGGTCTTCACCCGCACGAAAACACAGTAAACTCAGCGGTCGGGCATCGAAAACGTCACCGAACAAAGGAAAAAGAAAGAAACACACGGACTAGCACCGCGCGAAGACACTCTCTCTCGCCATGTGTGTGAAGCGCGCGCGCGCGAGGGGAACGCGACGGCCAAAGAAACCTTCTCCGCTCTCGGGCGACGCGCGCGCCTCTGGCGGCCGGACGCGGAAGCTCCGGCTGGAGGCGGAGGAGGTTGCGTGCTGCCAACCCATTACTCCAGCCGCGGAGAAACTTCCCTACTCTTCTCTCTTCTCAAGCGGAGCGCGCGGCGCTCCCTCCCCGCGAGCAGACGCCGTCTCTCTCTCTCTCTCTCTCTCTCTCTCTCTCTCTCTCTCCCTCCCTCTCTCACCAAGCGGCGAGAGTTAAGTGGCCGTTTCGTGGAGCGACCCGAAATTACGGGGCTTTCGTAATAACTGGAAACGCGCTCGAAGCAGGTTCTCTCGAAGCGCGGGTGCGCTCGATTACGTAAACCCTATCGTCGAACCGGTGAAGCACTCAAGCTACTGGAGTCATGTCCTCGCGACCATCTCCTGCGAGTGCGTGACGGCGAACAGGCGATACAAAAAAAAATTCTTGCAAAACACAGGAGGTGCATCATATTGGGTAACTTCGTAAGACATCATCGACCCAGTTCTTGCTTCAATGATAAAGCGCACAGATATTTTTTTTTTCTTCAAATAAAATTTAATATACCATTCCACAACCGATGTCAACACTGAAGTTCGCACACAAAATTACAGCTCGCAATGGCTTATCATGATTGCATATTTTTCAGTATATTCTTTAAAATATAGTTTAAATGCGTTGCATGAGGCTCAAAAAAAAATATTTCTAAGCTTAAGAATTTTTAATGACACGGAAAGATTTTCGAACATGTGTTGACGATGATTTATTTTATTTTGCAGAGTAATGTAAACACAGGAAAGTAGGTAGTGAGAAGTCCTCATAAAATGTTTCAGTGTGACTGTAACCAATTGATCCAAATATAATTATGTCAAAGACACACAATCATACTTTTAGTTACTGCATGTACTAAGATACGGATTATTAACGGACCCAAATTAATGATTAAATTAAAAACCGGTTTAAGACGTTAAGATGCTATAACTATAGACATTTTATTGACATAGTTTTGCGACTAAGATTTTCAATTCCCTGTGTATTCGAAGATGTTTACGATATGTTTAATTCTTTGTGTCTTCCCCGTCTCTCTATATTGCCTCATATTTTAATTACGTACATTGTGCGTTTACAATACATTTATTTACACGCTTCAGACTTACAGTGGCTCTTTCGTGAATTAATCACGGACTCAACACTTAACAAGCTTGAATAATTGAGTAACATGAGATACACATTTAATAAGGAAAATTCTCTCTCTCTGTGTGCGTGTGTGTGGTGTGGTGTGTTGTGTTGTGTTGTGTTCATGTGTGTGTGTGTGTGTGTGTGTGTGTGTGTGTGTGTGTGTGTGTGTGTATGTCGCCACACCTGCAGGCAACAAGGCGACAGCAGAAGCCAGCCCCGGGCGCGGCTGTGCGAGAGACAGAGCTAATAATAGCGGTGACGCGCGCCTGCGCCTGCAAGGCCGCGAGGCTGCAACCCGCACGGCACATCTTCCTTCCGGGCAGAGGTTACTCAGCGCCTGCAGGCGGCGGCCCGACCTTGTCCGGTCCAGAGACAACCAGCTCACACGTGGCCCAGGCACAGAAACTACCTGGCGTGCAGTCCAAAGAGTATATAAAGGATAAGAGTTTTAACTCAAATGTTATTACGAGCGAACCTTATCAGGCTCATTTGTTTGCCGAACATACCCGAAGTACGGACCCCAATTGTGCCAACTGCTAAACATATTAAATAAATAAAATTTGAATTGTCATCGCTGCCAACATCATGATAAAATTATTTATTAAATTATATTAAAATACAATAACTAAACAAGTTGTACACGTTTTAATTAATATTACACCATTTGCTTACTTGCTGTAGTACATTTTTTATATTTACAACGTTTGCAGCATGTTAGACCGGATCCTCGGAATTATTCGGTAAGGAATTCGTTGCCCTATTCGAGTTGGAGGGGCCTGGTGCAGTCGACGCTTTGTGTTTTCCAAGTACCTACAATAGTTAAGTTATTTGTAAACCATTCCATGAATAAGTTTCCAGTATAAACTGAGTACAAATATACGTACAATAAAAACAAAATAAGTTGCTATTATTTAATATTCGATCATCTTTACCATGTATTGTATGAATGTATTTTTCAAACAAACAAATAATAATAAAAAAAATTAATGTCGCAAATTACGACAGGGATGCATTCAAACCTTTGTGTGTTTATGTTAGTCGTTTTACTTGCCGATGATAAATATATTATTTGTTGTAATAATAAACATTAGTGACCGGACCAAAAAAATTGGGAAATTCAATGAAAGTTTTTGCAAATACATGTATTTTGTTTCCCCATTATATTAACTTTAAATTGTAATATATATGAAAGAATATCACCAGTGTAGGTAAAAATATGAACTAAAAAAAACCGTAAGTAGGACTCGATCCAGAGATACAGCGATTACAAACCTTGAACGCCCACCGCCATATTGCGGTCATGGTCACAACGCAGAGATACATATTCGACGCGTAAAACTTCTCTTGCGATTTTCTCGAAAACGCCCAAGTAGTTCGCCTTTACACGTGGACTACTAAAATACATCTTATTTAAGGTTATTTGTTCATCAGAAACCAAAATAAAAAATAGAAGGAAAAAATTTATTCATTTCTCTTCTGCAATGATTTTTGTCTTCTTACACATAACTTAATTGATTGGTTTTATTTAATGTTGTCTCACAACTTCTTAGATCCTGAATAGCATTTCTTTTAACACTGCAAAGTTTGTTTGCAAAGAGGAGAGGGGATTTTGGCAAGAAAAATTATCGTTTTACATCCGCCCTGCCCAATTTCCCGAAGCGATTTTCCCGAGAAACGCAATTCTTGGTCAGCAACATTTCACGTTAAGTAAAAAACTGAGCGACTCACGTATATTTCCGCAGACCAAGTTCGGTTATTTACACAGCACATCCTTAAACGGATTTCTCCCAGAAGTCTGAATATCAAACAAAACACTTCAATTTTACGGAAAAGCAACAAACTAGCCACAGGAAATTCGCGTCACAGTCATGTAGCACCAGGAAAAACCACCCCAAAACATCTCACTAAATTAATAATAGTTGGTTTATCTAGGAGACGGAGACCATCTACTGAAGTGTAGAGAAATAAATCCGCCAAATTTACAAAAGATTCAAGTATAATGCATACGATCCATTTTGTACAAGGAAAAAAAAATATTAATGACTGCCAGCGCTGTTAGGATGTTAATAGCAGACTCAAAAAGGATTAAGCGGGAAAGTAATTAAATTTGATAATGAGCGCAAAGAGGTGATGCGGTTCGTCGTGTTTAAATACCATCGTTAAAATACATTTAATAGTGAGTTTTCGAAGCACATCCCATTAAAACATGAGACGCGATTCTTTCCGACTATTTTGTTTTGGGTGATAGGCAAGAAGAGGTTATTCTAAGTGTACACACACAAGTAGGTAGACAAAAGGTTACAAACAGTAGTCCACCTCCACCATACGAATTGTGTATGTGTGTAGATGTATATATGTGTGTGTGCTTCAAAAGGAGCGGCAACTAACGTACAACTTTCCCCTTATATACACCAATCACAGAAATTTAGTTTACACTGTGGGGCCAAGATATGAAAATATTTTTTTTTTGGAGGGAGTGTGAAACCCCTTTGTGAAGGGCTTTATAATTCCAGGGAGACCGCCCCCCTTCCCCCCTCCAAGACCTACCCCATAGTAAGGGTTGACACTTTATTATACTATTAAATAACGAAATTAGGTACCTACGCGCTTCTACCCATGTCTAGTACCGCCATATATATTTTTTACCACTAGCCAAAAGGGTATTTTGTACACACACACGCACACACACACACTACTATATGAACTATGTACTCAGATGTTCTTGTGGTGTATAAATCCGGAGCAACCCCTCCCCAACAAAAGAGTGACTGGATTTTCTCCCCTGGCGGCAGTTTCGAACGTGCTAAAGATCCAAACGGCACGTACGCCTACATGCTGGAAACAGTCCACCGCAGACCCGAGGCAGTGCAGGAGAATAAAGGACGCAGAAGAGAACCCGTGCCATTCCGTCAGTTCGCAAAGGCGCAGCTCGCTAATCAAACACACGTGAGAGAGAGAGAGAGAGAGAGAGAGAGAGAGAGAGAGAGAGAGAGAAGTAGGGGGGGGGGTTACGGCGGCTTCACTTTGACGCCGACCACCACCCCGGCACAATTATCCACGGGCGTTCACCCCTCCACTGAACGCGAAGGCAGAACGGCTAACGAGAGGAGGAGAGACCCGATAACGCCACACAACGAGCCCGAGATGCCAGTTGACGAGTCCAGGTCTCGTCCGAGAGCGGAGAGAACTGGCCGTGCAGTGTTATCTCGCCGTCGAACACAACTCGTCGACATCATCCGGGGCGATCTAGGGCTCCGCCTATCCGACATGGGGGTGTATGCGTGTGTTAGTGAGTCGGGATGATAAGCGCGACGCTCGCTGGTGCTTCTAGCGCGGTGTCTCCTCTGGACTGGCGCGCAGTCTTCTCGTCGTCACAGGATAACTGTGACATTTGAGCGGTGACCGTTAAATTATATGGTGAAGAAATGAAGATAAATGTGTAATGCAAGTCCCTTAAGCGCTTTCAAGAATCTGTACCGGTTGTTTTACGTCTAAAAATTACTCTGAAAACACGCGTTTTAACCATTTTCACTTTTATAAAAACACACTTTAAAAACTTAATCCGAAATAAAAAAAAGTACTTTTTGGCCCTCAGCGAACTCTTAAATGCATTTCGTAAGCAGACCCCACTCTGATATCTTGAGCAGTTTTGAAATCGCGTTGTTTTTCCTGAAGCTCTGCGCACCGTGTGTGTGCCCGGGTAGGCGGGGGCCTTAAGGTGGGCCAGAGCTTCACGCTACACCTCACGATTTGAAAACTGCTCAAGAGATATCTACAGTGTTGTCTGTCCACGGAAAGCATTATTTAACAATACGCTGGGGGGCGGATGAGTAATTCCGTTTCCGGACTTTTAGAAATAGCGAAATCTGCTAAAAACGAGTGTTTTTTTAAAATAAAAAAAAACATAGCCAGCTGCATCTCAGATGTCACTGGCCGCGACGTGCTGTTTTTTTTTTGTTCTATGTTTGCTACGCTGGAGATCTTGGTGAAGTCGCAGGGTTCTTTTTCTCCTTCTCGGCTATTTTTTTCCAAACGTCGCCGACTTCGCGCATGCGTAGTTAATGGAAAAAAAAATCCGTTTTCACGCGGAATTGGGCTTTATTTCAGCGTTTTTTTATGAAGTTTTGTTCCTACCAATATTTTGCTTTAAATAAGTATTGCAGAAGTAAAAGTTCGTCGAATAAGTACGAAAATACCCATGTTAATGGAATAAATCAATGGAAGAACATAGAAAGCAGGATATGCATGATTTGATTTCAAGGGAATGCCATCAAACTGAGTTGTAATATATGCTGAAATAATAAATAATTTTGGCTACATCCTCACACACAACTGCTTCACCAAATAATGAAATTATAATTTTTTTTTTTAAGTTAACTTGATGAACCTATTTCTTTTTACGTGCACACACTGAGAGAGCCAGCAGAATGTCATCATCGTCGGAATCATCACTCGAAACCCACGGCATGCGTCTCTTCGACGTCGCTAACTAGACTGATCTGTCTGGCCGCCTGGCGCAGCGAACATAGCGAACATAGCGAACATCGCGAACATTAGCTATCTGCGTGGCCTAACCTTTACACCATCTTCATTCCTTCAGTCCACAACCTGGCTCTTAAAAGGCGATACCGCGCTAGAAGCACCACTGTGGCGCATCTAATCCTGAGATTACAGCGTGCATTTAAATGGGCATTTTACTTTCCCTTACCGATGCCCGATTTCTGCTGTTGTTAGCGCTTTCCTTTTTTCGATGCGCTCTGTTGCCAGATGCACGCCATTGAGCCTAAAAGTTTCAGACACAACTTTATAACGTAATGAAAATTTGTTTGATGTATGGGGAAAAAAAAAATGGTTTGTCCGTAAAGTCGGTTTACGGACGAAAGTTTAACGTGACGTCATAACAAAACATTGATGAAATTATTGCATACTTTTATAAATTACATTGAATTATTTTTATTGAATTATCAATATTTTGTATGGATACAAAGAAGGAGTGAAATGAAATATACAATTTAATTGATAAATTTACTTTTATATGCACTCATTAATTCAAATATGTTTATTACTTTAACGAAGAGATTATTTTAACTATAACTTTTATACATGTTTGCTATTTAACTTCTTCCAATCTGTGTTATTCTGTTAAGGATAGGACGATGATAGGAAAAGTAGGAAACGAATGGGAGTGTTTCAAGTTTAATGTGCCTCGAAAAAGTCAAATCGTTGATTGTTCCATCGAGTGGAAGAGAGATAGATGCGGCGCAAGCGTACAATGAGCGTAACGGGACACAGCGTAACGGGACACAGCGTAACGGGATAATGTGCGTTACGGGACACTTTTTCGTGCGTGCAGCCGGCGTTCATCCATTTATTAAACGTTGTCACGTCAAAAATTCTATTTGGTGAGGTACGGAATCATACACTGCATGTTGCAACCTGTAATCAACTGTAAAGATGTTTCAATTCAAACCATTCAACACTACCAACTCGACACTCAACAACACAACTATTCAAAACTACTCATCCATCCTCAGCATATTTTAAAAATTATTTTTCGCAGACAGACCTCATTCGGGTATCTTTTTTGAGCACTTTTTTTTACGTGAAAACGTCTTATAAATCGATGAACGCCCGCTGCACGCACGAATAAAGCATGACTCATTGTCACGTTCCGCCTGGGCCGAGCGTGCAAGAACCGGCCAACCACCGTGCGAGAAAATCTTCGATAATATCAAACAGGTTAAGGCGGGATTTTTAACTAGTTGTTTGTGATTATATTTTAAAAATATTTAAATTAAATTTTTGCAGAAACTGTAAATAATATTTGAAAATTAAAAAGTACGCAATTTTCCATCAATGTTTTCTTATGACGTTATCACGTAAAGTTATCGTCAGTAAACAGTCTTTACAGACAACCCCCCTTTTTTAAACCGCGTGGATTTTTTTTCTGAGGCTTTCCACAACGTAGGTGTGTCGAGGTGGGCGGGGCGTTTAATAAGACTACGGTGACTTCGCCTGCACTATCTTCGTACGAATCCTTTCCGAGCGACTGTTCGCTCGAGATGCACGGTAAGACGGTGACTGCCAGTTCAGCAACTATGTTCCTCCTGGGAGATCTAATGATAGGAACGTCGCTGGCAGCAACACAGTGGGCTCGGTGTGCTGACGCAACAGCACGGAGGTACCCGCCGGGTTCTTCTCTAGCCGCTGCCAGCCGGCGCACTGGCAAGGGATCCCATTAAAAAACTGGGTAAGTGGGCAGCTGTAAAACCGTGAGAAGAGCACAAAAGAAGGACGGAGATGGACAGAAAGCGAGAGACGAGAGAGAATAAAAAAAAAACCCACCCGCAACTACTCCAAACAAAAAGTTTCAGTCTCGTGTTCCGGAGGGATTTAAACATGGCCGACTCGTAAGTTACCGAGCCGTTCCGTTCCATCAAGAGTGAAGTTGCTCACGGACGCCGAGACACTAAGATTCAAATCCCGAACCGAGCTTTCAGACAAGAGCATTTTGAGTACAATGAAGGGATGCAGTGAACTTAAAGCTGTGTCACTTCAACCCGACGTAAAGAAAAATTGCGTGGTAATAACGCCCCTCCCACCACCAAATGTTAGCACTCAAACTGAAATCTCGTACGCCAAAAAGCCAAACACAAAACTGTATAAATTTTTCTTCTTCTAGTAAGTGGTGGGAATAAGTTCTACGTATGGCAGTGATAAAAAAAAGGTCTATTTTTAGTGTGGACTGTGTAATAGCCCATCGCTGTAAGAATATATGCCAACATTCGAAATGATAAATGTAACACGATGTTCACAAGGAAAATTCTTGGAAACTCATTTGCCAAATAATCACTTAAAAAATTACAAGGCAGTGATGTGTAAAATTGCAAATGGTACAAGTGATATCGTTGGCAACTGAGTTTCTAAAGACTATCCTTGTAAAAGTACAAAAAAAATTGCAGTAAAGTAAAAAAAAAAATACTTAATTCTATTGTTACTACGACCACAATTTTTGGGAGTTTCGTTCTTACCGTTGTTTTCAACTAGTTATAGTGCATTCGTTTGTAAACACCATTTATTGAGCTGAATTTTTTGACTTACAAAATCATTAAATTAAATTAGATCTCTGCTTACAGCCATTTATCTTCCTTTGGCCGTAGATATTTTAAGCGAGAAATACTGGCAGGTTAAAATTAAAAAAAAAAAAGGACCATTATTTGACCATCATTCTCACACATTGCAACGTGATATACTAATCAAAATACAATTACAAAAGAAACGAAATGTGTCCTTTGTAATACTCCTTAAATGGAAGTCAACTGTGCCAATCTATTGATTGAAATTTTAGGCGTTGGCCTTCACATGCGATTTCGATTCCAAATTCAACCCAAAGTTGATAATTTCTCCAATTATTTTACTGAGCTGAAGATGCTTACTAATTCTCCACCCATGCCGTTCCTTGCCTGTGATCAGTTTACAAAGTGGGAAAAAAGGGAAACAAGTTCTTTAAAACATTAGTAAATAACCTTTGATCGTTGGTAGTATCCTTACGTTTAATTTATTTGATGTATGCTTCACGCTTGACACTTGGTTATGAAGGTAATTTTGTTAAGTTCAACTATTAACCAGTAGGTATGAACAAAAAGGGGATTATTTCGGCAGAAAGACTTCCAATTCCTTTTCATTAAGTTGTCCATCTCTATAAAATCCATAACTGGGACGGTAGAAAGCGGCTGACCTAACCAATGCCAAAGGTTTCCTGCACTACCTTCCACATCTTTAACAGCGCTGTGAGGCCAGTTGCCTATCACCCAGGCTTTCTCACTGCGCTTGGCGAGGCCTCGCTCAGAAGTGTTCCTGACTGGTGAATAACAATTCTCGGGATCAATTATTGGCCTTTAAAATAGACCCCCCTTTATTTTTTTCCCAAATATTCTTCCCGTGTGTTCTGATGTCACTCCATCTGTACAATATAACAACCTTACTAACGAATGCCATGGTTTCCATAACCGCGGCGTTGTCAATCATCACACAATAGAACAAAAACGTTATAAAACAAAATAATGAGGCCAAACAAGTATTACAGGACATTAAATGTTAAAATTTAATTTCCTGATTACATGTATTAATTTTGGGAGACAACTGGGTTCGTAAGGTATAGACCAATTAATTGGTTAAGTTTTATTTATTACTAATCTCTACACCATAAATTTAATAAATGCGCTCAAGATCTCTGTCGACAACAATATTAGTCCCACACTGGTCAGTGAAAAATTAACACTTCCCGCTGGAGCTTGGCTCGACAGTGGCTCGCTCTTCTGTCCGCTTCCTTAGCACTCTCACCCACACCGCGCCGCAGCACAGTCCTCAACTATCGCTCGCCAGGCCTTCACTCGCAGGTATCGCCTCCCGATAGGTCCGGTTCGCTCAGCAAGGGCCACTTGCCCTCTTCACCTCTCGCTGATCGCACGGGTGTTGCCAGTATCACTCTCTCCGCTTCTTCGCTCTTCGCTCTTCGCTCTTCGCCCGGAACTCCCGCGGAGGCCGGCGTCGCTGCTTTTATACTCTTGGCAGACTTTCTGGAACCGACTGGGGGGTTGGAAGTTTCGCGTCACCTTGGGCCGACCCGACGTCAGAAAAGTCCAGAAAGTCGGTGTTCATTCGCGCCACTCCGCGCGGCGGTCTCGGGAAAAACCCGCAGAATTCCCAGGCCGCTACAAGGATCATTTACAATGGCCTGAGATGAGACGGTGTGATGGGAGCGGAAGAGGGGGGGAAGCGGGTAGCAAGGACCCGTCAGTAGACGGCGCGTGACGAAAGTGGCAGTGCGGGACATCCAGCCAGCTCCGAACCTGGCGCGCGTCGCGGTCCTGTCTGCGTTCGTAACAGTACATACACATACATAGACTGAATGCGTGTTTATGTCTGTCCACACCAACTGAATCGAGTTCTTTAGATCGTGGCCATTTCTCTAAACTACAAATCACCAGAGCCACGATTAGTTCACGGACTTACTGTGTAGCAAAAATAGACTCGAAGCACATATGCATCTGATTCAGGTTGATGATTGAAATACAGCTCTCTTGACATCCGTGAGCCAATTATAAACGCGTAAACCACCAAAGGATGCAACCTTGTTATCGACAAATGAGCACTCTAACCCAGGCAAGGAGTGAAATGAATTCACGAAAATAGTCGAAGTTATACCAATCACTCCCCCCCCCCCACTCGAGGTTTAAATGAATTAAGCTGCTTTCTTGGACTGCGTTTAGGTCCCTTGGCGACCTTAACGACTGCTTCGCGTGCCTTACTCTGGGGTCACGTGCAGCTCCCCTCGCGATTACACACAGGAACGGAAATGGACCAGGTCCCTAAATAGAACCATCCTGATGTTTGTGATGCCCCTAGTTTAGGATCACAGCACTCGTTTTTTTTTACACGAGCGGGACCACACGCAAATACTGTTCTTACACTGTTCCGTTTTTTTCCTTCTTCCACACGTCTGGAAAAGAATTCTGCGAAACTAGCTGCCGATTTTCCCTCCCTAAAAGTACATTTATACACACGAGTTACTGTACATTTCTCAACTAATTTCTGCGGAACATATGCTGCACATACTAAAGATAAGCTTAGGCTGACTTTCGTATTCTGCGCAGTGTAAAGAGGTGAAATATAATAACAGTAAATTGCTTATGTTTATGATTTAAAAAAACTAAAATAATAAGATTACGTACTGGACAGTTTACTGTATTCTTCACGACAAAGAAAAAAAAATTGTTTCTGGGAAAATTGGAAACAGGCAGAGATATATGATATATTACAGCATACATACTTCTACACGCGGTTCAATGCTAGAATAAGTATCAGTGTCATATTCCCTCTAGGGTAGGAATTTTTCCGTTTATCATAAAATTTTAGACCAAAAGTTTTGAGCATTTGTAATAAAAAAAACAATAGTTTTAAATGTACCCAATCAATTCAAGTAAAATTTGTAATTTACTGGCATTTAATTCACAAAAAAAAGTTCATAAAAATATTTTTATTTTTTTCTCTCTCCGAGATTATTTAAAAAACTCAAAGCTACGAACACTCCCAACGCAGTCACGCATCGCAAGTCAGGGACACGGGTTGGACTTAAAAGTTCTGTACGCACTCGAAGATCGGCCAAATGACGTCCCCCTGATCAACAAGCTGACTCATCCGGTGTTACCTCAGCAAGCGATTTAGGTGCAATTAAGAACTCGACGGCAGACGGTAAAAAAAAAATGCTTATGGTATAAAAAAGAAAACATACGTAAAATAAATGTAAAGCTTATTTAAATTTCAGCTTGCTGATACACACCTTGTCTACACATAACAAAACATTTTAAGTGTGCCGACAAGACGATAAGGTCACACGTGATTGGACAGCCACTTTTAAGGCTCCCGCCTAATCAGGGGTGGATCTGTGTTGGGCGGGACGATAAGCGCGACGCTCGCTGGTGCTTCTAGCGCGGTATCGCCTCTAAGCGCAAGGCAGCATATGACAACTATGAGATTTCAGCGGTGACCGTAAAATTATATTGCGGATAAATGAAATTAAAGATGTAATGCAAAGCTCTTTAAGTGATTTCAAGAAATTGAGCCGGTTATTTTATGAAACACGCCTGAAAGCACGCCTTTTAGCCATTTCAACTCTTCTAACAATACCGTTAAAAAAATTATGCTCTCAGCGAATTTTAAATGAATTTCGTAAACAGGTCCTACTCGGATATCTCGAGTAGTTTTGAAATCGCGTGGGATTTTCTTTTTACCCCCTGAAGATCTGCACGAAGTGTGTGTGCCAGGGTGGTCGGGGCCCTTAAGGTTTTGCAATGTCATCATCAACGTGGAGCAGAAGATTCCGAATTTGCTTTTGTGACCCAACTGAATTCGCAAAATAATCGTGTTCATACAGATATACGGTAACGTGTTTACTCACAGGAGACCTCACAGCTGCGGCAGTGCTCTCATCCCTGTCCCTGTCACTCTCCCCCTCTCTCTTTCTCTCTCCCCTCCTCTCTCTTTCTCTCTCCCCTACTCTCTCTTTCTCTCTACCCTACTCTCTCTTTCGCTGTATTCCTCTCTTTATCTCTCTTTCTCTCTCCCCTCCTTCTCTCTCTTTCTCTCTACCACCTCTCTCTCTTGCCATCTTTCTCTCTCCCCCTCTCCTCTCTCCCACCTCTCTCTTTCTCTCTCCCCTCCTCTCTCTTTCTATCTCCCCTTCTCTCTCTTTCTCTCTACCCTACTCTCTCTTTCGCTCTATTCCTCTCTTTCTCTCTCCCATCCTTCTCTCTTTCTCTCTACCACCTCTCTCTCTCCTCCGGCTGCACACGGCCACGTCTCTGAGGACTATCACGCCCCGCAGATCCGGGGAAGCGGACCGTGTGATGGCGACCCCCCACCCCCTCCACCCCGCCGGCGAGGTCACGGTGTACTGGAAGCCCGCCATCAGCGCGCGCTAGGGCGTGTGTCAGCAAGAAGGGGGGGCGACAGACGTGCCTACCCGCCTACCCGGACACCATGTGCACAGCTTCCGAACAAAACCACGCCATTTCGAAACAACTGCTCAACAAAATTCCGGGTACTGTCCGTTTACGAAGAGCTTTAAAGGACGAGCCGAGTAGTTATCTTTCTGTATTTATAGTTTTCAAACCGTATTTTCAAGAAAGGTAAAAAAAAAGGGGGTTCAAAACGCGTGTTTTCATAACCATTTCTAGACGGAGACTCTCGAAAGCACTCAAGGGACCAGCACTTTAATATTTATCTTCATTTCCCCGCCGTATAATCTCATTAGCTGGCCCATGCACGACAGATTGGTTCCTACCAACGGCCGGCATTCTCAAGGTCGCCTCCCCACATACGTGCCCTATCAGGGTAGTCAACACAGTCACCACGATTCGCCCCCCAACAGCGGTGCCCACGTGGAGGTAGAGGATTGCCACTTGGTGCGGAGAGGCTGTGTGTTCGCATCCTTGCACCCATTCCGTGAACCTGTTGGATCATGTCCTCGGATAACTAGGGCCGGCAACAGCTCCGACACCTCAGGGGAGAATCACCTTCCCCGCAGGGTCAGGCCCACTCCCGCCCATGCACGGCAGATTATTCCGACCATACGGCCGGCATTCTCACGTTCCCCTCCCACATATGCGCCCTAATAGGGTAGGGTGGGAGTAGCATTCCAGTTCGCTGTTAGGGATCGCTCCCTTTTGTTGATCGGGGGGGACCTAGAGCTTCGGCGATGACCAGCGGCTGGGGCCACCAACCCAGCATGGTCACCGCCTCAGGCCCTCTACCGCACTCAGCTCAGCTGACCAGACAGTTGGCTGTGTCCTGAGCCCTAAGACTTTATCAGCACTACTGGCGCCTACCCCGGTCTGTCTGGGACCCCTCAAAACACCCAGTGAACCCGTGGTCCTGTGGAGGACTATCCAACCTCTGCCAGCTGTCCAGGCTAGCACCGGAGCTGTGTCGTCGCTCACCACGTCGACTCCGCATCGGGCTAGGGAACCCTCGGAGTCTGCTCCAAGCGATCGGAGCACCACCACCAAGTACGAGTCCTACCCAATCAAGAATCCAGGGCCTCGGAGAAAACCTCAGCGGGACAACATTCAGTCTTTCATGGATTCTTACCGTACTTGACGTCGATTCGGCAGACCGTTCGCCAGCAGGCTAACCGACCACCTGCTCTTCGGAGTCACTCCCCTGGATGTCGTCTCCTCCGACTACCCTCCGACCTGCCGTACCTCGGCCTCGACAGATTTGCCTGAACTCGGTCCGGCGGCGACCGCAGGAAGCCCTGGCTAGACATGACAAGACCAACCGCGCGTATATGCTGGAGGGCGCCGGTCCAAGCACAACAGAGAAGACAGCGAGCGCCCCTTGAGGCCACCAGTGGCGTAGCTTAGGTGACTGGCACCCCCTGGCCAGACTTGAAAATGGCGGCCCCTCTTGGATTAAAACAGAAAAGGGGGGGGGGGGAAGCGTTCAGTAACCGCGAAACCCGTCGCGGCAGCGGCCCCCCCCCCCCCTGGTACGCCACTGGAGGCCACGTGGCTTGCGATCAAACCACGTCGCTTCCACTGCACGGCGAGACCTACGCCCTTTGAAGACGCGCCTCCACCGCTCTAGAGCCGCTGCCAGGCCGGGCTTCCCGCCTCTTGCTTGTAGCACAGAGAAAAAAAAAGTTTGTTTGAATCAAACAAATATTTGTTTATATATATAGCGAAACAAACATTTACTTGGCGGAACAAAATATTTTGTTGGTTTAACCAAACTCTGAGAGTACCAAAAATAATTTGTTACGCCTAACCGAATATACGTTTTAGTTGACAAAAATAATTTTCTTGGGTCAACAGAATCTTTTTCCTTCTACAAAATATTTGTTTGAATTAACAAAATATATTTATTGCGCCATATATAAACAAATATTTTGTTGAGGCAAACAAACCTTTCTCTCAGTGTAGCTAGCAGTCACCTCCCTCGAGTCCGCTTTCCAGCTCTCGCCTAAACGTCCATCTCAGTCGTAAAAAAAAAAAAAAGCACTTCTGGACGACTCGAAATTTTGATTTATACTCTTCCGAGACGCACTTCGCATCCAATTCCTGCCGCGGCCATTAACTTTCTTGTGCATTTTCCCTCGACAACTCGTCTATGACACACTTCCTTATTTCGTAAACTGTAACTTGATGTAAACTTTTGGACATACGCCATTGCTTAGCACATGTATGTCTGTAGAAGAAAACTACAAAAAAAAAACACTAATGACAAAAAACACCAATTAAGCAAAAAATTGCTGTTGTCAGTATTTAACACCACACCATACTCCACAACAGGAATATGGTAAACAAACAAAGAAAAATGACTACCATATTCCTGTTGTGGAGTATTGTGTGGTGTTAAATACTGACAACAGCAATTATTTTCCTTAATTGGTGTTTTTTGTCATTTGTGTTTTTTTTTTGTAGTTTTCTTCTACAGAGACATACATGTGCTAAGCAATGGCGTATGTCCAAAAGTTTACATCAAGTCATGCACTCCCATTGCACAAATCTTTCAAAGATAATTTCGTAAACTGTAATTCTCTCTTCCTTTCCAGGGCTTCCTCGTGGAATCCAGGGTGGTCTCGCTCTGATTTCCCTCATGTTCGCATTAGATAACAAACTGTTGTTATTTTGGCAGCAGCGAGACTTCGTGTAGACTTGGCGGCGCCGGGCCCGCGCTTCAAAGCTCGGTTTGTTATTCCCACGGGCCGGCAGTAAAAAAATCCTCGGAAAGTAAAACAAAAACCACTCGGCTGAAAGGAAGTCCTTGAAACCGCTGCGGCACTCTCGGGCGCCGTTGAAAATAAATAAATAAATAAATAAATAAATAATCGACTATCCAGTTTGACGCCTTTATCACGTCTCCGATGCCAATAATTGAAGGGTGCCACACACAAAAAAAAATCCTCTAAGTAATTTCTTTCACACCGAACCCAGAGGTGCCCCCCCCCCCCAAACACTATGACTCACCCCCCCCCCTAACCTAATGTTGCGCACCCCCCCCCCCCCAATTTTTTATGCCATTTTCTCAATGATTTACTCAATTATTTTATAATATTATACTTTTTAGTATTATATTTTATCACATTTTGCATTAATTAAAACTGATTTTCTAATTATAATTTTGGTCATATCAGGTAATATTTACATCCTGAACCGACAGATGCCAAACTGCTTTTGTTGAGGAAAGTGCGGGGTTGTCAATTTGATTTACAAGATCCCTTTCAATTATCAAAGCACCAGAAACGTATTTTCACATTAGAAGCTATAATTATGTAAATAATATATACATTTTTCTCGTCTTTTAACCACCCCCCCCCTGAAATTTTAATGACGCAGTCTGCGTCGTTATCCCCCCCCCCCCTTGTGGGCACCCCTGCCGAACCAATACTTAACACGTGCCATGCAAACCACACTACATAATGGCTATTAAAATACCACTTTGTGCATGTTTTCCCCCCGTAATAGTTGTAAAATTGCCACCTTTTAAATTACGACAACGTTTAAGCAAACAGAGCTGAAAAAATTTTTACACATTAATTACCACCGTAAAAACGAAAAAAAAAACATAAGTTATATTTAAAAATTAAATACTACGGTTTACACATCAAAATCAAAATAGGCAACGTACGAGGTTTTGAGAAAAAATTGTTTAAGACTAAGAACACCAAAGAAGAGTAAAAAAAAAAGTTAAATAAAAAAATTGTATACATTAAACACACATGACAAATTCGTAATGAAAACAAACACCAAAGAAATAAGATCGTCTAAAAAACACAATGTCACGACAAAAAACGCGATAGCGCGAAAAAAAATTATTTATAGAACGAATAAGCCGCACAAACAAAATAAGAGTATTTTTATTTTTAGGCATGCCCACTCTTTGCTTGGATCAGCGTATCACGATCGGATCGTGAAAACGCAGTTCCTACCAACCAGTTAAAAAAATATATAATGTTATAAAAAATTTACTTACGCAAGCAGTCAAAGAGTACAGAAAAATTTTATCTGCAATCAACAAAATGAAATAAGAAGAGTGATAAAAACCAAAAGAAGGGTCCGCGTGACTTGCTGTACTTCCCGCTGGCCACCCCTGTTCTCGCCCGCACACCTCAAATCCAGCGCACACAGGGGTGTCCAAAGTGCCTCGCCCGTCAATATTTGCACGGGCGCGCCGGGCCGCAGTAAACCGCGCGCCGACGGGATGTTAAAAAGGGGCTCTGTGCACCACGCACGGCCATATAGGCCGCGGTGATATCACACCTTCACCTTAACCACTGGAGGCGGCGCTGCGAACACAACCGAAAGACGTCATACTGGCCCCAGCAGTTTTAATGGCATGACATTTTTGAAGCTACACTTCCCTAGGTGCTTTAGATGATGAGTGAATTTTTACAATGCGCGCGCAGCATGCAACGAAATTATCACTCGATGAAAAAAAAAGCTACATACAAATAACTATTTATATATATAATATATATGCTTTTAAATCAAATACTCTAGTGGCATTAATTGTGTTTATACACATTTTCAGGTGTATTTTCAAGTGTACTTTTATCAAGTGAGTATTTCCGTATGTGATTAAATTCAGCATATTTTTTTCTTCATTATTAATAAAAATTTAATTTCAATTCTTTTACTAAATTAAATAATTAATTCTTTACGTGTGTTTATATTATATCGAATATAGAGTTTTTTTTTTAATTTCTTAGAATGTATACATTACCATCCGTATTTATATCACTCAAAGTCCTTTGACTATCTTATTTATATTAATTATTTGCATGCAAAATTGAAGTTTTTCTTTTGCTACGCCACGTAAGTTAAACTTCTAACGCGCGTACATAAGTACACGCACCTTCTTTCGTTAAACCATAGATTATACATGAAGAGAAATACGAAGACCATAACATAGTATCTATTTAACGGTATTATTAAATATAAGTCATTCCCAAAAATAAATAAATACTAAACGCCAATGAATTAGCCGGGGAGACTAATTATTAACGCAGGCGTTCTATGAAATTGTGTACTATGCATTAACGACGCCACACTATGAAAACGTCGATCGCTAGATAATTGTTATGTTATAAAAAAACTGTTAAAACCAAGATGGCTTAAGACAGCATCTAATAGAATACATCAACATTCTGAACATTCTAACCAAGACATAAAAATCTCAAGAAATGAAATAAAATAAAGTAGCTTAATATGATTGGGAAATAAATGCTCAGATTTTGCGAATACCTGGGTTGGTACGCTTTTAATTATCAACGCCAAATCCAGAGTCAAAACCACATTCACAAATGAGATGCGGTGACTTTGGCTCATGTGAATTCCGTAATTCGATACGTGTAATCGATTAAAGCGTTAGTTAAAAACAAACCGTAGTGATACGACACACAATGTCATCATTTGCAAAGATACAACCAGTGCAATAGCTCCTTTTTATTTTATTTTTATTTTTAGCTAACCATGTTACGGCCAGGTGGGGTCTATACACACACACACATACACACACACACACATACACACGAGAAGCCTATGATGTCCATCAAGTTTTGTCCCTGCCCGAACACGCCCGAATATTCACTTTCGGCCAACCTCGGGATTTCTTTTATTTTTGCGCAGGAAAAATGAATTCAAATATTAAAAGTGGTCGGTTAGGTTAGCTACATTAAAACACTTTAAAACAATATGGACGGTTAGTTGGCTACATTAAAATAAATAGAGAAATATACATAAATATATATAAATAAACCCGAGGTTGGCCGAAGGTGAATATTCGGGCGAGTTCGGGCAGGGACAGAACTTGATGTACATCTTAGGCTTCCCTTTACACACACACACGCACCTCAGGTGGGTTTCCCCTTCGTACCCGAACGAACCAGAAAGGAGGTGCGGTAAAGTCACGTGACCAGTCACGCGGCCACCCCCCACCATTCCACACACCGTCACAGCCGAGGCGCGCGAAAACTTGTCGAGAAGTCTCGCCCCGGGAGTCCTAGGCCACCCGCAACACGCAGATGTTCTTCGGGAGCCGGACCATCCAGGGGCAAAACAAAAAAGCCCGGTCCCGAACAGCAACGCGCAGCCACTTGGAAAGGGAAACGTGCAGATGTGGAACCAGTGGAGACCGAGCCAGGACGAGCCTCGAGGAAGAACATCGCAGTGACGTGCGCACGGGACACGAGGTGGTGATGACGGGGAGAGGGAGGGGGGGAGGCGCACAGAGGCGAGTGTTGTGGGGCTTCGCGGCGTTAGGCACGCCACAACGAGCAAGACCCCCCCCCCCCCCGGCCCAGCGAGAGGGGCAGTCGACACGCGACCCTCGTCGCCAGCGGGAACAAGTCGCAAAAAAAAACTTGACTTCCTACAGTGTTCATGTCCGTCAAACACTGCCGAAGCTACGTGAAGGCGTTCTTTTCCGTCTGTAGCCCCGAAAATTTTGGTTCCAAAGGCAAGTAAGGAATTCACAGAAAATTCGAATCAGTTCAACGTTACGTTTTCGCAGAATGACAGTTTTTGTGATTCAAATTTTAATGTAACGCTTCGTGATCATTACAGGAATTTATCTAATATATTTACTAGTAATTTTCGAATTTTTATTTTAATGTGTGTAAAATTTTGCGTTTGGATTCAATATTGTTTTTGTACGAGGAAAGTTTCAATCAGGATTTCAATTGGTTAAAATTGTCAAATATTTCTTTATGCTACTGTAAAGATTATTGGAGTTAAATATCTTTGGTAAGAAAAAAAGAGAGAACCAAGAAAGCTTTAGGATTTTTGAATGATTTAGAGACAGTCTGGTTATTAGGTGTTTATTTATTTGTGACAGAGTTGTTTTCATGAATTTTTTTAAAAAAATAAAATTCTGAAATTTAGTGTCGTTTAACCTACCACATTGCATCAAGAATAATAAGGTAAAGAAACTTGTTATTTAATAGAAAATACAGATATTAGAACCACCTCAGGCGCCCAACGGTTTTAAAAATATTAAACGGTACAGAAATCTTTGCCATTCTGAAACCAGCAGACAGTATACCTACTAAATAACTTTTCTTTGCATGGGGCATACACTTAAACCTCGTGCAATATAGGTGGTAGAGAGTAGACTACAAGGGTGTTAGTAGTTCTTTACCATTGATAGAAGCACCTCTTCAAGTTTCAGTACAGCGACAATTCTGTGCAGGAATTCCCAGGTATAAAAGCGAAATAAATTATTTACCTTGTACGGTTCACGCATGGCAAACGACGAATATGCTATACATAACGTGCAGTTTCTAGATCCGGCTCTAATTGTAAAAAAAAAAAGTAATTATGCTGCAAAAATATTTAATTACAATTAACTTTGCCAAATGTTGACAACATTTTAACTCAAATTTTGAAACTGTACTTTCACAAGAATGAAAATGGCTTAATACGCACGTTTTCAGTGTAATTTTGAGACATGAAACATCCCGTATATTTCATTTATCTGCCACATAATGTTATGGTTACCGCTCAAATATCACAGTTCTGTGGTGTTATGGAAGAGAGGGTTAAGTCAAAAACATTAAATTTTAAGAGAGGTGGAAGAAAGTCTAATATTATTTCCAAGATCAAATATTAGTCGTTACATTATTAATTATTGATATCTTATACAGGCAATACAAAACTACAAACCATATAAAGTGTCAAAAGGCATATCCTTCAAATAATCCTTGACTTTCTTCCACCTCTCTTTAAATTTGATGTTTTTGACTCAACCCTCTCTTCCATAACACCACAGAGTTGTCCTACGCACGGACGAGAAGACTGCGCGCCGGTCCAGTGGATAAGCACCGGCGAGCAGTCGCACCTGTCATCCAGCCAGTCACCGTGACTCTGGTCACGGACGGAGCCAGCCAACTATACCAGCGGCGTGGCGCGGGAGTCGGCGGCAAGCGAGGGGCCCGGAGCACACAGTCACTGCGCTCGTCACCTTGACGACTGGAGGCTTGTCATCGCCAGGGACGCGATACTTCACGGCGGACAATAGCGCGCTCTCTATCTCTCTCTCTCGTGAAGCAGCAAGCAGGCGGGCGAAGTTCCCCGAACCGCCGCGCGCACCCTTGAAGACGCCGTCAACTCACCCCTGGGGTTTATCAAGTCCGTTCCGACCAGAGATTAGAGAAAGTTACAGATTGAGCATATAAACACAGTTTGTAGGTATCTCTGCTGAAGCCAGGTAACGTATGGGGGAAGCAGGTCGCCGCCATATTGTGACATGAAGAAATTCGCATTTTCTCATAAGTGATGTATGTATGTATGGTGGTGGAAAAGTGCATGGATATTAAACAAATAAAGACTGTTGACTCGAGGAAAAATGATTGTGTACAAGAGTAAGTATGTAGTTAACTACATTTCTATATACTATATAAACAAATGGCCGCCATCTTCTCACGTGAACAAACTGGCCACAGTGCTCAGAGCTTACGCTCCATCTGTAACTTTCTCTGATCTCTGGTTCCGACGAAACCTCGTCACCTGGCAACTCATCGTGGTTACGAGCCGAGCCGAGCCGAACAAACAACAACAACAACAAACACACGCATACATGCGACGGGCCCTTTTTTTTTAATTACTGGACTTGTAAAAGAAAGCGAAATGGATCATCTTTGCCAGTCCAAATTTGTTCGTCAACAATTTTTAAGGCCGTTACCACAGGGATAACAGTTAGCTGGGGCGAAGGAACTACCTCAACTGTTTCTGCAACAGGTAAAATCGAATAAATTAAAGAACACGAGTTTGTTTTATCAGGATCCCTATGAACCAATTACCAATATTCAGCAGTGTCTTATCAAACTATTTTTTTCCCCCAACCAGACGTCAAACGGAGATCAAAAAACGCATCAAACGAACATAAATGTTAGGGTATGTTGATACATTTCATACGAACAATGATAATGCTGATGCGTGGATTACACAGGTCTGCGATGAAAAAGTTTTTTAAAATAAATTTATCACAAACATGTAGATGTTGGTCTGTATATAGCAAATATAAACTTTGTTTTAATGTATCACATCACATTCTTTTTGCATATAGATAAATATATAATAGTTCCTTAGATTGGTAAGTTATTTTTTTTTTTTTTTTACAAAATTGATTCCATGATCTATATTTCTATTCTTTGGGGATAAATTAATCTTTATATCACTCTTGATACGTTAAGAAAACTGGATTATACTAAATATGTCCCAGATAGGTAGTCCCAAGCTATCCAGAAATATGCGTACGATTTTATCATACAAAACGCTGATACACAGTATGTCTCACGTGTCATTGCGAAGTTTCTCCGATTTCGTAACAAATAAACAACATGCCGTAATCCCATGACCGGGCGTACAAATCAGTAATAATTACAGTAATAATTACTTGACAGCAATGCAACACGTTATTCACTACTGGTAAAAATCCAAAATATATTTTTTTTCTTCAAAATATTCACGATATTTTAATTTTCTTTGTTTCTATGACTGTGCATGAGGCACAGGAAAATACACTTGGGTTAGTTTTAAACAGTTTCGTTAACATTTCACATGTCTGAAGTTTGCATGAGAGAGAAAAGAACTCGACCTATTTTTATGCGATCCACTCGCGCATTCGGGTCAGCGATGAACGACTGACTGGCGCATTTCCCCGCGAGAACCGCGCGTCATTACACGGCGTCCCCCGCGAACAGAGCCAGACGACGCCGACACTGCGAAATCGCCGTCATGGCGCGCGCGCCCGACCCAGTTCCGACGGGGCGACGTTCCGCCAGCCCCTGGCGCCATCCCCTGATGTCGGAAGACGCCCGCCGCTTTACGACGTCGTCAACTTTAAGCCTCTTGCACGCGACGCCGGTGCCAGAATCCCTTTGCCAATCTGCTTGGGGGGAGGGGGAGAAAAACGGATTTTTTAACACTGGGAGTGGCTGCAATACTTACCACGTTTTATAGAGTTGACTAAATGCTTACTTAAACTACAAAAAAAAAAAAAAAACACACACATTTGATGTTACAAATACACATTATGCAACCTATTAAACTTTTTTTTTACACAAAAACCAGGCTATATGTCATTGGAATATGAAAAAAAAAAACTAAATTAAAGCCTTCTGTTGCCAGGAAAAATAGAGTTAAATCCGTAGTATCCAATAATTTACTTGACAATCATTTTTTTTTTGGATGTGTTATTTACAATAGTAAACTAGTTCTCAGAGAAAACTATGTTGTGACAAACAATTTTTTTTTATTCATTCAAACTTTCCATTGTTACCAAATTCACCGTATCACACAACATAAATACGCGAGTCATGCTTCCGTCCAAATGTCAAGTGTTCTCACCAAGACATACCAGCTTCTAGCTTGCCTATGTCGTAATGCAGGCCCGCTATGAGACGTATTCACAATTTAAACAATCTATTCCTTAAACAGCTTGTTTTCTACGTTTGCTTAACTTGCAGGGATCACAAATCTCTGGCGTTTTTCCTTTCAATGTAGACGATACCGTTTTCAATCCAGATGATAAGTTTTACATTTCCTTCACAGAAAGTAAAAAAAAAAAAAACTCCAAGGCAACATTATTTTCCTCCCAAGCACTCCAAAGCCATCACGAAGTTTCCGAATTAAATCTTTTACGGGAAACACGCTTCTCGAAACTGATTTCGTTTTTACGACGTCTTCCCGATACACTGCCGGGGGGGTTTCAACAGGCGTCCGTCGGCGATACAACTTAGCGGGCGGAATACCGTAAAAAAAAATGGTTCGCCATAAAAATTGCCTCCACTGGAGGAGGAGGGGGAGGGGAGAGAGGGTTGTGTTTGTATGTAAAACGCATCAGCGTAAAAAAAAATATGGGGGTGGGGGGAGGTGGAGACTTTGGCAAGACCGGCCACTGCGGCCCGGCGCAGCGACGCCGATGTATTTTACGGTCGACGCAAAATAAAATAAAAAATGGCGGAATGGCGTTGACGGGCACGCGCGGCGCCAAGTCGGCGGCAATTATCGCCTCCCGCGACACGTGTGACGTCATACCTCAGCGGCGCCGAGACCAGGCGAGGAGGGGAGGGGCCTCGTCGTCCCGCTTGATTGGGGGGGGGGGAAGATCATGAGGAGGAGAAAACAGTAATATATATATTTTTTAATACAATACGCGTTTGAAACACGGACTAAAAAAGTATAAAATAATTCGTCCTAGCCTCTAACCTCGTACTGAATTCCTAACCCCCTACTGATTTGTCTTGAAAATTTGGGATCGTGAAATTTTAATACGTATGAAAATGCTTGCAAGATTAAAATTAAAAAAAAAGTGGGGTACATGTAATAGATAATTTGCACTGCTAACGGCAAGAACTGCTGTACAAGTTTTCACAACCACAGTTGAGCATTGCGTTGTCAGGTGAACATGAGAAGGCCAGCGTGAAAAAAAAAAAGAAGAAGAAGAGCTCTGTCATCTCGACCATTACGAACAGACCAACGAGGAGGGGCTCCAATCCTGTTGCCAAAAAAAAAAATGTTCGCGGATTCCCACTCCACGAATCGCCATTTCGCAGTGGGTGGCGCTTACCGAAAACAGTTTTGAGTTGCCTTCTTCAATCGAGAAGGTCGAACAGACACACTCTACCACGCTTTACAGCTGACGGTTCTTTCACGGACACGCTGTCCGCTTGCCTCGTCCCACGGACAAGGCTCGCCCCGCTGAGACGTCGTCGTCGACGACGAGGGGTCGTCACCACAACGCCGAACGTACAATAACGCCGAATGCCAAACTGACCGCACACGCCGACAGCTAGAAAACTGCTGTGTACCACAACGCCGAAATACAGTAACGCCGAAAAATGTTGCTGCCACAGGAGCAAAATGAAAAACAACTGAATAAATTTGTGTGATAACCTTACCTAACCTAACCTAACCTTCGTGGCAGTCCTGCAATGACATTTTTCGGCGTTAATGTATTTCGGCGTTGTGATACACAGCAGTTTTAATAGCTGTCGGCGTTGTAGTCAATTTGGCATTTCGGCGTTATTGTTTTCGGCGTTATTGTACGTTCGGCGTTGCGGTACGTCCCCGTCGACGAGTAATAAGGACGGAAGTTGCGTCGCAGCAGGAAGCCAAGAGCCGGCGCGATTTCTCCCGCTCTACGCTCGGGCGACCATGACCCTCGCCATCTCGCACTTTCAAAATATTTTCATACCGCGTTACAATAAAGTTTCCGCGCTGGATTTTTTTTTGAAGTGAAAATTCTTAAGCCGCGTTGAGCAATTTTTGGCAGGGGCCAAACCTATGGGTTCGCGTCACCGACATGCTAGTGACGTGTGTTGCGCCAGACGGGCGAATCGCAGCGCCCTTTGTACAAGTACACGCATATATACACCAATACATTGTATATACTCGACTGTATCATGTGCGTGTTGGACTCTTTTTTTGGATGGGTAGAATCTTGCGAGTTCGCATCACCGACATGCTGTAGTAGCAGTAAGTGAAGTTAATTTGACCACGTGAATACATGACCTAGGTCTGAAATCACTGGTAAGTCATAGCTAGGTAATGAATTTTTACGTAAATTTTGACATACCACTTACAACTGTTATGACTAAAAAATGATGTAAGGATAAATGACATCATGCTGACATCGTACTGATATAATACCAAAATCATTTTCTTACGTACATTTGACGTAGAAATGATGTCATATTACACATTTAAAAACAAAGTTTTATGTTTTCACTTCTGTTGACAGTCCCCATGACTGAATTTTTTTTTTTTGGACATGGCAAAGGACTTCGATTTGGCTAATTTTGAAAATCTACACCTGTGAACGCGCGTGATCATCACGACAACTGTCAAAATAATAAGTTGTTTCCTCGCGGCGCTCACATACTGGAGCCTGTTGGTAAATACGTGGTCGCAACGAGGTACGGAAATTCTGTGAGATATATGATTTATGGCTTGTCATCCGATTTTTTTTTTGGATAAGTAGTTAAAAATTGGAAGTATGGCAAAACTATAGAAAATTCCAAGATGGCAGGGCCTAATCCACCTTAACCTCTGTACGACTTCCCAAGTCTTTGAAGTGTAACGAAATTTAATTCAATTAAATCTTAAGAAAATTTAAGTACATGACGAAACTAAAGAACAATATATTATGTTAATTTTTGGAATGTCAGAATACTTGAACTGGTTCGACAAAACAACGTTGTTCTATGCAATTAAAACGAAAGTTGATAGTAACATATTTGGCAGTGTGCAAACTTTGCTTTGATATTCAATATTTACAGAACAAGCGCAATGGATAGACACTAGAAAATGAAGAAATTTTTAAAAAGAACGTTTTTAGAGATAAACCTAAAAGGATAGCCATGTAGTTGCTCGTCGATATATATATATATATATATATACACATATATACATACATATATATATATATATATATATATACACATACATACATACATACATACACACACATATATAAAAGGATACTGCGAAAGTTAAAATGAATCTTTGTAGAAGCTGAAGTTTTATTGTCATTTAAATATTTCAAGCATTTGAAAACTTCGAATCTCAAGACTGTAATATTTATGGATATACCAATGGACTTAGGGAGTGGGTGTACGAAAAAGTAAAACACGGACATTAAGAAATTTTATTATCAGACGTGGATTCTATGAACTTTAAATTTTAAACGGGGCTAACACTGTTGAGAGAAATGCTGTGCCCAAGGTGATTTTTTTTCCCCTACTTTCTTGGCCGCGCTCCGCTGTTATGTATTCATTACATTTTCCCTACATCCCCTTCCGGGTCACTCAAGACTTGTCTCAAACGCCATGTTGAATTTTCCCCTTTTATTTTTTCGTCATTACCTTTATTTAACTTCACACCCCCCTTTCACTAACTTCCCTGTCATCATTTTTTCAACAGATACTCTTTAAGTGCAATATAATGGCTGTAAAAAGTCAAGCATTTGATAACAATAATAACCAAAACTACGAGACAGTTACACCCACTACATTACACTAGTGAACATATATACTGAAAATTTTTCCGATAACCCTTAAATAAAAGTAATGACAAAAAATTAATTTAAAAATTCAGCCCCTCACACGCTTCACCACAGCGCTGGACATAGCCAAGACGTTTGGACTGAATTGTTTTCGTAATGACGGTGTAAAATAAGGACGGCAACTTACGAAACGAACGAAAGGGGTTTCAACCGCCACGTTCTAACTTCAGACTTCTATGAACTAATTTATAGTGCGCGATAGCACCGCAGTCATCAAAGGTAAAAGTTACAACCGTAAATTTCCCGATGCATAACTGAAGGGGGAAAATACAAACAACTAAACCAGGCTTTCACCAGCGAGAAGCCTAAGATGTACATCAAGTTCTGTCCCTGCCCGAACACGCCCGAATATTCACCTTCGGCCAACCTCGGGATTTGTTTTATTTTTGCGCAGTAAATAATTAATTCAAATATTAAAAGTGGTTGGTTAGGTTAGCTACATTAAAACACTTTAAAACACTATGGACGGTTAGTTAGGTTAGTATAGCTACATTAAAATAAACAGAGAAATATATGTTAATATTTGGCTACATAATTTAACTGATGAAGAGATCGCTTTAGTATTTAAGTAAGTTTTATATGTTGTTATAACTTTGTACCTGTACTTTACTTAATTACTAATTTGTATTTAATTATATTTTCATTTATTCATGTAACAATGATATAATTTATACTTTTTTGTTTATACATAATATTGAATTTTAAAAATTTGCTCTTTTTAACTTTCATCTCTATATAACTAATGTAAAGTTTCTTAGGTTATATTATATATATTTATTTCTCAGCTATTATACATTTACAAATGTTTACAATCGTCAAAACACCGCATGTAATTTGAAGTGACTATATGCACTCACATACAAGCTTGCTTTCGTGAGTGCTAAATTTCCTGGTTAATTAAGTGAATATTGTTAACAAAGTGTAAAAAAAAATGGGAAATAAAAATTATTATTATTATAAATATATATAAACCCGAGGTTGGCCGAAGGTGAATATTCGGGCATGTTCGGGCAGGGACAGGACTTGATGAACATCTTAGGCTTCCTTCCACCAGCGGCCATACTCAACAAAGAACCAACAAGACCATTAGGTCGGAATGAGATGCTACACTTCGAGAGGCACTTAGTTGCTTCCGTCACGACAGTCGATTGCCCCTGGCGGACACGGCCCGCCTTTGGGGCTGGGTCTCAAAAAGGCCGTGTCGGTCATTTATATCATCCCAGGGATTTCTCCCTGCGAATAAACCACAATATCTCTCTTGCATTCGTTGTTGGGTCGGATAGGTGTTTGCCATGGTCGGTAACGATGTACCCGACCGTGAGTTTTGGGGTGCAATTTTTTTCAATAAAACCCAGTTGAAAAAAACCCAGTATATAATATACTCCAGTTATTTTTTTCAATATCAGACTTGCCAACTTTTGAAACCCTCAATTAGTAAAATACATAAAAAATTATATAACACGCGTAAACTGCTCGCGGCAATTGAAAAATTAATAAAATTTCATGATATCACATTTTTTCTAGTAATCAAAATTATGTAATCGTTTTAACATACATTAGCATTGCATTATTTACCATTATGGAAACATTTTTGCTTAGTATCACATCAAAGAAAAAACTTCGTTCCTTGTGGTACCCTACAAATCAACAGAGTGTACCTTTGTTACAATATACACTGATATCAGTTAACTTCCAGTAGAATCTCCCTGGAGTACTGGTAATGAAAGCAACCTTGACACTATCATTTTCAAACTTGCATCACAAAATGTTACTACTAGTGTATATAATTTGGATTCATAGTCATTGCTGGCGTCGGTCACGACTGAAAATGCCACAGTTTGTAAATTACAAACAATTTTATAGTTGCATCTGTTGCCATTTCTTTCACGATAGCCGTTGACTTTGTTCTTGCGCAACCAAATTTTTCTGCTACTTCAGAATTTGAAAACATTTTTCTGAATAACGGGCCGGCGTGATCCGAAACATTTAAAGGAATATTATGTTCAACCAAAAAGTTTGTAAACATACATTCTGCACGTATTACAGCATTGTCTGTGCTGTTATTTTTAGCGAACTCACCATTAACCTTTGAACTGACTGCGACACTTTTAACATTTGCGAGATGTTTTGAACAGTTCACGTGGAGATTGATGTCATATCTTCCGCCGTGCCCAATTTTGATGTCGCATCTACACACTGAAAAAAATGCGAACTGTGTTCCCTTGCTTGATTTTAAAATACACGTGTATGTATCATGTGTATGTATCACCAAATGCCTGAGAATAATGGGTATCACGTTTCGGGGGCATTTTCTTCTTCACTTTATTCCACTTCCGTTAATTGTGCACATAACACGTTTTTATTAAAAACATGCAATAAATGTGTTTCCTAACCTGTAATAAACAAAATCAAAATTGGCTCAACTTTAACTGAAGAATAACAACATACATTTATGCACACCATCTTGCCAAACTAAAAATGCTATTTAAACTGGTTCGTGATTGGTTGTAAGCGCATCCATGTACCTCGGGCGGCCAATAAGGAAAGATACAATCGAACAACAAATTACGTGGTTCGCTGGCCTTCGACCAATAATATAACTCAATTACCGCACTCGTTTCCACAGCAACAGCTTTCACAAACCATACAATAAAACTTTTAAGGCAGACGGAAAATACATGTTTTAATAAACGTCTCGTACTTAAAATTCGTAAAAAATGCAGACATCCTCGTACAATCGTAAAACGGACGTGATTTTCGTACATTTTACGAAAAAATCGTAAAGGTTGGCAAGTCTGCAATATTAATATAAATAACATATTGTACGTACCTACGCGCATTACAGATTAAATAAAAAAATAAAATTAAAAAACAGGAGGTTTTCAGCTTATTATAACCCCTTTAGAAATTTATACATCCAATAGATAGCTAAATAATATTTAATTTAAAACAAAATAACAATACAGACAGCTAAACAGAATGTTTTTGGTAGGTTTAAAATGAATAAGATTATTGTTTGAAATATATTTGTCAGAAAACCCACCAAAATGCAGACGTTTTGAAGGGAAAAAAAAAAAAACAATGGTGGGTTACTAAAGGTTATTTTCAAACAATAAATAAAAGGCCACGCACGTGACTACATTTATGAACATTCGAGTGTCTTATTAACGCGACGATATTCTCGATGTTTCGGGCGTCGGGTCGGCCCAGAATGACGCGACTCGTCGCAGCTTCTCTCGTCGGTTCTGGAAAGACGACCCACCAGCCCCTAAAGCAGCGACGCCGAGGCCTCCACGGGAGTTCCGCGAGTGAAGGGAAGTGCGACATCGGCGAAGAGGGTGAGAGACCCCCCTTCTTGAGAGTGTTCGACTGTATCGTGAGAGTGCGGCGACCGAGTGGCGCGAGACTGTGTGTGTGGACAGACGCGAGATTAAGGGGTGAACCACTGTCGAGCCCAGCTCCAGTGAGGAGTGCGAACTGCGGAACTTGACAGACATCGAGTGACTTGAGAATAAGGAATTTTCAAGTGCGATTGATTTGTGATCGGACATTTTAAAGCACAATTACTTATTAGTAATGCAAATACTCTTAATCAATAAAACAGTGAGAGAAAAAAACGTAATTAGGCTATCCCTTACGAACCCAGTTCTCCCCACATTAGGTCTTCACCACATAACTCAGTCCATTTTATTATTTTTATTTCTATTAATTATTCGTATGCAAAATTAAAGCTTTTTTTTACCACGCCAAGTAAGCATAACTTCTAACGCGCGTTGTTGGCTAATGTGTGGGACGGAAATTGAAAATCGACTAGATGTGCTACGTGCTACCAAAGGTGCTCATGTGCAGGGGCGCAACAACTAAATTTCCAAAAGGGGGGGGGGGGGGCAACATACCTATTTATAAAGAATCATCGATCCCCCATATTGAAACGGGAAAATTTGTATTTCAAGGTGGAAAATGGTGCTATTTAAGCAGTTTTATTATATAAAAATTGGTTACACAGCACTTTAATTGCACCCGTTTGCCCCCACTTCAAGGTTTCCGAAGAAGGGAGGGGGCAAATTACCCTTGCGCCCCCCCCCCCCTCTTTGTTGTTGCGCCCCTGCTCATGTGGAAAGTGTACTGATGTTTGGAAAAAAAAAATTTCTTTCTGATAGTTTCTCAACATTTAGTCACCAGTTTCATATTTTTTTTTTATGTAACTTCCAGCCGATGTTATTGATTTGTGTAATCCGGGGAAGACTTCCCGCGGAGAGCTGTGTGCAAACGGGGCACACGGGGCACACGGGGATAGGAGGAAACACGGGTTATGTTTAGACGCCGCCGCCGCTGAATGGGCCGGGACGGGGGGCAAGACGGGGGGCGCACCCTCGTGGCCGGCGGCCCAAGGGCGAGAGCTATTCCAAGTGCAGCGCCGGAGAGAACAGCACCTGCGGCGTTCGTCCGTCGGCGAGGTTCGGGGACCGCGAGGCGCACATACATCCCCCCCCCCCTCTACACAACCAACACCATGATGCTCTTGAAACCTCCCTTCCTTCAGCACAGCTCGGGTTCCGGGTCCTGACTGCAATCCCCCCCCCCCCCCCCCCCGGGGTAATTCCTTCCACAGCTTTGCTTTCTGTGAGTCTGTGTGTTCGTCTCCATCTATGCCATACCGTGAAAAAACCAGCAACGGCATGTGTCCACGAAAATGTTTTTTTTTTCCCCCGACGTGACAACGTCTAATAAATCGATGAACGCCGGCTGCACGCGCGTAAAAAGTGTCCCGTTACGCTGTATTTATTCTTTTATCATTAAAAAAAAAATTGGATCTGGCGGCGAGTGCAGTAATAACAGGTTATGTTAGATATTTTATTACAGTTTATTTATACGAAAACTTGTTCATAATTATATTTAAACGAAAAGTTAATGTGGTTTTCATTGCTTATTACAACAATAATTTCGGCAATAAGGGTTAATTATTCGTGCGTTTTAAAAATCTGATTACTAGTATAATTTCAAGTATTTATTTTTTTTATTATTAAAATAAAAATGATTCAATTTTATTCATAAAAGTATGCAATCATTTCATCAATGTTTTGTTATGACGTTGTCACGTTAAACTATCGTCCGTAAACCGACTTTACTGACAACAAATTTTTTTTTTTTTTTAAAATTCAAACTAGATATGTGAATGGGAAATGAGAAAATTTCATGTTCGTAAAATAATCTTGAGGAAAAAAATAAGCAAATATGTTTTTTTTTCTCTTTTTTTTCCCCCTTACTAACCAACGTCGGTCGAGCAATATGCGTTACATGGCGTTACACGCGTTGCCTGCTCACTTCCCCGTCGCCCTGCGAATACGACATGACTCCGCCGGCTGTGTAGGAAGGTGGGGACGCACCACAACGCCGAACGTACAATAACGCCGAAAACCATAACGCCGAATGCCAAATTGACTACAACGCCGACAGCTAGAAAACTGTTGTGTACCACAACGCCGAATTACCACAACACCGAAATACATTAACGCCAAAAAATGTCATTGCAGGTCTGCCACAAAGGTTAGGTTAGGTTAGGTTAGGTTAGGTTAGGTTAGGTTAGGTTAGGTTATGCTAGGTTAGCCTAGGTTAGGCTAGCCTAGGTTAGGTACACAAATTCATTCCTGTTTTTCATTTTGCTCCTGTGGCCCCACCCCCTCCCCGCAGCAACATTTTTCGGCGTTACTGTATTTCGGCGTTGTGGTACACAGCAGTTTTATAGCTGTCGGCGTTGCGGTCAATTAGGCATTCGGCGTTATGGTATTCGGCGTTATTGTACGTTCGGCGTTGTGGTAACGACCCTAAGGCTGGGTTCACAATTAAAAAAATTAAGCGAGTGCATAGCAAACCATGCACACGACCTGTGCACACGACCTGTGCGAACTGCGAAATCGGTTCACAATTGAATTCTTACAGTTGATTTCAGCCAATGAAATTTCGCGAACAATGCGACATCTGTTTGCAGCGTTAGTAAATAAACATATTAACTATCAAAATAACGATAATACTATTATTATCTCGACATTTTCTTACCACAATACGGTTAGTAAATATAAACATATTTCTAGTCCCACCAAAAAAAAAAAAAAGCACCCTGCTATTCTATCATTGGCTGTTGTGCCATGCGCACGCGACCGAAATAAAATATATTCATTTCACTCCAATGCGCACGACCTCGCTCCCGTGCACACGACCAACTTTCTGCTATTGTGAATCGTTAGGTTAGGAAACATTACGTTCGTGTCCTATGCACACGACCTACTGTTAATGTTACTGCTATTTTTTCAATTGTGAATCCAGCTTAAGGGGCCCGCCTCGTCAGGGGTCTGTGTGTGTTAGTGAGGCGGGATGATAAGCGCGACGCTCGATGGTGCTTCTAGCGCGGTGTCTCCTCTGGACTGGCGCGCAGTCTTCTCGTCGTCACAGGATAACTGTGAAATTTGAGCGGTGACCGTAACATTATATGGCGGAGAAATTAAGATAAAGGGGTAATGCAAGTCCCTTAAGTGCTTTCAAGGGTCTGTGTGTGTTGTTTCATGCCTAAAAATTACTCTGAAAACACGCGTTTTAGCCATTTTAACTCTTCTAGAAATACAGTTTAAAAATATGATCCAAAATCAAAAGTACTTTTCGGTCCTCGGCGAACTCTTAAAATGCTTTTCGTAAACATACCCCACTAGGATATCTTGAGTAGTTTTGAAATCGCGTTGTTTTTCCTCAAGCTCTGCGCACCGTCTGTGTGACCAGGTAGGCAGGGCCCCTTAAGATACATTTAAGAAACACACACATTCATTCAGTTGTTTTTCATTTTGCTCCTGTGCGCCCCCCCCCCCCCCCCAACCACGCAGCAACATATTTCGGCGTTGTGGTACACAGCAGTTTTCTGGCTGTCGGCGTTGCGGTAAATTTGGCATTCGGCGTTATGGTATTCGGCGTTATTGTACGTTCGGCGTTGTGGTAACGACCCTAAGGCTGAGTTCACAATTGAAAAAATAACAGTAACAGTAACAGTATGTCGTGTGCATAGGATATGAACGCCATGTTTCCTAACCTAACGATTCACAATAGCAGAAAGTTGGCCGTGTGCATGGGAGCGAGGTCGTGCGCACAGGAGTGAAATGAATATATTTTATTTCGGTCGAGTACGCATGGCACAACAGCCAATGGGAGAAGAGCAGGGTGCTTTTTTGGCGGGACTAGAAATATGTTTATATTTATTAACCATATTGTGGTAAGAAAATGTCGAGATAATAATAGTATTATCGTTATTTTGAAAGTTAATATGTTTATTTACTAACACAGATAACAGATGTCGCATAGTTCGCGAAATTTCATTGGCTGAAATTAACAGTAAGAATTCAATTGTGAACCGATTTCGCAGTTTGCACAGGTCGTGTGCACAGGTCGTGTGCATGGCTTGCTATGCACTCGCTTAATTTTTTTAATTGTGAACCCAGCCTAAGAAGGTTCCCCGGCGGAGAAGCCAGCCCGAAGGCGAGGGCCGCGCCGTCAGCACCGGGAGACGCGAGTCAAGTCACGTGATCGCCACGAGGCCCTGGCGTCAGCGAGCCTCCGGCTGCGGCCACGCGGAGCGCTGCGATCGCTGCGCTGGCTGCAGTCGCCCGGTGCTTGCTTCCAACGATATATTTTTTTTTCCTTCCAAAAAAGTCGCCGACTTCGCGCATGCGCAGACAAAAAAAAATATTTCACGCGGTATTGTCCTTTACTTCTACGTTTGCTTTAAGCTAGTATCATATCGACGGAAATTTTTATTTTTAAGTATAAAAAAATATATGATTATGATAGAATAATATAGAAGGCAGGGAGGGTATGCAGTACAATGCCTGGGATTTTGATTTCAAGGGAAATAAGCCATAAATTTTGATTCGTCCTCACGCAAATGATGGTATTCTCCAAATTTATTTATTATTAGGTTAACTTCATGAACCCATTTTTTTTTTTTTTTTTTACGTTTACGTAACTGTGAGAGCCAGCAGAATATTAACGTCGTCGGAATCATCACTTGAATCCCACGGCAAGCGTCTCTACAACATCGCGAACTGCTACTACCTCCTGTCTGGCCGCCCGGCGCAGCGAACAAACCGAACATCAAGAACACGGCGTACCTTTCTGTGCGGGCGTCGGGTTTTGGCCGGGTGCACACTTGGAAATAAAATAACAGTAACAGTAGGTCGTGCGTAAAATATCTGAATGCCTGTTTTCCCACACCAGGGCCGGATTTAGAGGTCTGGAGGCCTCGGGGCAACAGAGGAGCGGAGGCGCCCTGGCCCCAAATTATTTTCCAAATAAAATGAACAATTTTTTTTCAGTCGAGTTTTCCAATAAATAATTTATTGTGAAATCAAGTAGATTCTCTTAGTATTTAAAAAAAACATACATAAATGTAATCGGAGACAAGAATTATATGAAATTAAACTTTAGTGTTAATGAATATTTCTGTTAATATTTAACAATAATATATAATCACGTACGTACAAAGTACTGTAGGTAAAGGTAAAACAGCGAAAAAAGAATATCAAAAGATTTGTGGGGGCCCTCCGTTTGTGGAGGCCCCGGGGCTTTCGCCCAACTTGCCCTCCCCTAAATCCGGCCCTGTCCCGCATACTGATTCACAACAGCGCATAGGACGGTCAGGATCGTACGCATAAGAAGGAAATAAATATATTTTACTTCTGTTACGGACGCATGGCCCAAAAACAAATGGAAGTAGAGGAGGAAGCCATTTTGGCGGGACTAGAGAACTGTTTCTATTCATCGATCATATTGTGGCAACAAATTGTCGAGATATTAAAATTATCAGATGCAAATCCTGCTTAAAACAAATTCAATAATGCTATTACTTGCGTGTCACTAAATACAAAAATTGTAAATAAAAAATGTGTTCATTTATATGTTGAAAAACGTTGCTAACAAATTGCTGGTCAGGTGTCACGGGATTATCATTCGGTAGATAATTTAGTTACTTACTAACATTTGCCAACAGATGTCGGATACGTCGAGAGATTTCATTGGCTGAACTTGATGTATGCTTTTGGACCTACGCCATTGCTAAGCACATGTATGTATGTCTGTAGAAGAAAACTACAAAAAACACAAACTAAGCAAAAAATTGCTGTTGTCAACAGCATATAAACACCACATAATATTCCATAACAGAAATATGGTCAACAAACAAAGAAAAATTGACTAAAAGAACGAAAAACCCCCCACAAATGATGACAGCACAAAAATATTAAACCCAAAAAATTTCAGCACAACAATTGAAACGAGACAAAAACACGACAAAACGAAAGGACGAAACAAACACAATAGTTTTTCAAAAACAGAAGAGAACAAAAAAAACCCACAAATTATGACAGCACAAAAATATTGAACACCAAAAAAAATCAGCAAAACAGTTGAAACGAGACAAAAACATGACGAAACGAAAAGACGAAACAAACACAATAGTTTTCTAAAACAGACACAAGCGACGTTTCGGGAACTGCTATCTGCTCCCGTCCTCAGGCAGAGACGCACATAGTACGAAAACACAAGTGCGACTCTTTGTCTTTGTCTCTTATCTTTGTCTTTTGTGTTTTTTGTAGTTTTCTTCTACAGACATACATGTGCTTAGCAATGGCGTATGTCCAAAAGCAAACATCAAGTCATGCACTCCCATTGCACAAATCTTTCAAAGATAATATCATTGGCTGAAACTTAACAGTAAGATTTCAATTGTGAACAGACTTCGAACAGGTCGTGTGCACAGCAGTGCGCATGGTTTGCTTTGCGCTTTTTTTTAAATTGTGAATCCATTTTAGGCCCGACCTATAATGACCCGGAAGCAGAGACGGATCTCACGGAACATTTCACTAATGCATCCGCTGCTTCCACAACTCACAACCCACAACAACCAATGAGATTTTTGACGTGACAAAGTCTAATAAATCGATGAACGCCGGCTGCACGCACGAAAGTGTCCCGTTACGCACATTGTCCCGTTACGCTCATTGTACGCTTGCGCCGCATCTATCTCTCTTCCACTCGATTGGAACAACCATCGATTTGACTTTTTCGAGGCACATTAAACTTGAAACACTCCCATTCGTTTCCTACTTTTCTTATAATCGTCCTATCCTTAACAGAATAACACAGATTGGAAGAAGTTAAATAACAAACATGTGTAGTTATAGTTAAAATAATCTCTTCGTTAAAGTAATAAACATATTTGAATTAATGCGTGCAAATAAAAGTAAATTTATCAATTAAATTGTAGATTTCATTTCACTCCTTTGTATCCATACAAAATAGTGATAATTCAATAAATATGATTCAATTTTAGTCATAAAAGTATGTAATCATTTGATCAATGTTTTGTTATGACGTCACGTTAAACTATTGTCCGTAAACCAACTTTACAACCAATTTTTTATAAGATTTTTTAAAGGTAACATAGTATTAACTTAATTAATAAGAATTTGATGCTTCGAAATCATAGCACGGGCAGAATTTGCACAAATAATTGAAGGGATTGAGTTTGTATATGGTGTATAGTATAGTGTTATTTATTGTACTTATGTTATCTACGATGAACTCTCAGAAATGGTATCACTCTGGATGTTTTTGCGGTTTTCTATTTTCTTTAACATAAAAACACAAACTTAACAACAAACACGCACTATGTATTTTAATACACTTTATACATTAATATAATCAAGAAAATGTCGATTCCCTAGCTAAGAAATTACGCTGGTGGTCTGTATTGCGATTTTCAGAAGTAGGTTCGAAATTGTTCATTAATTAGTTAGATAACGTTAGGCACTTAATATTAGTTCTCAATTCTCTGGGGTTCCGGCAAAAAGAATTATGAAAATTTAAATAGCTCAGTCAGTTCGAGACATAGGTATCTTAAATCACTGTTCGAATAGTACATAATAAAAATAATCGACAAAGTAATAATTGTATTTGAAAACAATTTTTAACGAATTTAGAACATAAATCCAACATGGCTACCACAGCAGCGAAATACCCGGCTGCTATTGGTCGCACGGGGCAACGTAAACGGAAGAGCTCAGCAATGCCGAGCTAATCCGTAAGGGTCGGTCTTCTACTGCGTGCTATTGTAGAAACTCTGTTCCGTAAAATTTTCGTACAATTTCTACGATATCCTCGATTAGAATGGCTAGCCCAAGTAGGCTACGATAAACTTTATGAAACATGAGGGTAGTATACTACTTGTGCACTTGCAAATATGCAGTAGTAATTGTAAACGTTTACTTGTAGTTTAATGAAACAATTTCCTTGCGTTCTTCCTTAGCCACAAGAGAATTTACTTGTAGCTTGTATAGTTTTGTGAAATATGGCTCAAGGATGTATACAGCACGGATTAAAAAAAAAAAAACTATTTAAATAAGATGTTTCGAGCCCGTGGAACCAAGGAGAAAGAGGAGACACCGCTTCCTAAGTGAATATAAAGTCGTTAAAAAAGGCTGATTTGGCCATTGGATAAGCGTCTGGCTGAGGGAGGTAGGCCTAACTAAAACCTGATTGCGTCGAACGCAAAGGAAACAAGGAAATAACTTGGTTTGGGAAGTAGACGGAGGGAGAAGGAGAGACGGTAGCGGTGAAATTGTTCCCCCCCCCCCCTCCACCACCCAAATAATATCAAAAAACAGTCGAAACGTCGACTAGAATTGTCTTAACCGCCAACCCCCCCCCCCTTACTTCTCCCCGCAAACCGCAAAAACTTTCTACCACTCTCTCCGAAGTTTACTCCTGATGCGAAATTCTGTACAACTTGTGATTTCAGATACAACTTGTGATTTCAGATACGCATAAACACCGTTTACAGAAATACACGCATTCGAATTATACCTGCAAAAAAAAAAATAAAAGAGCCCACACAGCAGGGCTTTTGTAAGCAAAGTTGGAATAGCTGTACATCGGCTGGAATTGAAATGCGATTCCCAATAGAAAACGTATCGCCTAATTTGGATACATCTATCCCGAAAACACAATAACGTTCAAATAGAATGTGTCAATGTCCTAGATACTTCGTAAAAATCATGGACTGTACTTGAATATATAAAATTTAAAAAAAAATCTAAAAACACATTTTACTACTTTAGGAAGGCGCCCGTGAAATTATTCAAACAAAATCAAAGACAAAATTAAAATCTACACCTGGAACAGAGGTGGAAAATTTTCGAACGGAAATTCCCACGGAGACCTTATCGAAATTACCTTTCCCTTTTGGACGCCGATTCAGAGAGAAAATTAGTGCCTGGGGGGGGGGGGGCGATGAAAACGCAATTACCTTCACAGCGAGATGCCGGCAGGCGACGGAAGTACAGTCGGGTCAAAGCGATAGGGACCACTCGTGTCTGTTAACATCATCACTGCTGTTAGGAGCACATCGCAACATGAAATGCCAATTCCATTTACATTGAAATATATTAAGCTAGCTAATTAATGTCCGGCATGGGTTTCAATGCATCAAACAATTTTTTTTTGGTATATTGTTTGAAGTAGGTACACATAGACACAAAGCATCTCTCTCTCTCATTCTCTATCCCTCTTCTTTCTATATATATTTATACCTCTCTTTATCTATATATCTCTTAATGTATACATATATGTCACACTATAAAATTAAAAATATTAAAAAATCCATCTTTTACGTACCTATATTTTTAGACATCTATTTACCTGTCACAGGTGTAACGTATGCATATAAAATCACGCGCGTATTCGAATGCAACGTTTTGTTCGAAATTTCAAAGCAGTCAGTGAGGAACTTTTGAAGATTTAAGATTTTGAACGAACCAACATTTACATTTCTATATATCTATATATCTTTGTGTGTGTAAATACAGAAATAGAAATATATAAATATATATGTAGAATATTTGTCCCTACCTTATGCCAGAATGAATATCGGGTAAAGTCGAAATAGTCACCAATAACTAAAGCAGTGTCCAACATGGGACATCATTAAAAAAATAGAAATTATAGTAAAGTAAACTGACTAATAAAAGGCATACAGCTCCGTGATTAAAACGTTTTCTTCATTTTTTCATACTTTTATCTCATAATTACACCAGCATGTTTATTTTCAAACATATATAATGTTATTTTATTCTTAGATCCATGGACATACGTAGTTAAATTTCTCATTTCTACGCTTGTCCTACGTTACAAATTTATGTATAGTACCCAAATCATAAATGCCTTACGTTTAAAAATAATGACACGTAATATCATTTAAAAGCGTGTTACTACACAAAATGAACTAAAACCGCCAAGGTTTGGATCCCAGACGTCAATTTACGCATTTAGAGAACTGCGTAGATACTATAAAAAGAACAAATAAATTAGAATTAAATAAATTAAAAAAAACAACACGTGTCGCTGTTGCCTATCCAAAATTTACGCTGCCTGTAACAATATGGTTCTTACATCCAAATTCTTTCTGTGTATACCAGCAAAGTGAAGTCAAAATGAAATCTGCATGTAAAAATCTTTTTTACGCAATGGAGAATGCCCTAGATTACCCCGGAAACTCCCACCAGCGCACATTTCCAAGAATAGTTTAATCTACACTCTTTTTCGCCATCCGGCCGGAATGCATGTGATATGACTGACTGCGTCATTTGGATTTTTTTCAATGTTGCTAATGGTTCCACCACAAGTGTACACTGGGCATGCATTCTAGCCTCTCTTCAAATAACTAGCACGGAGTTTGCGGGCCTCTGACGAACAGCCGGTGACGTACGCCATTACAACAGTTCAATGGACAAAACAAGGCCAGGCGCATACAGAATGAGTAGAGGCATGCAAATTTCGCGAAAAGATTCCTAGACTAGCTGAAAGTTAAATCACTGTAACATCGTCTGTGTTCCGTGCTTGGGTGAGTTTCTTTCGTCTACGTGTTGAGTGTTACAACACCAATCATAATAATTCAGTGCGGCAGCAAACGCGTCCTGAGTGGTCTCGGTCAAGCAAGGCAACAACTTATCTCGCAGACGGCCGCCAATCACTTGGAAGAAACCGCTGGTGCGGGTATACTTTGTTGCAGTCTAATAGGCGTTCAGATTTTTTTTTCGCGAAAAATGCCTGCCCCTAAGAATGAGGAAAAACACGACACGGCGCTTTGCCTGATTATTAGGGGCAGGCAATTTCCGCGAAAGAGATCCGAACACATTTTTAGACTGCGACAAGGTATTCCCGCACCTGTGGTATTCTTCCTTGTGATTGGCGGCCGTCTGCGGGAGAAAAGTCGATGTCTTATTTCAACGAGCCACCCAGGACGCGTTTACTTCCCCGCTCAATTACTGTGATTGGTGTTGTTACAATCGACGTGTACCTGGGAGAAATTCGCCCGATCACGAAACACAGACGATGCTACAGTGTTTTAACTTTCATCTGGTCTCGAAATCTGAATTCCCCCCCCCCCCCCCACTGATTATGTACTCAAAAACAACGCGCACATAAATCAAGTCGCGGCACGACGTCAAGCAACTGTCGCGATCAGCGATCAGACACGGAGACGACAACATCGGATGACTGCTCCAACTTCGTCGTGAGCAGACTGTCCGATAGCTGCAGTGTTTTCTGCGCATGCGCGAGGATAATTAAAACATCAGCCTACAAAGGCATGCCGTAGCCTGGACACCCTTATTGAGCCGGCACATGCTAAAAGGGCCTCAGTAACAAAATGAAATTTGCAAAGTGAGTTAAGCATGAAAATCGCATGTTATACGATAGCTTCAACTATCTATGGCCAAGTGGTTCCCAAAATTTTTCAGCTGACGATCCACCTTTCATTATAGGAATACCTCCACGGTCTATCAGTCCATGGTGGAGTAAAAAAACCTTATTTGTATCGTATCCCTTCCTTATGTAGGTATAAATAACTTACCATCAAATATATATATATATATATATATATATACATATGTGCTTTTTCTAAGATACTGATTGAATACTGATAAAGAATGTGTGTTCTGATTTGAAAATGGCTGTAGCAACACAGTTATTTATTTAACAATAGATATGTGTTTGCACACAATTCGAGTTGTTTCGGTTTTTTTCTTATCTTTTCTGATGGTTTATTCGATGGTTTTCTGATAGTTTTAGGATCGAGTTGCGACCCACTTGTTAACCCTTCCGCGACCCGCTAGTGGGTCGCGACCCACCGGTTGGGAACCGCTAATCTATGCTAAAAGGGATTGAGTCACACACGCGTGTTAGCTAACATCAGCCAGGGAAATTCTTAATGTACGCTAAAAGGGTTTCTTAGAGACAAGATTTATTCGTTTTACCTCAAAAATTGGGTTACTTGGACTGTGGCCCTTTTATCATGTGCCGATTCATTTATTCCATGGCAGTGTGTTTTATAGCTGACTAGTTAAATACTGTTATACTTCGTTACTTTAATTTGATTAAACATTCAAACGCAAAGAGAATTTTTTTTTCTCATTGTGAAACCAGACGCAGATCGATTATAGTATGTTTATCATTATAGTATATAATCCATATTTGAAGGAGTTAAGACGACAACAATTATTTGATTTCAAGAATACGGGAAGAAATAACGTTACAGGAATACGGTGTAAGCAGAGGCGCGACATCCTGTGTGTGACCCGCCCAAGGCCTGGTACACATGGTAGCGTTGCAACACGCGTCAGTGGAGTACCTAGGTGTAGATGAAAGCACACGCATGTTTCACGCGCGTTAGCGTGTGTACGCTGTAAACTACACACATGTATTCCACTAAAGCGCGTTACAGCGGTCTCCATGTGTACACCGTCAGAAATTACAGCTAAATCTACGGACTTTCCAACGAAGAGTGTGCCTCGAAACGAACGAAGAGTAGCTACTTCGTAAATTTTAAATAACTGGTTCGTCGTAGAAACTACTTCCTAGCTTCGAGTTCAACTGCATAAAGGGGAAATAGACACGTGGAATTAAGGTTTTAAGTGTTGTGGGTGCAGCATTGACAAAATTTTTGAATGTGTGGCTCGATCTACCATGAAAATTGTGGATCCGTGGTAAAAAAAAAAATGAATACTCGTGTATTTGCGATCAATTCAATTTCAATTTCATAGTCTCTTTATTTTGTTTTTTCAAGTTCTTTATAAATACAGGTTGCATTGACATACCAGCACTCACGTGCTCTTTTGCCAGAAAATTACATATTTTTCATTTCAGTGACATATACACTGAGATTATTTACAGATACAATTGTTTCATTTAAGGAAACAAAAAATTTAAAACCTTAGAATTGTTTGTTTGTTGGAGCATCAGCTCAATGTCCCTTACAACGTTATAGAACCTGTCTCTGTTACATATAATTGGTTATGAAGAATATAGTACAATTTCACATGTCCCGTAAAAATATTATAATTAGCATGATTATACATAAAACTAGGTACTATATATATACAAGTATTGTGTTTGTTCTTAAAACTACTCCTGCAGTGCACTGGTATATGATATACGTAAATATTCACGAAGATAACCAGTATTTTCTACGTAAATTTACAGTAAAAAAAAATTTTCTTTAGCAGTGTAGCTACTCTACCCATAAGCGACTCCGCGGTCCAGAAGAGCGCGTGGATGCTGCAGCGGCACGGCGGGGCCGGAGGTGGCTCGTTGGCGGGAGGGAAGGAGAGATAGAGAGAGATAGAGATGTAGAGGGGGAGAGAGGGAGGGAAGCAGCAAGGGACAATATCCGGTAGGCGAAGTGCGGCAGCCGGCGGGGGCCCCGCTAACGTCCGCTCCTCGCTGCCGACGAGCCAGAGCGAGTCCTACGGGCGGAATGGTGGAGGCGCCGGGTACGGTCCCGGAAAATTAAAAAAAAATTAATTCACGCCAAATTGCTGCTTATGTGCTTAGCAACTAATGTCTCAATTGTTGATCTGCATGTAATGCCTACTGAAAACCACATCATTTCAGATTATATATATGTATATATAATGGGATGACACTATTGAAACAGAAAAAAAAATATATTGGTTTAAATTTTTTAGGCCATATGTGTTTTTTTAATCGCTAATATTGAAAACACGTCTTCGAAAAAAAAATATATACATTTTTTTTTCAAAGTCCTTAAAATAGTGCCTAAAGATAGAATTGAATTCAACACTACACGCCAATAAACTCGCAGGAAGGAAAAAAACAACTACTATTTGTAAACAGCCCGTCAGTATTAAGTTCACACATATTCCATTACATTACATTACACACTATGCTTTAACAAGCTCAAGTTTAGAAAATTAAACAAAATAAAATTGTCATGGCTTAAAAAAATCTGTTCGTTGAAACCAATATGGAGTCTTTCGGTTCATAACGCTTTCCTCTTTTTTTTACACGCTTTATATTAGCTTCACCTGTATGTGTGTATGTATGTTTGTTTGCATGTTTGTAACCGACTCCTTTGGGTGCGATTTTGACCCACTTTAAAAGGCCAGATTTCATTCAAACTTTGTAGATTTATCGAGGACCGATGACAATACACTAATTTGATAAGATTATTCCATTATTCAATTTGAAAAATAAGATTTTTGTCAATTTATATAAATTTCACAATCTTAGTAGGCTTTGTTTATATGGCGCCAAAGACAAACTGAAAGAAAAGAGTTCGCACATTGTAAAGAAAACCATTTCGCTCGTGTACGAACTCTTTTTCTTTCAGTTTGTCTTTGGCGCGATATAAACAAAGCCTACTAAATATTGTGACATTTAATTAAATGAAAAGTGAGAGTGGGTTATGACTATTGTGAACAATATACTTTCTTGAAGAGAATATTATCTATATTTGTAAAAATATGAGAAACACAATTACGTCTTTGTTTCATTTTACCAATTAATCAAGAGTGAAACATTATTATAAAATAACATTTTTTGCAAATATTTAACGAAACATGACCCCCACGAGGGCGGGGCTGGGTGGACCCCTAGGTCCAGGACACGGGCCCAGTCCAGCTTATTTTCAAATGTTTTAACGATTATAATTTTTTTACAAACTAGAAAGAATAAAATTGGTTGTATGTATAAAGTCTGTTTACGGACGATAGTTTAACGTGACAACGTCATAACAAAACATTGATGAAATGATTGCATACTTTATGAATAAAATTGAATCATTTTTTTAATTTTAATAACAAAAGAATAAATACTTGAAATTATACTGGTAATCAGATTTTTAAAATTCAAGAATAATTGACCTTTATTGCCTAAATTGTTGTTGTAATAATCATCAATGAAAACCACATTAACTTTTCACTTCACTTTACAAACAGTCGAGTGGAAGAGAGATAGATGCGGCGCAAGCGTACAATGAGCGTAACGGGACAATGTGCGTAACAGGACACTTTTTCGTGCGTGCAGCCGGAGTTCATCGATTAGACGTTGTCACGTCAAAAACACATTGGATATTTGATAAAATAAAGCATAGTTTGGACTTATAAAATAGTGACCATAATTACACCTTGTAATTTCAGGTTAGATAACACACTAAAAAAAGAGCGTAGGTAAGAAATAACCAGCAATTGTATAATGTAGCACGTGACTGTAAATTTGGAAAAGGGGAAGGGGGGGATTGCCTCCGATCCTGGGTACGGGGGGGGGGGGCATATCCAGACGTGGTCTCCGTGGGACGTCCAAACCCGCCACTGCGCGCAGGCTGATTGCGAACACGCCCTTTTCTCCGATACGAGACGCGGTGAACGACGGAGGCGGAGGTTCCAGCAGCAAGAAGCCACGCGATTAAAAAGACGCAAACCATTTCCGCCCTAGTTCAGTGCGCGACGCCCGCTGGTGCTTCTAGCGCGGTTTCGCCTCTGAACTGGCGCGCATTCAACGGCGGAGAAATGATGATAAAAGGCGTAACGCCAAGCCTTTGAATGCTTTCAAGAATATTCACCCGTTTATTTCATGCCTGAACACTATTTAAAAAAATATACGTTTTAGTCTTGTTCACTCTTCTAATTATACAGTTATAAAAATGAAATGCGGAGACAGGAGATACTTTATCTTCCCTCAGGACATTCATAAATGTTGTTCGCAAACGGACCCCAATTGGATAACTTGGGCAGTTTTAAAACATCGTCGTTTTTTTCTGAAGCTCTGCTACACTGCATGTGTGTGACCAGGTAGGCGGGTCCCTTAAACTCAAACTACTGGCGCCGTTTGGACGGTAATATCCGTAATCTTGGCTAATTAACACGCATTGCGGATCGTATTTATCTCACCGTTGCTACGGTATGTTCCACGGGTATAACGGTTAGTGGTACGAAACGCATAAAGTTCAGCGATGTAATTTAACTACGATAAGTATTAAATAGCGATAAAAATAGTGGTACGATTTTATTTCACCATAGTAGTGTATGTTAGGGAGACGAACCCATTAAAACAGAAAGTAACGTAAACAATATTGGAGGTTAAAAAGTGTTACTACAGTAGAATAGTCACTACATTGTTTCACCTTCGTAGATTTTTAGCAACATGTCTGACAGAATATTTTGTACGAAGGAATGCAAAAGGCACGTAAAACGGCAATGCCCTACCAAGTCCAAAAAGTTAATGCTTCGAAAATAATAGCTCTGTAATCTTAAGTAGCTTTTTATGTCGTGGAGAGGAAAAAAAGAGCATTTACGCGTGTGTGTGTCCATGTGTAAAACACCAGGATTTGCTCCCGCCTAGTGAACACGACTAGTACAAAGTAATGAATAAAGGTTTTTTTGTTAAAAAAAAGTGTCACTATCATAAAAGATCAATAATAACTAATGAGCGGTACTACTATTTCTACTGTCAATCTGAGCACTTTTGATGAATGCCTACTATTTTTGTCTAGCATTCGATTAAGAAGGAGTTACAATACGTAATTAATTTTTCTAAATATGTTGTCAGTTGAAATGTGTTCAAGGAGGCTATGTTAGAGGTTGAGCGGTGTGGATGTGATGACAGGAACTTAATACGCGCACCGCAGAAGCGGACGGAGAAAAGGGAAGCACCCCGAGGAAAACGCGCGAAAGTTTCGCAACGGCACCGCGTGACCTGCCTGCTGGCGGGGAGGGGGTAGGGGGGGGGGGGTAAATTATTTTTAAGCCTGCCCCGAGGGGCAAATGCCGGGGTTAGGGAGGCGTGTTTACACAGGGCCGCGCCGCGTCACGAGAGGCGTTTACGCGCGCGCCTGAAAGCGACTGACAAATGACGCGCGCGCCCCCTGTACCTGCGCGCGCTGCCAACACCGCCCCGGGCGAGCCGCTCGCTACAGGCGGTTCGCTGCGACGTGGGCCGCGCCAGGCGGTTCGCTTCGACGTGGGTCGCTCCTCCATGCACTGGCGCGCCGTATGCCGCGTCACGGTGGAGGGGACCAACAACACGTCTATTATCAGCGCGTGTTCAAGTGCCAGGTGAAAAAAACTTCCCAGACATCTGTGTTATACCACAGTATAATTTCTATGATTTAACATAAATACTAAAACAATATCCTATTCGTATTAACGTGCCGAATTTTATGTTAAAAAGCTTTTTTTTTTAAAAAAAATCAGATATTCTTTCCACATGAGTATTTAAATTTAACGTGCGACTATAAATTGAAATGAGTCGAAAAGCTAATAGCATGTTGAAAATATTCTGCTGGAAAGTTAAGTTTCAGCACATCAAATATTTATTTATTTATTTTTTTCAGGTGGGAATGATTTCTTTTTCAAGAGGTAAGAAGGTGTGTGTGTTTATTTATTTATATATACGTTTATATATATATATATATATCCCCTGTGTATACGTATGTATAAACACACCCCGCGTTAGCTATTGTTGACCAGTCTTTTCAGTTCCGCTATATTTTCAATGGCAGTTCGTGATAATTTAGACCTCACACCGAGCTGGTATTCCAAATTGGATTTTCGTCCACCAGAGAGTAACCCACGGCACGCACTAACCCTGCCCACCGTGCCGGAAGGCTGATGTTGTTCGTCCCGCGACCCCACATGAAAACAGCGACAAGCATCGCACGGTCTGCTTCGCACGGCACGGCGACACACTTCCAGCCCCCGGCTGCTGGTCTCAGGGAGAGGATGAATGGAACAGGACCTGAAGACCCGCAGGGCTCACGCAGAGGTCCGCCGGACCCAGAAGGAACCTGGCGGGCGGGAAGCGGGCTGACCACTCTTAGTCCATTGAAAAGTTACAATTGGGGTTGCGTTTGTCAAGAGGACGCAATTTTATTTTTCAGATATGAAAAAAAAAAGGGGGGGGGGGGTTTAGTGTTAAGTTAAACCCAAGTTTGTAAGGTTGCTACCCTTGTCCCACGGCCGCCATATTGGAAACAAGAGGTTCAAATGGTTTTTACGGTTTATCTGCCAAACTATAGGCCTCACAAAAAAATTATTTAAACATTTTGTTGTTGCAAATTAAATTATCTACAACTTTTGTCCAGTAACGTTTAGTCGTAGAACCATAAATAAAAAGGTTATAAGCGATCATCCATAAAAATTTGAGAAAAACAAATCTATTTGTTGATATAACATTTTTTCTAATCATTTTACAAAAAAAAAATGATATCAGACCATTTTTATAGATGGTGTTGTAAGGAAATTTTTTTATTATAAACATTTTTAAATTTTTTTATTAGTTAAGTTTTACAGCGCTGCGAAACGAATAGTATTCTTCAGTAGGTATTCATAACTATACATAAATATAAATATTAATGATTTGCCATAATTTGTAATAATCTTGTTATTTTTTTATATTTTTAATAATTGATAATGCAATATTGTCATTAATTAATTATTGATTTGACACTCCATCACAAAACTTTGGAATTATCTAAAAAATAAAACTGCGTCCTCTGACAAACGCACGCTTAGCCCGAAAAAAAGTAACTTTTAAATGGACTGTATGCGGTCTCCGCCAGAGCTGCCAGATGGTATAATTGGATACAAAATGTGTATAATATAGGTATCCCATGTATCCTGTTTGTATAGCCCAAGTCTCTGTATAATTGGATACAAATATAAAAATGCAAGTGAAATTGTATTCTCTTCATAACCCTGTTCATATAATGTCTATAATTATTGTAACAATTCTTAAATTTTCATTTTCATTCTTAACTCGTGACACAACTAATATATATTGTCTATGTGTGTAAATGAGGGTGTATGACACGACTTTTCGCAAATATAAAAATTTTCATTTCTTCTCTAGATTCAAATTTTACCGCCAAAGTAATAAATTTTCCCCCTGTCAGGCAAGACTGGGGACTTAAAATTTATAGAAATCAACTGGTATTGAATAGTTAATCATCTCCCTATTCATCGTTAAGTCACAGCAATGGAAAATTAATAACTACACTTGTTGCAGACTATTTTTCAACGGTTTGTGGTGGTTTGTATAATATTTTTAGGTGGTGTAGTACTAAGAAAGTAGGTTAATATCAAGTTTCATTTGAGATTGGTCAGGTGTGGACCCAGATGCTTGGGGAGGGGGGGGGGGTTCAATGAGCCCCATAGCCACCCCCCTCCTGGATTAGCTACTGATTGTCATTACAATCATGAAATCATAGATAAAACATGCTACAACAATAACAATTCCTAACCTAAAAAATATTTTTTTATGTTAAACTTGATTGTAAATAGGTTTGGATTCCTAACACACCCAGCTACGATAAGAAGAAAAAAGTGTGATTAATATTTAACATTATTAATTATTTATTATAGTCAAATTGCATCGCTAATCTCATATTCGTTTCCCACAACACACAGACAAACGCGTGGTACATAACGTAACACCGGTGCTACAAATACCGCCTGAAATGCGTGTTCGTACTCACTCGCGGTGTATACCACAAGAACGTCACCTACGGTCCGAGTTAAACGAAAAATGTATGCATACAAACTACAATTGTTAATGCTGAAAGGCCGGATGGTATCAATCTGGTAACAGTGGTCGCCATCCACTCTGAACTGCACACTAAAGGTGAGACGATCTATAGACAGTCGCAAACAAGAACAGTATTACAATAAAAACTGGTTGTCTGTAAAGTCGGTTTACGGACGATAGTAATTATAACGTGACGTCATAACAAAACACTGATGAAATGATTGCATACTTTTATGAATATTTTATTGAATTATCACTATTTTGTATGGATACAAAGAAGGAGTGAAATGAAATCTACAATTTAATTGATAAATTTACTTTTATTTGCACTCATTAATTCCAATATGTTTATTACTTTAACGAACAGGTTATTTCAACTATAACTTTTATACATTTTTGCTATTTAACTTCTTCCAATCTGTGTTATTCTGTTAAGGATAGGACGATGACAGGAAAAGTAGAAAACGAATGGGAGTGTTTCAAGTTTAATGTGCCTCGAAAAAAATCAAATCGATGGTTGTTCCAAACGAGTGGAAGAGAGATAGACGCGGCGCAAGCGTATAATGAGCGTAACGGGACAATGTGCGTAACGGGACACTTTTTCGTGCGTGCAGCCGGCGTTCATCGATTTATTGGACGTCGTCACGTCAAAAGGATAAAGGGGGAGGGGGAGCTCAATCGAAGCCGAAAACCACTTCGGGTTATGAAGGTGGTAGGAACCATCGAAGCGCCCGTTTATCGCGCGACTATTTCCAACGGCGACGCACGTACACAGGCCGAGTTTGTCGGCGCGCCAGACAGGGCGACACTTGCCAAGGGAGGACATTCCACATAACTCTGCGTGCCAGGCTGCGGGCACGATCCTGAATTCCAGCACCGGGCTGAGCGCCTTAATTCGACCCCCCCCCCCCCCCCCAGTAGCGGATCCAGAGGGGGGGGGGGGTGCTAAGGGGCTCAAGCCTCCCCCCCCCCCCCAAAGCATCTGGGTCCACTACTCTGTTTTAGTATTTGCCTTGATAAAGCCTAGCCTCAGCTGGGTCAACAAGCCCCTCCCAAACCAAAATCCTGGATCCACCACTGCCCCCCCCCCCTTCCAACCACTCACCAAAACAGCTCCAGTTTAGTCACTTGCACCATTGTAGTTATGCACTGTTTGGCATGAGACAAAAAAAAATTAAATTGCAAATAAGAAAAGTCTGCATTAGCTGATTTCAAACAGAACCTAAACAGGTATTATGGACAACACAAAATACGACAGCAGAGACGAACATTCAAACTTAAATATCAGACAGCACAATAATTCCATGATGAAAAAAAATAATAACAGCACAAAGAACACAGTGGGCTAACAACGTTGGGACAGTTTCAACAATAATGGTAAATGCAGTCAGACAAAAAAATAACCTCGACAATGCAGCAAATATACGAACACAACGATGCAAATAAACGGATGTTATGGACAACACGACGAAAATGCCGACGAACACAGTAGGTTTCCAATGACAAAATAGTCTCTACGTTTCGGGAACTGTTTCGGGTCTCGACACCCCAATCTGCGCCTGGCACAACTGACACCAGTAGACGTTTCAATACCAACACCCCAGTTTTGTGTCGGATGATCGTCTGCTAGCTGCAGTTGACCCAAATGTAACTATAAAATACTATTCAAACAAGTGGAATCTGTAGTTGTAGTGACAGTTGTAAAATCGGAATTATTATAATTAACATGTATTAAATATATTTAATTCTGATTTAATCACGCGGGAAAAAAATAATTTTACGTGATAACGTCATAAGAAAACATTGATGAAAAACTAAACTTTTTTTTTTAATTTTCAAATATTATTTAGAGTTTTTGCAAATTTATTCACGAACAATTAGTTAAAAAGCCCGCCTTAACCTGTTTGATATTATAGAAGATTTTTCTCGCACGGCAGTTGGCCGGTTCTTGCACGCTCGGCTCAGGCGGAACGTGACAAATAAAGAGTCGTGCTTTTTCCGTGCTTGCAGCCGGCGTTCGTCGATTTATAAGACGTTATCACGTCGAAGAGTCTATAAGTTGATCAGTGAGCAGTAATATATGAACATGAAATGATGACCTGGAATGGGAGGCACCCCCTTGAAAGAGGAGGACGCTACCCCGCGGTGGGGAGCCGGCCAGGTATGCACTGCAGCGAGGCAAAATAAAGACCGGGGGGCTATTTATAACGAGGCCCGCGCGAGATACGACGGCATCGAGCACAGACTCAGAGATGCGCAGGTAGGCGGACAGTGACTCAGCTCCACAAGCCTCCAACCATGGGCGTCGCAACCGGGGGGGGGGGGGGGACACGCCCCCCCCCAATAATAAAAGACTTCAATATCGTTCCCTCCAATAAAATATTTAGTTTCGTAGTTATACTAAAAATATGATTTCTGTGATACAACCCATATGTTGCGCATGGTGCATTTAGTCCAATCGTGGTAATGTGAGAGCACTTTTTAACTCCATCTTCGTGTAAAATCACAATAAGGTCCAAATAAATTATAAAATTATATATTGCAACCAACTATAATTAGAATATTTAGGAAAGAAAAATGCCTAAAAACCACCATTTTTGCACCTTCACATCCCAAATTTTCCTGGGGGAGGACCCCAGGACCCCCGGTTCCCCCCCCCCCCCCCAGGGAACAACTAAATCAATTGAAGTCCCCCCCAAAAAATATAACCTTGCGACGCCCATGCTCCAACAAACACCCAGCACGGCGGAAACTCTTTCAGTCCTGTCGGCACATTCATTCTACAACACACACACGCGCGCGCGGTAAGTAGAGCTCCTGAGAAAACACGCCATTCCGTATCGCGTCTTTAAACTGAAATATTCTAGGAGAGAAGATTTTCAGAATAGTTTTTTTGACGTGACGTCTAATAAATCGATGAACGTCGGCTGCACGCACAAAGAAGTGTCCCGTTACGCTCATTGTTCCGTTACGCTGTGTCCCGTTACGCACATTGTACGCTTGCTACGCATCCACCTCTCTTCCACTCGACTGTTTATAAAGTGAAGTGAAAAGTTAATGTGGCTTTCATTGCTTATTACAACAACAATTTCGGCAATAAAGGTTAATTATTCTTGCATTTTAAAATTTGATTACTAGTATAATTCCAAGTATTTATTCTTTTATTATTAAAATAAATATGATTCAATTTTATTCATAAAGAATGCAATCATTTCATCAATGTTTTGTTATGACATTGTCACGTTTAACTATCGTCCGTAAACCGACTTTACAGACAACCAATTTTTTTGACGTGATAACGTCTTATAAATCGATAAACGCCGGCTGCACGCACGAAAAAGCATGACTCATTGTCACATTCCGCCTGAGCCGAGCGTGCAAGAACCGGCCAACCACCGTGCGAGAAAATCTTCTATAATATCAAACAGGTTAAGGCGGGATTTTTAACTAATATTCGTGATTATATTTAAACATAATTATTTAAATTAGATTTGAAAATTAAAAAGTGCTTATGAAATTTTTCATCAATGTTTTCTTATGACGTTATCACGTAAAATTATCGTCCGTGAACCGACCCCCCTTTTTTTTTAAAAAAAAAAAGGGCACAAGACGCCCGGTACAGATTCATAAAAACCACCCAAGGGCCTTGCATCACACATTTATCTTCGCTTCTTCCGACATCTAGTGTTACGGTCACCGCTCAAATGCCACAGTTGTCCCGTGCACGACGGATGAGAAGACTGCGCGCCAGGCCACAAGCCTTGCGCTTTAGAGGCGATACCGCGCTGGAAGCACCAGCGAGCGTCGCACCTATCATCCCGTGATCCCTACGTTGAATTGGCGCGTGGAAAACACAAGTCAAATATTCGAAAATTTGACCTCAAATTTTGGTTGTATCGTGCTTTATTATTTACGCAAGTTAATACTGGAAATCTCTTACATACATGAACGGTCTACAAATAGTTTCAACTATTGGAGGTACTGGGACGACACAAACCATAAATGCCCGGGTAAAAAAAAAATAGAATCCAGTAATACTGCGAACACTATGGTGTGGAAATATCCAAATTTACAGGTATCTGTGATTAAACGTGAATATTTCTGTGCCGTTTCCTATATAACTTATATATGATTAGAGACCAGGAAATTTCGCGGATTCTTCTGGCCTCAGGATATAATTCAAAGTTATAAGTGTGCTCGACCCATGTTTACTTTCCCATTGGTTGATTTCTTAGCGAGAACTTTTTTATCCTTGTTATTTGGCACTACTACCTGATTCGCTTACTTCTCTCCTAGCTGGACATCATTGGGTCACGGTCGTAGACGGGCGTGTCCAAAAAAAACTGCGTGCCAATCATGAACACAGTGCGAGAGTGTGAAGGTTTGCATTCTAGCTTGCGACTATATGAATCCGCGAAATTTCCGGGTCTCTAAATCTCACCAATACTGCAGGTAGATAGATACCTACCGCTGGGAGCAGCCCACAGACGGCTCTGCGGCCCGGCAAAGAGTCCCCGGGTCTCCCCTGCTAACCTTGTTACCGTCACCACGGAGACCGCCCCCCCCCCCCCCCGCTATGGCGCGCCGGAAGCACTCACAAGCCCGGCCCCCAGCGATTTCAGCACAAACTAAACGTGCAACTGCAATTCCAACATCCCGCAAAGCTTCTTCCATGTTCCACGACGAAACGACACCAAGCACGGCTCCAGAAGGGGGGGGGGGGGCGGTGGGGGGCGACAGCCCCTACCGAGATCAATTTTATTGATTAGTGTATATTTATGTTTACTTAAATATTTAATTTCATATGTTAAACTTTTATCTCATCAAAAGTTGCATGGAGCTACTAAGGTTCTGTATTTGAAACCTGCAATTTGTAAATAATATTCCAAGGCCAATATCTGACCACTTTCATTTTTTTGCAACTACGACCTTTCTTTGTGCGATAGCCCCTCCCGAAAAAGTCATCCTGAAGCCGCCATTGAACGACACAGCCTACAGCAACAGCAACCACAAGACTGATCGTGTGTGTGTGTGTGTGTGTGTGTGTGTGTGGGGTAGACTTCAGTTTGGTCCGAACTGAGCACCTGAACCTAGCGTGCGTGGGAGGTCTAAAGTAGAGCAGGAGAGAGTGTAGGAGAACGGAGGGAGCAGAATGGAGGAGAACGAAATGGTGGGGGCGTGGCCCCCACACATACGATTACGGACGCTGGACCCAATTACACTCACGTGCTACATTATTATTGCAAAGTGATTTCTTACCTAAACTCTTTTCTGAATGTTATTTAACCTGAAAATACAGGGTAGGCCTATAATTATGGTTACTATTTTTATAAGTCCAAAACTAAGCTTTTTTTAATAAATTATACTTTACTTTAAAATAACCAGAGCGAGAATGTATATTTATTTCACACACTTGAGATAAAAAATGAAAAATAGTTACAGAAAAAATAAAATTAGGATTATGTAAATCATTGACACTGGCTACAAAATAAAGACTACTTAACTTAATTACAGTTTTCTTTCGAGCTTTCTTCGGCCTGAAATCATCAATTACATCGGCAAAAGTCAAGATTCGTGGCCAATTCATTCTCGATTGCTAAACTGCTATATTATGATGGTTAAACATTTGAAAATAAGCAGGACTGGGCCCGGGCCCTTGTGGGGGCCACGGGTGGAGGAACATAGCAAAGTGCTCTGCTGTCCCGGCGGCAGGTTGGAAGCAGTTTCTGACGACGGGGACGCACCACAACGCCGAAATACCGCAACGCCGACAGCTAGAAAACTGCTGTGTACCACAACGCCGAAATACACTAACACCGAAAAATGTCATTACAGGACTGCCACAAAGGTTAAGTTAGGTTAGGTTAGACTAGGTTAGGTTAGGCTGGGCTAGGTTAGGCTAGGTTAAGTTAGGTTAGGTTATATTACGCTAGGTTAGATTAGGTTTGATTGTGGTATTTCGGCGTTAAGGTACATTTAAGAAACAAACACGAATTCATTCAGTCGTTATTTCGGCGTTGTGGTACACAGCAGTTTTCTAGCTGTCGGCGTTGTGGTCAATTTTGACATTCGGCGTTATGGTATTTCGGCGTTGTGGTAACGACCCGTTTCTGACGACGATTGCCGTGAGGTGACTGGTGGGGAAAAAACCCCGAGAAGACTTCTGAGGCAGCACACCGCCCAATCCAGGATCGGAATTGCCCCGCGCTGTGGTGTCGAACAGAAGACAAGTTCTGACTAAACGTGCCAAACACGAGAGCTGGAGGTTTGCGGTCGGCCCGGCTTCCGGAATTAAATACGTTACGACACAGCTTAATAACACGTTCTCAGTTATTCGGTGGTTCTCGGCAGGCGGAAACGCGATTTTCATTTGATCCGCAACTTCATCAAGGCGTAATAGCCGCCTTCAGACCGCAAGGTTTCCGGACTGGAATGTGAAATCTTGTGTTTTTTTTTTAATTTTAATTTGATTTTTTTTGTGTCAGTATTAACTTCAATTAATGGTTGTGGTAGGTACTCTTCAGAAATATGTGATATTTTAAATATTTGTCATACCAAGACACTATTAGATTATTTGAAAGCATAATTTGTTTTTTTAAAGTTGTCTGTCTTTAGGAAACGATTTAACTCAAAAACTGCCAAAAAATTGGCTTGAAATTCAACATAAATTTTAGATGGTAAAACAGCGATTAACTAAAAATTAATTTTTAAAGTTATATCTCAAAAGATTTTGAAAATATGATCTTTACTTCCATTAATCATAACGCCGAGATAGAGAAGATACAACAGCATAACTATAAACCTTCATGTGTTTCGCCGGGGGGGCTGAATTGTATCCCCTTGGAAAGGGTACCTTTCAGACTTATGGTAGCGGTAGTCTAGTGTAGCTGGGTAGAAAATGGAAAAGTACCCTTTCCAATTTCTTAAAATGTTTCGGTTTTAATGCAAATATGCACTGGAAAGGTATCCCCTCGGAAAGGGTACCTTTCAGGATTTTATGTACAATGATACAGCAGAAAATAAACTGGAAAGGTACCCTTTCCGATTTCTTAAAATGCATATTATATTCTGCTTTAAATCCTGAAAGTTATCCCCTCTGTCTGGAAACATATCGCAAATGGCTGCCAGACAACTAATGTATCGATACAAGCACCTAGTTCCTCAGTTTCATACTAGGTGGCACTGGTAAGGAGTGTCCTCAGAATACCTTACCTTACCTTACCTTAACTAACCTTACCTTACCTAACCTTACCTTACCTAACTTCTATTAAACATTATAGGGAGCTAATAAATTAACATTTATCAAATGTAAAATTGTAGATAAGGTCTTTTTACTGATGTGTTTACTTCATGCCATTCTTTCACCTGGCCTGTATCGATAATATCACTTGTCTGGCAGCGATTTTGGGATATGTTTTCAGAGGGGATATCTTTCAAGATTTTATGAGTGAGCATAACCATTTTGGGATATGTTTCCAAGGGGATAACTTTCAGGATTTTAAAGCAGAAAATATGCATTTTAAGAAATCGGAAAGGGTACCGTTCCAGTTTATTTTCTGCTGTGTCATTGTACAGAAAATCCTGAAAGGTACCCTTTCCGAGGGGATACCTTTCCAGGGCATATTTGCATTAAAACCGAAACATTTTAAGAAATCGGAAAGGGTACCTTTCCAGTTCCTACCCAGCTACACTACAGCCACCATAAGTCTGAAAGGTACCCTTTCCAAGGGGATACCATTCTGTCGTCCCGTTTCGCCTAGCAGATACAGAAGGGTTTTCAACACAAATTTGTAATACAATCTCCCTGACTTTCTCCGACAAAAATTTCAAATTTAATGACTATTTTTCTTTGAGAATTTACCTAAATTACAATATTTTTACGAGAAAAAAAAAAGAAAATCTAGTCTCCACCCTCACCATAGTTTAATTTTAAAATTTTGTTGCATAACTATGCATTCAGACACCATCTAGAATAAAAAAAAAAGTTTTCATAGCATTGGTGATGGCTGATGACATTTTCCTTCTATTATTACTGTAGAATTTCCATGACTTTCACAGGATTTCAATAGAAAAATTCCCTGACTTACCTTGATCAATTCCAACCTGCTGTGGACCCCTGTGGTAGGGGTTTTGAATAGAACCTTCCAGTTAATTAAAAACAAAATAATTTTAACGCATTTCTGACGCTTTGGAAAGTTAGAAAAAAATTGTAACAGTACAGTAGCACTAAAAAAAAAAAATAGGATCACACATTTTTTACAAAATAAAAATCTAACTCACTTAAAACACCAGTTGATATAGTATACATTTTTTTGGAGGCGGGCGAGGGATCGCCTCTCCCAAAAAAAGACCGCCTGAACGTGGGGTGTGGATTGGGGGGGGGGGGGAGGGGGGCACCGAGGTGACGTACTGCAGGCGCAGGTAGCGACAGGAACAGACTCGGTCAAGCCGTAGCTCTCCGACTCTGCGCGCATCGAGATCAGGGGGAGAAAAAAAAAAAGGACTTGGGGTTGGTAAGGGGGTAAGGGGGGGTCGTGGCTAAACATAGCCCGTGGGCGGGCGCTATTCCGGGGCTCATTCACGCGCGGCGGCAGCGATAAACGGCGCGAGGAATCCGTGGGCGCGTGTAAACCGCGAAGCAGCAATGCGCGCGTCGACACTGCACCCGGGTCTTAGAGAGAGGACTAGGGGGGGGGGGGGGTGTTTGGCGGTGATGGCGCCTCGGCGTCGTGGTGACGTCACGAGCGGCCGACACAGGCATTTACTTCCGGAAGGGATTTGGAGAGAGAGAAACTAATTATTGTTACATCCAAAAAAAATTGGTTGTCTGTAAAGTCGGTTTACGGACGATAGTTTGTGACAACCTGACAACGTCATAGCAAAACATTGATGACATGATTGCATACTTTAATAATAAAATAATAAATACTTAAAAATTATACTAGTAAACAGATATTTAAAATGCAAGAATAATTAACCTTTATTGTCGAAATTGTTGTTGTAATAAGCAAAGAAAACCACATTAACACTTCACTTTATAAACAGTCGAGTGGAAGAGAGATAGATGCGGCGCAAGCGTACAATGAGCGTAACGGGACACAGCGTAAAGGAACAATTTGCGTAACGGGACACTTTTTCGTGCGTGCAGCCGGCGTTCATCGATTTATCAGACGTTGTCACGTCAAAAACCTAATGTTAAAACCATGGGTATTGGACATGTACATCATCATTCTCAACAATGCATCACTGCCTTTATGGGGTTTGTTATTCCAGGTGTTATAAAAACTTACCTTGCATCACCTAAATAACATGCTGTCTTCACCGAGATCTCTCCAGGAGGGTGTATCCCCTCTTAGTACTACCTCCCCCTTCACGCTCACAAACTTCCCCCCATGCGTTCGCTTACGCAGGCATTAAATAAATCACACATAAATACCTGGGTACGTGGCCACCTCTCGCGTTACAAAAACTTCACAGGCGGAGGTTTAAGAATGCTTGTAATTAACGACGTTAAGCTCCGACTAATTAAAGCATTAATTCAAATAAACTCTAGCGGGAAAAAAATATTTTCTCATTGTTATAACGTTATCGATCAAATTCAATACCTGAATCGCTGACATGTAGCCTACATATAAATCCAGTGTACGTGGTGCCAAATGCATTCAGTATTAGACTTAATCAAAGGGGAAAAAAAATCCAAACTGTCGCATTTATATACACTAGTTAGGATCAAAGGTAAGACTAAAGGGAGTTAAGTGTATGCAATATTCGCCATGTTAATACTTTTAAGTCAAAATGAGAACACCATCACATTCTCTTATCTAGATAGAAAAACAAATTGTTAAAATAAATTTGAACTCCTTGCAGACATGTTTCTTTCGTGTTATTGTAACAATACTGACTTAAAAAATTGCATTTTTGTATGATTTTTATGATAAGTTACTATTCAAGGCGTGTATTTGTGTCAGTGTGGCGGGATGATACATGTAATGTTATCTTTGAAAGATTTGTGCAATGGGAGTGCATGACTTGATGTAAGCTTTTGGACGGACATACGCCATTGCTAGGCAGTTTTTCTTGTAGAAGAAAACTAAAAAATACCCAAAAGACAAAAAACACAAATTAAGCAAAAAAATTGTGTTGTCAACAGGATATTATGAAATATCATGTGGTGTTTATATCCTGTTGACAACAGCAATTTTTTTGCGCTTTATTTGTGTTAGAAAGATTTGTGCAATAGGAGTGCATGACTTGATGTAAGCTTTTGGGCATACGCCATTGCTAGGCACTTTTTCTGTAGAAGAAAACTAAAAAATACCCAAAAGAAAAAAACACAAATTAAGCAAAAAAATGCTTTTGTCAACAGGATATTATGGAATATTATGTTGTGTTTATATCCTGTTGACAACAGCAATTTATTTTCTTAATTTGTGTTTTTTGTCTTTTGGGTATTTTTTAGTTTTCTTCTACAAGAAAAAGTGCCTAGCAATGGCGTATGTCCAAAAGCTTACATCAAGTCACATGCAATGTTCGCTGGTGTTTTTAACACGGTATCGCCTCTAAGCGCAAGTCTGTGAACTGGCGCGCAGCCTTCTCGTCGTGCACAGCAAACTATGAGAACTGAGCGGTGACCGTAACACCGCGTGGCGGAGAAATGGGCACGAAGGTGTGAATGCAAGTCCCTTTGAGTGCTCTCAAGGATCTTCACCGGGCGTTTCATGCCTCTAAATATTATTCTTGAAACAAGCTTCTAAAAATACGGTTTTAAAAACGAAACACGGGAACAGAAATATACTCGTCCGCCCTCAACGAATTCTTAAACGCTTTTCGTAAACACACGCCACTCGGGTATCTTGGGCAGTTTTAATAGCGCGTGCTTTTTTTTTTTTCCTGAAGCTATGCATGCGGAATGTGCGCCAAGGTAGGCGGGGCCCCTAGGATGGTACAATTCTAGCGATCGACGCTTGAGAAACACAGCCTATGTGAAAAATGGCAAAAGAATTTTTGACGTGACAACGTCTAATAAATAGATGAACGCCGGCTGCACGCACGAAAAAGGATGACTCATTGTCCCGTTACGCTTATTGTACGCTTGCGCCGCACCTATCTCTCTTCCACTCGATTGGAACAACCGTCGATTTGACTTTTTCGTGGCACATTAAACTTGAAACACTCCCATTCGTTTCCTACTTTTCCTATCATCGTCCTATCCTTAACAGAATAACACAGATTGGAAGAAGTGAAATAGCAAACATGCATAAAAGTTATAGTTAAAATAATATCTTAGTTAAAGTAATTAACATATTTGAATTAATGAGTGCAAATAAAAGTAAATTTATCAATTAAATTGTAGATTTCATTTCACTCCTTTGTATCCATACAAAATAGTGATAATTCAATAAAAATGATTCAATTTTATTCATAAAAGTATGCAATCATTTGATCAATGTTTTGTTATGACGTTGTCACGTTAAACTATCGTCCGTAAACCGACTTTACAGACAATAATTTTTTTTTAGGTATAGATAGCAGTCAACATAAAAATGAATGATAATTATAAACTTAATTTCACTAATCACTAACTCTTCTTCGACAAGTATAAATGAATTGTAGATACTTTAAATAAAATAAATTTTGGTAGCGTCAATCGTCAGCCGTTACGAAAACTGAGCGTTACGAGAATTCCGTCATTTCCACCTCTCTCTCCTGCCGTCTCGGCCGTTACAACCACGATCGGAATTCTCGTGACGCTCGAGAACTGTTTCCCCCCCTCGGCAAAGAAGTTGCAGACGCGGGCGGTGTTGTTTGCTGAGCGACCAAGGGCGCCCATATGGAAGTTTGTAAAGAGGGGGGGGGGGGCAGAATTTGTAGGGGTTAAGGGAGGGGCAAACCATCACAAATGATAAAAAAAAAAAGACAAAAATGGCTTTCAAGGACTCAAAATGTGGCCAAAATGCTCAAGAATACCTAAAAAAATTTTTCTTTGCCTGAAAGCTAGGGGGGGGGGGGGAGCCACGGACCCACCCTGCCCATAGGTATGGGCGTCCTTGTGAGCGAGTGCAGTTTGTCCGGGAGGTGACCGCGGGAGGCAGCGGGGGCCAGGATGTGTCCGGCAGTCCGTCATCCGGGGCGGTACCCGCTTATCTGTTATCAGCGCGCGCGACTGCGAGGGCCGTCCAGGGCCCGGCCGATAGCCCCGGGCCTCAGTCCTGCCCCCCCGTCCTGCTCCTGAGGTCCTCCCCTCCCAGGGTGAGACGAGCCACAATTATTAACGTACGACAGATTACCAAATCTTTTCAGCGAGCCGCGACATGTATTTCCTACGTAACTACATGGAATTATTATGAGACGATAAAAAAAAAATTGGTTGTCTGTAAAGTCGGTTTACGGACGATAGTTTAACGTGACGTCATAACAAAACATTGATGAAATGACTGCATACTTTGATGAATAAAATTGAATCATTTCTATTGAATTATCACTATTTTGTATGGATACAAAGAAGGAGTGAAATGAAATCTACAAATTTAATTGATAAATTTACTTTCATTTGCACTCGTTAATTCAAATATGTTTATTACTTTAACGAAGAGATTATTTTAACTATAACTTTTATACGTGTTTGCTATTTAACTTCTTCCAAGCTGTGTTATTCTGTTAAGGATAGGACGCTGATAGGAAAAGTAGGAAACGAATGGGAGTGTTTCAAGTTTAATGTGCCGCGAAAAAGTCAAATCGATGGTTGTTCCAATCGAGTGGAACAGAGATAGCTGCGGCGCAAGCGTACAATGAGCGTAACGGGACACAGCGTAACTGGACACTTTTTCGTGCGTGCAGCTGGCGTTCATCGATTTATTAGACGTTGTCACGTCCAAAAAAAAAAAAAACACAGATAAAATCAAAAATATTTTATTCACGGATTCAACATAAAAGTCTCAAAAATAAAGGCTACGCAAAAGTTATATATATACTGATAAAACAAAAAATAAATTATTTAAATTAATTAAATTAAATAACACCTGGGCGAGTGCAGTGCGGTGCGATGGTAGTGGAGGAGCTGCGTTGTGATTGGGCCGTTTGATTTTGTTCGGCGGTTTTTTCTTTTTGTACAGCGACAGCGCAGTGGAGTTGTACAGCCGTGAAGGGAAGGAAAAAGAGACGCATGCTGACCCCTTGGTCCAGGTGCTCGGTCCGGAACGAAAAGTCCGAACTGACGGTTTGGACTGAAATGAAGCCTCCCCAAACACACGATCCAGTATTGTGGTTGCTGTTGCTGTTGTTGGATGTATTGTTTCATTGTAGAATGCGGTGGGAAACTTGGGATGTTACAATTATTGCAGTTGCACTTTTAGTTAAAAAAAAAAAAAAAAAGGAAAAAAAAAAGTACAGCAACCAAGGAGTATAAACAGAGATGTCTGCCACATTTATCAGCTGATGGACTGATTTTTTTGTCTGACGGTTTGGACTGGCGACACGCTGTTCCCACACACGGCAGTTCAGACTGAGGGTTCTCGAGTCACAGTGTGAATAACGCAAATTTTTCCGGTCGTCATAATTTTTTTTTCAGTGATAAAAATAAATAATTATGTAGCCTAATCAAACAATTTACAAGTGACAATAAAATATCGCCGTCAGGAATAAGCCGCTCTTTTTTTTATCGTTCTCGACACCAAATATGTGGTAGGGCGCATATTTAGCAAATATTTAACTTCAATTACAAAGCTAGATATCATTACAAATTGTTACGAGGAAGCCAGCGACGAGGTCGGCCAGTCAGCCCGATGCGCAAACCTGCGGGAGGGGCGCGACGCAGGAAGAACCTGTTCCTCTGCGGTAATCTCTCTTCCTCTCTCTCTCTCCCTCTCTCTCTCCCTCTCTCTCTCCCTCTCTCTCTCTCTCTCTCTCTCTCTCTCGGGAGGGAGGGAGGGTTCGAGAAGGGGTCTGCGTGGAGTGGCGTAACCAGAACGCCACTGTTCTAGCAGCTTCGAGTCCTAAGACAGCGACTCTCCGAAGGGTCGCGGGACATTTCCAGGGGCGGGGGCTCAGATGCGTATACACCGAGTATGAAACGACATGAACGACCGGGCGACACAAGAGGCGCGCGGCAAGAGACGGAAAACAGTAGAGCAGGACTCCCAGTGGGGGAGAGTAAATGTGGACTCAAAACGAAGGTGTGATCAATTTGTGGACAGACATTTTTAACAGGGCCGGCACGTCCATATAGGCGAACTAGGCGACCGCCTAGGGCGCCAAGTAGCTGGGGGCGGCGCAGCACGACACATAACAGCTGATACAATATGTTTAACGATTATTGAAACTAGATGAAAATGGATTTTTGTAACAGTTTTGAATGTTTATATTGATATAAGTAATTATTTAAAGTCCACGGTGACCTGTTTATGGTTTGTAATAAGTAAAAAAGTAAAAAAAAAAACACACACACACAAGCCTGCTTACATTTGATTGTTGACAAAATCTTAGGCTTACGTGATGTATTTTGAGGCAAGGAAAAAATGTTTTGGGTTGTCCGGCCCGGGGAGGGGGGTGGGGGGCATTAAGGTTTTTTCTCCTAGGGCTCCAATTTACCTTGCACCGGCCCTGATTTTTTAAGAAAGGGTGTATTCCGATCCCAGGGGGGCGCACGTGTGGCTGACCCAAGAGCGAGGGATGGCAGACCCAAAACAGAAAGGCACACTCTCGCCGATATCTTCGCGTCGCCGTGATGGATCGCCTCCGGGCAGGTCGACGCTGCGGCGAGGAGAGGCGCAGACCACGTGGCCGGGCCATGCATCACTCGGACAACACACCACGGCAAGGGGGGGGGGGGAGGAGGAGTGACGCAAGGCGCGGCGACGCACGCAAGCCAGGCCCGGGCCCCGACGTAAACACGCATTGTGGGAGCCCGTACAAGGCGGTGCGGTGGGAGGGAGGGGTGGTCTCTCAGCTGCAGGTAACACGTGCCTTCTTTCTGACGGGAAAACCGGGTCACGTCTCCAGAAGCCTAAGATGTACATCAAGTTCTGTCCCTGCCCGAACACGCCCGAATATTCAACTTCGGCCAACCTCGGGATTTGTTTTATCTTTGCGCAGGAAAAATGAATTCAAATATTAAAAGTGGTCGGTTATGTTAGCTACATTAAAACACTTTAAAATACTATGGACGGTTAGTTAGGTTAATATATAGCTACATTAAAATAAACAGATATATAAATATATATAAATAAACCCGAGGTTGGCCGAAGGTGAACATTCGGGCGTGTTCGGGCAGGGACAGAACTTGATGTACATCTTAGGCTTCCCTCACGTCTCACCACGGTGGCTGACCACGCCATAAAAAAAGGAAGGAGACATGCAAGTGCGACTCTCACAGTAGAAACGGAAACCATCATTTTCTTAGCGACGTGTGACGCCATCTGTTAAGCGGGCCCGTAACTACTAGCAAAAGAAAAATCACGGCAGGGAGATTAGCTTCGTAACTAAATTTTAACGTCTTGACGACTAATCACGCAAAAGACAACAACTATGCAAAAAAAATACTGATTTGTAAATAAAAAAAAAACATTTCATGTATAAATGAATAGGAGATGCAGTATTTCTGGTATGCAACACCTCAAAATTAAAGGCTATACCAAAATAAAGTGAATAACTTTTCAATGGTTTGTTTGATGATATAGCAATTGCACTACTTTTCAGAATCAGCGCATGTATGTCAGTATTATATTATGAAAGCTACTGTTCAGTTATGGGCAGTGCTTATTCGCTGCCTTATCCGAACGTCTCGGAATACCGCCCCAGGTCGCGGGTGGATTGCAAGGAGTCAGCGTGCTGGGGAACCGTGTGCGACAGTGCGCTCAGGGATTGTAACTGCAAACGGATCACAGGTCCAGGCAGGGACAGGACGAACGTGCGGACAGATGAACGGGCGGTGATTGCGCGCGACGCGAGCAGATGTCCACGTAGTCCGATCCGACCGCCGGGCAGCAAGAAGAGAGCCGCGGCTTCTGGCTATGGTCCTTCTTTCACAGTCAGCGACGGATCGCTCCACTCGCCCTCTCCGTTGCGCAAAGGTCCGCAGGCTCCAGCCTAGGGTCTTTGGGGCATTGTCGAAGATGGCCCCGCGGACTGCTTCCCCGATGCTCCCAGCCACGGGACGCACTCAGCAGAGTGTCCACAGTTAGTACTTTCCTACTAGATCTAGTACTTTTTTCTTTAATATAATAATACTTATAACAGTAACTCCAATATGTGTTATTATCAAGCGTAATTATTTTTAAAAACTATGGAAATTATGTGTGTGTGGTGTGAAATTTAAGTTAGAGCATTGCAATGTCATAATAACTTCCTAAATTGTCAAAACCATAAGAAATTATAATTTAGTACTTTTTTTTCTCTTCCAAATCTAGTACTTTTTTTCTCGCCTAAATTGGTACGAAATATTTTTTTTTTCTTGTGGACACCCTGGCACTCGGTCGCGGCCCGGCACCCAGGTGACGACAGTCATGAGGCGCGCTGCGAGGGTTCGGATCCAGTTCTCTCCCCCCCCCCCCCCCCCCCACTTTTCTATATCCGGTCCCCGGCCGCAAGGCAGCCGGCCTGACGGAGGCTAACCTACCCTCACACACAATGGCGCCGGGCCGACAGCTGCGCGGGTTCGGGAAGCCTTCATTTCACAGACGAGAGAGCCACACCCGAAGTTCATGCTCGCTTTCCCCCCCCCCCCCCACCCACCACCCGTTCCATCTCATTGTATGAACCGGTGTGGCATTAAATTTTGCGAGTCGATTAGGATAGGTTAGCTACATTTATAAATACTTTAAAACATCGTGGATGGTTGGTTATATTAGGTAAGTATAGCTACGTTAAAAAATACTGTAAAATCATTTTATGGTTGCTTAGCAAGAAACTTTTTAATATGTAGCTAGCCAGGGCTAGAAAACCGTTTACACGATTTCGCAGTATCTGTAATGTAGCTATACTGACCAAATCAACCGTCCACAATTTTTTAAATTATTTATAATGTAGCTAACCTAACCTAATTGACCATTAGTAGAACATGCAAAATTCACGGATTCATTTCGCGGTAGGCTAGCATAAAAACAACTATACCTTCGTACCGCTTCTGCGATTGGCCCACATTTTATCCGGGGAACTGTGAGCCAATGGGAAACACTAAACCAAGAAAGTGCCGAATTACGGACAGGCCTAGTTGAGACGTCTCACGCGTCAGTAGCCAATGAACAGGTGTCATTTCCCCGAGTATTTAAAGGACTGTGGAATCTATCCTAGAGGTCAATGAATCCGCGAATTTTGCAGGTCTCTAACCATTAGTTATCATGAGTTACAATGAACAAAAAAAAAAAAAAAAAAAACGACGATGCGCGTTCGGGCGTTTTGCATTCTCGTCTGTGAAAAGAAGGCTTCCCGCGCGGGTTCGGCGGCTTCGTCGGGTGCCGCCACCTCCGGCCGAACACACGGCTACGGCTACGGCTACGGCTACGACTACGGCTACGACTACGGCTACGATTACGCCCCTCGGTGGAGGCCCGCAGCCTCGTCCCTCCCCGCTCCCCTCCAGCGAACAACGTCTCACACGCCGTGTTTAAAACTACCAATTTTTTGACGTGACAAAGTCTAATAAATCGATGAACGCCGACTGCACGCACGAAAAAGTGTCCCGTTACGCACATTGTTCCGCTACGCTGTGTCCCGTTACGCACATTGTTCCGTTACGCCGTGTCCCGTTACGCTCATTGTACGCTTGCGCCGCATCTATCTCTCTTCCACTCGACTGTTTATAAAGTGAAGTGAAGAGTTAATGTGGTTTTCATTGCTTATTACAACAACAATTTCGGCAATAAAGGTCAATTATTCTTGCATTTTAAAATTATGATTACTAGTATAATTTCAAGTATTTTTTCTTTTATTATAAAATAAAAATTATTTTATTTTATTCGTAAGTATGCAATCATTTCATCAATGTTTTGTTATGACGTTTGTCACGTTAAACTATCGTCGGTAAACAGACTTTACAGACAACCAATTTTTTTTTGTCATTACCATTAAAAAAATTCCGTGTAAATGTATACCAAAAGCTGTAACGCAGTTGTAAATTTGGTCACAGTTTCCCCACAAAATATTTTCTAAACGCTATTTTTTTAGACTGCAAAAAAGCCATACATCACAACTTTTTATCGCCACGAAATAATATTTAGTCGGTATTCGAGATGCAGAACATAAAATTCCAGAGAGCTGTATTGTCTGCTGGCAGTAAATTGGCAAATCGTGCGAAGGGCCCTTACGGACATACTGTGCCATATATACTGCCGGGTAGAGGGAGGACGAGGTTAGAGGGACGAGGGTTCGATACACCGCGTCGGTGCCGGCGGGTCGATCCCCCGGCGACGCGCACTGCGGCAGCCGCTTCGACCGCGTCACGTGTCACATGTCACGTGTCCGCCACGCTCGTCACCAGTGAAACTTCACACTTAAAAAAAACATCGTGAGCGAGTATTTCAGTACTCGTGTAAAACATCTAAACTCGGCAAATAAACCTGTAATACGAAACTCGAAACACGAAATTTTTAACGCAGGATTAATAATGTTCGGAGGATTTCAGTGCCATTGTCTGAAGTGGCTTGGCTTCCGGGTTGTAGCCGTGTCCTTGGCGAATAATTCACCCGACACCAGTAGGTAAAACTGCTCCCTGATTATGGCGACTGCAATGTCGACCGAAACGTCGGTGAATTATTCACCAAAGACACTGCTAGAACCCAGAAGCCAAGCTACTTAACGCAGGATTCTCTCAAATAAGGCCGAGCGTGTTAAATATACCAAAAGTATTAATTTTTGGGTAAAATGTAAAAAAAAATTTTCCCCCTTTCTTTTTAAAACCTAACTATGATTCTTTTTAACAAGATGGTAATAACCTAACCGAAAAGGTTTGTCTAATTTTTATTTATTAAAAAAATAACTTTCCTCAAAAACGATGCATTTAACGCGTTTCGGAACAGTTATATGCAATTCGTGCGCTAATGTAGGCAGAGTAACTTAAAAGAACAAAAGTAAAGTTATGTAATTGACGAGCTTCAGGTTTTTTTTTCCGGAACAGCTACGATGCTTTGGTACGCATGGTGAGCGCAAGTTGTGTAAGGAAAGTTGGCTTCATTCCGTTATTCCATGGGAGGCGACACTACTCAAATATTAGATTAGTTAAATTTATTTGTAAACCGTTTCCTGAGTAGCTTTTCAGTATTAACTGCGCACATTAATAACCATGATAAATCAAAATAAGGTAAAATTGTTAAGTAACGGTAAAAATCTTGTATGGTTTTAAAAAATTATTTTTGTATAAAACATTAATAATTTTTTTAACTATGCACCAATTTTCGTAAGCGCATCATGTAAAATTCAGTATTATTTTCTAAAACGTATTTCATATATGCAAACATAACCATAGCGTACTGTTGTACAAATTTACAATATAATTTCTTGGAAACTGGTTTCCAAAGAAATAGTTTTATAAATGTACAAAAAAAATGAGTATGTGTAACTCAGTACACGTGATAGAAGTTCAACTTATTTGGCAATTCAAACATGTCCCAATGGTCGGCGGAAAAAAAAAGATCATATATTATATGTGCATAGTAAATTGTGAAAGCACGGTATTTTTTATACAAACAATTGGTCAAGTAAGAATGAAATAATAAATAAAAGTATGCATATCAATGCCACAGTCAAAAAAACCAATTAAACACGTCGCATGCGAAGATTTCACAGGAGTTTCGGTCAACATTGCAGTCACCATCATAAGGGAGCAGTTAGGTAGCAGTAGGTCACTGCTCCCTGATGATGGCGAAGCAAATCCAGACAATGGCCGCGGAATCCCGCGATTTTTAATAAGAATAAATAAAATCGACTCGTTAACACACAAAATATAATAAAGGGAAAAAATATATATTTTTAATTCAGGTACACACACAAAACCGCATCTTTGGAAACAACACACGAGCTACAACTTCAACACGCAATAATTTTAAATATATTCCAGGGTAGTTTCACTATCGTAAAGTTTAATTTGGCACACCAAAATGTTTGGTATATACCCTAATTTTTTTTAAATAAAAATTTACTACAAAAGGTTTATGTTGCTACACGCGATTCCGCCATCTTTGTCCCATATTTCCCTTCCTCGACTTCCTTCGCACTCAAGAAATTACTCCTACCAAATGTCGTATACCGAGGGCTAAGATGATAACATTAAAAAAAAAAATGGTGGGTCTGTATAATAGCCTTACTAACGCTTGCCAGTGTGTCTGAGACAGGCGAACAATATCCCCCACTTTGTTTTTCTCTCCGCCATCGATCGCCCCACTTGTACCGACTGTAAATACTTAATCGCTTCAAAAAAAAAAAACAGTTTTGAGGCCGCCGTAATCTCCCACGCACAGCACAAGCCATACACAGCGGTGACGCAGTAGCGAGACAATGGACTCGCACTCATAAGTACCCAGTTTCTGGTCATCCAGGTACGTACGTGTTTTCACGTGTTTTCCTGAAGTGCTCCGACTGTTCCTTCAGCTGTAGCCAGCATCACCGGGACTGTGTCTTCAACCACCTTGTTGCCAGTGACTTGGGGGGGGGGGGGGAGGGGCTGAATTGTATCCCCTTGGAAAGGGTACCTTTGATACTTTTGATGGCGGTAGTGTAGCTGGGTAGAAACTGGAAAGGTACCCTTTCCGATTTCAGGATTTCCCTGTACAATGACACAGCAGAAAATAAACTGGAAAGGTACCCTTTTCCGATTTCTTATGTTAGGTTAGGTTAGGTAAGGTAAGTATGGTGCACTACCTAACACAGACAATACACGGGATAAGAATTTTCCTCCGATCATACATTCTGATCGAAGTAGAGTTTACACGCAGAACAAAAGACAAAAGAGAAGACCATTTGAAATTTTACGCTACATAGGCGGTTATTTTGCTGAGGTATTCTGTGGACACTCCCTACCAGCGCCACCTGGTATGAAACTGAGGAACTAGGTGCTTGTATCGATACATTACTTGTCTGGCAGCCATTTCGGGATACGTTTCCAGAGGGGATAACTTTCGCGATTTTAAAGCAGAAAATAATTAGCATCTTAAGAAATCGGAAAGGGTACCGTTCCAGTTTATTTTCTGCTGTGTCATTGTACAGAAAATCCTGAAAGGTACCCTTTCCGAGGGGATACCTTTACAGTGAATATTTGCATTAAAACTAAAACATTTTAAGAAATCGGAAAGGGTAGCTTTCCAGTATCTACCCAGATACACTACCGCCACCAAAAGTATCAAAGGTACCCTTTACAAGGGGATACAATTCTATCGTCCCCCAGAGACGTCCAGCTTGATCCGCTGATATTTTCTATCCTCGTTGCACATGTAAATGTATCATTTTAGGGTCATCAGCCAAACCAACACATATTTTTTTTAACGTCAAAACACGGTATTTGTTAATTATGTGGTATTGAATATATCAGCAGAGGTCATGGACACAGAGAGTTGTAAAAACTGATTTGCAACAACAACAAATAGGACAACTAGATGTTGGAGTATGTGTGTGTGTGTGTGTGTATAAGTGACATTTCTGGTCCTTCATCATCGTTTTCATATTCAAGAAAATCGGACACATTGTGGTTACCACTGACAGATGTACTTTTTTTAAAGTTGATCCCAACCCTCCTACAGGAAGGATTTATGTAATAACATCTAAAGATGCCATAAAAACTTCACAAATCACGAAGTTCTGAATAACTTTTGCCTAAGATGTAAGTGTTAAAAAATTAATTTTAAGTTCATGATTAATGTAATATAGTAAAGAAATCGGTAGTAGGTAGGCTGACTAACAGTTCCATAAAACATACTTTTTTAAAAGTTATTATTTAACTATGAGCCCATTAGCCACCCACTTTCAAATTTTGAGAATAACTTACCAAAAGTATAAAACCTTTTATAAAAATTTTTGAAAAAATTTCGAAAATGCACTTTTCGAGAAAATCAAAAATTTTAATGATTTCTCAAAAACACTTTTTTATAACAAATTATCTTGTGTTGTACACCAAAGGAAAGAGTATTTAAAACTGAGTAAAATGACACCACTCCGATCTCTCTAGCTCAATTAGAAGAAACGTTACGGTGATCTCAAAATATATTCGTTGTTTTTTTTTTTTTTTTTTTTTTGCGAATTTTGGGAAACATTACATAGCCGTAATTTTGAAACAGTTTGAGATATTTGGAACAAAGATGGGCATTTTTCTTAATCTCTATGAGGACAGCATTCACACCAAATTTCATCAAATTATGAGGTGGTCAGGTTTATACCCTGTGTTGATTTGATATGGAATGGTCCTCTAGTTATGTACATACACACACAGCTTATGGATAATGGAGGCAAGCATTTAAATACCGATGTCAAGCCCGACCAAATTAATGCGATCCGTAACCATGCCGCAATCAATAGAACAGGAATTTTAAGGCGGAAAGACAGGAACCGAAAGACATCATCAAGGTTTCAAAGTTTTTTTTTTTTTACAATAACCACTTTATGTTGTTTAATTTTTCAAACTATCGGCACCGTTAGAGCATAAGATGTTATTTGGCAGTGACTGGCTTTTGAAAAATAGATTCTCCCGTGCAGCCCAATGGCGTTTAGCATAGAATTTAAATGCGAGGAATGAGTGCAGCTGCAATAATACTGTCACCAGACACGATGTTCATGTTCTTTTTTTTTTGTGTGTAAACCTACCTCAAGGAAGGCAAATGAAACCACTATCCATCTCCCTTAAATGTCTTCCTTCGCACCGCATCTCTACTTTTTTTTTTCCTTCCCCCACTTGTAATCTCGGCGAACGTACGAAATCATTGAGGTCTGGAAGGGCGAGCGCGTAGGGATAGGGGATGCGGAAGGGTATAAAAAGAAAAAAGAGAGAAAGCCCCGCAGAAGGGGGAAAGGAAAAAGGGTTTCCCTGGGTGGAATCCCCCCCTGGCTTCGCTCTATTCATCTCGCCAGAAGACCCTCAAATTGCTTTCCGCCCCTCGGCTGGCAGCGAAAAGGGCGACCTCGCGAGGTAAGGACCTCGGCTGCGTGCACCGGGTAGCTCGCTCGGTCCTTGCTTGGTCCTTGCGGCTATCTAAATAAGCTATTATCTTTGAAAGATTTGTGCGATGGGAGTGCATGACTTGATGTAAGCTTTTGGACATTCGCCATTGCTTAGCACATGTATGTCTGAAGAAGAAAAACTACAAAAAAAAAAAACACAAATGACAAAAACACAAATCAAGCAAAAAATTGCTGTTGTCAGGATTTAACGCCACACAATACTCCACAACAGGAATATGGTCAACAAACAAAGAAAAACAAAGAAAAATGGACTAACAGAACGAAAAAAAAAACCCCCACAAATGATGACAGCACAAAAATACCGAACCCAAAAAATTCAGCACAACAGTTGAAACGAGACGAAAACACAGCAAACCGAAAAGACGAAACAAACACAATAGTTTTCAAAAAAAAAAAAAAACCGCAAATGATGACAGGACAAAATTATTGAAACAAAAAAAAAAGCTAGTTTAACATCTCCAGTTGCGTAAAACGTTAACTGCTCAACTTCATGATCACTTTTAATTTTTGGTATACGTAGCTTATTTTCCAGCTTATATTTATCAACACTGTGACGAGCATTTTAAAGTTTTTTAACATGTAAAACATTTGTCCAAAGGTAAATGGTACGGCGTGGAAGCAACTAAAAAAAAAAAAAAATAAATAACTGCAATGCCACTGCCTACTTCCAAGAAAATGTTTGAATTTCGTTCAGAAAATATTAATTTATTTACCTGGCATTTCAAAATTCTCAAATTTGTTACGATTTTGACAGCCAAGAAACATGAAATAAGTTTTTGTTATATAAATGCAAACCTTATCATGAAGTAGCCAGTGGCGTTGTAGCTAAACCTAAAAAAGTTTCAGTTCTGCAATAAATTAAATTCTCCTTATTTGTACAACCCAAAAACTTTTAAAAAATGCAACTTTGGCAGCTAATTATGCAAAAAAAAAAAGTATGCGCTGTAGGCCTATATATTTGTCATGTCGTGAAAGATAAACAATTGAAAAAATCTAGAAGTTGATTAGTGACCACGACCTGAAAAGGGAGGCACCCACTTAGCGAGCGCGGTGCTGGTATCTCTGACGTCACCGACCCACGCACTGGCCCGCCAGTCCCACGGGTCATGACGTAGCACACACGCCGCGTGTCGGTTCGTGATCGCCACAGAGCAAGGAGGGAGATAGAAGCGCGACTCTTTAAGGGGCCCGCCTACCTGGTCACACAGACGGTGTGCAGAGCTTCAGGAAAAACAACGCGATTTCAAAACTACTCAAGATATCCGAGTGGGGTATGTTTACGAAAAGCATTTAAGAGTTCGCTGAGGCCCGAAAAGTACTTTTAATTTTGGATCATGTTTTTAAACTGTATTTCTAGAAGAGTTAAAATGGCTGAAACGCATGTTTTCAGAGTAATTTTTAGGTGTAAAACAAGTGGTACAGATTCTTGAAAGTACTTAAGGGACTTGCATTACACCTTTATCTTCATTTCCCCGTAATATAAAAATACGGTCACCGCTCAAATTTCACAGTTATCCTGTGACGACGAGAAGACTGCGCGCCAGTTCAGAGCCTTGTGCTTAGAGGCGATACCGCGCTAGAAGCACCAGCGAGCGTCGCGCTTATCATCCCGCCTCACTAACACACATACACCCCTGACGAGGCGGGCCCCTTAACAGTGGAAACTGAAACCATGTTTCGCGCTACATGTGACGCTATCTTTTTTTGGTGGGCCCATAACTACTATTAAAAAAAACTCGGGATGTAGGTTCTAATACAAAGTTTTTAGGTTAATAATGTTAATTTATCTACTTGACGACTAATTGTTTAATAGAATTGATTTCAACTGTGCGAAAAACACTTAACGTTTTTTTTTTAAATAAAAAGGTAATGTTATATATAAATGAGTAGGAGATGCAAAAAATTTGCTGGTGTGGCACGCCACGAAATATGTGGCTACCAAAATACAAGAGCGAATTAATTTTCACCGAATTGTTTGCCTGATAATAGCAGAGCTCATGCATTGCTTCTCACAATCAATGCAGCTGCGTTAGCTATGTATTATGTAAGCTGCCATCTGGCGGGCGGGCCTGAAACTACTTCAAAAATCTACGTCTCAGGTTCGGCAATTGCCGCCAAGTGCCGGCACACGTCTCCGCGAGCAGTTCGCCATCAGCCCGCTGGATAGGGGAAGCCTAAGGCTGGGTTCACAATTAAAAAAATTAAGCGAGTGCATAGCAAGCCATGCACACGACCTGTGCACACGACCTGTGCGAACTGCGAAATCGGTTCACAATTGAATTCTTACTGTTAATTTCAGCCAATGAAATTTCGCGAACTAAGCGACATCTGTTAGCAGTGTTAGTAAATAAACATATAAACTTTCAAAATAACGTTAATACTTTTATTATCTCGACATTTTCTTACCACAATATGGTTGATAAATATAAACATATTTCTAGTCCCGCCAAAAAATCACCCTGCTCTTCTCTCTTTGGCTGTTGTGCCATGCGAACGCGACCGAAATAAAATATATTCATTCCACTCCTATGCGCACGACCTCGCTCCCATGCACACGACCAACTTTCTGCTATTGTGAATCGTTAGGTTAGGAAACATGGCGTTCATATCCTATGCACACTACCTACTGTTACTGTTACTGTTATTTTTTCAATTGTGAACCCAGCCTAAGATGTCCATCAAGTTCTGTCCCTGCCCGAACACGCCCGAATATTCACCTTCGGCCAACCTCGGGTTTATTTATATATATATATATTTATATTTCCCTGTTTATTTTAATGTAGCTATATACTAACCTAACTAACCGTCCATAGTGTTTTAATGTAGCTAACGTAACCGACCACTTTTAACATTTGAATTCATTTTTCCTGCGCAAAGATAAGATAAAACAAATCACGAGGTTGGCCGAAGGTGAACATTCGGGCGTGTTCGGGCAGGGACAGAACTTGATGTACATCTTAGGCTTCTTGCTGGAGAGAGCTCGACAAGGAGAACACAAGAAGGGAGGAGGAAAAAGAAGGGGGGGGGGGGTTGGAGATGACGTAACGCCGGGACATCCAAGTGGGTCGTCAGCTGTTTCCGGAGAAGGTCGTCCCTTGCGGCACGGCGCGGCAGCCCGAACTTTTAAGGTTCCGGTGGATCGCGAGAGGCGCTCCCATTATCGTGCGCGACTGAAGAGTTCATCTTTTAACAAGCTTGGAGAAGGGGGGGGGGGGAGGGAGGAAACTAGTTTTACTTCCCAGTCGACTGCTGTTATTCCCAAGTTGTCAACCTCGCTGTGACATCGTTATACACGTTGCCTACGTGAACCATTTTCAGGACCTTTTTAATGACCTTTTAGTAACATTTACTAACAACTTTTTTTTTCCTACTTCAGGGTGTGTGTGTATGTATGTGTGTATATATATCAACTAAACAGCGGGCAAATGTAATACGAAATACAAATTCTATTCGTAGAAAAGTAATAACTCAAAAAGATAAAAAAAAAAAACCTTTAAAGAGAGAGAATTTCCGGTATCCAACAACTTATATTTAACTAGCTAGGTACCCGCCTTCGCACGGGCAGATAAACGTTGATGATTGACAAGGAGGACTTTAACTACTACATCGGAATTTTTCCATGACAAACAGTGCAAAACTGCAATGGCGTATGTCCAAAAAAAAACCTGCATTAAATTAAATACTTAACAAAAGGTTTAAATTTTTATTAAATAAGGTACATGAGCGTGCGCACACACTGACTGGCACGGTATTCGAGACGGGTCGTTAAGTTTTTCTGTAATTCCTTTAACAGGAAATTTGAATCGACAGTAGCCTACTCTCGGAGAATGCGTGGCGTGGCGGAGTGATGTGGAAAGCAGCAGAAGGCGAGGGGGAATGGGAAGCCTACGATTCACGCCGAGTATTCGACATGCCCGAACATTACCGAATACCTGCCTTCGGGTGACTTCGGAATTCTTTTGTTTAGCTATGTAGATAACCTATCCTAACCAATCATCCTAATTTTAAAGAATATTAAATGGACCTAACCTATCATAACCCCACTGTCCACACAACCTAACCCAGCTGACCATTTTCATGCTCTGTATCACAGATTTGTAATACATAAACCTAACCTAATCATTTGTTAAAATGGTGAACTATTAGATCGCAATGTCAGAAAAACCTTGTCAAAAAAGTAGTTGTTTTTATTATTATTTTCCATTTTTAGAAAATTACTCACGTTAATAATTACAAATTAATTATTTCAAAAGAACAAACATAATTTTATTTGTTTTTTCATTCATACATAACTTTCCAGTATATGTAACACTCACATTGACTAGATTTTCTCATTGGTAGCATTGGAGAAGTTAGCACTGACATTTCCGGCATTTAAAACAGACGTTTTTCCACCTAAAAAAAAAAAAAAAAAAAAAAGAATTGCTAAGACACCCGAAGGCAAGTATTCGACAATGTTCGGGGCATGTCGAATACTCGGCGTGAATCGTAGGCTTCCCGAAGGCTGGGGGGCCCCGGAGTCGGGAAGCCTACAACTCATGTAGTTTCGGTTTCCCTGCAAGAATTTCCGAAGAACTCCGAAGTTTTGCGTTTCGGTATCAACGCCACTTCAGCCGCTAAATCAGAAGTTTCAAATGAAAACAAGCATGTTGTGACTGACCTGACCTAACCCTTCGGTTTTTTTTTTTAAATTTCAATTTTTCGAGAGAAATCCGAAGTTGCAGGAACGTGGTAGGGAACCGAAACTACGTGAGTTGTAGGCTTCCCCCCTGGAGTCAGGCGGAGCGGGGCGGGGCGGGGCGGGGCGGGGCGGGGCGGGGCAGGTGGAAGCCAAGGTGAAGGAGGCGTCTATTCGCGGAGCGTCGCGTCAGACAGGGGGTTCGCTCCGCTAATTGGCCCGGCCTGTGAGGCGGCGAGCAGGCTGACGCCCCGAGCGCAAACAAAGCGGACGTCGCGTCGCGATAGTCGACGACTACGAAGACGACAGACCCTACCCCCTCCCTCCCTCCGTGACCTGGTGCGGCGGCCGAATCACCGGCTTATGGAAGAAAGAAACAAATGATTATTTTATTATTTCCGTAGCTCCCTTGCATTCATTTATTAGTCACAAATTCTCTCCACAGATGCAAAATAAACGTTATTTTCGAGCTGTAATGAAATAATGAAATGATAATTAGTAAATATATAGGGAGTCTCATAACTCTGAACGTCAAACCCAGGACAGTTGATACTCTAGTAAATTACCATCTTTAATTATAAAAAAAAAAAAATTCTGAGTTATAGGCATTTTTTTCTTCAATTGTTTTTAAATCCTCACTGCACCAAATTAATAGATACTGTTTACAGTGACTAAATTCTTTTAGCTAAGCAATCATAAATCATCGTACTAGTTATAACAATTCAAAATAAAATCAAACATGTAATACTTTTAGGGGGGAAATTTTATTTGAAGACTTATGCGGTAAAAAAAAATCTTAACAGGATAAATTTGACTAGTGATACTGTAAAAAAATTACTTCACCATTCTCTAAAGTTATTTTTAAAAAAGGTTGTTAAACAATAACTTATTATGTTGGCAAGTAATTTTCTTTAGTCTGTATAGTCAACGTTACCCTATTAAAAATTATTGTCACATAAGTCGTGCAATGAATTTTCCCCCCTCCCCAAATATAGCATTTTATTTTCTATTGAATTGTTATCAATAGTAGGGTTATTTATGATTGAGCAGCAAAAACATTTTTGAACATCTTCTGTTAGCTTGTTACACAAAATTGAGATGCTCGACTGTAAAACAATACAGTCCGATAATACATCAATATATTTACTTCTAGATAATTTATTATTGTATTTTTTATTTTTCTAATATTTAGAATTACTTTGTAAGTACTACGAATAGGTCTCGTGTTATGCTTCAAGAGTTATAATAAATTAGCCCTTTTGAAATACGCTAACTCACATTAAATTAACCTCAAGGTTCCACAATCTTAATTCATAAAATTTCCCTGTTCATCGAGCATCTCCACCCCCCCCCCTTTTTTTTTGTGTCATTGATATGACAAATTACTATCACAACACATTTCGACAAACAATTGGCTATAAAATGCGTTACTGCAAGATATACAGTTTTCACTATTATCATTTCAATTTAAAACTTTGAAATGATACATTATCGATTTTGTTCAAGCTTTAATCAGCTTAAATTGATCACACACGTTAATTAATGTTAGTAAAATAATATACGGACAATAACTGATTTTTCAAATTCAAATTTTTTTTAAAAGACCTTTTACCCTTTCAGTACCTACATTCGTCCACTGAAGTGAACAATTCATATCGCAATGACAAGTGGGAGTTTATCCAACCTTAAATATGTGGGTTAAGGTGTTACCTACATTCTATATGGATATAGAAAGAATAGAAAATAATTATAAATTAATATAATAAAAATCTAAAACAAGAGCTTGGTTTCCGGGTTGTAGCCGCCGTCCAAGGCGAGTATATCACCGTAGTTCCGGTCGACATAGCTGTCGTCATCATCACGGTAGAGTTACCACCTACTGAGGTCATTACAAGTTCTTCTGCCTTTCTCTCTCGCCTGAGAGGGGTGTTTCCCGACTGGCTGCAGATGTGGGCCAATCACAGCCTTCCTTCCGTCTAGTAGGCCTGTTGGTTTGGCCAATCAGAGCTGGGCTTCTTGTGATTGGCTGTGGGGGAATGCTGGCAAATCAGTGGACTGAGACGGTTAGTAGATATTGCATAGTATATGACCTGTGTTCTCCGTGTCCCTGTTTCCCAGATGCGGACAGCAATGTGCAAGCCCTCAACCCCCTGCATGGTAGACTCTTTTCTACTCTGTCCAACTATTCTTCCAGATCCATCCTTCTGTTTTCCCGTAAGCCTCGTGCTTGATATTAATGCATGAAATTTTGCATCCCGCATGTCAGAGCCCAGGGTTTTCCCTGTCTCTATGCAGGTTTTACCTGGGCTCAACTTATCTAGTTTTAGTCTAGTATAGTCAGTGAGGGAGTTAGTCATGGCTCCAATCGCTGCCATGGCTGGCCAATCCCCTCCTAGCACAAGATGCATGCTACCCCTCCTGCATGGCTAATACCCTGCATGATTAGAGCGTATGGGCTTCGGCCTGAGACGCACTTAGTCTCCCTCCCTAACCCGGAACCCTCGCCAACACACTTAGTTTTTAGTTAGGTTAGGAAAAAAAATCCTGTTTCCCAGTGAGTGGGAAACTTGCAGTTATAAAAAAAACTGAAGGGTTCCTCAGCTAAAGTGACAACTTCTGGAGGACTACAACTCTCGCTCAAACATACTCCCGTTAGGGAACAAACCGAAAAGGAGGTAAGTGGATCTTTTGCATGTCCCAATTCGGAGAACCAAATGAAGGGCAAGGGTTCCGAGAGCCGGGAAACAAGATACGCCATTTCCAACAACTGAACGTCTTACGTCCAGAGGTTGAGGAGACCCATGTCCCAACTTCGGCGCCACCGAACGGCTGCTAGTCCGTCGTATAGCCCGGGTCACCGACGGTGCTTGCCCCCCCCCCCTCCCCCCTCCACCACACAAACACTGCGGTTCTACCTATCACAGCCAAATGACAGATCATTCTGACCTACGCCCGGAATTGTCACATCCCCCCTACCACATACGCGTCCAAACAGGGTAGCGTGATGGGAGAAACTCCCAGTTCGTTTTATGTACATTCCAGAGTTTATTTAAAACAGAACCTTTGAATATATATACTGTATAGAAGTCGCCAGCCCAGGTTAAAATTTCTAATACGGTTTTGAGGTAGTTGGTTAATTCAACGCCGCAATCGCCACCATCTCTAGGGCATCGACTTGGCGGTGGTCCCTAGCGGACAAGTGTCGAACTCTTCAAACACCCCTTCCCCCTCCCGTTGAACGACCTTGAGCTGCAGTGAATGATGGGTTGGGGGGTGTGCGGGGGAGTGACAGCGGGCGACAGTGCTGCGCTCTAACGTGTAAATAACAACCCAAAGACGATACAGGGCGTTACGGCAGCGCCCTGCAGGCGGTGAAGTTCCCAAGCTGCTCATCATAAGCTTCTGAAAAACGTAGAGTAAATCCTATCCACTCGCGACTTCTATACAGTATATATATATATTCAAAGACAGAACTGAGGGTATTAGAGCTTCGGCAATGACCAGCGGCTGGGGCCACCGACTCAGCCAAGTGACGGCAGGAGAGTCGGGGAGCAAGGCCCTGTCACGGCGCGGCGCAGCACGGAACACTCACACTCACTCTCTCTCTCTCTCTCTCTCTCTCTCTCTCTCTCTCTCTCTCCGGCGAGAGAGGACGTGGCTCAGATACCTGCCTAACGAGCTATTCTTCTTCTTCCCCCCGCCACCCGGCGGCCGCGCGCGGCTTTCTCCTGTTACGTCGCGGGGACCTGCCCGCGACCGCAATGCAGCCCGCTCCGGCGCTCCGTCCCGCGCCAGGACTGCTACACTGTCGCCGCGTTCGCTCCCGCCCACCCGGGGGAACACACGCGCGGTGCGCAGAGCTTCAGGGATAAAACAACGCTACTTGAAAACTACTCAAGACATCCGAGTGGGGGTCTGCTTACGAAAAGCATTTAAGTTTTCGCTGACGGCCGAAAAGCACTTTTGATTTCGGATTAAGTTTTCAAACTATATTTCTAGACGAGTTAGAATGGCTAAAACGCGTGTTTTCAGAGAATTTTTTTTTAAGGCGTAAAACAACCGGTGCATATTCTTGAAAGCACTCAAGGGACGTGCATTGCACCTTTATCTTCATTTCTCAGCCGTATGATGTTACGGTCATCGCTCAAATTTCACAGTTGCCCTGCGCACGACGAGAAGACTGCGCGCCAGTCCAGAGGAGACACCGCGCTAGAAGCACCAGCGAGCGTCGCGCTCATCATTCCGCCTCACTAACACACACAGACCTCTGACGAGGCGGGGCCCTACAAAGGCCCCCCGCCCGGACGGGCACACACACACACGTCAAAACTACGTTTTATGGGAAATTATTTTTGTATATTATAGTTTTCTGTTTATCGCACGTATATGATGAGGGCAAAAAGGGGGGGGGGGGGGGCATGGGCAGCGTACAACAGACAAGCATCCCGTCCAAGAGATGACTTGTGTTGGTTAAAACCCTGCACAACCCCCCTCATTCCCCGCGAATCTTTAACAGATCTGCGCCTTTGGGAAGCGGTATCAAAATATTTGACATTGCGAGACGGCAGTAGTAACTTTGAATATATATATATACTGTATAGAAGTCGCCAGCCCAGGTTAAAATTTCTAATACGGTTTTGAGGTAGTTGGTTAATTCACCGCCGCAATCGCCACCATCTCTAGGGCATCGACTTGTGGTGGTCCCTAGCGGACAAGTGTCGGAACTCTTCAAACACCCCTTCCCTCTCCCGTTGAACGACCTTGAGCTGCAGTGAATGATGGATGGGGGGTGCGGGGGAATTACAGCGGGCGACAGTGCTGCGCTCTAACGTGTAAATAACAACCCAAGACGATACAGGGCGTTACGGCAGCGCACTGCAGGCGGTGAAGTTCCCAAGCTGCTCATCATAGGCTTCTGAAAAAACGTAGAGTAAATCCTATCCACTCGCGACTTCTATACAGTATATATATATATATATTCAAAGGTAGTAACGAGGAGAAAATGGCGTGCGGTGCTTGACACAGCCAAGATGGCGGAGGACAGTCGTAGCAGGAACAGCGGGGGAAGGAGGAGGAAAGAGGGAAGAGAGACTCGGCCGGCACGTGGAGGAAGCGAAGAGGTCGAGGGCAAGCCCCCGACCTGCCCCAAGGCGGCGTCGACTGGCGGCTCCCGTGGTGGTGCGCCCTCGCAAGGCCCCGCCCCCGCGGCGATCAATGATGTTATCTGCTCTCCGGGAGGCCCGGCCCGCCAGCCCTTCACCCCGGGGATAAGAGAGCGCATGCGCCAAGGGCGGGACGGGAGTCGCTGCTGTTTCCGCAGGTTCGGGGGCTTCCCCTTCTCGCTCGGGTGACTTCGCCCCGTCGACCGCGGAGCCCATGAACCGATGAGTCACAAGCAGGGTGTCCACAAGGAAGAAATATTTCATACCAACTTAGGCGAGAAAAAAAAAGTACTAGATTTGAAAAAAAAAAATACTAAATTATAATTTGTTATGGTTTTAACAATCCAGGAAGTTATTATGACATTGCAATGCTCTAACTTAAATACATCACACCAAACACACACATACATTCCATAGTTTTTAAAAATAATTACGCTTGATAATACAACATATTGGAGTTACTGTAATAATATTATTTTAAAGAAAAAAAGTACTAGATCTGTACTTGACCACTAAAAAAGTTATAAAAGTACTAGATCTAGTGCGAAAGTACTAGCTGTGGACACCCTGGTCACAAGCGAAGAAGGGTTCACTTTCACTTCGGTCTGACGACACTTGAGACACGGTCAAGGGGGGGGGGGGGGAAACCGAACGGATTAACGTCCCCGTCTGCAGCTTTCAGCGCACGGAAAACTTAACAAACGACGTCAAACGACAATGACTCTCGAGGTTAAATAAAAAAAAAACGATTGCATAACACTGTCGGGATTGACATACATGATAAAAAAAAATACACCAAGAAGTAATTTAAAGAACTTTCACAGCCTGGGTGATGGCGCTCAAATTATTTCCACGAATTTCCATTTGACATTTCCAGGATTTCGAGAAAAATTCGTCCACCTTTTCTCCATGACCAATTCCCGTGCATGAATGAATAACTCACATGTCGTCCAAATCGGAAACCAATTTATAATACCGATTCCGAGGCAAAGCTCGAACGTAGGAGATTTGATTCGGCCCAGCCGAGACCGCGGTCGACCTACGGAAGTGTGTGTTGTTGATCTTGAGAAGTTTTCCAAAGGTACAGAAGAAGAAAAAAATAGCATCGCAAGGGTAAGGTATATGACACACTTACCTTAACTAGCATTATATATATACATACATACATACACACAAAAACATAGCAATCCTAAAAGGAAGTGGCTGCAAACAGAAACAACACGACCACCGCCAAGCTTCTACTTCATATCGCCCAGCTCCGAGGGGACGCTTTCCACTCAAATTATCGACTGCCTTCTTGCCTTGTACGTCTTCGGGAGGAAGAGGAGGAGGCGAAGCCGTGTAAAAGGGGAGGAAAATGGCAGGCACGACAAGGGGAAAGACTGCCTCGGCCAGCGTCCGCCTGAAGGCCCGTCTACAATAGCAATGTCCTAAACTGTGTCCGAACTTTGAATATATATACTGTATAGTAGTCGCCAGTCCAGGTTAAAATTTCTAATACGGGTTTGAGGTAGTTGGTTAATTCACCGCCGCAATCGCCACCATCTCTAGGGCATCGACTTGTGGTGGTCCCTAGCGGACAAGTGTAGAACTCTTCAAACACCCCTTCCCCCTCCCGCTGAACGACCTTGAGCTGCAGTGAATGATAGCTGGGGGGTGCGGGGAATGACAGCGGGAGACAGTTCTGCGCTCTAACGTGTAAATAACAACTAAGACGATACAGGGCGTTAACGGCAGTGCACTGCAGCGGTGAAGTTCCCAAGCTGCTCCTCATACGCTTCTGAAAAACGTAGAGTAAATCATATCCACTGGCGACTTATATACAGTATATATATTCAAAGGTCCGAAGGACACTCGTCGCTGATTGGTCCACGTGACCCTCTGACGTCATGCGTCAAGTGGGCGGAAGGTCCGAACCTACCTTGTCCGAAAACATCATTCGTCAATTTGAACTTTTTGTCCCAACCTGTGTACTTCGGACACAGAAAAAGAACAGAACACTCACGATGTTTTAATTTCCGGTTCCCGTTTGAAAACTTGGTGTTTGTTTTTTGTTACTGAAGGAAATGGAAGGTGTTGTAAGTCAAGAAGAGCCACTTTGCATTATTGAACAAATATATAATATTGAACTCCCACAACTTTCATAAGTTCCATCTCAAACTACAGAGCATCAAAACAATAAAAACATTTGGTTTGGCATATTCACTGCGCTCTGGTTACAACTTCAGAAATCAATACATTCGGACATAGGACATCGCAATTGTGGACAGGGCAGTTTTCGGCGAGACAATGTGACGTCACTCACATTCGGATAAGGACACGGACCACGCACAGGTTCGGACTATTGTAGACGGGCTCTGAAAGACCGGCAGAGAGATAGGACTGGTCCATTCCCTTCCCGCGGCTGACGACTCCACAGAAGAACCATTGGGAAACTGGGCTTTCTTTGAATTGTCCTTTCGACGAACGTGGAAGATTGATTCAAGATGTTATTTTGGAAGTACGCCATTGCTGATAACACTGCATGCCAGAAGCAAACCTCAATAACGGACAAAAAAAACCAAGCGTTCTTTAAATGATTCACGCAATGGGGAATAATGATTTATTACAATTTCTTGGACATACGCCATAGCAGTTTTGCACTGTTTGTCACGGAGGAAAAAAAAAGAAATAATAATGAAAACATGAACCCACAGAGAACACGTCTAAATCAGTCATGACAAAACAGATAAACCCAACCGTGTACCTAAACAGGTATTATGGGCAAGACATCACAACGACTAAAGCACAGACGAACACATTCAAACTTGTGCTGTCTGATATTTGAGTTTGAATGTGTTCGTCTATGATGTACACTCTCCTCGCAACTTCAACACCGGACGATAACCAACGCTCGTGAGTGTACAAAACGTACTTAAAGCCAACTTGCTTTGCAAGTTCATGCTGGCGGTAGTGGCACCACTCTTCATCGACCAGCGCGCAAATATGTTTAGACTTCATCTTTCACATGTGCAAACACGTCTTACGAATTCGGTTTATTTAGCACAACTCCTTATTGGTGCTGGGATTTCATTTTTCGCCCGTGCGAATTGTTAACCCTTTAATATAGATATAAAAAATTTAGACGAACGACTATAAAATTTTCATCACTATATCTATGCAAATAAAAAACGTAAATGTAAACATTCGTTCAAAATCTTAAATCCTCATTCACCGATCGCTTTGAAATTACGATAACGACGTTGCTTTCGAATACGTAAGTGTTTTTGTACACCCATGTCACACCTGTGACAGGTGAAAAGAGGGATATAAATACAAATAGGTAAAAATATAATTATATGAATGTGTGTTAGTCTTCTGTTTTGTAAAGATAAAGATATTGATAGGAAGACATGGAGATGTAGACAGATATGGGGAGATAGAACGAGATACATAGTGATATATATATATATATATATATATATATATATATATACATCTTAATATATATAAATCTCGTGTCACAATGTTTGTCCTCAATGGACTCCTAAACCACTTAACAGATTTCGATGAAAATTGGCATTTAGGTGTAATATTTTCCAACTTGAGAGATAGGATAGTTTTTATTTCGATTAATGGTCTTAATCTTATAATTTTAGAGTTTTCTAATGTGATGTATGTATGAGTTGGCAGAAAATCACCACGGCAACGGCTGTAGCATTGTTGATGCTTCATTCGTCTCCATGGCAACGACTATTTCATTGTTAGTGTAGTCCTCATCACTCATTAAATACAGACCACCAATTTTTAGATATATACAAGTAAATAACTATACACTGGTAGAACAAAGTCGGTCGGGATTTGAAAGTGATATAAATTATTCAAATTAAGAAGACAATTACTAACTACATCTGATTTTTAAAAAGGTCCCCTTCACCAAGTCAACTGATTTCGATGAAAATGGGCATTTATGTGTAATTTTTTCCAACTTGAGAGATAGGGTAGTTTTTATTTCGATCAATGGTCTTAAAAATTTATTATTAATAATAATAAACTGATCATCAATGTTGATTGGTGTTTAAGCCCGGGAAACAGTGGGCACTTCGTCTCCATGACAACGTTGCGTGCTCGAGAGTCGGGAAACCATCGGTGCTATTCGTTTTTTCTTCGGTACATTACAAAGCATTGTATTAAGTTTTTTTCAAAATTAATTAATTTTCATTTTATTTCATTTATTATAACTGTAAATAAGATATTTGGTCTCATTTCCCCTTCCCCCCCCCCCCAATTAATACAACCGTGCGAAGCCGGATCGGGCAGCTAGTATATATATATATATATATATATATATATATATATATATATATATATACACACACAGATAAATATAGATAGATCCGTTGAATATACGTACCTACTTCAAACCGATTTAAAGAAAACAAATTGAAAGAATCATAGAAACGCATGACGGGCATTAGCTAGTATGTAAATACAAATATAAGAAGAAGAAAAATAAGCTGTTTGTCATTCACTAATAAAACTCAGAAAAAAAAAAAACAGGTTTCGCGCGGAGCGAGATGACGCAGTAATCGCAGTCCGAGAGGGCCTGTTCTCCCGCGACATCCCGAAAACACAGCAGGCAAATGCTGCCGCGGTCCCTCGCTGTGTGGTGCACGGGCCGACTGCTTCGACAATCCTTGAACTGTTGATGGCGAGCGTATCAGTTTGTGATGACCTCGCCTTCAGCTGAACGTTACAACCGGCAAGAAGGGGGGAAGGAGGGGAATGATTGCATCACTAATTTGCAGGAAAACGCGTACAGGGAGGGTGTCCCCTTTGACTTTCCCTGACCCCATTTTCAAATTCTACTTTAAAAAAAAAACAAAAACAATTTAAATCATTTGCAATTTCTCTGTAAAAATAAATAAGGAAAATCCAGCCCAACAAAACCCCGTAGTTAGCCTATTTCGGTCTCCCCTTTATTTAATTCAAATATAACCTTTCATACGCCATATTATAGTGTGTGAAGAGAAAAAAAATGGGGGTGGGGAGGATTCGCCATCATCATTTGGAGAGGAGGGGGGAGAATGGGGCACCGCTGCTACCAGAAAATGGGCCGTTCAACATTGGGGCAACAAATATCCCCCCCCCCCCCCCCCCACAAAGCAACTCGCACGCGCGGTATGCTAGATCGCGAGCGCACGAGACGAAACCAGGAGATTATGGGTCATGGGCGTCGAAGCGATGAGATAAAAGACTGTGGTTGAAACACTATCGCTCGCGTATCTCGTACGTACTCACGAAAAAAAAAAAAAAAAGTTTCAGGAACGTTTCTGAAACGTTTCATTCCCCCCCCCCCCCAACCCAATTGCTTTTTTTCCCACAAAGTAAAATAAGTATACAAAAACGGTAATTTTATATAATAATAAAGTTGTAAAACTCAAAAAGAAATGACTCTGTATTCGAGTTGTACTTACCAGCACGGAGTTAACTGGAAGACGCAGGTAAAAGTTATAAAAAAAACACTCACCTGCAAAGAAAAGAAAACAGCGTGAGTCAACTTTTGCACAAGTGTGTCACTACATGTGGGCTAATATTTGAACAGCATACAAAACAGCACAGACATTCGAAACAAAACAAAAAAAACAATAGGAAACAAATGCGTATTTAGCCACAGTAGACTAGTACGACTCTGTTACCACAGAAACATATTAACAAACCAACACATTATCATCACTGATAAAACTAAAGACGCTTTATTTACCACGGTATCCACTCGATGATGATACTAAGAAATCAAATAATGTAATTAAGTAGAAAGCAACAGTGATAGAGTAATAGAGATTTATAATTTTTTAATAGGTACTATCTTTCTTTGAATAATACATTGACCTTTCGTCCGTTCACTCGCACATTCCAGGAAAATTCTGGGAGTGTTTTATTCAATAGGTTATGCAGGGTATCCACACAAATCTGTAATAAAAATTTCCCCGTCTTTCCATGACGCGAATTATAAATTTACTTAAAAAATAATGTCCCTAGTTAAAAAAAAAAATCTGATGTAAATAACGAAAAACCAGCTTCCGTCATCCCCACAGCTGGATTAGTATAAAAATTCGCTTGCACGCGCCATTTTCTAGCGTGTACGACCATGCGGAAACATACCATCTGAAGAAAAAAAAATTCCCTCACAGTCTGTATAAAGGCTTTGAATATATATATATATATATATATATTCAAAGATAAAGGTAGATTTTCCTTTCGAATTACTATCACTAAGTAAATTTACACGAATTCCCCAGGACTAAGTCCTGACCAATTCCAACTTCCCTGAACTTTCCAGAATGTGCGCACTACGTTACGGCCGACTTCTTTTCCGACACCCCTGTCACGCGCTGTCACGTGTCAATCAATCTGTGACCTCGCAGTCGGCGAGAGGTTAGGAAAAACGATAAACAATGAATGGACTGAGAAACACGCGTGAAATAAAACTCCAGCTGAAACAGAGATAAAAAAAAAAAAAAAGGTAGCTCGGCTTCTGGGTTGCAGCCGCGTCCTTGGCGAATAATTCACCGACGTTTCGGTCGACACTGCAGTCGCCATCATCAGGGTAGAATGACCTACTGAGGTTATAACAAGTTATTCTGCCTCTTAATTCTCTCGCCTGAGAGGAGTGTTTCCCGATTGGCCGCAGCTGTGGCCCAATCGCAGCCTTCCTTTCGTCTGGTTGGCCCCCGTTGGTTTGGCCAATCGGAGCTGGGCTTCTGTGATTGACCGGAGCTGTTTGGCCAACCAGATCCGAACTGTCTTTTTTTTTAGATGCAGAGCCTGATGATGGCGACTGCAATGTCGACCGAAACGTCGGTGAATTATTCGCCAAGGGACGCAGGCTACAAACCCAGAAGCCAAGCTTACTTCAGACAATGACCGTGAAAGCCTGCGAACATCATTAGAGAGGAAAAAAAAGATAAAAAGGCGGCGCCTAGCAACGAAATGTTTGAATGCCGCGGCACGAAAGCTTCTTTATCTGCTCGGACGTTATCTTCGCATCGACTGACGACGTTTCCGGCGAGAACTTCTTTCGCTCGCACCGCGGGTTCCCAGCCAACACGAGACACCGGCGCGACACGGGGTGTTGTTCACTTGAGCCGCGACACATCTCTCCTATAGGAGACTAGTTCTACTCCGTTACCGCAGAAACATATTAACAAGCCAACACATCATCGCTGATAAAACTAAAGACGCTTTATCTACCACGGTATCCACTCGACGATGATACTAAGAAATCAAATAATGTAGTTACCGTAAGTAGAAAATAACAATGCTTAGAATGTTTACGTAACAGAGATTTATAATTTCATAATAGAATCTTTCTTTGAATAATAAACTGACCTTTCGTCCATCTCCTCGTACCAACCAAGAAAATTCTGGGAGAGTTTCCTACAATAGGTCATGCAGGGTGTCCATACAAATCTGTAATAAAAAATCCCCTGACTTTCCATGACGCGAATTACAAAAAATACTTAAAAATAATGTCCCTATTTTAAAAAAATCTGTTGTAAATAACGAAAACCAATATGTAATGGAGGTAATCAACCTAAATAGTTGCGTGGGAAACTTTCGATACACGCATTCTATGTTCCCCTAAAAAAAAATGAGGTAAATCAAACTAAGGATCCACGACACATTTCCTGTACAAGTATATGGGGTTAGCAAATTCCATCACACGCTTCAGGAACATTTCAAAAAATTAAAATCAGGAAGGCCGTGCCGCTTCTAGCTTCAGTGCACATGTGAACTCGCGAGAGAAAACAAAAGAAGAGACCCCCACGGCGGTCGGGCTGGGATACGAACTAAAAACACTTCCAACGCGCGTGTGAGGAGATGCGCGCGCCCATAAGGGCGAGTCAAAATAGACCTCTCGTACCGCGACAGTTGTGAAATTGTCGTGTACCGCGCCAACTGGGCTCGCCCCATGTTCTGTGCTGGACTGATGCACACTTCTCCCTCATAATTTAAGGGAAGCCTACAACTCACGTAGTTTCGGTTCCCTACCACGTTCGTGCAACTTCGGTTTTCTCTCAAAAATTGAAATTTAAAAAAAAATAGAAGGGTTGGGTTATTTTAGGTCAGTCACAACATGCTTGTTTTCATTGGAAACTTCTGATTTAGCGGCTGAAGTGGCGTTAATACCAAAACGCCAAACTTCGGAAATCTTAGGAAATTCTTGCAGGGAACCGAAACTACGTGAGTCGTAGGCTTCCCATAATTGAACTGATGAAGAGATGGCTTCAGTATCTAAGCAAGTTTTATACATTGTTATAACTTTGTACTTGTACTTTACTTTAAATACTAATTTTTTAACGAATTACATTTTCATTTATTCATGTAAACAATGATATAATTTATACGATTTTGTTTTGTTTATACATTACATAGAATTTTAATAAATTGCTCTTTTTTTTTTTTTAACTTTCATCTTTATAAAACTGATGTAAGGTTTCCTTAGGTTATATTTTATATTTATTTTCTCAGTTATTAATTACATTTATAAATGTTTACATTTATCAAAATACCGCATGTAATTTGAAGTGACTAGATGCACTCACTTACAAGCTTGCTTTCGTGAGTGATAAGTCTCCTGGTTAATTAAGTGAATATTGTTAACAAAGTGGAAAAAAAAGGGGGGAAATAAATTATTATTATTATTATTATTATTTTAAACGTTCGTCATCCGACGAGTGACGGAAATGCCGTGTCGCTTGTTCGCCGTGAGTCGTGCCTGGGGCTAGCTGCTACCGGCGATAAGGCCGATATTCCCGGCACACGAACGTGCACGCATGGTCCTTAACGCTCACTGATGCTGATTTGCCTCCGAATGTCTTAACTCTCCCGCGATAGAAAGATGCATCTAAAGAAAATTGATGTGTTCTGGAATGTTGTTATTTTCATACGTCACTTAACGTTCGTTTACAGCTTATTTCAAACAACACGCAAAAAAATATGTTACGTCCGAAGCGCCAGTGAATTCATTACTTCTTTAACTACTTCATCACTACTTCGGTTTCTCGCCCGGCCTTCATTCATGCTTTTTGTTGTCCCAGTACCCCCCACAGTTCAAGTTAACTGAAAAAAATTTCCTGAATAGTTTCCCAGTATTAACGGCGCATATTAATAAGTATAATAAAACAAAGTTATGTTCAACTATAGAATATTAGAAAAAAAATTAATATCAATAACTGAAACATTATTATCATTTTCGATCATAGTTTGACTGGTGGACGTTATTTTTACTGCAGGACATTTTATTTTTGTGTGTATGCAATCCAAAAGTAACTAATAAAGCAATTCGTAATAAATGTAAAGTTTTTTTACATTAAAATTGAATGCTTTTATTCACTAGTTTCAAAACGAAAAAAAAAAAATGATTTTATTGTAAACAAATTTCTCTTATGTAGTTTTAAAGTTTTAACTTTCTAAAGATAATTTAAAACATCTAAGTTTTTTTTCTAAAAAAAAAAAAAAAAGATTAAAAAGTTATCGTATTAATCCTAAGTAGTCCCTAATGTTACTTTCTGAAATTTTAGATAAAGTTTCTGCATCTGAATAGTTTGACACAATTAGTTAAAACTATTGTTCACGCCGGCAAGGAGCATGATTAATCTCGTTTCTGCGAGTACGAATGTCAGCGCGACAAACAATGAGTCACACTCATGTGTTGTTGAGTGTTTACTTTCGTCGACGCCACAAAAGGAAACTATTTAACTCCGTACCTAAATGGTTAAATGTGTTAAGTGTGCAACATGTAGTTACGTGCCGTCCATCATTCACATACAGGTTAAAGGGCAATCTTTCTCAGGGAATCGTCTGTTTGTAATACTTCACTTGGACTCGTATAGTCCCCAAATTAGAGCTATTTCTCTCTTGACATATCAATTTAAAAAAAATTCTGGAATTCAAGTCAATCTATTCGTTGCACCAACGAGCCACCCCCTGGAATACTGCGCACAGGATGTCGTCAAGTTTGGTGAGCGAAGAATACGGCCTCGGGCAAGGAAGGACAAGTCTGTTGGCTTCCAATGTGCAAATATTTAATTTATAAACAGCTCCGAGTTAATTATAAGCTGCCTGATAAAATAAACACAAACCTCCGTCTTATATTTTGCTATGTCCTTGGGCCATTGTTTGAGAACAGCTTCGATGGCCACGGGTCACAAGACGCTATCACAGGGAGAAATAAAGATTTTCTTCGGCCCCCCCGCCCCCCCGCCCCCCCCCCCCAACCCGTGGCCCGGTCAATATTCCCTACAAAATTTATTTTATACTTCATTTTAGTGGAATGGCCTACCTTTATTTTGCATATACATTTTAAAATTCTTATACGAACACGAGAACTAGGTTTTCGCTTCGTGATACTATCCCAGATATTTTTGACAGCGTGTACTAATGTCATTAAGTAAATTCAATCTCGTTGGCACTTATGCACACACGAACAGTATGCAAGTTTACATACCCTTTAACGGCAGTAATATTGATTCCCGTGCAAATTTGTTAGAAGAGCATTGGAAAATGACTGCCATTGTAATGGCTAAGGCTAAAATTGATACACTAAGGTGTATCAGGTGTAAGAGAAAATCACAATACACGGCTAAAACCATGTAAAACTATTGAACTCTTTCAATGGATGAATCTGTTATGCTGGCCTCAGAATGATCCATCTCATCCGCCCGTCAACATGCGACATTCAGCCAATCAGATGGCCCGAAAAATTCCGTCCATCCGTCCGTCCATTTAAACTTTGCCAGGCTTTAACTTTCGACGGACGGATGAAAATTTAACCTCAAAAATTTTTTAATTTTTTTTTAAAGGTTTTTAGTTTGTTTATTGGCTAAGCTGCTTCTTTATTATGTTGTTTTAACTTGCCTATCGACACGTTCTTAATATCTGGAAAAGTTTGTCTGATACACAAAAGAAAGTAATAATGAACGGGGTAAATATGTAGTTTAGCGGTATTTGCGAAAAAAAAATCTTAAAAATCCGAAAATACTTTTATTATATGCTCTTTAACTTCCTCTTTTCATTAAACCCGGCGGAGATGAGAAATTCCAAATACTTTAGGAGATATCGCCGTTCTTATTTTGCAATACAAGACCTGTGCAATCATTTTACAATCGCCATTTATTTTACTTTGCCGTGTGTTAGTGAATGCCTAATTAATTAAAATGATCGATTAGGTCAGGTCAGTTACATTATAAATACTTTCAAACTAAGCAGATATTAATTTTTTTTACTTATTACTTGCGCAACAATATCCAAATAACAAATAAAACATTAAAATTTGAAACGTTAAAAACTCACCTAAGTTGAGACGGGTACAATTCCTTTGCCATTAGTAGAAAATGATGTAGTCGTTCACCTACGTCGCGAAAACCAATTTCATACTCGTAAACAAGAAACAATTGTAATCGCCGCATGAATGCACAGGTATTGTGATGAAAATCAAAAAATTCGATATCTCCTAAACTATTTGGAATTTATTATCTCCGCCGGATTTAATGAAAAGAGGAAGTTAAAGAGCATATAATAAAGGTATTTTCGGATTTTTAACATTTTTTGTTTGGCAAATACCGCTAAACTACATATTTACCAACGTTTAAAGTATAATTTCCTGAAAAATATAAGCCTCAAAAGTTGTTGGTAGCATCCAAGCAGAAAAATATTATGACGTACGTGCGGATCATTACGGATCACTCGGCTTGTTGACGGACGGACGAGTAAAAGACCCGTCTGTAATTGCAATGTCCTGATCGCCGATTGGTCGACGTGACCCTCTGACGTCACGGGTGGTGTGCGCGATGGTCCGAATAGCGCAGAACAGAACACTCACGATATTCGAGTTTCCGGTTGGGAAGCCAACTTTTCACAGACGAGAGAGCCAAACGCACGATCGTGCATCTTTGGTTTTTTTTTTGTTCATTGTAAAATGTTAGGTTAGCAACATTATAAATACTTTAAAACATTGTGGACGGTTCATTTGGTTAGGATAGCTACATTAAAGATATTGTGAAATCAAGTAAACGGTTTCCTAGCCCTGGATAGCTACATATTAAAAAGTCATTTGCTAAGCACCATAAAATGATTTTACAGTATTTTTAACGTATCTATACTTACCTGATATAACCAACCATCCACAATGTTTTAAAGTATTTATAATGTAGCTAACCTATCCTAATCGACCGCAAAATTTAATGCCACACCGGTTTATACAATGAGATAGTACGAGAAAAAAAAAAGCGAGCATGAACTTCGAGGAACATCGGGTGTGGCTCTCTCGTCTGTGAAATGAGGTTTGAAAAAAAAAACATCCATGGAAACAATAAACAAACAAACAAAAATGGGGGGGTTGGGGGGGGGGGACCATTTACTGCGCTATAGTGACTACTTTAGAATTCCGGACATCGGGCATCACAGTCGTAGACAGTGCAACAATGTGGACGTCCTTCACATTCGGATAAGGACACGGAAAAATACGTACGGGTGACGAAAGCACGAAAGTACGAAAGTACGCGACAAATCACTCGAGAGTCCAGCTCTGTAATCCTAACAGCAGTTTGTGCTTGTGTCGGTTTGACGTGGAAACTAAAGGAAGTGGTACATGAAAAGGTGGGGGGTGCCAAGTGCCCCTTGCAGACATCCCTGTGTTCTCACCTGACCCCCATATGGGCAGCTTGAGTAGCTTCTTGAAAGAGCTGCTTCGTTTGAGTGAGCCGGTGCGGTGGTTGGCATCATGGTGTTCCATATAGAAGTAGATATCCATACAGAGGAGAGACAGCGGCGCGCGCGCTCTCACACGCACACACGCACGCACGCAATGGCGCGCGCGCGCACCAGAGAGAGACACAGAGCGGACCACACGACCCGACGCGCGCAACAATGCAGGCGGCACTGCTCGCGCCTCCGGCCCCAGCCGCCAGGGGCGCCACCGTACCCTTCCCCCTCCACACCGCTTCCCCCTCCACGACACACGCCGCCGGGACTACTCCACTGTCGCACGCCACGTCCTTTTCCGCAAGCGTACGCAAGGGGTGGCCATGCGGAGACCATCTATCCATCGCATTTCTTCAATTGTATTGTCATTACAGGGAAGGGGAGACCTAAGATGCACATAAAGTTTGGACCTTGCCCGAACACGCCCGAATAACTCACCTTGCCAACTTCGGGATTTGTTTTATTTTTTGCGCGGGAAAAATGAATTCAAATATTAAGAGTGGTCGGTTAGGTTAGCTACATTAAAACACAATAGAAGGTTAGTAAGGTTAGTATAGCTACATTAAAATGAAAATAAACCCGAGGTTGGCCGAAGGTGAATTTTTCGGGAAGTTCGGGCAGGGTCCAAACTTTATGTGCATCTTAGGTCTCCCTACAGGAAGGCATGGGCGAAAATCTTTTGGATTCACGTGTGAAAAAAAAGGAGGGGGGAGGGGGATAAAGTTTATCAATTACCATTTCACAGTTAATATTTAATAAGCGCAAACGAGTTCCCCTCTGAACGGAAATATAGATATTTCAAGTCAAAATACTGATATTTTTGTCCCGATTGTACCAAATAATAAATAATATTTTTAACGGGTTTTTTCCCCAAAAATTTTGAAAAATAAACAGAATGACCCCGAATCTTACAGACACATTCAACCTGCAGGTTCATCGTGTTAAAAGTTCAAAACCTCTATAGGACTTTCTTTGAAGTTGTAACTGAACTTTTTTTTCCCATTATAAAAGAACACTTGAGTGTCTGAATTATGTTTAAATAAACTGTGTTCCACAACCACCGCGGATTTTGTGGCTGTAGCGAAATTATTTCTCTTTGAATAATAGAGTAACATTTTTATTTTCACCATATTTCTACAAAATATTATTTTTTTGCAGGCACAAAATTTGCAGTGGTTGTAGATCTTCATTCAATTAATATAATCCAGGCGCTCATTATTCCGTGTTAAATCCTTTTCTCTATTATTAACAACAGAGGCGTAGCCAGGGGGGGGGGGGGGTTAGGGGTTCAACCCCCCCCCCCCTAGCACCAATTCTTTAATTAATTTCTTATATATCACTCCAACAAAATTCATATTAAAATTAATAAAATTTTCACCATTACAATATTTAAATTTAAGTACCGAAAACTGCTAAAATAGCACTATTTTACACCTTAAAATCCAAATTTTCCCGGGGAAGGACCCCCGGACCCCCTGCTTTAATACGGGGTGGGGGGGGGGGGCCATGCTTCGTAACACCCCCCATACACAAATCCTGGCTACGCCACTGATTAACAATACAATTTTTATTCAGTTCTAACTTCAAAGACATATACTAGCCTTGGAAAGCGCTTCAGACCGCAAGTCGTTTAAAGGTTTCCAACTCATTAAGTCGAGATGAAGCTGCAGCAGAAATGTGTCTCGAATTCAGACTCACGATGTATAATCGCACGTCGATTCTACTATGTATCTTACAGTACATAACAGGATACGTTACTGATAGTGACTCTCAGTCTCAAAGGAATCTTTTAGAAATTATTTATTTTTTTAATTAGTAAATAAAACAAAGTAAGTTGGTATATTTTTACTATTCAGCAATTTTCTTATCTACATGTTTGTTGAATTATTTTTTTCACTCGAGATTCTTAGGAGTTTAAAAACGAGAAATTAAAAAAACAACTTAAAAATTCAACAGAACGTTGGCTAAAAAGAAACCAAAACACGTAGAGACGATAATAAAAAAACTTGAAAAATTACAGAGTTTTATTTACGTTTGCTGCTAAGACCCCCAACTTGAGGTAATTTGACTATAAAAGCTAGGATGTATCAAGAGCTTAATATTATGCATACTTAAATAGTAACTTTATACAAGTAAATCAAAAGTTAGATTTTCAAAATTTCGATGACCTGTTTTTATGGGAAATATCGATATTTTTAAGCCGATATTTTGTCCGCATTGATATCATAGCAAAAACTACATCGAAAAACGAATAAATATATTAATACGTGGAAAAATTTTGCCCTTCCTAATAACATGGCATAAATATTATTTTAGTAACGTTTGATATATTGTAACAGTCTTACTTTTATCAACATCTCCAATTCAACAATGAGAGTGAAATTACTTTTTCTTTTCTTCGCGCGGCGCGGTTACAATTTTATTACTAACCGGTCTACAAAAATAAATGTTGACTGCCACATGAATCCAAACAGAGCTAAGGCTGAATCATTAAATTTCAAACGAAAGCTGACTTCTAAGCTATGCAGACATTATGCCATGATGTTTTTTTTACTAACATAATTTGTACCCGATTGGTTTATGCCTAGAAATTATTCTGAAAACATCCGTTTCGTCTCTTTTCGCCAGTTAAAAAATAAAAATAAATACGGCGAACAGAACTATCTCTGATGTCAGGAGCAGTTTTGACATCGCGTGGCAGGGGTAGGTATGCTTTAAACTTTTTGACGTGACGTCTAATAAATCGATGAACGCCGGCTGCACGCACGAAAAAGTGTCCCGTTACGCACATTGTCCCGTTTCGCTGTGTCCCGCATCTATCTCTCTTCGACTCGATTGGAACAACCATCGATTTGACTTTTTCGAGGCACATTAAAATTGAAACACTCCCATTCGTTTCCTACTTTCCCTATCATCGTCCTTAACAGAATAACACAGATTGGAAGAAGTTAAATAGCAAACATATTTGAATTAATGAGTACAAATAAAAGTAAATTTATCAATTAAATAATTCAATAAAAATGATTCAATTTTATTCATAAAAGTATGCAATCATTTCATCAATGTTTTGTTATGACGTTGTCACGTTAAACTATCGTCCGTAAACCGACTTTACAGACAACCAATTTTTTTTAGTGTTAAATTATCATTGTGTTGAGTAAAATCTATAAATAGTTTCGACTGACTAGTGCTGGGATTTGTTCCGTTACCGGAGGATAAAACTGCGGAGGGAATCGCTCTGGCCCGCCGGACCAAATCGGTCCGTAGCGGGTGGGGGGGCTCGTGACTCGCCGGGCGAGTGGGAAGGCGGCACCGCGACACGTCACTCACGGCGGTGCGCCCCGCGGAGATAAATAGAACACGAGCGGTCACGCTCCGTCACCGAGTCCCGGACTACACCGCTGCCCACTTGACTCGCGTCACGCAAGGGAAGCCTAAAGGCCCCCACACACGTCAGTCCAAACCATCAGTTCGGACTGTTCAGTCGGAACTTACAGTTTGGAATGAACTGAGGCTCTCTGCACACACGATCAGTCCATGCGCTCAGTTCGGACCGAACAGTCCGAACTGACAGTTTGGACTGAACTGAAGCTTTCCCCACACACGATCAGTCTTGTGGTTAGGTATTATTTTTAATGTTGTTGTGGTAATCTTTACTTTTGATGTTCCACAAACATTCATGTTCATGCCACAACTCTATAAAATTAGCAAGAAAATCTTTCGACCAGGAAGCCATTTCAGAGGAATAAGTCTATTTCACAATAAACACAAACTATATCTCTCCCTTTTCTATGACACAAACCTAGAACTAAAGAAAACAGAGATTATATAAACAAAGACGTCTGCTACGAAGTTCAGCTGTTGATTAAATGGACTGATTGTTTGGACTGACAGTTTGGACTGACGGATTGTCTATACCCCCACACGGCAGTTCTGACTGTGGGCTTTCGAGCCCACAGTCCGATTTGATGGAAAGTTATCAGTCCGTCAGTCCATCAATTCAAACTGTTCAGTCCAACGTCCTTGCACACACAAGGCAGTTCTGGCTGTTCAGTTCCGACTGTAAAGTCTAAACTGTCAGTTTGGACTGATCGTGTGTGGCGCCCTTAAGATGTACATCAAGTTCTGTCCCTGCCCGAACACGCCCGAACATTCACCTTCGGCCAACCTCGGGATTATTCACTTATATTTATATTTCTCTGTTTATTTTAATGTAGCTAATACTAACCTAACTAACCGTCCATAGTGGTTTAAAGTGTTTTCATGTAGCTAACCTAACCCACCACTTTTAATATTTGAATTCATTTTTCCTGCGCAAAAATAAAACAAATCCCGAGGTTGGCCGAAGGTGAATATTCGGGCGTGTTCGGGCAGGGACAGAACTTGATGTACATCTTAAGCTTCTCGTCACACAAGCAGTGCGACTTGCGACTCTCAGCCTTATGCATCGTCTGATGCAGCTTTTTGAAGTGAATACTTCCTTAGCAGCTTTGAGCGATTATTGGTAGGGGCAAAACTTATGGGTTCGCGTCACCGACATGCTAGTGACGTGTTGCGCCAGACTGGCGAATAGCAGCGGCCTGTGTACATGTATACTCATATATACACCAACACATTGTATACACTCGACTGTATCATGTGCGTGTTGGACTCTTTTTTTTTGGATGGGTAAAATCTTGTGAGTTCGCATCACCGACATGCTGCAGTAGCAGTAAGGGCCGGTTTCACCAACAGAGATAAACTTAATGGAAAATCGAGATATTTTTATCGAGATAAAAAGTAAAACTTGAATTTTAATCGCGATGATCTTGTGTCCGTTTCACCACGACTTATCCTCTTCCCAGATAATCTAGATAATAATATCTCGATATTCATTATAAAATCCCGATTTTCTTTTTGATATCTCGATGTTTGGAAGAAAAGTAAACAAATATCGCGAGTAGGCTTGTTGTTATTCAAGTCGTGTAGCGATAATAAAGATAATGGAAGCTAAAGAAAACACTTGTTCCGCCAAAAAACCACGAAATAAGAATTTATCACCAGAAGAAAAAACTGTTTTGTTAGATTTGGTGACAGAACATTTTAACATAATTGAAAATAAGCGCACGGATGCAGTAACACAACAGAACAAATTGAAACAGTGGCAAATTATTGCAAGTAGTTACAACTGTGTGTCAGGAGTCCATCACAGATCTGCAGATAACCTGAAATCTGGTTGGGAAAATCTGAAGATGACACGGAAACAGTATGCAGACGAAAAAGTTCAGATGGTATCTGGGACAGGTATGTTTTGTATAAAAATATTTTCAACTTGTATTACAAAATTTAACATTTTATTTTGTGACTTACTATACAGAAGTGAAAGGAAGTGGTTTAATATATTTTTACAAATGGCAATGTTACATTGACAATTAATTAAATTAAATTGTGTACATTGTTTTTTTCAGGTGGAGGACCCCCCACAAAGTGTACAAATGACCCTATTTTGGGCTGCGTATATACTTTAATAAAACCTATGGTTAAAGGACACAATAATATCTTTGACTCAGACGCGGTAATGGTCAAGACATCACAATGCATAAGTAAGTACAGTATGCCTACAAATTAATGGTTTTTCATAGCCTTCTCCTTCAGTACATTTTTCTGTGTAGTAAATGATGTATATGATTGATTAAAATAATTTTGATCGGTTTCATTCTTACATAAAAGAAGTCGCATATTTGGTCGAACATTGGAAATGTTTGACCTATAGGTATGTATTATTTTGTTAAACAGTTAAGTTGTGCTTATAACATCACATGTGAACTAACCAGAATAGTATTGTTCCAGGTGAATCAAACAACACAGAAGAAAATGCAGTTGTAGAGCTGGAAATAGGTGCGATGGTGGAAATTGCTACCCTGGAGACTCAAACTAGTGTAAAGTAGCAGACATTACAAAGCAGTTTAAAATGTTAAAAACATTAACGTAACAAAGAAACTGAACAGTACGATACATTTAGAATGTTTACATTTTTCACACAACAGCGTCTTTTTTTTTATCTTTCAGCAGACACTTCTTAATGGAGACTGGTCCCAATACACTCCCTCACTGCTCAGAGGCCCCATATGTCCTGCTCTTGTACCACAAAATAATGCCAGTTCAACATCATCAGTTTCACCAGTGATATTCCCTTGTGTCAAATAAAAAGTTATGGTAAGCACTGAGCAAGGCAACTGTGAAAGTACTTCAAGAGACCATATTCCCGATAACAGTAACAATGTTGCAAAATCAGTCCCTGAGTGTCAGTTGCCAAACATCGCGGGGAAGTCTTCCTGGACTCGGAGACGGCGGCCTAAATTGCAGTCCAGCAAGAACAATGAAATAAGTGCCCTCCATAAAGCTAAAATTGAACTAATTGAATTATGTAAGAAATATGCAACAGAAGAAAATGAAGCTATGAAAGAACTGCGTCAAGTGAGATTGCAACAAGTACAAGAAAGGCTGAATCATGAAAAGCTACAGACTGAATTTATGACTCTACAGATTAAAAAACTAAAGAAAGAATTGGATGGTTTATAATTTTATGTTTTATGTAATTTGAATACAATTTTACTTTGTAACTCTATTTACAATGAGCATTTCAAAGTGTCTGATTTCGTATATTTGTAATGAAACCTAGTTGTATTGAAAATCATTATCTATATATATTTTTTTGATATTTCTAGCATTACTAATTATTTGACTAATAACAATTATACATAAAACCATTTTACAGTTCTTGTCCCTTGATCCTTGCTGCAACATCTTCGCGAATTTGTTGATGATTTTTTTCTCGAGGCCATCTACAACAAACTGAGACAAAAAAAAATTAAATATGATAGGAGCTTGTATATACAATCGGATAAATTTAATATTATTTGTTCTTACCTTCTGAAATAGTTCTCAATTAATGACCGTCTCACTACATCATATCTGGCCCTTCTCTCCACATTTCCTTCTTGATCCCTAATGTAACCTTCCTCAAGCAGTTCAGTCCACGGTTTTGCACAAATGATGTTAGGATCATCTGGTGGAATTTCTTCGCCGGCTCGTATCAAAATATTATGCAGCACTGCAGTTGCCACAATGATTGGGAAAGCATGCTCTAGGCTGACTTTCAGTCCTAAAGCTAAGACTGGAAAGCACCGTTTCTAGCATCCAAACATTCGTTCTACTGGATTCCTAGATCGTATTTGCGATTCGTTGTAAAGATGTTCCTGACGACTTGTGGGATTGTTCAATGTAGGCATTAGATATTTGTTACAAGCATAGCCTGAATCCACAAGCAATACCGAATCTCCATATGCTCCTCTTTCAAATAATGCTCTTCTATTACTGTTATTAAAGACTGTACTATCGTGTGTGGATCCAGGCCATCTGGCAACAATATCTGTGAATTCCACATTTGGGTCACAAATGGCTTGAATATTGATAGAAAAGTACCCTTTTCTATTTCTGTACAACTCTGCATTTTCTCCTCCTGAAAACAAATATTTTCTGTATTAACAATATGCCTTGACATATCATTCACTTTGAACCTATGCTCAATGATATTCTTAACAAACCTGGTGACTGTATTCTGACATGGGTGCAATCCATTGCACCAATAGCCCTGGGAAATTTTGCAATCTGATAAAATTTCATTTGGGCCGAATGAATTTCTTCTCTGGTCTCAGGAAATCTTATGAATTGAGGCCGAAGAGCAGCGATTGCGCAACTAACCCTGTGGATTATTCTGTGTGCTGTGGGTTTACTACAACCAACATATTCCCCAACAGACAGCTGGTTACATCCCGTTGCATAAAAACAAAGTGTTGCAAGAAGTTGATTCATGGGTGAAACTGACATGTTCCTAAAAGTAAAAATAAATACTGTTAGTAATCTAGGTTTAATTAGAAAATTTAAATGGATGTTTGGACTCAAATAAACCTACCTGTCAGAAGGGAACTCTAGTTGGTTTTCAATATGTTCAAGTACAAACATAGCCGATTGTTTAGAAAGACGAAAGTGAATCTTGAAATCCTCCTCGTCATACAATTCAAAATAATCGCGTCTTTCCTGAATACATCGTGGCCAACGATCGTGAAAATGTTCTTCATCAGCACTGTCCTCAAGAATTAAATTATACATCGCCCGAGCCATATTTCCTCCAAAAATATAATGCATGCTGTGATGTGTTTGTTTATTTTTACATCTTTATCCAGATATTCTCAATTTATCCACCAAATTCCGAGGTTTAAGTATTTTATCTCGATAATATCAGAAAATCGAGATAAAGTGTGTGATGAAACACAACAACTAGAACATCGAGATATTTTTGTACTTTATCTCGATAAAATAGCATTATCCCTGTTGGTGAAACCGGCCCTAAGGGCCGGTTTCACCAGTCGAGTTGAAAATCCCGATGATGTTATCGAGATAAAAAGTTAATCTTCCATTTCTATCTCGATAAAGTTATATGTGTTTCACCACATATTATCTTTCTCTGAGAAAATCGAGATAAGTTTAACTCGATCTTCTGAAATTATCGCGATTTTCTGTTTGTAAACACCTTTCGTTATCAAAGTTTGGCTAGAAATTTCGTAGGCTATTATGGCGAGCCAAGGCTGTAATTTGTCAAAGAAGCAGAGAAATAAAAATACATCGCAGCAGGAGAAATACATTCTTTTAGATTTAGTAACTGAACATTTCAATATCATTGAAAATAAAAAAACAGATGGTGTTTCACAGCAACAAAAAATGAAGCAGTGGCAAATACTTGCAGATACTTTCAATTGTATGTCTGGAGAACATCACAGGACTGCAGAAAATTTAAAAGCGGTGTGGGAGAATCTCAAAAAGCACACGCGAAAGACTTCTGCTGATCAACGAGTTCAAGTATTAACTGGAACAGGTAATATATTTTTTGTCTGTATATCCTGGTACATTATATTTAGGTACAGCAATAAATATTGTATGCATTTTTATCCATAATGCAATTTTACGAATTGTAAACATGTGCAATAACAATTTTTTTAGTTACTTGAATTAATTGTAATATATTAAAGAGGTATCTTGGGTGGAGTTGGAATCAGAACTATAACCTTTGCACTGTCAAGAAGACACTTCGCACTATACCACCAGTGGATATGAAATATACACCACATAACTAAATTAATTCTGTATTTTTTCAGGTGGAGGTCCTTCAAAAACAGTTAGTAAGGATCCCATTTGTGAGAGAGTGCAGAGCCTAATCAAACCGACTATCGATGGTGCCAAGAATCCCTTCGATTCAGATTCAGATGCAATAATATTACCATTTGATGCATCAAATAGGCCTACTGATGAGGATGACAGCATTCAACTGGATGTCGGAGCAGAAGTGGATGTTTCTTTCGTGGAGACGGCAGAGACAGTTAGTAGGCCTACACTTTATTTTGAGAAAACCTAATGGATGTGTCACTGTGCATAGTTATGCTTATTAATCATGTATAGCTATAGCCTATGCACTGTGTTAACTTTATTTCTCTCACATAATGTTCAAATTTAATTTTTCCACAGGTAACTCTTCCAAATGGCGACTGGACGCATTATACTCCAGCCATGCTCAGCAGTCCTGTGTGTTCTGCCCTTCGACACTCCAATAACAACTCGGCTATCACAAACACAGTGCAGACCAATACTACTGATTCATGCAGTGCAAGTAGTGGGAAGGCAATGCCTCCTAGCAGTAGGGGAAATGCTTCAGTGCAATCTCCCTTTACTAGCAAGCGGCGACCAACCCCGGCCACCAAAGTGAAAGAAGTAAGTGCTGTCAATGCAGCAAAAATCGAACTAATTGAACTTGCAAAAAAACATGCAATCGAGGAAAAAGAAGTTATGAAAGAAATCTGGGAACTGCGGTTACAACAAGAACGAGAAAAAGTAAAGCAGGAAAAGCTGCAAACTGAACTTTTATCTTTACAAATCTTGAAAATAAAGAAAGAACTAGAACATTTGCAGTAATTTAATTGTTCTTATGTATTAAACATTTGCTCAACTATCATGACATAATTGTTATATATTACATGTATATTTACAAAGTGATATTCATTGTGCCTATTAACAAACAGTTTCAAGTACAAATGTTAAGAATTATATAAAAGATAATACATGTTCGCTTATGTCACATTATTTTGTATGATCTAAGCAGTTTTACAATGCAAATGTATTAAAATATTCCATACATCTTGCTATATGTAGTTATTTTCACCAGCAAATCTTCAAGTTGATGGCATCTCTGTGTGACATATAGATCAGTATGACCTACAACAAACTGAAAATACACAGAGTGATAAATAATCGTATCTTAAATAAGTATTACAACACACACACACACATATAGGTATTTAATTATAGGTATATGTAAATTTCATTTACCTCCTGAAATAGTTTTCAATCAGTAAATGCCTGACACTGTCATATCTGGGCCTTCTGTTTGCATTTTCGTTGTTCTGCTGTACATTTCCTTCCTCAAGCAACTGTTGCCAAGGGAGGTGGAGATTGAGGTTAGGGTCGTCTGGAGGGAGTTCTTCCCCAGTTTGTCGCAGGATATTATGCAGCACCCCAGTCGCTACAATGATGGCAAACGAATGTTCTAATGACACTCTCAATCCTAAAGATAAGACTGGGAAACGTCGCTTCCAGCAACCGAATGTTCGCTCTACAGGATTTCTTGACCTAATTTGCGACTCATTAAATAGGTGTTCCTGTGGACTTCTGGGATTATCTAATGGAGGCATTAGATATGACCTACAAGCATAGCCCGCATCAACAAGTAGTACAGAATCACCATACTCCCCTCTCTCAAAACATGCCCTTCTGTTGCTATTGTTGAATATGGTACTATCATGTGAGGAACCAGGCCATCGTGCAACAATATCTGTAATTTCCAATTTTGTATTACAAATTACTTGCACATTCACAGAGAAGTAACCTTTTCTGTTACGGTAGAATTCTGCATTGTTTCCACCTGCAACAAACATAAAACAAGCTTGTATGTGGATTGCAATGTTTAATAAAAAGGTAGCATAAAATCAGTGTTTAAACCAACCTGGTGACTGGATTTTTACATGAGTGCAATCCATAGCACCAATAGCCCTGGGAAATTTAGCAATTGCATAGAAATCCCTTTGTGCTAAATTCAGTTCTTCCATCGTCTCTGGGAATTTAATGAACTGCGGTCGAAGAGATGCAATTGCGGAGCTAACCCTATGTATTATTCGGTGAGCTGTGGGTTTACTAAAGCCAGCATAATCCCCAATGGTTAGCTGGTTACAGCCTGTAGCATAAAATCGAAGTGTAGCCAGCAGTTGGTTCATTGGCGACACTGACATATTCCTGTGAAAGACGAAAAAAGTATGTTGAAGGTTGTAATGTAATGTTCGTATAAATGAGTTTTATTTTACTTGTCTATGATTTCATATACATATTTATTATTCTACAGAAACAATTAACATTAGGAAATAATATTAATATAAACTTACTTTTCGGGAAACTGTAGTTGATTTTCTATAAGTTCCAAAACAAACATAGTCGACTGTTTTGAAAGGCGAAAATGTATTTTAAAGTCTTCTTCATCATACATTTCAAAATAATCGCTTCTATCTCGCATCCATCGTGGCCGACGAACAATGGCATCTTCTTCATCACTTTCATCTTCAAAAATCAAATTGTACATGCCTCGAGCCATTACAATTTTTAAAATCTCCTCTCGTCACTTCGTTTTACAATATTATCTCGATAATAAGACTTTAACCACGAAAATCGGTGGTTAAAATATTTTATCTCGATAACACTAAAAGATCGAGATATTCGGAGTGGTGAAACGGGATATTCGGTTAATCTGGATAATTCATTACTTTATCGAGATAATTTCGCTTGGTGAAACCGGCCCTAAGTGAAGTTAATTTGACCACGTGAATACATGACCTAGGTCTGACATCACTGGTAAGTCATAGCTAGGTAATGAATTTTTACGTAATTGACATCTGTTGTGACTAAAAAATTATGTAAGGATAAATGATATCGTGCTGATATAATACTCAACGGCGGAGCACCGAGCGCTCCACAGAGCACAGCTGGGGAAACACAGGTCCAGAATATCCACACTGCGCAGAGTGGACAGACGCGACGTCGAACAGGAACCACGCTAAGCTAGTCAGGACGTTGTTCTGTATCCTGAAGAAAGCCAACGTCGCGAGTTGTGAAAACGCGTGCGTGAGCGTCTTCGACTAGCATTCTCTCTACCCACCCACCCCCCTTTCCCAACAGGGACAAGAAAAAAAAATCACAGGAAGTGTTTATTTTAACTGGCGGCCTGCGACACGTCGCGCCAAGACTCAGGGGGAAGAGTAAGGGAGTGGGAGTTTACGAACTTCCGTTTTCTCTCGAGTCACGCGTCTTCTTTCTCAGACCCCCTGTGAAGAGACGAGCACGCAATGCTAAAATCGTTTTTTTTACGACTATATTACAAAATATCGATATTTATATTATATATTAAAATTTAATGAGAATGTATTACACACACATAAACCTTCCGGAAGAAATTCTATACCTAAATGATGGTGGAAACCGCATAGAAGAAGTAAGGCGAACGGACAGACAGGCGTGGATAGCGACCTTGTTTTATACAATTTAAAAGATGGTATTTGAAAGCAATATGTGCCGCCGAATCTACGGAAGCAGAAATCACCCCGTTACAAACAATTTTATATTAAAAATAAAGACAAGACTAATTATTTTTTTTACATTACCCATGGGCGAAAAGTGGGAGTGGATGTTGAAGCGTGAGTTTGGATTTATTAAGCCTAAGCATGTCTATGAAAATACTGATGCGTTCGGATTCATAATAAAAGTTGCAAGTGATTCGCATACTATCATAACTACTTTAATCCGTAACTCCCCGGTCCGGCACATTCCGTAGTCCCCGACACCCATCAAGACACTTGCGTTTCGATCCGTGATTTCTAACGAGGGGTGTACTTATCACGTCCGCACAATATCACAACTGCGAGACGACGAGGTTTTTTTTTTTTTTTTTGACGTGACAACGTCTAATAAATCGATGAACGCCGGCTGCACGCACGAAAAAGTGACCCGTTACGCACATTGTCCCTTACGCTGTGTCCCGTTACGCACATTGTCCCGTTACGCTGTGTCCCGTTACGCTCATTGTACGCTTGCGTCGCATCCATCTCTCTTCCACTCGATTGGAACAACCATCGATTTTACTTTTTCGAGGGACTATTAAACTTGAAACACTCCCATTCGTTTCCTACTTTTCCTATCATCGTCCTATCCTTAACATAATAACACAGATTGGAAAAGTTAAATAGGAAACATGTATAAAAGTTATAGTTAAAATAATCTCTTCGTTAAAGTAATAAACATATTTGAATTAATGGGTGCAAATAAAAGTAAATTTATCAATTAAATTGTAGATTTCCATTCACTCCTTCTTTGTATCCATACAAAATAGTGATAATTCAATAAAAATTATTCAATTTTTATCATAAAAGTATGCAATCATTTCATCAATGTTTTGTTATGACGTCACGTTAAACTATCGTCCGTAAACCGACTTTACAGACGAACCAATTTTTTTTTGTGTTCACGTTCAAACTACTTGGAAGTTTGATACTACAATCCGGCCTGGCTGTGGTATCGAACACCGCCTAGTCAGGGATGTATAATGAGACGCTCGCTTGTGCTTCAAGCGCGGTGTCGCCTCTGGACTGGCGCGTAGTCTTTCTCTCGTCGTGCATGGAGCAACTATGACATTTGAGCGGTAACCATAACATTATATGGCGGAGAAATGAAGATAAAGGTGTAATGCTTTCAAATGTCTGTACCGGGCGCTTCATGTATGAAGACGATTCTGAAAACACGCTTTTTCGCTCTCTTCACTCTCCTAAAAAAAATACAGTTTAAAAATTAACTACACAAACAGAACAAATCATTCGCCCTCAGTGCATTCATACGAGAATTGCAATGGTCGCATTGTTTATGAATTACGAGGGAAAAAAAAAAACAATAATAGAATTTGTAACACTTGACCGAATTCGATGGGGTTCATTTTGCAGGTTAGACATTTCCACCACGGAAACCGGAATGCAAAGAATGAATTAATATGCTGCATTTAATGTTCGATATAAGAATTTGATTAAAAAATATATACAAAAAATATTTGGCTGTAAAATCATTCAAATCACATAAGAAAAACTTTTGTAGTAAGCAAATTTTTGAACAAAAAGTTATCTCCATTTTAAGCTAAATTTAACATATTAAAAAATTCAATCATGTATATATTGTAAAAAAAAATATTGAAATATATTTATTTCGAAGAAGTTTTTCTTATGTGGTTTTAATAATTTTACAGCTAAACGTTTTTCTTATTTGTTTATTTTTTGTTCCAAGCCTCTTGTTTTATGAAAAATCATTCGATTTTTTTTTTAACTATACTACATATATGGCTGCATTGATTACACAGGCCCCCATGAAATTTTTTTTTGGTGCCTAGGATTCTGGAATTAATTTTAGCAATATTTGGGGCGCTGAATCTAAATATGAAATTTATTTTTTTTCTATCAGCTCTACTTTTTGAGATAAGCGAAGCTTGAAATGTGTTCTTCCAGAGAAGACATGGTCGTTGGGAGGAAAAAAAAACGTTATTAACAAACCCTTAGTTGAACGAATAAAAATCATCTTTTCTCCAATGCATATTAAGCTGGGCCTTATGAAGCAGTTTGTAAAGGGTCTTGATAAGGACAAAAACGCGTCATTTGAATGGAAAAAATTAAAGCAGGAATATTTAACGGCCCAAAAATAAGAAAATTCATTAAGGACCAGGCCTTCGTAAATTCCATGAATGAGGCTGAGCGAATATCCTGGACTTCATTTGTTGAAGTTGTCGGAAATTTTCTGAGCCAACGAAAATCAGAAAACCCTGTTGAACTGGTAAACGATATGCTAAAAAAATTTCATATCCCTTGGGTGCAACCTGAGTATTCAGGTGCACTATTTACACCTGGACCATTTTCCTATAAATTTAGGAGACAGCAGTGAGGAGCAAGGTGAACAATTTCATCAAAATATTAAAATTATGGAGGACCGCTATCAAGGAAGATGGGATACGCACACGACGGCAGATTATTGCTGGAGTTTAAAATGGGGCTGTTTCGAGATATATTCCAGAATTTCTCGGAAAGAATCTTCCGAAGTGTTGAGTGACTAGTTGGTTCCATCGATGACTTGGTACTATATTAGTTTATATAATAACGTTTGTGTAATTTAATAATAATAATTTCATGTTTAATTTTTAGATTTTATTCATGGATTTAACCTAAAATAACGTAAAACGTACATTTAACAAAAAACGTTATATCCTAGGCAAAAACTAATGCCATATTTGAATTCAGAGCGCTAACTTCATATGAAATCAGCTCGAAATACCCCGGCACCAAAACTATTGCTGGCCTGTGTTATTTCTGTACATTCAGTTCCCCGCAATGAAAATATCTGGCCGACAAAACAAACCCCATCTATTTCCTTTGAAAATATTTTCCGTAAACAGACGCCACTCGGATATCTTGAGCAGTTTTAAAATCACGTGATGAGAAAAAGATAAGGAGAGGAAGAGGCGGGGGAAGAAGAGAGTAAGTGAGAAAAAGAGAATAGAGGAAGTGAGAAAAAGAGAATAGAGTAAGTGAGAAAAAGAGAATAGAGGAAGAGAGACGAAGGGAGAGAGCAGAATGAAAAGGAGAGGAAAGGAGAAAGGAAGAGGAAGAGAGAGAGAATGGGAAGATAAGAAAGGAGATAAGCAGGGAGAGAGGACGAGAGGAGAGGAGAGTAGAAGAGAATAAGTTAGTAAGGGAGAGAGGGAGCACCCACACTAACTGGGACAAAGCCTAAGTATTTCTGTATTACGTGTTACTGCTCTTAAGTAGACTACATAATTAACTGGTTTCCGTATAACCTCAATTTAAAAGTGTGCCTCCCGACAAGTCACTTAAAACACTTAACAGAAATTCATTCAACAAGTACTAACAACATAACAGAAACTTCTTAAAGAAACATTAAATTATATTAAAAAAACGTTTCATAAGAGGTGGCCCAACTTGACGTAAACGAAAGCCCCACAATTACCACAGAACAATGTACAAAACTTGAAAGAGTTCAAGAAGAAAAAAAATTTACGCGTTACGTAATTTGGCGCCTGCCGTTCGCATGAGAATAACCACAAAACGTGCTCGAATTGAATTTCAAAAAAAAAAAAAATAAAAATCTTTCCAACCAAAAGAGCAAATGACATTTTGTCACACAACCTTGCGCATAGCCTTAATATTATTACTGGCGACGACATGAACATTTCATACACACACACACATAATTTAAAGGAATGACTCGAGATAATGCTGACTACTACAAAAATCTGTATTTTGAAGTCTTTGACGTTTAGTATAGTTCCCATTCTATCCCTTAAAGGCGCCGTCTGGTCGGGGTGTATGTGTCAGTGAGGCGGGATGATAAGCGCGACTATAGCTGGTATTTCTAGCGCGGTATAGCCTCTAAGCGCAAGGCTTTGAAATGGCGCGCAGTCTTCTCGTCGTCACAGGAAAGCTGAGAAATTTGAGCAGTGACATTGCGTGGCGGAGGAATGGAGATAAAGGTGTAATGCAAGTCTCTTTCAAGAATCTGAACTGGTTGTTTTACTCCTAAATATTACTCCGAACACACGCCTTTTTAGCCATTTTCACTCTTCTTAAAACAGCAGTATAAAAACTTAATCCGAAAAAAAAAGTTCTTTTCGGCTCTCAGCGAATTCAAAAATGCTTTTTCGTAAGCAGACACCCCCCCCCCCCCCCTCGGGAAATCGCCTTGTTTCTTCCTGAAGCTCTGCGCACCGTGTGTGTGCCCGGGCAGACCTTAACTTCCTGAGATTAATTGTGGCAGATTTCCCGTGGCAAAAATATAAAAAAAATTGGTTGTCTGTAAAGTCGGTTTACGGACGATAGTTCAACGTGACGTCATAACAAAACATTGATGAAATGATTGCATACTTTTATGAATAAAATTGAATCATTTTTATTGAATTATCACTATTTTGTATGGATAAAAAGGAGTTAAATGAAATCTACAATTTAATTGATAATTTTACTTTTATTTGCACTCATTAATTCCAATATGTTTTTTACTTTAACGAACAGATTATTTTAACTATAACTTTCGTACATGTTTGCTATTTAACTTCTTCCAATCTGTGTTATTCTGTTAAGGATAGGACGATGACAGGAAAAGTAGGAAACGAATGGGAGTGTTTGAAGTTTAATGTGCCTCGAAAAAGTCAAATCGATGGTTGTTCCAATCGAGTGGAAGAGAGATAGATGCGGCGCAAGCGTACAATGAGCGTAACGGGACAATGAGTCATCCTTTATCGTGCGTGCAGCCGGCGTTCATCGATTTATTAGACGGTGTCACGTCAAAAATTGCCACGCGGAACTTCACTATTAGTTACAATTTAACGAGCAATAATTTCCGCTAGGTACCCACGGGCTCGGCAGCTGACAGCAACATGTAGACGGAGTGTTCAGGGAGAAGCATTTCACTGACTGGCATTAATCACAATTACCAGAGTGTACGGATTCTGGGGTGGACATCCTTTCTACACCCAAAGCTTAAATTAGGATTGGGGGGGGGGGGGGTAGTGATGCGGGAGGGAGGGATGGTATGAAACCATTCGGGGGGGGGGGGGGGGGGCTAATGGCATATTATGGGCGGCTTTTGATGTTCCTGCGGATAATTACGGCTAGACCGACACCGCACTGTAACTCCATGAAGCCGTGTTACAACCCGTGGTTGGATACGTTTCAATCAAAACTGACTTTAAAAACCACCTAGCCTATTCCAATAGGCACTTTCTTCACACAAAATGGCATTAATTTTTTTTTCTCCCGATAAAATGTGTAACCGCATTTTCTTGATTTGCGTCCCCCCCCCCCCCCCCGCCCCCTTTTCCTATCCGTCAACTTCGAAGCTTCCAAACTAAAAAAAAATATATAAATTATAAAGGCAATGGCTGCGAAAGCCTGTAATCTTTACTAAAAAATAAATTAATTAGAAAAACCCTAGCTCTTTTTAATACAATACAAAGGCCAGAAGAAACCTTTCAGGAAGTTACGATGTATGCGTGTGTGTCTATATATTGCCGGTTTCTTTTGCTGAGTAGTTATTCAGCTAAGAACGGAATTTACGCATATCCATCCCTAAGTGGGTAAGCGGGCCGAAAATCGACCGCTATGAGAGTTTGCGAAAGCGTCGAAAAAAAAAAGTTTTTTTTTTACCATCAGACCTGCAGACTTGAAATTTGGCACGAATATCCATTGAATTAAAAAAATTAATTTATTTTCCGATAATCGACCACTATGAGGGGTTGCGATGGGGGTAAATAAAAGTTTGCGGGGGTGTCATAACCACAAAACCCACAGACTAGAAATGTCAAATGAATTAATGGTTGGAATAATATAAAAACATTGATGAAAATATTTTTTACGTGTAAAGCCCGGTACTTCAGCTAATTGTACAGACGCCATGCTGTAATCCCTTATCACCCGCGCCAAGACGGGGGGAAGTGACGACGGACGCATTCCGACGCATTCCGTCGCAGCCTCGGTCCGCTGGCAACGTCGCTTTAACGAAGCGCGAGTAATTACAGGCGTGCAACCGGCCGAGGGAAACAGCGTTGCCAGATCATCTATTCCGTCCCAGTTTCGAGGGAACTATCAAAAGAAAACAAAAAAAATAGAAATGGGACTTTCACATTCGTTCTTTTTGTTTTAATTTAAAAAAAAAACAATTGTTCCTGTTAATAAAATATAAATACAAAACGGAATACGATGGCTTATCACAACCACCTGTCGTTCACAACAACATTCCAACAGCATCGAATATTCTTGAAGGAGCCCTCTGAAGAAGATATAAGCACAGTCAAATGCCATGCCAAACAAGGGTGTACTCTATTAGGTGGGCGGTTAAATTTTTAAAATTATTTTAGTAAAAAATTGGTTGTCTGTAAAGTCGGTTTACGGACGATAGTTTAACGTGACAACGTCATAACAAAACATTGATGAAATGATTGCATACTTTTATGAATAATATTGAATCATTTTTATTGAATTATCACTATTTTGTATGGATACAAAGAAGGAGTGAAATGAAATCTACAATTTAATTGATAAATTTACTTTTATTTGTACTCATTAATTCAAATATGTTTATTACTTTAACGAACAGATTGTTTTAACAATAACTTTTATACATGTTTGCTATTTAACTTCTTCCAATCTGTGTTATTCTGTTAAGGATAGGACGGTGATAGGAAAAGTAGGAAACGAATGGGAGTGTTTCAAGTTTAATGTGCCTCGAAAAAAGTCAAATCGATGGTTGTTCCAATCGAGTGGAAGAGAGATAGATGCGGCGCAAGCGTACAATGAGCGTAACGGGACAAAGCGTAACGGGACAATGAGTCATCCTTTTTCGAGCGTGCAACCGGCGTTCATCGATTTATTAGACGTTGTCACGTCAAAAAAAAACCCCACCCCTATACATTGTGGAACTTCTCGCACATTTTCCTACTATGAAGACTGACAACACTGGAGGATAGATTGTGAGGGGAAATTGCAGGGCAAAGTCAACCAAACACACAAAAGGGAGTTTAGGAAAGTGCTGGGGAGGGGGGAGAGACAAATAGAGAGGAAGAGAGAGATGGACAGCTCATTTCCATGACTGAACTGGGGGGAGGGGGAACAGACAGTGAAATATTGCCTCATTACCAGGCGAAGCGCGTAGGTGTGTGATGCTGGAACTGGCGTCGCATATAAAGCGAGCTATTTCGTCTAATCGATTATTGTTTCATCCCACGGAGTTCTTCACCCTAATGCCCACAAAAATTAGTGTTCTCCGAAGTTTTAGAAAAATTATGTAGTTTCATTGAAGAAGAAAAAAGGGGGGGTTGTCTGTAAAGTCGGTTTACGGACGATAATTTTACGTGACGACGTCATAAGAAAACATTGATTAAAAATGGCATAATTTTATAATTTTCAAATATTATTTACAGTTTTTGCAAAGTTAATTTAAATAATTTGTTTAACTATAATCAGGAACAATTAGTTAAAAAGCCCGCCTTAACCTGTTTGATATTATAGAAGATTTTCTCGCACGGTGGTTGGACGGTTCTTGCACGCTCGGCTGAAGCGGAACGTGACAATGAGTCATGCTTTTTCGTGCGTGCAGCCGGCGTTCATCAATTTATAAGACGTTATCATTAGAGTCCCGGAAATTTCGCGGATTCCTCTGGACTCAGGATAGAATTCAAAGTTATAGGTGTGCTCGACCCATGTTTACTTTCCCATTGGTTGATTTCTTAGCGAGAACATTTTTATCCTTGTTATTTGGCACTACCTGATTCGCTTACTTCTCTCCTAGCTGGACATCGTTGGCTCACGGTCGTAGAGGGGGCGTGTCCAGATAACTGCGGTCCAATCATGAACACAGTGCGACAGTGTGGAGGTTTGCATTCTAGCTTGCGACTAAATGAATCCGCGAAAATTCCGTGGCTCTAGTTATCACGCAAAAAAAAAAAAAAAAAAAAAAAACCAGCCACATCCACATTTCAGAGTTCGCTTGCCCTTCGACGCCACTGGTTTGTACCGTGGCTCGCAAGTTTCGCGGATCACGACGCAACCACGAAATGCCGCCACGTAGACGCGAGTTCGCAGCGGGAAGCCTAAGATGTCCATCAAGATCTGTCGCTGCCCGAACACGCCCGAATATTCTTCACATTCGGCCAACCTCGGGTTTATTTATATTTATATATATATATATATATTTCTCTGTTTATTTTAATGTAGCTGTACTAACCTAACTAACCGTCCATAGTGTTTTAGAGTGTTTTAATGTAGCTAACCTTTTAATGTAGATAACCTAACCGACCACTTTTAATATTTGAATTCATTTTTTCCTGCGCAAAAAATGAAACAAATCCCGAGGTTGGCCGAAGGTGAATTATTCGGGCGTGTTCGGGCAGGGACAGAACTTGATGTACATTTCAGGCTTCTCAGTTCGCAGGGGTCTGACGCCCGACAAGATGGAGTACGGAACGCACCGCACCGTTCTGCGATCAGCTGGCAGTCAGCTGTTGGTCGCCTCGCTTCCGGCCGCCGGGCGAGGAGGAGAAGGAGGGGGAGAGATAAAGAGAGAGAGAGAGAGAGAGAGAGAGGAGCAGAAGAAAGAAGGTTAGGGCCCCGCAGGCCTGCCAACAACGCGACGTGCAGAAATACTCTCGAAGCGGCCGCAGCTCGCAAGGCCACGGGCGAAACCGGAGACCGAAGATGAGGTGCACGCTCTTAAGATTTCAGTGCAGAGTCAATGGCGTCCGCTGTTGCCACATTGTTGCTTCCCTGCTTGTTAACATTTTCCCCACTTAAAAATCAACATGTGCGTTACTTATTGATACGCCCTCATAATATTTTTTTGCAACAAAATGAAAACCTAATTGACTTTCAAAAAATAAAATAAGTTTCGGACTGGAGTGGATTACGTGTTGTCTTCGGTCGGGGGGACGCACCACAACGCCGAAATACCACAACGCCGAAATACATTAACCCCGAAAAATGTCATTGCAGGACTGCCACAAAGGTTAGGTTAAGTAAGGTTAGCACACAAATTCATTCATTTATTTTTTCATTTTGCTCCTGTGGCCCTCCCCCCCTCTGCCCGCAGCAACATTTTTCGGCGTTGTGGTACACAGCAGTTTTCTAGCTGTCGGCGTTGCGGTAAATTTGGCATTTCGGCGTTATGGTATTCGGCGTTATTGTACGTTCGGCGTTGTGGTAACGACCCCTTCGGTCGCAGGCCCCACTGTCTGGAGTTGCTTGACTTCTGGTCCCAGCCTCGTGTCGGAGGTTACCGACTCAACCGTGGGCGTAGATATCCCCCTCCCTCCCTTCCACCAACCACTCAGGGAATTAAGAAACCCCTCAGTGATGGGGACCCCGCTTGCGCTCGCAAAATCGTGACTGGCGAACGGGCGGTTGATAAACGAAAACGTCAAAATCTAGGTTCCATTGTTAAAATTCCTGTATATTTAAGAGTTATCTGCTTATCGTCGGCTTACTTCTAAAACCTCTTAACTCCATTTCAGTCAATTTTACAGGAGAACTTGTGAGCTTTTGGAGCACGGTTTCGACTGACAAAGATACGAGGTTTTATAATTTGTGAATAGAAAAGAGACTAAGTAGAGTTGACTTACGAGGTTTTATCAGCATTCACTATGAAAAAATGAAAAAAAAAATACATCAAACACATCCGGAATATAAAACTGGGAAAATCTGCACTTAACGAGGTTTTAGAAGTAAGCAGACGTTATTTGCATTCACATAGGCCAACATGTGGGCAATATACAACAATGACCCTAGCCAGAGATGAGAATTGTGTAGGTTAAAAAAAAAAAAAAAAAAAAACACACGCGCAAAACTCTTGCAATCACCCCCCCCCCCCCCCCCCACACACACACACACATGGGAATCCCACAGATTTGCGCCCCTGTACTCAGCTAACTGCCGAAGACACACGAAACGTCGGTGTGAAATCCTCGCCTTCGACCTAACCATAAGCCAAGCACACTTCATCCCAGGTTTTGTTTCAATTCTTGTGGCCAGCTCCGCCATGGCCAAAAAGACTTTTAATAGACGTTAAAGGCAGCTCCCCTAGGAAATGTGTTTTAATTTGTTAATTTTGTTCATTACGTTTATTGCATGGTGTTCTAAATTTTAAGTATTTTTTTTTTTTTTAGTGTATTTCAGTTAATTTGTTAGGCACGTAAGCTCCGATAGAAACAACTGTTCAGTATATTTACATTTACCTGCCAGTTTATCTTCCCAAGACCCCACAAAAAAAATCAAAGGATTAGTAAGTACTCATTTAGTATATATAATTGACCTGAACTATTTTGCAAAAAAAATTTTTTTTTTTAATATTTCTAGTAGGTGCACAATCAAAATTGATACACCACTAGAAACAGGAATGTTCAAAGATTTGAATGACTAAATAAAAAAAAAATTCGATTTTTTTTTTTTTTTTTTATAATTTTGGTGCTCCGTGCCCCCTTAAGCCCTTGCGTTTCCGTGGGCGGAGTCAGCTGCTGTGTTAACGAGGCGTTCCAGTTCGACTGCACGAGTGTTGCGACTTCACATCAATTGGTCGCGCGAAGGTACCGCCCGAAAACTTGAATTAAACGATATCGAAAAATGAAGTTGATGGCCAGTAGAACTACTTTAAGTAAAAGAAGAAAACATTGCCCCCGAAAGGAACATATGCGGTGTCGCGGCCCGGGTCAAATCATTTCAATATTAGATACTGTATAGAAAATGTTCATAAGTATTTGTGGGACTAGGTTTTTGAGTATTTTCTACGTGTAGCTATTTAAACTTTTTAAGTACGACAACCAGGCTGAATTGTATTAGGACATTTGCGGTAATTGTAAGTGCGGTACACATGTAAAAACAAAAAAGTACTGTATTATCAATTATGTTGTAGCTCTTACTGAATGCGGGCTGATCCACTGCATGCTACAGGAACCATGTTAATTTTGAATAAAGTGTTGAACGTATTTTCTAGTTGCATAAATCTCTTACGATTGCATTCGGTTCTTAACTCAATTTTTTTTGTATTCGATTGTTATGCTACGCTTTTCGGGACACACCTGCTTTAAGAAACAGCGAGAAAAAATCACACACAAATATAAGATAAGATAAAAAATATTTAATTGTAATTTTTTGATTATTTTGGAGGCTGTTCCCGGGCAGGTGACTCTCGTGTTGACATATCCTGAATTGGGCAACCCAACCCACCACATTCTATTGAAAGTAAACGTGATAATTGTGCTGTTGGGGGGAGGGGGGGGGGGTAAAGAGGGAAACACCCATATAACCGCCACAGAACAAGGTACGTGACGTCACGCCGGCCATTTTGGCACTGCACCAGCACCGGGTGGCGCCATATGCCACCCCCCCCCCCCCCACCCCCCGAAGGGCTGGCGATATCCGATGTGTTTACGGGACGCCGTGCAATAAAGGGAGGCTTCCGCCGGTAACAGTGGCGAACACAGCTTCGCATTTCGGGGAGGGCGGATGTGGAGTATGTTAACACTCAGTTAAAACGGAGTCAGAAATTTTAAAAGAAAAAAAATGGTTGTCTGTAAAGTCGGTTTACGGACGATAGTTTAACGTGACAACGTCATAACAAAATATTTATGAAATGATTGCATACTTTTATGAATAAATCTGAATCATTTTTATTGAATTATAACTATTTTGTATGGCTACAAAGAAGGAGTGAAATGAAATCTACAATTTAATTGATAAATTTACTTTTATTTGCACTCATTAATTCAAATATGTTTATTACTTTAACGAAGGGATTATTTTAACTATAACTTTTATACATGTTTGCTATTTAACTTCTTCCAGTCTGTGTTATTCTGTTAAGGTTGGACGATGATAGGAAAAGTAGGAAACGAATGGGAGTGTTTCAAGTTTAATGTGCCTCGAAAAAGTCAAATCGACGGTTGTTCCAATCGAGTGTAAGAGAGATAGATGCGGCGCAAGCGTACGAGCGTAACGGTACAATGCGCGTAACGGGACAAGGAGTCATCCTTTTCGTGCGTGCAACCGGCGTTCATCGATTTATTAGACGTTGTCACGTCAAAAAATAATACTAATAATGTAAGTAGTCGTCAGTGACGTATAAAATCTAACCTCTGTAAAGAGCAAATACACGAGTTCTCATGTTGGAAATACACTTATAATATGAAAAATCTAACACAAAATTTAACGTAGAATTCTTTAAAACAATGCTAAGCGTCATAAATATGTATACGCAAATAGTTTTTTCAACGACATTTCTTCACGCGAATCACAGTTTCCGCACCGGCCGCTACAATTCGCTGCCGGAAAAGCTACGCCGGCTATTGAATTTTAAAACTTTATAACGAAACGGCTCCGATAAAAGCTTAAAAACTTGAAAAAAATATTAAAATCCTGTTCGGACCTGATTTCCGACAAGGAGTTTTTAATAAAGTACTGGCATTCTTTTTAAAAAAAAATTAACAAACAGTTAATGCTATAAAGTTTCCCTTTGGCTTTGTGAACCACGGTTCGCGCCATACTCCACAAACGGCAGGACATTTCCGTTTACACATTTCCGTTCCATTCACGAGATTACTCCTACCAAATACCGTGCACACACCAAAAATAAAACTATGAGTTTATCCGAGTTTAACAAAAATAGCAGTCGGTAAAGAAGCAGTAAAAAAAAAAAATTGTTTTCGAGATCACAGGTTGGATGCGAACCGGAGTGAGTTTTAATATTCAATGTTTAGGGATCACTGGTTTATAACCGCCGCTGCGTCGGGAAGCCTTCTTTTCACAGACGAGAGAGCCAAACGCCCGATTGTGCATCTTCGGTTTTTTTTTGTTCATTGTAACTCATGATAACTAATGGTCAATGAGGTTAGGTTAGCTACATTATAAATACTTTAAAACATTGTGGACGGTTGATTTGGTTAGGATAGAAACATTAAAGATACTGTGAAATCGTGTAAACGGTTTCCTAGCCCTGGATAGCTACATTATTAAAAAGTTATTTGCTAAGCAACCATAAAATGATTTCACGGTATTTTTAATGTAGATATACTTACCTGATATAACCAACCATCCATCCACAATGTTTTAAAGTATTTATAATGTAGCTAACCTGTCCTAATCGACCGCAAAATTTAATGCCACACCGGTTTATACAATGAGATATAACCCGGGGGGGGGGGGGGGATGCGAGCATGAACTTCGGGGAAGTTCGGGTGTGGCTCTCTCGTCTGTGAAATGATAGCTTCCCCGCTGCGTCGGTGCAATCCAAGGCGGCAGCCCACGTCTGGGCAGCGCGCAGTTTCGCGAGTCGCTTATGCGCGCCTGCTTATCGCTCGGAATGCGCGAGTGCACACACCGTGGCGGCGCGGCGCGGCGCGGCACAACGCCAGCAAACATTTCCTCCCAGCCGCCGCTCCCAGCAGGGACGTAGAATCAACATAGGCGTGCCCAGACATTTCCATTAGGGAGGGGGGGGGGGGCTTCTATATTTTTAGATCAGAAGCTGAATTTAGAATGTTAAATAGCCTAAATACATTCACTCACTGCAGTGTTTATATTTTTGTGCAGTATCAACGAGATATGTTTACTAGTTAATATTTATATCCGTATAATTTTAACCATCTTGAAAATATGTTTTTTTTCCATAGACAATGTTTAAAGGATACTTACACATTTTCCCCCCTCGAATTTTCCAATAGCTTGGTCCAGATCTACCTTGAAATGAACTTCTTTTTAGTGAATGCAAACACAGCAATTCAGACTACAGAACTTTAAAAAACCTATTTAAATATTTTTTTTTTGCTTGGCCATTTTAAGGGACTTTGTGTTTTAAATAAACTAAGGCGGTTGTATTTCCAGAACGATAAAATGTTTTAAAATATTGTTAATTAGCACGCTGCAACGCTGAAACACAGTTTGAGTGTCACAGTGCCAGAGATATACGAATATTAACGAACGCATTAGAGAAAATGCCGATCTGAGTGATTACAATAGGGGGGGCCATGGCCCACCTAGCTCCCCCTGTAGGCACGCCTATGAGAATCAAAGAAGAATTTCAAGACAGAATAATTCAATTGTACCAACCTAGCTGCATTAAGGTTACCGAGATACAATTCTGGAAGGATTATTATAATTCTAAGTGGGCTACAATAATGTATGCAGTAGCTTGGCTCCTGGGTTGTAGCCGCGTCCTAAGGCGAATAATTCACCGAAGTTTCGGTCGACACTGCAGTCGCCCATCATCAGGGAGCAGTTATTTGCTGTGGGTAACAGCTCCCTGATGATGGCGACTGCAATGTCGTCCGAAACGTCGGCGAACTATTCGCCTAGGACGCGGCTAACAGCTCAGAAGCCAAGCTACTTCAGACAATGGCCGTGAAAGCCTGCGAACATTATTACAATAATGTGTATTCTCCCCGTTAAAGCCCGACATGCTTTACACAAAAAAAAAAGAGGCAAATTGTTTTTCTGAGTTGCCTATATTTAATTCAGGTTTGCACACCTTTTTTGTAAGTTTTCTTTTTTCCCCTCCGTGCATACTTAACCGAAATATAAAATGTTCAGTTGTTTTTTTTCCTTCAAGCCAAATCATTTCTAAAATTTCTGTGCGTAAACGTTGGGAGTTTCTTAAAAGTCCACTATTCCCCGGGATTTTTATTGTGTCAAGTCAATTATATTTTGAATTTCAATTATAAAGAAAACTTGCTCATAAGAAATGATATGCCGGTTACACTGTAACCCTCTCCTTCACAAATTCCTGGCTGCGGCCTACTCCCAGGCATGGACCCAAGGCACAGTCCCAAGGCACGGGCCCAAGACATATTTCATATTTATATTTATCCTTTTAAATCCGACATCTCCCGTTGCATTATTTTTAACTCGATTTTTTTTTTTCCTTCAGAACATTGCAAAACATTAGTCTGCCATTGTTCCCAGCCATTTAACTGGCTGAAAACATGTCCTATTATAGACATTTGCCATCGTAGCAATTAACCAGGTTAAACGTCGCATGGATGCAACGTGTTATTAACTGCCATGGAACGCGTGATTGTTGCGCGAAAGTTATCTGAGAATTCCAACTCTCTCTCTCTCCCCCCCCCCCCCCCCCCCCGGGCCACCAAACAAAACAAACCGTCCATGCAACTCATTGTTCGGCCTTATCAGCTGCAGTTCTTAGCTGCGCACTCATCCACCATAAGGCTAAGTCAACGTGCGGTAGGTAAAACTATGTTCGGATTCCAGCAGACTAGAACACAAACCACCATTGTTTCCAACCAAGACAAAGCATGGGTTCCCACACTCTTACACTTCTGCCGATTTCCCCGAGTTCTTCCCGTTTTCCTTCACGTTTCACCGGTTCCAACCGATTATTTTCCCCGCGTATCAATCGTCTGTCGGGCAAAACACCTTTCAACTAACATAACGTAACATGCAGAAATGACTGTAAAAAGGTTTTCCCGCGCAATTTACAGTTGTATACACTTGTCATCATTTCAACTGCTCTGTGTAACCAACCTTAAAATGTTTGAAGGTCGTGTCACACTGTCGAACTTTCGCTTCCAACAAGTTGCGTCAAACGAAGTTGTGGAGGGTTATGACGTCACCGAAAACGTCACACAGCACAGCCATGTTTGATTGAAAAGTTGGATGACTCGAGTTTCCGTCGCATATTCTGCTTACAAGACTGGTTCTAAAATATGTTGGATGTTGGATGCAATCAATGAAATTAAAATCGTGCCTAGTGAAAACGGAAATGACTTCCGTTTCCGTCACGATTCTTTAAAATGGCGTCGAGCACATTGGCTATTAAAGAGGTTATGAAAATTGTGTAATTAATATAATTTTTATATAAATGTCGTAAGTAAAAATATTTTGTGTAAAAATTAAATTATGCTTCTGTTTCTATAACTTAAAAAAAAAAAATCACTCATCGTTTCCTTTATTGTGTAACAAATATTATGTAGAATTATGAATGTTCAAAAAATGCACAAATATAATATAATAAGTTTAAAAATTCCATTCGTCGCTGTTTAGTTTCAAAATTGAAACTAAAAATGAAAAAAGTTTGAGATAGCTCAGACGAAAAATAAACTTTGAAAGTTTGATAAGACTAGAAACATATTTGAGGTTATCTGTCCAAATATATTTGGAAAAAATTGGAAGCCATTTTCCGTCCAAATCCTTCCCCTCCCAACTCTATTGATAAATATATTGGAGACAAATATTTGACAGTTTGAGAGGGCCTTAACTAAATCAATTAATAAAACCACCTGAAAACTTGCCGTTGTTTAAAATTATTATCAAAACGGTGTACTGATAATTGTAATGATATGTTGAAAGATTTAGACCCTTTCCAAAGGGCGAAATTCTCTATGAAAGATATTTTGAATTATTAATTTTCTTGCAGTTAAGATAACTTCTGATGTAAATAATGTTTTATTGTTATATCATTGATAAGAATTAATTTAAATTTGACAAATTTAGCTACTTAATCTTATAAGGGTCCTTTGTCATGTGTTTATGTTTGTGTTGTCCCATTTTTATTGTTGTGTTTATCATTGTGTTTTGTGTATGTTATTGTTGTTTCTTTGTGTAATATTTGTTAAGTGCCTACCTGTTAAAGGCTTTGACTGTTGGTAGGCACTCAAATAATAATAATAATAATAAATAAATAAAATAAATAATCATATAAAATCATTATTCTCCTTCCATTTTTCTGATCCACAGTTATACCCAATTATTTCCATTAATTTATTTTATAAAAAACAAAACTTTTGCAAGGGTTGTAGAAATTTGTATGATTGAATATCATCAAAATGCTCAGTGATCAATCTCAATAATTTCTCTGTTATTTGCAGTAACATCAAAGGCTTCTGCTATATGTCTTTATAACAAACTTCCATCACATTTTTAATCAGAAAACCAACTTTGTGCATTTAAAAAAAAACTGAAAGATTTGCTGTTGGAATTCAGTTTTTATTCTATTAATGATTTTATGGAAGCAAAACTAAGCTAAAAATGTATTATTATTATTATCATATATGATGTACATTATTTGTTTTGTATTATTATTTTTGTTTATGTGTATATGATTGTACTTAAATGTGTATTCATAATGTTTAATATTCTTGACGAGTCCTATACTGCATGTACAATATAAATGTATATTTTTGTAGTCGACTTGGACAATAAAACTACTACTACTACTACTACTACTACTGCGTATCCCAGCCTTGGATTAGCACTTTAGACCACGAGTCGTATTATGTTTACGACTTGACGTTTTTTTCGTGAATAACTCAATCCCGAAGTAAGCCGGGAGACTTCTATAACTCTTTTACGTACGGACGGGTGTCAACTACAAAGTCGTTCGTCTGCACGGGACAATCACAGCGTGCCACGCGGGAACGGGCAAAATTACGCTTCGCCTAAGCGAACAAAACTTCTGCCTGACGATCGACGCCTCCTCATACCCTTTCGACACGCAACAAACAAACAAATAAACAAACTCTCTGCACCGACGCGACAACCTGCTGTGACCGGCTTGTCAGTTGCAAACGACTGTTTTGAAACGTAAAACGAATGGCAATAATATTTTAACGAGAGTCGCTTAATGCCGTTACTTCGTTGAGTTGGGGGGGGGGGGGGGGAACACAAATGGTCGGAATTTATCGTGTATTGTTCTTTTCGAGAAGGCAATAACGCGTGGCCTCGTTCAAGATGGATATACAGGAACAGAAAGACGAGTAATTGTTTAATTTTAAAAAAAATTTCGGTGCACGCGTTAGATGTTATACTCACTTGACGTTATCAAAGACTAACTTTAATCTTGCATGCAAATCCTTAATATAAATAAAATAATAAAAATGACTGAAATGCTACTATAAATACGATTTGTAAAGCATAAATCCAAAAAAATTAAAATAAATACACAGTATTCAATATTAATATGCACATGTGTATAAAATTATTTATTTAATTTAGTAAAATAATCCAGATAAATTATAACTAATAATGATAAATAACTATGTTGAATGTTTATCTAATTTATTAATATTAATTATTTATTAAATAATAATGTAATCATTTGTAATATAATACACATCAGCTAAATAGGGACACCAATCTTCAGGTTCATTTTGTGGGAAGGCAGGTAACCCCTAGGCAAGATGTGATGGATGCACCAAACGATAACGCGTTACAAATTCAAGGCAACGCCTCTATTGATGAAATTCTAAACTAAACTGTTAATAGCTATTTTAGTTCGCTAGCAGCCGGAAGCATCACTAAGCGGATGGGTTTCGCCAAGGAGAATGATAGGAAGTTGCCAGATCTTACTATATGACCGTATTGCGAACATAGAGGCATGACACAAACTCACTGTTGGTGTGTCTATGACCTATCTCCTATGATTTTCTGTTATATGAATTCTATACTAAACACTAAAGTATTCATGGCAAAATCCTATAGTAGCAGCCTAATTAACTTCCAAGCATTTAATTATATGCTATTATTTAACACAGCTTACAGTCTAAAATCTGCTAAAACTAAGATGGCATCCTTCCGTACAAATCCATCCCTCTTATCGAACATTCAGTGAGTCGTGGTGCCAGAAGAGAAAATTAAATTGGACAGCCTGGAGAAAATAATTCTCCCTAAAAACTTTTCCAAGCTCCTGTGATCAGAGAAGAAATGATCGGGGATTTGTATTTTGTTTCTATGAGCAAAAACATAACACTATAGTGCATTTCTTCCGGTAAAAAAAAGGGGGGGGTTGGAGATTTTAACAGTATGAATTCATTTGTCCAAATTATTAGTCTTTTGGAATATCTTTAGCAAAGTGATTTTTTTTAAAGATAATTCTGTGCAGCTGTCAGCTGCAAAATGTTATTATAAGCTGGAATTTACTATGCTGACATACGCCTTGTTTTCAAGTTAATGTTTTTTATTAGTACGTCAGCATAAGACTCATGATTATATGTTTCCGGCATTTTTCACACCATTCTGTAATAATCTCCTGTAAGGAAGCACATAACCTACATACACTATTTGATGTACTGCTATAAAATATGGACTTACGGCTTGTTTTTACCCCAATGCAGGGTTACTACATATTCATATTATTAATTAAGCATTACATTCGTGTTTTGTAGCACATTTGTTTTGCCATATGCTTTATGTTAATCTCTATTTACAGAGTCAAGAAAGTATTTGTAACTCAAGTTTCAGCCTGGTGAATTTTCTAATGGTTATTTACTAGAAGTCACTTTCTCACAATATTTCACTCCTGGGAAATGCCTATAAATTTACTTCTCAGGTACCATTTTTGAAATTTTTCATCAAAAGAGTTCCAGAATCAGCAAGAATAATAATTCCAATATGACAGATCAAGTCAAAGTCATACGGAGTGTTTTTCCAGCAACTACGCCCAATTCTACTCAATATGTGGTCCGCAAAACCTAAAACAGGCCCACAGACTATACAATCCATCATAAAAAAAATCTAAATTTTGTTATAAAATAAATGGAAGTGTTTACAAATCATTGTGCCGGTCAGTCAGTGCCTTGATCATAAACAATCCTGGTGCAATTATGTTTGGACTAGGCAACGGGAAAAGACAACTTTGTTTATTAAAATTATGTGAATATATAATTTATTATTTTCTTAAGCAAACCAATACTCGCCAATATTTTAAACACAATTTTGAAATAAAATGCACATATGTCTTCTATGGGCCTGTTTTTGCTAGAAACATATCCATATGAAAGTTCTTATAGTGTGAAAACAAGTCATCCATAGAAGTATGTGCAGGCCAAACATCTTGTGAGCTGTCAGCGTGGGGATAAAAAGCAAGAGAAATATGGAGGTAGGACGTTAGAGTAGGGAAAGGGGAATATGTACATGTCATTGGGACACAGCCTAAGATGTTTAAAAATCTTCTTTGGCGCAGCATTTTTATTTGAAAATGTGTCGTCCAGGCAGTGCTTATAGAGCGATACGTACTAGATACACACTCCTGCATTTTTATGAAGATCAATAGGGCCATGCATATTTCGCGAAAAGATTCCGAGACTAGTTATAAGTTAAAACAGTGTAGCACCGTCTGTGTTCCGTGATTGGGTGAATTTCTTTCAGGTACATGTTGATTAATACAAAACCTATTAGAGTAATTCAGTGCTAAAGCAAACGCATCCTGCGTGGCTCAGTCAAGAAAGGCAACGACTTCTCTCGCAGACGGCCGCCAATCGCAAGGAAGAAACCGCTCGTGCGGGTATACCTTGTTGCAGTCTAATAGGCGTTCAGATTTATTCGCGAAAAATGTCTGCTCCTAAAGATCAATGTTATTTAACAGTTGACGTGTAACCGTGCCCTCCTGAGTATTTGGTCTTGAAGGTCCATTCCGAGCACTTGTTTCCTTCAAAATGATTGAGCCCAGCTTGCAAAAAAATTTGGCCGGCACTATTAGGTGACACTCGCGCAAAGTTAAATTAAATTGAACAGCTAGTGTGGACCATGTTAGGCATGGGAAAGCATCTTACAAATGTGGGACATCAAGCCCGAGATAAAAAAAAAAAAAAACTAGTTAAATGGCCCTGAACCGCACTAAGTCGAAAGCTCAGGCGTGGTAATACTGCACAGTGCTGGGGGGGGGGGGGGGGGGTCGCACATTGAAACATTTTTACACAAAGTTAATTGCTCGTCCGCAACAACGGCTGTTTGTTAGGAGCATGAGAAGTTACCCACGGGCTGAGGAAGGAGCGCTGCTGGGGGAAAACGAGATGACAGCCCGATATCGCCTGGCTGCTGACCTTGGCTGGTCGACAGAAGGTCAGACAAATTCCCATGCTATTTTTTTTTAATTTTTAATTTTTATTTTTACTCTCTGAGAGCGAGGAGGTCGCTGGAAATGACAACACACAACTACTACACAGAACAGGGATATCGGGGAAAGGATCATCCAAGGCCTCTGGCAAGGAACCATCCCAGAATTTCCCTGGATCGAGTTCTGCAAACCACAGAAAACCTAAGTCAAGACAGCCAGTAGGCATCTACAAATTCCGTTTCTTTTCGAATCAAATTTTAAATCAAATACAAAATTTTCTCAAACATCAAAAATTTTTCGAATCCAGTTTTAACACACAGTGAACATATATGAAACACAGTGAATATATATGGAACCATATAATGTGGTGCAAATTTAAAAAAAAAAAAAAATTAAAAAAATTGGCACTACATTTTTAAAAAACAATTATATTTTAAGTATGAAAAGTGTTTATATTTCATCAAACTGATTTTATACATAAAAATAGAGTGTTATTTGAAAATTTTAATTATGACAGATTATTTGGTACATATCAAAGCAATGTGTGTATCATATTTCTGAGAACAAAATAATTCTAAAATTCTCAAAAACGTTTAGCTACATACCTTAAAAATTTTTTTTATTAAATTTATGAGCCTTATTTGGTGTATGTTTTGGTAATGAATAATTTATATATAAAAATTTCAAACTGAATATAAAATTATTCATGAATATTGAATATTTTTCAAACACTCACTGACCCCTAATGGTCAGATCAAGATTCGAACCCGGAATGCAAGTACAGTGTATTTTATGCAAGTACGTAATCACAAAGGCATTTATTATCACACATGTGGGGGGGGGGGGGGGGGGGAGAGAGAGAGAGAGAGAGAGAGAGAGAGAGAGAGAGAGAGAGAGAAAGTAAAATTGTTTTGCCACAAAACTTAATAAGCATAATGATAAACTAAAGCCTTAAAAATAAAAATCAAATTGTGAACTTTGTTTATTACTGGTACAAAAATTAGTTTTAGCCTTTTTGTTTTATTGTAAAACAAACTTTTGGATATGTATGCTAAAGGTGTCTAAAAATATCTTACGAATAAATTTTTGATTTTATCTAGATATTTCAGTAAAATTTTCTTACCACGCTTTAATATCACATACATATAAAATGAACAAAATTAAAACTTTGTAAAAAAAATATATCTACTACTTGCAGAAAAGGATGAAAGCTAAAAGATTTTCAAAAATACTTTCCTGAGATTTATGTAGACAGTCATCAAATATTTATATTTAATGTTTGACTACAATCTGAAGCAAAGCATCAAAAACCAAAATGCTAGTTAGCAAAAAGTTTCAAGAAATCAAAATTTTGTGCTTTCATCACTGTACTGTTAAATTTCAGACTTATTTTGTAAAGATTTCTCCAGTTTCATGACCAAAATGTTCTGTAGATGTCCTAATACTATTTGGTAAAATATTTTATTTTTCAAAATGATTTAAAAGCATAGGGACAAATTCAAAAAAATATCACTAAACATCTCTCTAAACCAGCTCATTATGGATCACAGCAATGCTGGATTATTGATTTTGCTAGATTAATGAACACCAATAACAGGATTACTACAAAAAAATTTTTTTCAGTACTTTTTTTTTTTAATAATTAGTATTAAGCTACCGTGTAAAAAAAAAATGTTTGTGACAGTAAAACATTTCCTGATATCATGATGTATCCTAGATTTAAATATGGTAATCAAAAAAGTATTATGGAAATATACCTCTGAAATTTTAAATATAAAATGTAAGAATACCAGTAACACTACAATGAACATTTAAATCAACAGTAACTATATATAAACTCTAAGGACGATATTCCAAGACACAAAAATAAGCGTTTGGGTGTTGAATATGCTGCGCCTGTACCCTAACCGTATTCCTAGAGCACGCTAGCATACGGCCAGTACCTTACTTTTTATGAACGAATTTTGGTGTCATATCCATTGTTGATCTGTTGCCCAAATTCCACGCATGCAAAAAGCTCAATTTGGTGGACCCATGTCTGGCGCCATTAACTCGTGTATATGTGATCATTCTCGTGATCATGAGGGACGTACCAAGCGTATTGGTGTGCCACATGAAACTTTATGGTTGCGAAACTATCCTGGAATACATTTTGTATACTCTAATAGTCATAAGAAATAATCACAACTTAAAAATTACCTGACAAAATTACATAAAATTTCATTAGTGTGCCCTGCTGCTATTTCTAAGATTTTAGCAGTGACAATTATATTGATGGTTGCAAAATGTCAGCTAGAATGTGATGAAACTAGTTTATAGCCTTGTGCAGGGTACTGTTTATTGAAACTGTTGCCAATTACTAGGATTATGTTTGGACACGTTCTGGCAAAGAAACGCGAGTTAAGTTACGGTTTATCCCAACAAGGCAGTGATTATTTGCTACCTTACTCGATTGTCTTGGAACTGAAAACAATGACAGCACAGTAGTTCATCCAAAAAAAATTCTTAACACAAGCAGCTTGATACTTGCCAGATTACAGCCAGATAATTCTGGATTAATACCTTTCACAATACTAAAATTACGTGCAGTATTCTCATCACCTCATTTGTACGGATGTTGAGATGTGATGAATACAATTACTGTTGTGAAAATAACACCAGTCTTGAATAAAAACCAAACAAAAGTTTCAGAACTTTCCAGATTATGAAACTATAACAAACATTTTTCTTCTCGCAGAATATGTATTGGCACAGTTGTTGGTCTGTTTGGCATAGTGTGCAACTCTGAGTTTGTAATTGCTATAAGATGATTTCATTTTCTTCTTTCTTGTTTTGGACCCTGAGATGCAGATGTGCTACTCTTACGTCACAATTCCCCATAACAGGTGTGTATTTGTCAATCTTCCGAAAAACTATATAAAGTAAAATTTAACGTAGGTAGCACAATGCATCTACCATACAATTTAGGTAAACATTACATTTAGGAAGGAAAATTATTTTAAAAATATGCAATAATACCAATGTAATAAATATATATGTATACAATGCTTTCCATTTTGGTAACAAATTAAGAAAACTTGTGCTAAAACCTACTTTTCTTTCAGACTTGTAGGCAGATGGAAGTAATGCAACACACCCTTAATTAATTCATCATTGTTTCTTAGTATACAGGGTCACTTTGCAACCAAATAATCTGTCTGTCTACACTTATTTTCCCCGTTCCTTAATAAAGGGGGGAAAAAAATAGTATGAAAATTTAGGTGCAATATATTAGATAAAGGTAATTCATAAATTCAAGAATTTAAATTACCGCTGCATCATGAATGGTCAAGCAGATTTATACGATTTTGCTTTTTTGTTAGGTTTAAGTCTACTCAAGATTTTTCTTGGTGCGCGGGATCGCAGACCGACCTATGTGTTTGCGAACGGTTTCCAAGTAGAAAACCTTCGCCTCTGTTCGGGTGAATCTGGTGATCATACCACTTGTGCATGCGACAATATCAAGAAAAATGTGCTCACCTGGCACAGGTTCGCCGTCAGTGGGAACGACGGTTTCCTCCTCGGATGGCTTCTTCGCGCGAGGGTCGTCTGCAAGCAACACACAACCACCTTCTTTCACGGGGAAAATTTTTCCAAAACACCAAGATTCAAAACTCCCGCAGGAGTTTGGCAAGAGAGAATATTTAATACGTTTCAATCCCTCGCCAGCTTCACTCCCGTTCATCCTCAGACTAAGATACAGAGCTGACCATCTGTTAGATGACATGGAGCAAGTACCGCGACTTGATTCAGAGGAAGCGGTGATGCCAACCCTTCGCGTTTGGGCCGATGCCTCGATATCTACCGGTAATCCACTTTGAGAAAGATACCGAGTATACGAGCATTTCAACCAGTGATAACAGGAGACAGGACAAGGCACTGTGTTTGTGACGGATGTTACCGTATTGGTCCGAAAACAGGCAGACCTTTTTTGCCAGTTTTGTCAACCTTGAAATCTAGAGTCGGCCTATAATGGGGCACTAGCCAAAATAGTATAATTAAACACATACATTTCAAGGATAATCACTTATGGCATAAAAATGTTATCAGATATACAATTTATTGACCTAAAATTGCTGTACTTATGTGGAATTAGTAATTTTTCCAGCTTAGAAAAATAATAAACACACTTGACCCCAATAAAGTATCATATTTTAAGTTAAGTACACAGATGTGGTCACTTGTAGCACATAGCTTTTAAAATCTCGGTCTGGTTATTTTTTAACTGTATTTAACAGGCTGCGGTAATTTTATTTGCTTGTAAAATGTGGTATTTACAGTAAACAATTAGTAAAAACAGCAATTATTTTGCCGTAAGGTTATTTACCGTATTCTCCGTTCACTCTTACCTGAGTTTTGGAATAAACAAAGCCTCTTGTAAACAAACATTTTCATTAGCTGCCGGCCGCTGCGCACATTATTCGTGCGCAAGAAATAGTCCCTTGGTTACGTACCATTTGTAAGTATTTTTACCATGCCTTTTTTATAACAATTGTTATATAGCATTATAGCGTTTCACCATTGATATCCAATACAGTTTAATGTGTCAGCAAGTATTTACTTACAATTATGTTAGCAGATGCCGTGTGTACGGTGTACAGTTGATGCCTGGCGCAACAGTTGTATTTCGGATTCGCTCACGCACGGTTTGTTATGGCTGACGCCGGACCGAGTTTTGTAAAACACAGAACAGGAAAGTCTTTGAAAAGTGCACAGAAAACTATTGTGTTGAATGTTTTTAAAACATTTTTAGACAAATATCCGGATTGTCGTGTGAACGATATCGCGAGTTTAACTGCGGAATTATGGGTGTTTCGAATCGTAACACTATCATATTGTTGTCTTACGTTACGATGCTATTTTATCGATCATTCAAAAAATAAACATTGTTTGCTTTTTTTCTGCCAATTTCAAAAGTATGTTAAATAAGATATGCAGAAACCACAAATAATGAGGAAGCTGGGCGGAAATATGGTGTTGACGAGAAGAATGTGTGTCGCTGGTGGGCTCAAGCAAATAAATTGAAAAATGCAGTTTTCCCTGATTTTGAGTGTGCTGTAGAAGGGGTCGGCCTATTTTCGGACCAATACGTTACTTGCAATATATGCCATGTCTAGGAACATGTGCTTGTTTTTTTTCGTTTTATAATAAAATTCTAACTTAGATTGTTATTTTCCCCAGTAATTCAGCCTAAATATCAATGTCAAATTTTAAAATATAATAATAATAATAATAATAATAATAAGAATAATATTTAAAATATTAATAGAATAGTATAATTTACACACTACAACAGTTGGTAAATAAACCTCTAGTATCAATATAATGCACTTTGGTGGAGCAAAAAATAATAATAATCAGTACCTGATACTTTATGAACATTATGCTAAAGAATACAAAATGTTGATGTAAACAATACACATTAATACCCTCCCCACTTTCCAAAATAAGTTTATTTAAGTATTATTCTTATTATTATCATCATCTTATAAGTAATTCTTGGTTTGATTTACTGGTATGATGTAAATAACCGCTGTTTTTGTTTTGTTTTGAGAAGTATGTGTGTGTTTGCAACGTGTTTTATGAACATAATTTCTATTCATTTAACTTTTATAATATATCTGATGGATTGTTTACTTTATTACTTAAAAGTCATTTAAAGTTATTTTCATTTTTTTTTTTACTCTTTTAAACATTTCTTCTTTTTTTTCCCTGTGGTTTTCGGTCTGAAAGCAAGATGATACAACTTCTCGTGACAAGTTAAGTCAGGATAGAAAGAGACGTGACAGCCGTGTCGTGCTATGAGCACGGGAAAAACTATCAGGACGTACGCAATACGACTCGATTCGTTGCTGCATGTTATGCGGTATCAGAAGTAACGAGTAACGTAACGATACGATAGTAACGAGTACTAATTGTTATTGTAACGAATACATATGGGTACGCTTTTTTTCGTTACTTTTACACCTCTAATTGTAAAGTCTTGTTGTGAGCTTGACACCAGAGACTATAGTCAATGTATTCTAAATAAAAGGTCCAGAAAGTTTATGAATCTGCACTGTCCAGACCACAGCCATGAAAATTGCTTCTCAACTACATAATTATATATTATTTTCAACTCATCGCCCAACCATGATCTTTTGGTACCATGACCGTACAACAACTAAAATGTCCGCCCTTCTTCCTGAGGATGGACAAAGGATGCTCATGTTGAGCTGATACAACATTCTCAACGTACCATCTCCAATATAACTAAACCACTCACGAAACTCCCAACTACACTAAAAACAGCAGCAATGTAAAGTAATCACGGAATAACAACCACAACAATTATAACAACAACAACAACAACAACAACAACAACAACAGCAGCAGCATAGCATTGAATTGCACTGCACGCAGCCATCAATAAACCGCTGAACGTGAACAACTATTACTTACAATGGATGGAATTCAGCGAGCTTGGCTTTCTCCTCGACTCCTGTTGTGGACGGATTTTATCCATAAGCTTGCTTATCCTGTCATTCGCCTTCTCTTTTTTGGTAACTGGGCCGGGACAGTTTTCCTCCACGACCTTCACACAAGTTCGATGGATGTTCAGAAAACAGTCTGGGGGAAAAAAACTTCCAAGTAAATAAAATAAATCCACAAAACATGCTCAGAAACAGTGACAAACAGATTGAAATAAGCACATTAAGGATAAACTAAAATTAATTACAAAACATGAGTAAGATAATAGTTAAATAATAATAATAATAATAATAATAATAATAATAATAATAATAATAATAATAATAAATATGAATTTGAATTACCTGTGCATTGGTAACCTTGTGGGCCAATACCCCATATTATCAGCTGGCAATGGTTGCAATATGTGACGGTGTAATACTGATGTAACACAAAGTGATGGCCTCTGACAACTACCTATCACAGTACAAGAGAGAAACATTATATATATATAAAAAAAAAAACACATACTGAACACATCCATAGTACAGTAGTGCCACATTATTCTGGACTAGATGGGACTATAGCTTAATTTTAGTTTCAATCACCACAGTAGACATAGACCTAAGTTTTTAACCTACTAACTGACGCGTAGATTCAACAAAATAAAACAATAATATTGCTTTTATTTTTATCCTGTCAGGATTAATCAACATCTGGACGAGCGGGCTCCGGATTAGCGGGACTCTACTGTACTACTCAAAACACACAAAGTATTTTTCATGCAAATTTTCACAAATAAATTTTATATATCAACCCTAATATTTATTTAAAAGTAAATATGCACCAGCCTACAATATTTCCGAACCTAATGCAGAGAACTACAATGAATTTTTAGCATGAATTTTCTTTTAATGTGAATGGGTGATAAACCCTAATTTTGCACACCACTCTAGACGTTTTTACGAAAAGAATCTGCAAAACAATAATGTAATGCTAATGTCCAAAATTTTAATTTGATCTTTTCTCATATATGCAGCCCTCATTTAAATGCAAGAAAATTCATGAGAAAATAAAGAATTCATAAGGAAAAAATAAATAGTAATGTTTAAAAGCAAGTTATAAACATACTATAAATGATGTTGCTACATTTAAAATGTTTACAAAGAATACTTGAACCAAAGAAAGAGCAACTTACATGCTTTCTTAAAACTAATATCTTAATCAATGCTCGGTACAAAACAAAAAAGTTACAGTAACATATTAAAACTCAAAATGTATATACCTTGATTTACTGAATTGTCCTCTATTGCATTTAACAACCGATTAGTTTTTACACCGTTATGCCTAGGGACTCCAAAAAAAGATAAACAAATCTGGCCAATAGCGGTGCTGAATTAAGACAGAATCAGTGATAAAATTGGCAAAAGTGGTGAGAAAATTTCAGTGTGAAAAAATATAGGCCCGGGGAAAATTTATTGTAAGAAAGATATTAATTCTAAAATATTATTAATTTTTGCCTAATTTTTTTTTTAAATTTTTTCCATAGCATATGCATTAAAACTGAATAACTTTTTATAGAAGTAACAGAAACTTTACCCACAAATCTGTGAGAAATATTATGTCTACAGCTACATGTGATCATCTTTATAAACATTCATAAAATTCAACCACAAACAAAGATTATTTAACTGAACCCTTATTGCCATCGTGGTAGGAAACCAATCCACCAATGTAGTCTAGAAAACAATAATTCTGTGTAACTTGCAAGAATAATGACTAGGAAAAAGATTTTACGTAAAACTGCGATAAAACCAAAACAACACCAAAACGCCGTACAACACCCAAATGCAAGATAATACAATATAAAGCACTAAAATGTGACTACAGAAAGATCACTGAATCAATCAGCATTTATAAAAAAAAAAAAAAAAAAATTCAAATCAAACGCTGATGGTTTGCTTTATTAATTCAATAAACACCATTTATTTAGCACAAAGTTTATAACAAAACGTAAGAACACGATAGATAGGAAATCGTACTAATTTTACTTTATTAAAACATTCATTATTACTCAAAGTCAAACGCTAACTGAATTATTTATATTGATCCTAGTATTTATGTCTATGTATGTATCGAAGTTACACTTTTTTTAGTGACTTAGTAACAAAAAAAAATTAGTGTCATTTTTGTTGAATAATCTTAATATATATAAATCCAGTGACCTAATGTTTGTTTCCAGTGAACTCATCACCAAGTCAACCGATTTCGATGAAAATTGGCATTTATGTGTAATTTTTTTCCAATTTGAGGGATAGGATAGTTTTTATTTCGATTAATGGTCTTAATAATTTATAATTAACAATAAATAACCGATCGCCACGAGCAAACAAAAAAAATCATAGATCATAAACATTCAAACAGTAATTGCGTGACATTTCTCTACGTCCAACACACTGTCATATATGGCGCTATCCAGTTCGCTTCAACTCGCAGACAACAAAGCTCCATGTGTTTTAGCCAGGGCAACGCCGGGTACTGCAGCTAGTACACTGTAGTTATGCAGTGACAAAAATTTATGTAAAAAAAACAAAAACAATAATACTGAAATCTCCCTTTTTAAAAAGCAAATTAATCTCAGATTGAAACCGTAAAACGCTGTGTCCGAGAATGCCGTACCTTTCTGGTCGTCTTGCTGATGAGCTTCACCTTCAGGCTCTTGTCCTTGGACACGAACGTAGGGCAGCGCTCTATCAGCGCGCTCGCCGGAGGCCCGCGCAGCCCGAACACCTTGCCGATGACCGTGCACAGCGCGGCGGCCGTGGTGAAGCGGCGCGGGTCCACGTTGTCCCGCTCCACGTCCTCCCTGGGGGCAACAAGCGAGGCGTCGCCACCCAGGGGACCACAGGGGCGACGTGCCGCGAGCAGACGTGGCCCCGTGTGCTTCAGGGGCGAACACGAGGGTCCCCTTAGCCCCTTTGAATATACATACTGTATAGAAGTCGCGAGTGGATATGATTTACTCTACGTTTTTCAGGAGCGTATGATGAGCAGCTTGGGAACTTCACCGCCTGCAGTGCGCTGCCGTAACGCCCTGTATCGTCTTGGGTTGTTATTTACACGTTAGAGTGCAGCACTGTCGCCCGCAGTCATTCCCCCGCAACCCCCCACCCAACAGCTCAAGGTCGTTCAACGGGAGTTTGTGCGTCATCAAAACTGTAGGGATGAGAGGTGGGGTAGAGGGTGGGTGGAAGACAAAGCATGTTTGAGGGAGGGTGAGGAAGGGGTGTTTGAAGAGTTCGACACTTGTCCGCTAGGGACCACCACAAGTCGATGCCCTAGAGATGGTGGCGATTGCGGCGGTGAATTAACCAACTACCTCAAACCGTATTAGAAATTTTAACCTGGGCTGGCGACTTCTATACAGTATATATATTCAAAGCTAGCCCTGAGACGTGCTGACGTGGTGAGCAACGGAGGCAGCTCCGGTTCACCGGTCCGGGACAGCCGGGAGAAGTTGGGTAGGCCTCCACCGGACCGCGGGTTTGCTGGGTGGTTTGAGGAGTCCCGGCGTGAGGCGGGTGATCGGGGCAGGCGCCAGGAGTGCTGACAACTCCGGAGGGCTGAGGGAGCATCCAACTTTCTGGTCAGCCGAGTGGGGTAGGGGGCAGATGGTGGTACACATGCTGGGATGGGTAGCCTCAGCTCCTGTGTATAGCCCGAAGCCCTAACGCCCTTCCTGGTTGCGTATGTGGCGTGATCCGCATCCACGCCCGGGGCGGCAAGGCCTTTAGGCTGAGAGCGCCGGGTAATAAAAGAAAAGAGGGGAAAACCCCTGACTCATGTTTTCATGTGAGTAGACACAAGATTTTACGGTTTTGCTTCCAGTCAAATTTCGTTTTCAAAACTGATTTATTTCGGTGTTAATGTTTTTATTTTTATAAAAGCCGCTGTAAATACCTACTCCACCAACATAGTGGTGATATTAATATGCTGCATTTTTTTATGATAAAATAATTTTTTATTCAATTGGTCTATAACAGATAGATACATTAAGAACAATGTGGTTTAAAAGTGATTCAATAAGAGATGCACTATAAAAACTATTACATTAATTTTTCTAATCCACGCACTTTGGTACACCTTTTTGTCCGGGATTAACAATATCCCTTGAACTTCAAACATATGATTAGTTAATGTATTTTGCATGTGAGAATGGTATTGTACATGATCGTATGTTGATATTTACTACGTATGTGCGACAGCAACATTTTTGAGTTTTTTTTTGCTGTGATGGACACGTGTTTGCAACCTTGCTTTTATACATTTGTTATAAATTATGTTTATGTTACTTCAACATATTATTTCTTGATAAAAAAACAATTCAGATGGACTAAAATATTAAGGTTTTTTTTTGCTCAACTGTGACACAATTCCTTGAACTTTGACCCCAGTTTGACTTTCGGAAGCTTACTGAACATCGCTTGCAATGTTGATTATAGTGATGGGTCAGATCCCAATTTTCTCCAAACTGAATCTTGAAATTGAATCTCAGAGAGTACCTTCAATATACCCCTTGGATCCGAATCTAATTGTCGAGGGTAAAAAATTATATATATATATATATATATATATATATATATATATATATATATATACATACATACACACACACACACACACACAAACACACACACACACACACATACACAGTAAATGAAAAATATAAAATATAATGTTAAAACACTCTACCATTTCTGTTTCACAAATTAAGTATCCAGAATCAAAACATATCGTAATTTTATTTACATGATTACATGTTAAAAGAACAACATCTACGGAAATGGTAACAGGTAAGGCATGAAGGAAAACATTTGGCCTAGTTAAACTCCAGAGGTTATCAGTGTCAAATTATTTAATTTACTTCATTCCTTTTAAAATTTTCCTCGGAATCCTTTGCTTCGAATATTTAATACATTAAATACTAAGGATTTGATGGTTTTCTGAGGATCTGAGGTTTTGATTGGCCCATCCCTAGTTGACGATATACAAAGAGACTGAACACAGCGTGTGCGTGGTTACTCACATGTACGGCTCCAGTTTCGGCAGGAGAATGGACTCCACAATCTTCATCTCTTTGTTCTTGTCGTGAATACTTTCGTCCAACTGAGCGTCTGCTGGCCCAAATATCGTTCCCAAGCCAGCCGTTCTCTTCTGCTGAAAATCAGCCAGCTGTTCGTTCAGCTCTTCTTTCGCTTTGCTTCTGGCTTTCCAAAATATCTGAATGAAAAAGGGGAAAAAAACAGCTTTTTATAAACTCTTTTAAAAAAGCTAATAAAAACCAGTGATAGGTGATATGGATGTAAATCAACACAGATCAAATTACTGATAACAGATCCAATAAACAATATAAAAATGATACAATACGTTAAACAATAATAACAATGCAAGTCTCTGGAATTTAAATATTTTTACGTAATAAGTCTGTACCTTAATAGAATTATTTATTATAAGGATTTTTGGTAAATGAGAAAAAAGTATTTTATCACATAAAATTTGTGCATAGCACAGTACATATTATGCCTTTGACAAATTAACAAACACAACACTCAAGTACAGCCTTAAAATACAAAAAAATTGGAGTAAGAGATACCTATAGAAATATAAACAGGTAAATAGAAAATATGGATGACAACTGAATGGTTGAAATTAATGAACTACAGTAGAGTCTCGCTAATTCGGACCCCGCTAGTCCGGACATCCGGTTAATCCGGACGGATATAAAAAATACGTAAATGATGAATAAGAATATTGTGACAAAGGAAAATAAGAAAATATATTTGTAAGAGAGGGTCCTCTTGCCCTCAGTAGCCGGGAGTATTACCGCTAGTTTTCCGCTCATCGTCTTTTCCAAGAAGTGACTCACTCTATCTATACCTGTGAGTTGTTTTGTTTTGTTCCCTTCAGTCGATGGTTACTCGTGCTGGTGACAAGTGTTTGTGACAGTTTAATTTTATTCAGTGCGAGCATTGTATTGTGTACACTTATTAAGAGCAACGTAATGGCTACTAAACGTAAGAAAGTGACTGTAACTATGGAGCAAAAACTCCAAGCCTTATTTCGTATTGATGCGGGTGAATCATTAACTAGAATCGCGCAAGATCTAGGAGTGGGAAAACAAACTGTTTCTGATTGGAAAAAAAATCGGAAAGAAATTGAGGTTTTTTTGTGCTAAAATGGTAAGGACAGTCTGGGTAACAGAAGCACGTTAAAAAAACCAAAAAATGAAACTTTAGACGAGGCTTTGTACATTTGGTTTTGCCAACAACGTGAACAAGGCGTTCCGCTGTCGGGCGTAACATTACAAGCGTTCGCGCTCAAACTCAATGAAAAATTAAAAGGTGACCCTGCTTTTACTGCCAGTGTGGGATGGTTATCTCGTTGGAAAGATCGACACGGTATTCGTGAACTTAGTGTAAGTGGTGAAATGTTGTCAGGTGACAATAGTGCAAGTGAAGACTTTAAAGTAAAATTTGAAAAGTTTGTTAAAGATGAAAACTTAGAGCCTTGCCAAGTGTTTAACGCTGATGAAACGGGATTAAATTACAAAATGCTTCCAAAAAAAACATTAGCATCAAAATTGGATTCTGTAGCCAAAGGTCATAAGGTAAAAAAAGAAAGAGTAACTTTGCTTCCTTGTAGTAATGCTTCTGGCAACTTGAAAATTCCACTATTGGTTATAGGCAAATCGGCTAAGCCTAGGGCCCTTAAAAATCTTAATAGAAATGCTCTTCCAGCCCAGTACACTTCACAAAAATCAGCATGGATGGACAGCAAAATTTTTAAAGCTTGGTTTTTTGAAACATTTGTTCCTAAAACAAAAAAGTTTTTGAGAGACGAAAACCGCCCAGAAAAAGCTGTGTTGTTAACTGATAATGCACCATGCCACTCGAGTGAAGAAGAATTGCGAGACGGTGAAATTTTCGTAAAATTTCTGCCACCAAACGTGACTGCTTTGATACAACCAATGGATCAAGGGGTGATTGAAGCAATAAAACGGCGATATAGGAAAAAAATGATCATGTTTCTTTTAGAGCAACAAGAAGCAGACCCATCAGCTAACTTAATGGATCATATTAAGAAAGTGACAATGAAGACTGTCATTTACTTGGTCGCAGAAGCATGGGAAGAAATTAAGTCGTCAACTCTTCAAAAAAGCTGGAAAAATTTGTGGCCAAGCATTTCACAGGAAAAACAGGGACAAGACGAAACTCAACCAACTTCAACTAGCTTTGATTTTGTACATGTTTTTCAACAGTTGGAGGGTTGTGCCAACATAGAGGAGAATGACATATCAGAATGGATTAACGATGACAACGGTATTGGTCATCAAATGTTAAGTGAAGATGAAATCGTGGAGGCATGCATTGCAAACACAGCAACTGAAATAGACAGTTCGGAAGATGACGATGGAGGTACGGAGGAATCAGCTGGCCCAACTCATGGCGAAGCGACTACAATGCTGGAGGGGTTGCTGAGTTACTTTGAGAAGCAAAGCGACACGTCTGCTGAGCTACTGACGTTGAGGCGCCTACGAGATCGCATGGCAAAACGACGGCAATCTTCTTTAAAACAACAGAATATTACAGACTTTTTCGAGTAATTTAATTGTTTTTAAACTTTAATTGTTTTATACTTTTTAATTACATGTAGGTATGTACAATACATATTATTGTTTTATATATGTTACATACATATGTATATAGTTTCTTAAGTACCTTATAATAAAACGCAGTTGATTTTTAAGCATAAAGATTTTTTATTTAGCCTATAAAACTTGTTTTTGATACATTTTAAAGTTGATTACGGATGATCCGGACTTTCGGTGATCCGGACAGGGTCCGGTCCGGACAAGTCCGGATTAGTGAGACTCTACTGTAATTTCATGGGTATCTGTTTTTAAAGTATCACTAAGAAACAATATATCAGGCATTCAGAAATTTGTAAAACCAATAGGGAAACAGATATTAAAAATTATTACAGTGGTACATCACTAAAACATAAAAATGCACTACCTTTCTTAAAATTTCTTCTTTGTCACTCTCATGCATCAGCGTTTCGTCTATTTCTCGCGCAATGTTCTCATCAACATTGCTCAGTCTCAAAGGCTGGAAAAGTACAAGAAAATAATTAAAACTACACCGTCTTTCTTCGTGATTGCTGTACTTTTGGCTACTTCTACAACCAAACAGTATCTAGGCGTTCTTGTTACCAGAAGTACGTAGTACTCAAATTACTGCAACATAATTTGAGCACCGTGTATTGAATCGTAGCATATATGCATAGCAAACATAATAAAAATAGAAGAAAAAAAAACAAAGAGAGAAAACAATGTTGCCGATTCAAGCCAATTTTTTTTTTGCAAATGTATGTACTTAATTTAAAAAGAAAAGTTAAACATATACAATTTAAGTTTTAATTTTTATAAGAAATTAAATCAGTGCTCATACATTATTTTACGTGTTATAACAAAAAAAAATTCATACTAGACATTTTTGAGTTTCGGTGGTAATATTTAATTTCGTTTTACTTTACATGCCCACTACAACTTTGGGTGCAGAATTTTTCAATGGTACAATTCATGCAAACAAAGACTTAGTGCAATCAAAAAACCATAATAATTAACAGGATTTTTCATTACAGATTACAATACAGCAATGAGAAACAAACAACAAATCTAGATCATAAGCTTTCATGGCCAGAATCCTTACTGACTTCTTGGTTTATGGATTTTGCCCATGTTTGTAAAAAAATTCCTGAACATTTTTGAAGGCATGGTGTTCTGGCAGAGTACTTACAAAGATCATTCATGCATGCCAAAACACCACGTGCTTCAAATTTTTCAAGGACATGTACTGAATCCAGAAGCCAAGATGAGCTAAACACGTACAATAAACTAGCAAACATTTTTGCAACAAATATAAGAAAAAAATCTTCAAAAAAATATAGCAGCAATCAATTCAAATTAAACAGATATTACAACAGAAGCTTTATCTCTTAATTTTTGAGACTTCTCATAACCAGTTCATTCATTGGTGTACTTTCAAAATATAATAATTTTAGAATATAAAACTGGCCAAAAAAACAAATGGTGAAATACAAAATAAAATAAAAATTATCAGTTTTTAAATGAAATATATTAATACAAACTTCTGTTAACTTGAATTAACTTTGGTATACTTACAGCATATGGAACAAGGAAACTGGAATGGATTTCGTAAGCCCATTTTTTCATTTCTTTAGCATTTCCCTCTTTGTACAAATCTGTTACTAAGTAAAACAGCTGAAACAGTGAAACATAATAATTCTGTTAGATACTGATGAAAGAAAAAAAAAATAAATAAATAAAATAAAGCATAAAAATGAAAATAATAATTGAGAAACAGTGGCACACAGTAGCTCCAAAGCGCTAGCACGGAGTTGCATCTTACCAAACTGGAGGGATCACTATTCGACAAGACGTAGTTGAGGAAGACAGCGAGGTGAGCATTGTGTTCCCACAGCTTGTTCAGACTTTTGAAAGGACCGTGATCTTCTAGCTGACTCTACAACACAAACATCATTACATTACACACATTAATGACATGGGTAGCAGTTTGGTTGGCCAGAAAAAGCTTCGTCACTGGTCTTTCAAAAGATACGTCCTCATCTTTTCAATGTTTCAAAACACCCCTCTCCCCCCTCCCACAAAAAAAAACCACATAAATTACTCGTGTTCAGATAACCATGAAACTCACCACTTCTTGGTCAGACATTTCATCATCTTCCATGGACATGATGGGCTGCTGATGGACCAGTGTACCGTGATTGGTCTTTGAGACAGAGGTTTCAGGCGACGGAACATCCGCGGCAGGCAGCTGAAACATTATGGCGATGCCAATGCAAGGTGGACAACAGAACATTAGAAGAAAAAAATAATTCTCTTGACATTTCAGATCCAGGAGACCAACAGCTCTGTCACCAGTTTCTCTTAGTACCTGCAATGCAATATGCTTTATCAAATAAAACAAATTTAGTGATGGGGGCCAATTCCAATTTTCTCTAATTTGGATCACAAATAAAACAGCATATTAACTATGGTGTTAAAACATTAAACCTATTAAATGTTGACTTCAGAAACTATCTTCTCAAATAACCACTAACACTAATAATTATATTTTAATAATTACATATCAACAACTTAAGGGATGGCAATCGGTTTGGTACGAAGAACACAAAACTTCAGAGTTGACAGTGTTTAACTTTTTAATTTATTACATTTCCTCCAAAATTATTTTTTAGCAATGCCATCGTAATCCAAGGTTTGATGATTCCGCTAGCTCATCTCTAGTCAAATAGTACAATGGACTCCCATTTGGCATATCCTGTAATCATGCAGCAGGCAAGCCACACATATTTGGATTTTATCGTGTGGGTTCCGGTACAGCAACACTGTGCAATGTGATATCACAGAATTTTTTAAGGTTAAAACTCATGTGTATATCTTCTTTCCATGGAGCAGCTTATAATATCTTTTTTCCTTAGTATCATTGTAATGTTGATATGAATTTTGCTTTGGTATATTCGTTAAACAGGTTATTCACACAATACTGTAATAAAATTTCCCTGACTATTCCCAAACCAAAATTTCAAATTTCTCTGATAATGTTTTTGAAAAATATATTTGTTTTTCAATTTCTTGAATGAAACAAAGAAAACTGAGCCTCCACCATCCCCATACATAGCCTAGTTATCTCTCCATTTTCTTTATTTCAAACATAATCTTGCATATGCCATTTTATAGTGTGTACGAATATGCACTGTGGAAAAAAATTGCTTGCTAGCTAACCAGTGCAAAAACATTTATCCCTCCAATCACAATCACTGTGAAATTTATATTTATGTTGAATTTGATTTATACTTGCATAATGGCAGCATATTTTGGACTATGTCAGCTGGCTAGCACTTAAGTAATGTATAAATACATAAAAATAAACAAGTAAATAGTTCAGCAAGACAATGGTTTCGAACATGCCAGATTAAAAACCTTAACAATACCAGCATTATGTTTGAACTATCAAAAATTATAGTCGATTAGGAAATGGATAGAAACACAACAAATCAAACGAAAAAAAAAAATTGAGAAGGAATATGCCGTGTGTAAATGGCTAAGGAAATTTCATAAAATCAAAAATATCTATTAAAAATTAAGAAAACACCTGAAATTGGTTTGGCCAGAAAAGGCTTCATCACTGGTCCTTCGAAAGCTAGTCCTCATCGCTCAGGATTAGGGCACTGGATGACGGAGAGGGGGAGGGATGATTTTGAGTGCCCAACCCCTTGTTCCTGGGCAAGCATTAGTGAATAGACGCTACCATGCTGCATTTTTTGCTATACTCTGGAAATGAGTGTAGCCATATACTTGCTGCAATTAAGTCAAGGGTAAAAACATCACAAGTTGTCAATCCAAGAAAAAGAGGTTATGGCATTACATCAAATACCATGAGCATGCCGCCACGAGTTGGAAAATTATTGGAATAATGTAACTGCATTCTTTTCCAGAAAATTGTCCCTTTTCCCCCCATTATCAACAGAGAATCACACAATTTAAGATAGGGTGATAAACGGTGCACTATCAATTTTTTTACTGCAGATTGGTAGTACTGTTTAACAACAATTGGTTCAACCCAACTTTCAAAAAATGTTAAGTGGGCCATTACGCTGTAAAGGAAGACCCTATAGATGCATTATTTAGTTTTGTTTGCATAAAAAAAATATCATAAAATTCAATTGTTTGAGTCTGTGAAATTATAACTCATTATAAAATTATTCCCAAAAATACTTTTCCAGAAAAATAACATCTCCAGTAATAATACTCAGTTTTGTTACGCTCACCTCTTCGTATGGCTGGCCCTCCGACACATGAAGCGTGTCCATCTCCTCTGCGGGGTTGGTACTACTGCCGCCGTAAGGCGGGGGTGGAGTGCCCGGAGGAGTGACGCGTGGGGAGTCCACATCCCAACTCGACCGGGATATGCTCTTGCCTCTGCTCGGACTGACGCCACTCCCCGACAAATCCGACATTGACTCGGACGCCAGAAGTCGTTTCGTAACTGCAAACACAGTCGCGTTTTAAAATCTTTTCCTCTCCCGCAAACTTTCAGCATTAACGTACAAAGTGACAACAAAACACTTCAATGTAAACAGGGATTACTGTGTCAAGACACTTATCTCCTAGCGAGATTATGATTTAGAGCTTGGGGGAACCTAATTTTTATTGATTTACAAATGATAAACCTCAAAATTAAAGAGTTTTACTACAAAGACTAAACATATTATTCAAAACTGTATACTACACAATTTCATGCTTTCAATACCTACATGCTACGACTGACACAACACTTATGTTCCTAAAAATTATGAAGCCAACACTTATTTAATTGATAAAGTCTTTCATAGACAATTACCAATAGTTATAATATGAATTCCTACAAAAAAGTGAAACCTTAGAAGCAAAATAATTTAAGATACTAAGTAGTAAAGTTATGCAGAAAAGCTATTAGATACTAGTGGGAGCCAAACACCATGGATACAGACTTGGTGGTCATAAAACTCATCACGGCAGGGCTTGGAATCGATACACTTAAATCACACATGTGCCACACCTTGTACAATTATTGCCAATTACGATCCTGAACACTGAATAGAGAAATTTTGACTCACTTTCACACACACAGTCTAGACACATTCCAAAATCCTTACCTTCAGCTACGGATAAGTTGTGAATGTTGTCAGGGCTCGATTTGGTTCGATGGTGCGTGTGCAATGGCGACACATGTGGACTTACCGACTGCAAATCATACAAAAAAAATATACCAATTTACATCACTAACGAATTAGCAGAATTTACAAACATTTTAATATCAAATTATGTTCACCAATACACACCCTCCCTAACACGTACATATCTGCTACAAATAGACACATGATCTTAGGGTTTAAGTTTTAGGCCAATTTCATTTTTGAAAAAAGAGATTTCTGTGTTTTTGTTTTAATTATTTATGAATTCTGTTTATTAATGAAGGTAGAATATTATTCAACAAATATGACACTTAAATGTTTCACGATACTTATTTCACAAAAACAGTGTAATTTGATAATTTAATAGATAATTTTTCATTTACAGGTTTAACTACTCAGAATAAAAATAAATCATTAAGTATTTGTGCATTTGAAAAATGTTTCAATGTGTTAATATAAATATTAGTTACCATAACAGTTGCAAGATAATAAAAAAAAAAATTTCCATCTTATTTATAACCTAAATACTTATAAGACAGTAATTTAAGAAAGAGTGAAAAGTAAAAAAAAAAAATTATTCCCTGTACATTTTGATTTTATGTGTATCCTATTATTTTGTTCAGTGAAAAAAAAAAGACAAAAAAGAAAGTTAAATCCCTATGGAATAAAAATGTTTTTGCTAGTTTTTCTACCATAAAAACAACACACAGAAATCATAAATACTAAATAAACTTTTATTTTAACATGGCTCTAATTTTAACTTATACACACAATAGCCCTGATATTGTGACTAATATTTAGATGTGTTACTGTCCAGATGATTTGATGATCAGTTATTATACCAACACAACCCCAAAACCATAATATTATGCAATTAAAGTTATCCTGTTATTTTAGTGAAACAAGAGATTAAGTGCAGTAGGTAATAGGTTAAAAAGCATTTTTTTAAATAATACAAATATTTCAGTGAGGAGTTTAGGGCTTTCGTCTCACACACTGGGTTGATTAATTCATTTTCTTGTCACTACTATTTTGGAATTGGTATGTATGCCTTTTATTGCCATTCCCGTGATTTTATAATCTCAGACCATCAGCATGAGAACGACAGGCTAAAGGTTGATAAACTGGCCTCGTGTAACCAGCACCTAGTGATAAGTGTGTCCGTGTTCCAGTCGCTCAACTGCTCTTATTGTGCAGTAAGAAACAGAGCTGTGATGTCATCCAGATGAAACTGGTATAAATACAGGATGTCTACCCAAAGAGAACACAGTTGCACTAATTTTATTCTTTTCAAGTTTTAGGTGCTACCTGGAACCAGAGTAAGTGGGGGTGTGCCTACTTACCACCAGGGGTGATTCCGCCCCTGGTTATAGTAACAAGACCTAGATATGATTAAAAGTGGACCACAAGTCCAAGCTCCGAACCCCCGCATGGTAGAATCTTTTCTACTCTGTCAAACTCTTCATCCAGACCATCCTCTGTCTCTTTTATTTTCCTACACGTAACTCATGCAAACTTACAACCCCGCATGACAGCGTCCAGGGTTTCCCCTGCGTCTATGCAGCTTTTACCTGGGCCCACCTTATCTAGTAGTTATAGTCTAGAATTAAGAGTGAGGGGAGTTAGCCATGGCGCCAATCGCTGCCACGGCTGGCCAATCCCCTCCTAGCACCCGATGCATGCGACCCTTCCCTGCATGGCTAATCCCAAACCAGGACCCCTCCCGAATACACTTAGTTTTAGTTAGAGTACGAAAGCGAACAGACTTGTAAATCGAGACTCCGAGGAAACACTTATAGTTCAGCGTTCTGCGTCCTATAAGTCATCAGGTCGTCACTGCCTGGTGTTGAAGTTATCGTGAAAGGGTTGCCCAAGCAAGCAGTAGGTACTGCTGGGCCCCGGCCGAGCAAGAAAAGTCCCGGACGAACGAGCAAGTTAGGAAGTGGAGACACCTACTAGGGAGTAAAGGGAGAATGGTCGGTTTCCCGGGCGTCATCACCGACCGGGAAGGGTTGTGGGTCGAGGAACCAGTAACCTGTCAAGAGGCTGGAGTCACACTCTCTGGCCGTGCAAGGAGTGCCCGTGGAGCGAGTTAAGAGCTCTTGGGGGTCCCTGCCGGGCGCTTCAGGAGTCATCGTGAGAAGTGGAGAGTGGAATCTTACCAACCACCTTCCTTGCCGGAGCTAGCTGTCTATCCAGGTGTTTCCAAGCCTGGGTGGACTTCCGGAGCGAGCTGCCAATGAGGGAGTCCCCAGTCTGGGGGGGTGAGTTCCCAGAACCATGTGAACGAGATCACTGCTCGAGGACTGCAGTGAGTTTGGCCCCCGTACCAGCGATTTTACGAGGTGAAACACGAGTACTCAGTTCTCTGCACCCACACAGTCTCTGTGTGGATGATTCCTACTACATCTCAAATTTAAACTAAAGACATCAACATAATTTTAAGCCGTAAGACTTGCCCATCATTTGGGACTGCTGGTCGAACTTATGGACTCATAAACGTGCAGTTAGTCTGAGTAAACGTTGTACTTTTAGTCAGAGGCTTTGTAGTTAATTTTTATCCAGGGGTCAATCTCAGTCTGCGAGTTTACATAACTCTTGTAGCAAAATACTTCCTAAACTTCTAGTTTCATGTATGATCAAGAGTGTCGCTAGTATAATTTCCAATTGTTTCCTATAAAATTCACCCTGGCTGCAGTGCGTCCTACATCGTTCATGGCAGGACAGTACAAGGGTGATTTAGTTTAGTATTACTGATGTTTAATAAATATGTATACAGAGAGGCTTGGTGTGTTGAAAAACACCATCTGTTGATATCTCGTCCCAGTTGATCATAACACATATTTATCAACGGGTTTTCCTGTAAATTTATTCCACTAGATCTCTTGCATTTTTTTGTTGGGTGTAAATTATCTCACTAGCTTTTACTATACGTTATTCTTAAGCTATAACAGATCACACAAGTGACCATGATTAAGAACACTTGTGTGAATTTTTTACTGCTGTAAGATAACCTTACAAAATATCTGTTGAGAAAATTTGATATGAAATATTGAGCAATATTGTGATAAATTAGCAACAACGACAAGGAAATGAAGTAATCAGCTTGGTGTGCGAGACAAACTTTGACAACGGGGACCAGATTCCGCACAATTCTATCCAGGAAGACTATTCTAGGTAACACAAGACGTAATATTTTAGTGAATGGAACAGCGGTAGTTACGGAAAGTTACTTACGTAATTGTTAGTTGGTGACAAATGCAGGTTATGAGCATTGTCTACGATGTGAGACTCACCACCGTCAGTGCAAAGTAAGTGGGGGTAGAACTGGCGGGGCGGGATCGGGGGCGGGGGGTCCGGGCAGGGGAAGTGCAGGGCGAGGAGGGGGCGGTTACGGATCGGCAGGGGGGGAGGGACGTCCAGCTCCCGCTCCAACTGTCGGATCAGGGTTCCGGAGGGGGAGGGGCTCTTGGAATTGGGATACGAGTACTGCAAGAGAAACAAAAAGAAGCCACAGAGTTAGCTGGACAGCACAAATACTCGTGCACAAAACAGTACAAACACAACGAAAAAAACTTACAGTAGAGTCTTGATCAACCAAGCTTTGATTCACTTTAAGACTGTTCAAACATTTGCTTGAGGGCATTAAAAATAATTCAACCATTGTCAAAAGCCTTAAAAAACACTTAAAAACATTGTTTACGCATTGAGCGAATCGGGAATGACATTAACACATCTACACCAACGAAACACAGGAGAAACATCTCCCCCAAAAATTGTACCACTGGACCAACTGAAAACCAAGTTGGTTTCCTTATCACAACATTGTAATCTGAGATTTGGCACAATCGAGGTTGCCGCGGTCTACATTAACTCGGATAATCGAAACTCTACTGTCAATCAGCGCTCTTTAATACGGCATTCTTCGGTTCCACACATTATGTAATTTGGGCATGGATTGAACCACTAGCGATTAGTTTTTTCCTAGTGGATTCCAAGTGCTGCCAAGTTACAAGCACATTCGTTCATCGGTAATCACATTAATGTATAAAAAATGTGAAAAAAAAAGTTATTAACACCAGATATTAGAATCCAAAATAATTACCACTCACTACTATACAGTGAGAAATCTAACCCGTCCATAAAAAAATGTTAAAAATTTTCACAGGTTTGCAAAGCACTAAAAATTTAAAAAGCTGAAATAAGGTTTTGAATTTATTTATCAAAAGTTTATTTACAAAGGTTTACTGTCTTGTTACATGGGCTAAATCAGATAAACTTATTGTATGGAACACTGATTACACAAGATATTTCAGAAATGCCATTACGTTTCTCTGTGTATGTAAAAAATTAATAAAACTCAATTATTCTGTAACTGGATGTATTATCAGTAATAATTAAGAGAAATCTGCAATACTTAGCAGCTCTGAGAGACCTGTTTCCTAGCAGGTAACATATCATGTTTGCATAATACAGTATGTCCATAATAGAATTTTCCAGTTATAAAATATAAAAGTATCAACTGCAAACATTGAACATTGTTCATCGAAGTCCAAATTAATAGTAACTTGAACAGTTTTAGACATGTGCATGCGCGAATACTGTTTTTATGTTTTCTCATTTGCAGCACAAAGAATGGCTCTTTCCCCAATTAGTAGTGTGTGAACCTGTAAATTTTATTTTGAAACAAGATGGAGCCCTTCCCCATTGGAATTTCTTTGTACGAGAGTGGTTGAACATCCAAGACACTGACCGATGGATTGGTCGTAATGGCTGAGACGACAGAGATCTTTTTGGCTGGCCTCCATGTTCACCTGACATAACACCATGCAATTTTTTTTCCCCTTAGGGGCTTTATGAAAAATTGTGTCTACGTTCCACTGCTACCTAATAATTTGCCACAGTTGAGACACAGAATTGAAGAGGCTATTGCTTCCATTACTCGGGACTTGTCTAACAAAATGTGGGAAGAAATGGACTTTAGGTTGGATGTTTTCCGTATAAAAAAAAGGGTGCAAATACTGAACACATTTGTAAGAAATATTAGGTTAGTTTACCTTCAATTTGGCGTATGATTTGTTGCACAAGGTAGCATTTAAACTGTTATAATATAACATTGAAAATGGGACATTCTTTTATGGACACCCTGAATTACAGCTGTGTGTATCACAGTGAACAGTCATGAAATAGTTTATTACAACTTGTTTTAAAAAAAAATTGTACTGTAATTAATTTTTCTTTGGTATTTATGTCAAATACACATACCTGCCAATGTTCCAAACTCCGCATTGGTAAAATGTTTGGAAACTGTTAAAATGTAAGTAAAATCGTGTCGATTCTCAAGTGAAAAATCTTTTCCCGTTAACAATTTCCCGACCTTATTACCTGTCAGTGTAACTAATCGGTAAAATGTTTGAAAATTGTTAAAATGTAAGTAAAATCGTGTCGATTCTCAAGTGAAAAATCTTTTCCCGTTAACAATTTCCCGACCTTATTACCTATCAGTGTAACTAAATGTGACAAGGAATATGTTTAGTTGTCATACAACTTGAGTAAATCATAAGTCTACCTTGAAAATAGTTTCTTTGCCGATATTATAAAAATGCTTAAGATTGGAAAAAAATTTACAGAAATCATACAACGGAACTTTACAATAATACATCAATTTTATACATAAAGCAAGTATGAAGATATTTAAGTTCAATAATTTGGAAAAATTGCTGAACCAGCATGGCCCCTGGTCTCGAAGGAGCTGAATTAAAGAGCTTTCGCTATACAAGGTTTGCATAGAATAATACATCATACTTAAACATCAGCTTCCAAAACTCCTTACGATAATTTCTGGTAGCATTAAGCTCATAAATTTAGCACACCTTAAATCAAGGTAGTTTAAACTACATATGGATTCAAATATCAATGATACATAAAGATTCTGGAATAAATAGAGTTTTGGATTGTTAAAAAATATACGTACAATGTATTATTCCTGTGAAAATATACACCACATACCCACAAGTAACCAGTATTTATTATTAAAATGTAAATTAATTAACATAGATTGGCTACTATTCATTAATTGTTAGCTTTATAAAATAGACTGAATTTAGTAAAAATGTTAAACAAAATAAATACTGATTAAACACTGCAAAAGCAATACTGAAGGAAAGCCAGACAGCCATAAACCAAAAACAAAAAAATTTTTCCAAAATTATATAGGGTTGCCAAACAATAACACCACAATCAAGCAATTCGTTCACACTAACAAAAACAACAAAAATTAAGAAGAAAAAAAACTATGCTGAAATTTTTTTTTGAAGTTTAGGTAAGTGGTTTGATTTTAACAAGCTGAGTAGATGCATTAATTCATTACAAATATTGCTGTACAAAAACTTTGATAATTCAATTTTCCTAAAATTGTTTCCCTGTGTGTCTCTAGTGTCTCTGAAATTTGTCTAAACTAGTTGTAGAAAACAAAAAAAAATTATTGTTATAATAAAAATAAAACCCAGATAATTATATATACAAATTTTCACTGAAAAGCCTATTTTGAAAGGTTAAAAATTGTCCAGAAGAATATGTCTAAATTTCGTTAAACTATTTATGTAAATGCACAAAAGTTAAATTTGAATTCTTTTTTTTTTAAATTTTTGACTTCCAAGTACTATAAGCTATACAAGTGGTAATTCTCTTTGTTTACTAGCTCTATTTAAACATTTCTTTCTTAGATAACAAAGCTATTATTTTACTAATAAACCTTCACTTCTGTCTTTTGTTGTTTATATTCTTTCTCAAGTTTGAACAAAATTTTCTGTATCTACTGTAAAAGCATGGTCAATGAGTTTTACTTGAAATAATGTGTTCTTTAGGGATTGAAAAGTGATTAAGAAATTCAACTAATTAATCAGCGAAACAGGACAAACCGTTACACCACAATGCCCTGATATAATAAATAGGTAACAAACAAATTTTATTTAGTTTTTATAAGGGACAAATTGGTATGATGGTCTTATTTTTACCTCATTAGATTTGAAGTAACTTTTTCAAATGCCTAGAATATGTGGCAGACAGCGTAGGAATAAGTGCTTCATTGCTTTTTGCAGACTACCGCACAGGAATAAAAATTACAGTTTACAGCATCAAGAAAGATAAATGGTTGTACAGTAACACCTCATAATTCCTACCAGAAGCAATACAAATTTAATGGCTGGATTTCTGTGAGACATTGAGAATAATAACTATCATAAGTCATGTTGCAAAATACACATTGGACAATTTTGCATTACTGAAGGGAACAAACACCCAAAAATCCAATTCACAAAATGCAAATAAAAACTTAAGCTTGTTGGCAGGAAAAATAAAGAACTGAAAAACAAGACTGAAAATGAAACATATATTACAAAAATTTAATTTTTATAAATAAGCGTGGTGAATATTAATACAAATATATTACAATAAAAATTGAAACAAAAACAAACACTTATAAAAACATAAACAAAACTAATATAGAAGCTTTCCGGTACACAAAAAACATTAAAACAAATTATATTACGATAGAGCACATCACAAATTATATCAAATATGAAGGAAGGAAAGGTCTAAAAGAGGGGAAGGAAAATTTTCAGAATTATGTACAACTAATGGAAAGCCAGCAAACAACTTTCTTTAATTAAAAGTCAATTTTTATTTCAACCACATAAACAATAATTTTCTGAATTGAATGATATCCTACTGAAAAATAAGTACTAAGGGCTGAGCAATCACACTTAGAAAGGACATGCCATCATCAAAGTTGAAAATAGATTTTAAATGAGACTTTTCAAAACAATTTTCTTTAAAGTTTCTTCATCCATTTAACATAGCCCATACTGTCCTAATGAATATTAAATATTATAAACAACTATTCAATTTGAATTACTAAATGTGAGCATAACATGAAAAATTTATACTTATACATTAAGGAACTAATTATCTCCCAATATGATTGAATAGTAGGATCGTGCAATATTTTATGCCCATAATATCGGTAATAACATTTTAGCAAGTCATTTTACGATTTTTCAAATAAAATTGTTCGCAGGTGCATTCTAAACACACTCACGTAGTATGTACTTTTAAAATGCTATAATTTACAAATATAGGAAGTTATGCTTTATATTGTCTGTCAATTAAAATCAGTGAATCCTTTACTGACTACACAAAAAAAAAATCTGGTTAGCTGCTCTGGAAGATTCTGGAAAATAAATTAAACAATATTGCAATTCTTATAGCTGGTAAGATTTCTGATCATGTGTTCTCACAAAAAAAAAGTTAGAGAAATATTTTTTAGTGGTTCCACATTCATACATGAAAAATAAAACTGAAATTATAGATACTGATTTATAAAAATTTGCTACATCAAATATTCTTGAACAGTAAATGTTGCTAGAACTAATATGACTACATTTTAAAATTAAGTTTGAACACAAACAGTAGGAGCAAAAAGTAGGAACCCATTTTACTTCAATATGATTTATGTACATTGTAACTAATAAATAACATAAGCTTTGTGAGCGGAATGATCTGTAATTCACCAATTTTAGTTTAAGGTTAGGTTAAACTTGTCTTGATACAATTATCACAATATTTGCTTCCACATCTTTCTTTCTGATTACTAGCACTTCTGTTTATTTTTTTGTAAAATGCAGTTTTTCTTTCTTTGAAATATTATTCAAAGATGACTGTCTTTTCAGGAAAAAAAAAATTTTAATGTAATTCTTCCGTTAAAAAATATTACTTGATACAGACTTAGAGCTCAGTATTTTATTAGAACCCAATCTTAAATCACGTTCAAGTGCACACAACCACAGAGAATAAAATTCGCGGTGGGACCAGTCCGGTTTTCTGCGTCACCATAAAATTTCCACAATGATAAAAAAAAATGGAAAAAAATGGAAACGGATCAATGAAGTTTATTTGCCAACGCAAGATTGCAGTACAAAATGTGCGGACATTTAACGTTTGAATACCAAGGATAGTTACAGCTACAATATCACGGTCCAGAAATGTTAATTTCATAAAAAAAAATCATTAAGTGACGAGAACATAATATGGACGGGATTTACACATATGTTAAAACAACGAAGTGATGATGGATATCTAGTCATATACAGATATTCTTGTACACGTAACAATTTTTAACGTATTTTAAAAGCAAACCAAGCTAATACCACGGCTCAATTCTATTGGCCACACCGAGTAATGTAAACGCAATAACCGGGAGTCGCCCAGCTTATCCGTACACCTCCGTATCCGCGCATGTGTCATTGTAGAACAGTCCTTACAGAGTTCCCGCTGTGAGGTGCTGTTTACATGGTTACCAGTACCACCCAGTTTTTTTCCCTGTTTACGAAAAGCATTTGAGAATGTTATGAAGGCGGATGAGCAATTCTGTATCCGTATTTCGTTTTTAAATTGTATTTTTAGGAGAGTGAAAAAGCGCTAAGCCCTGTGTTTTCAAAATAATTTTTAGACATGAAACAATTTGTAAATTTTCTTAAAAAGAACTAAAGGACCTTGTAATACACACTTATCTTCATTTCTCCGCCAAATAATGTTATGGTTACCAATCAAATTCAATAGTTGTCTTATGCACCATGTGAAGACTACGAGCCACTTCAGAGGCGACATCGTGCTAGAAGCACCAGTGAAAATCGCACTTATCATGCCACCTCACTAACACACATACACCCCTGGACTAGGCGGGCCGCTTTTTAGGGAACCACCTCAACCACTATTGTAACGCAAACAACGCACTTTCTCCCATCCTCACACAATGATAACAGTACAGAGTTCTCTGTTACGTGCACACATCAAGAGTCTGGCAGCACTACTGGAAAATCCTCAATAACCAGTGTTTTCCAATCCAATGGTCAAGTGCTCCCCCCCCCCCCCTTCCCGCGAAAAACCAGTTGTCTGTTACATTAATATTGCCGACAAAAATGATTGTTTCTGAAACCAATCAAATATTTTAATATAATTAATGAATTTCTTGTAGAATCATAAAATCTGGTTGTTGGATGTTATGTGTAGTGTGAGTAGATTAAATACAAAATTTAGTAATTTCAAGACTTTTTTTTCTCTGCTATTCTGAAATCCTAGAGTACTCCCTTCCGAGGTGAACCTCTGGATCCGCCACTGAGTCTACAAGACTTTAATAAAATGTCGCAACAATGATGTGCAGTTACCTACTGTGACTGCTCCTTAATGATGGCGACTGCAATGACGGAAACGTCGGGTGAATTATTGGCCAAGGACGCATGCTACAACCCAGGAGCAAAGCTACTTTTTCACAGGAAATGTTCAAACCCCCCATTCTCTTTCCACTTACTCTTAAATAAACCTCCCGTCTTGGCGTGTCGACGGCAGCTGAACGGGTCGTCTTCGTCGTGTCGTCGTCGTGTCGTCGTCGTGTCGTCGTCGGAGGCGCACCGGATAACCCGACGGCTACTCATTCGCGGCTACCGGCGCGAGCACCGCCTAGCTACAGCAGACCGACAGTCTCCCCGCGAGAGAAAAACTCACAGAATGACTGGTGAGGAGTTTGGGGAAGGAAGAGAGAGAGAGAGAGAGAGAGAGAGAGAGAGAGAGAGAGAGAGAGAGAGAGAGAGAGAGAGAGTAGAAAGAAGCAAGAGTCGAAGGTTGTCGGCCGCTATCATTCCCTCCCGGACAGAAGGCAGAGTCGACTTTGAACGAACAATTCACCTCCTCCCTCCCCCCCTCATCCACTACGACACTACTCCCACACCCACACGCCAACCAAAGTGACTGCTGAGCACATCGGGTGGGGCCCAAAAAACAAAGCCATTCACGCTTATCTGAACGCTTCCCAGATGAACCATTAATAATTAATCAATATCATACAGCAAGAGGATCTCCCACCACCCCCTGCCATTACTATTTTTTTTCCCAACCTTACCCGTCACCCCTTGTTTATCATGCCCCATAAATTTTCTTAACAGATATTTACTTAATATTGTCTAACAGCTGTAAAAAAAATAGTCACCCAATTCTCCTTGCGCGACCTTCCACATCTCGAAAAAAAAAAAAAACTAGGTGAATACCTGGAGAGAAAATTTTTTTGACACAAATAAATTGTACGTGAGCTATATCGGTAAAGGCACAGGGAAATCCCTCGATAGCAATGAGACATAAAAAAAAGAAGATAAAAAATCTTATTTTGCAAATTGAATAATGGAATAATCTTATAAAATTTGTGTATTGTCATCGGTCCTCGATAAATCTACAAAGTTTGAACGAAATCTGGCCGTTTAAAGTGGGTCAAAATCGCACCAAAGGAGTCGGTTACAAACATACAAACAAACAGATGAAGCTAATATAAAGCGTGTAAAAATCAAACGGCGCGAGATGCAAAGGTGCGCCCCGTTGTTCCCAAGACCGGGCAGGGCGCCGCGCTCTGCGTGAAGCGACGCGACGGCGCGTGTCTGCGCGGGGAATCCTACGTTTCACAGGCGAGAGAGCCAAACGCCCGATCGTGCATCTTCGGGTTTTTTTTTCTTGTTCATTGTAAATAAATATGGCGGTGTTGATAAAAGGATACTAATGGTCAATCAGGTTAGGTTAGCTACATTATAAATACTTTAAAACATTGTGGACGGTTGTTTTGGTTGGGATAGCTACATAAAAGAAACGGGAAAAAAAGCATGAACTTCGGGGAACTTCGGGTTTTGGCTCTCTCGTCTGTGAAAAGAAGGCTTCCCGTCTGCGCGTGGCCCCGGCCCGGCGGGAGACGGCGGGAGACGGCGGGGGTCGCGCCGCGCATGCGCACTGCGCCGCCGTGCCTCGGCCCGACGACAATGACACCTCCGACTGTCGCCGCGCGATTCCGCTTCCAATACTCACGTTGCGTTTAACTTGGAGCGGTGCCCTTTTTTTTCTTTTTTTCCTTCCGAATTTGTGCTCCTGAAACGTATCTTTTACGGATCCATCGTTTTTTTTTTTTTTACTCTCCCCCCCCCCCCCCACCACTTTCCTGGTCACGTCCCCACCAGTGACGGACGGATACACGGTCGCACGAATCACGGGAGTGTGATTTCGCTTGTACATCGCTGTGTTTATATGTTTGCCGCGTTGTCCAGGTTTGTTGTCTGCCCGAGTTTAATCCTGTCTCGTCGTTCTGAGCCCACTGCTCGTCTCTTGTCGAAGTTATACTTCTAATACGACTTCCAACAAGGTTGCATTACACGTTTAACGCTATCATGGAGAATTATTTGCATGCAATTAAAAACTATTTTTTAATGATGCCAAAGAAGTATAACTTCTCACGCGCGTACCTAAGTACACGCACCCATTTTTTATATTATTTCTTCCATGACTACGTAAGTTCCTTATAACGGAATTCTTGTGCTGTCTGATACTTTAAAGATGTTGAACATTTTTTGTCCGTGCTGTCGTCGTCGTGTTGTCCGTAATACTTGTTTCAGTTTCATCGTTGCGTTCCGTTTGTCCGACATCAGCTGATCCAGTCTTGTTTTCTGTGAATTTTTTTTATCTTCATAATTTTTTTATTTATTTATTTTGATTTTAGGAATTTTTTTTCCATGACTGACAAACAGAGCAAAACTGGTGTATGTACGAAAAAAAAAACTGTATTAAATCAAAATTCCCCATTGAATGAAATCATTTAACGAACGAAATTAATTTTTTTATCTTTCAAAATATTTAATATTCAATTGGATGAAAAACGATCAGCTGAAACTCGAGGGAGGAGATGGTGTAGCGCACGCGAGGAAACGGAACGCAGGTGTGTGTGTGGAGGCCCGGGTCCTGAAAGGGAGAAGGGGGGGGGGGGGGGGGCCGGTAGAGCGAGGATGTATGTCTCACGGGTGCGAAAAACCATCTGGCGAGAAGAGAGGCGGCGGTCATCCGTAGGGGAGAGGGGATGGAGAGGATAGAAGAGGGGGAGGGGATGGGAGGCTGAGGGAAGGGAGCAGGTCGTAGATAAGGCCGACCACAAGCATCCGCTACGATCGGGAAGCAGCTTTCTACGGGTAGACCGCGCGCCGGGCAGCACAAAAGACTTCCTGATCTCCGGGAGGAGACGATACAGATCTGGCAGTGAACCACCGTGTGCCTGCGCGGGCGGGGGGGTCTCTCTCTCTCTCTCTCTCTCTCTCTCTCTCTCTCTCTCTCTCTCTCTCTCTCTCTCTCTCTCTACGGGGTCCACCCCACCCCGCCGTATCGCGAAGGGAAAGTACACTCTCCACTCCCTCGCCGCAAGAGCGACGAGATAAGAACGCCCCCCGCACCGACGACGACGACGGGCCAGCGAAACAAACAACAACAACCCCCGTTGTTCGACGTCCGTTGGGAATTATTGCCAGGACGACAGGCATGCTGTGAAGTCACTCCCTTCGCGCCATCACGGATATTTGTCTACGAAGAACCAACCAGGGGAAAAAAACCCAAGAGTTCTTCGTAATCTCGATCGTAAACTGGATCTCAGTCGAAACTACACCCGATTCCGACTTTTCGAGTCGAGTGTCCCGTTGTAAACAGGGTAAACACACGAATGGAAGGAAAAATTTAAAGTTTTTGATGTTTGGTTCGACGAGATTCTGAATGTTTCGTTAATCCAGGATTATTATTGTTGATTCATGTTCGAAACACGTTATCTGGTACCATAAATTTTCCGAAGATAAACCGTAAATTTACAAAGATCTCTGGATGGTTTGTAACAAGGGTTCTTCATAAATTTAAGATGAAAATTTGTACCAGTGTGGTAGAATCTATGTTGTTCAAAATAAGTTATTTTTATTTAAAATGTAATTTAAAACCATTTCCACAATGCAAATACCACACCCCCAGCTTATGTTTTGGACGTATAAACTGTAGGGCGTAATAATTAGCTGAAGAAAAAAAACTTCTTCACACAATAACCACGAACCATACAGACGTGACCACCTGGTGCTTTTTAAAATTTCAAAATTGAGAAGAAAAATCTTAAAGTTTGAGAGAGCCCAACCAAAAATAAACTTTGATAATGTGAGATTATTAAAAAACACATTTAAGGTTATCTCATCTGTCCAAAAATACTTCATGGAGATATTTGGAAGCTATTTTACGTCCAATATTTCCCCTCCAACTCTATTTTCAAGTATATTGGAGACAAATTTGGGACGGTGTGACAGGGCCTTAATTGAAACTCGCTCGTCTGAAGGTCACAAAGCTACCGAAGGGTGGCCGGAAACTCTACCCGAGGACCTATCTCCCTCCCCTCCCCGGCCACAGTGCTTAGCGGACGGTACTAACATCACTCTCATTACTTTTGGAACGCACCTTGCATTACGAACACTAGCGTGACCTTCGACGGCTCCAAAATAGCTTTTGTGACCTACCAACAAATGCAAGAGTCATAGGAATAAACCTACAGAAAATTCACTTAATTGATAGCTACCAAAAAAAATTGGCTGTCTGTAAAGTCGGTTTACGGACGATAGTTTAACGTGACGTCATAACAAAACATTGATGAAATGATTGCATACTTTTATGAATAAAATTGAATCATTTTTATTTTAATAATAAAAGAATAAATACTTGAAATTATACTAGTAATCAGATTTTTAAAATGCAAGAATGATTAACCTTTATTGCCGAAATTGTTGTTGTAATAAGCAATGAAAACAACATTAACTTTTCACTTCACTTTATAAACAGTCGAGTGGAAGAGAGATAGATGCGGCGCAAGCGTACAATGAGCTTAACGGGACACAGCGTAACGGAACAATGTGTGTAACGGGACACTTTTTCGTGCGTGCAGCCGGCGTTCATCGATATATTAGAAGTTGTCACGTCAAAATGAAATAACCATCTCTGCGTGAGAGATTGAGCCGTAAGGCCCCCGCCTACCTGGACACGCATATGGCGCGCAGAGCTTCAGGAGAAACCACGACATTTGAAAACTACTCAAGATATCCGAGTGGGGTCTGTTTACGGAAAGTATTTAGGAATTCGCTGAAGGCCGATAAGTAATTTGGTTACCGGATTAAGTTACAAAACTTTACTTTTAGAAGAGTTAAAATGGCTAAATGGCGTGTTTTCAGGGTCATTTGTGGACATAAAAACAACCGTTACAGAATCTTGAAAGTAGTTGAAGGAATTGCACTACACCTTTTAACTTCATTTCTTATCCATATAATGTTACGGCCACCGCTCAGATTTCACAGTTATCCTGTGACGACGACAAGGCAGCCGCGCCAGTTCAGAGCCTTGCGCTTAGAGGCGATACCGCGTTAGAAGCACCCGCGAGCGTCGCACTTATCATCCAGTCTCACTAACCCAGATACACCAGCTGGTCTCAAGCGGACCAACTGCGGTTATACGTTATAGATATATATAAAGATATTTTTTAATTCTCCTTCCTAACATGTGGGTTCGAGACACGCCGGCGACCCAGATCTCGGAAGGCGGGCGAGAGTCGGGCACCGCGGGAACAATCGCCCGCGCGCGGGCGTGCGTCACGGCCCGGTGCCCACGCGGGCCAATGAGGAGACAGGGGGAGGGTGGGAGCACCCGGATGCAATCCCCCTCCGTCAGCCGCAAGGGGCAGGTGGTGACGACGGCTAGAAAGTTCCCTTCCGAGGCTGTCTTGGCGACGAGCAGCCCCGTTGGAACTTTCTTCGGCGAAGTTCCGACGCAGCGGGGGAGCAGGCACGAAATCTTTCAAATCAAAGAACTCGCGATCCGACCGCCAAATGCTCGCATCGTGGGTCGGGTTAAAAAAAAAAAAGGCCTTTGTTGCGGGCGCCACTTACCGCGGGAACACCCCACTCGTCAGACCGGCGTGCGAATCTCGAGTCGACGGAAGATACCGGAGAAAGTGCACGTGTCAAAAACGCGGGGGGCGGCCGTCTGTAAACCCTCGGGTGGAATCTGAACCGTGACACTTTTTCAACTCGAGCCGGCCACCTTTGGCCTTTAAGGGGGTGTGCCTCCAATTTCAGGTCATGATTTTATAATTATATTAATTACTGATCAACTTTTAGATTTTTTTTTCAATTGTTTAACTTTCACGGAATGAAAAATATATATACAGAGCATACGTTTTGCATAATTAGCTGCCAAAGTTACATTTTTAACGTTTTTGAGTTGCACAATCAAAGAGAATTTAATTTATTGCATAACTGAAACTTTTTAGGTTTAAATGGAATTAAACTGGCTACTTCATGATATGGTTTGTATATATCTCACAAAAACTCATTTAATGTTTCTTGGCTGTCAAAATCGTAACAAATTTGAGAATTTTGAAATGCCAGGCAAAATTAATTAATATTTTCTGAAAGAAATTCAAACCTTTCCTATATAATCTGTTTATATTATAAAATGACTACATTTCCAAACATGATAACGAAGAAAATTTAATCTCGTTAAGTCAAAAATTTCATAACATTTATTTCCATATCTACTACGTCAACTTAATTGTATTTTCTTGCAAGTGAAGTATAGATTATAAAGTATCAAACATCCATTCCCAAAGTAAATAATTTTAGAATTACATATTTTATTACAACACGTTTGCATTTCAGAAAAAAACAGTTTTTATTTATAATACATAAGAAAAATATTAATTCGTTATGTTGCCGCTGTGACGTCATACCTACCCTCAAGTCTCATAGTAGAAGAAATAGGAAAACTCGAACTTATCTGAGCGTCTGTAGCGACTTATCGATTACCTATTAGAATACTCTTTACTAACTTGCTCTCGATATTTTCTGTCGTTAGAAACCATATCGATGGATCTCGAGCCGAAGAGATGACTCGATGGTTGTAACAATATACTTATAATAAGCTCCATGAGCAGTTTAAACTCTGTACCCGTTTAGTTACCATCTTGGTAATAAAATGGCGTCGCTTGAGAACTTATGATTAGGGGCATGCAGATTTCGCGAAAAGATTTCGAGACTGGATGAAAGTTAAAACACTCTAGCACCGTCTGTGTTTCGTGATTGGGTGAGTTTCTCCCAGGTACATATCGATTGTAACGACACCAATCACAGTAATTCAGTGCGGAATTAAACGCGTCCTGAGTGGCTCGGTCAAATAAGGCCGCCAATCACGAGGAAGAAACCACACGTGCGGGTGTACCCTGTTGCAGTTTAATAAGTGTACGGATCTTTTCGCGAAAAATTCCTGCCCCTACTTATGATTAGAGACCCGGAAATTTCGCAGATTCGTCTGGCTTCAGAGTAGAATTTAAGGTAGTAGGTGTGTTCAACCCATGTTTGCTTTCCCACTGGTTGATTTCTTAGCGAGAGCATGTTTATCCTCGTTAATTGGCACTACCCATTTGGCTTACTTCTCTCCTAGCTGGGCGTCGTTGGCTCACGGTCGTAGAGGGGGCCGTGTCCAAAGTAACTGCGGGCCAATCATGAACACAGTGCGAGAGTGTGAAGGTTTGCAATCTAACTTGCGACTAAATGAATGCGCGAAATTTCCGTGTCTCTACTTATGATTAGAGACCGGAAAAATTCGCGGGTTCAATGACCTCCAGGATAGACTCCACAATCCTTTGCGCACTCGGGCAAATGCCACATGTACATTGGCTGCTGACTTGTGAGTCGTCTCGACTGGGTGGCCTGTGATTCGACACTTCTATGAGTGATGGTCTCTAATTGGCCCTTATTCCTCTAGATTAAATAGTGAACCAATGGCAGAAGCAGCATTAAGGTATAATTATTTGAATTTTAGCATAACATGAACTGAATTCGCGAATTTTTCAGGTGTCTACTTATGATCTGCTGTGAAGAGGCAGGCGAGAGGGCGATAGCTGCGGGTACAAACACGTAGCGCGGCGTTGTTCGCAACCTGCTGGAGCACGCCCCGCCGACGCGGGAGCGTGGTTACATCCTGATTGGTCGGTTCAGATAGCGCGGCTCCGCACCGGCGCCAGGCAAGACCAGCCGAGCGGATCGCACTCCAGATGCCCGTGTGTGTGTGTGTGGGGGGGGGGGGAGCCTTCTTTTCACAGACGAGAGAGCCAAACGCCCGATCGTGCATCTTCGGTTTTTTTTTTGTTCATTGTAAATAAATATGGCGGTGTTGATAAAAGGAAAGACCATAAACAAGGCAACGGTATGTATTTGTACGCCGCCATATTTTTCGTTTGCCGTGCGTCCGCGAATGTTTTATTTTGGACAACTCATGATAACTAATGGTCAATTAGGTTAGGTTAGCTACATTATAAATAGTTTAAAACATTGTGGACGGTTGATTTGGTTGGGATAGCTACATGAAAGATACTGTGAAATCATGTAAACAGTTTCCTAGCGCTGGATAGCTACATATTAAAAAGTTATTTGCTAAGCAACCAGAAAATGATTTTACAGTATTTTTAATGTAGCTACACTTACCTAATATAACCAACCATCCACAATGTTTTAAAGTATTTATAATGTAGCCAACCTATCCTAATGGACCGCAAAATTCAATGCCACACCGGTTTATACAATGAGATAGAACGGCGTATGACGTATGAGTAAGCTACATCCCAAATAAATACACCTGTTGTGGTACGGGAAAAAAAAAGCTAGCATGAACTTCGGGGAACTTCGGGTGTGGCTCTCTCGTCTGTGAAAGGAAGGCTTCCCGTGTGTGTGTGTGTGTGTGTGTGTGTGTGTGAGTGTTTGTGGGGCGGGATCATAAGCTCCCCGTCGTGCGTGGGGCAACTCAACTGTGAAACCTGAGCGGTGATCGTAACATTGTACGCAGGGCCCGGTGCAAGTTGAATTGGCGCCCTAGGCGAAAAACCTTAATGCCCCCCCCCCCCCCCCGGGCCGGTCTCCCCAAAAAAAAAATTTTCCTTGCCTCAAAATACATCACGTAAGCCTAAGATTTTGTCAACAATCAAATGTAAGCAGGCTTCTGTTTTTTATATTTTTTTACTTATTACAAATCATAAACAGGTCACCGTGGACTTTAAATAATTACTTATATCAATATAAACATTCCAAACTGTTACAAAATTCCATTTTCATCTAGTTTCAATAATCGTTAAACATATTATATCAGCTGTTATGTGTCGTGCTGCGCCGCCCCCCAGCTACTTGGCGCCCTAGGCGGTTGCCTAGTTCGCCTGTATGGACGCGCTGGCCCTGATTGTACGGCATGGAAATGAACGTAAAGGTGAAATGCAAGTCCCTTAATGATTTGACAACAGAGAGTGCAATTTGCTCTGCACTGTAATCTAAGCGCGAGACGGACTATATTGTTTGTTATAGCTCGCCCCTGATAGGTAGGCAGATACTGGACACGTTCGCTGGGCGAGACATATTTCACTTGTTACCTTAGAAGAAAGAAATGTATACATATAAGACTATGCTCGTGATGAAATACAAAACTGTATTTCCAAACTTTTATATCGAATTTTTTTATCAAAATAAAAAAATTTAAGTTCGTTAATTTTTTTAATCATGTTATAAGGTTATTTTATACTTTTTATACTCTTATCTATAACAGTACTAATACAAGATATATTGCATCGGAAATAGAGAGTAACTGCCCATTAAATTGCACACTGCAATCTAAGACTGAGACACGCTATAGTTTAAACCAACGTAAGTTTTTCTTTTTTGAGGTAAGCTTTTCATCGGGCGCGTCTAGTCTGAAACGAAATGAGCGTGCATAATGCAACGGAAATTGAACAGGTTAAAAACCAATGCATGGGCCAAGTGTTTTTATTTTCAAACAAATGAAAATTAGTTTATGTAACAAACCAATTAAAAAAAATTGCTCATATTTAGTTTAAAACGTTTTTATTAACTGTTTCGTGACTGACTGTTTCTCTGTTCGGTACAAATTTTGCAATCGATTTTAATCTTTTACAGATGAGTTGAAACGTTGAATATAGCTCAGAACTGAAAGACAATGCAATATTAACTCGCGTTCTTTTCAGTTTGTTCGTCTGTTCGTTACATTTTTTATTTCTATTTTGTTTAGCAAAGCCCCCGGAATCGTGGCAACAGACTACGCGCAGAACAGTATAGTGTTGCAGGATGCATAACGCAGTACTCGCAGGCGTAGCCTATATCATGAATACAGGGCTAGGAGAAATGTCCGCCACACGGTCATATAGCAAGGTCCGGCAACTTCCTATCCTTCTCCTTGGCGAGACCCGTCTACTTAGCAAAGTTCACGGCGACTAGCAAACTAACGGCGCTGATAACAGATTAGTTTAGAACTTCGTACATAGATGGCATCGTTTGGTGCGTTCATCATGACTTGTCTCCTTACTCTATTGTAAGAGCCCCTCAATTTTAGTTTTAAAACTTAGAAGTATTTTTATAGGTATTTGAAATTCACAATCACATTTTTTTATTACAATATGTATGCGGTTAGTAATAAAATAAGATACCTAAATGAACTAAAACGTAGGTTTTAAAAAAATTGGAAATTTCACACATGCAAGACTAAAAAGGCATAAAATAATGATTAAATAAAAAATATTTTTAAAACGGACTAAAAGGTATAAAATAATTTTTCCTAGCCCCGTAAATATGTATAACCTTATAAGATTCATAACAACATACAGATTGTCCTAAAATTTTGTCATTTGTGATTTTTACCACCTATGAATTAACGTGCAAGTTATAAAACGAAAAACGTGGGGCAGGTGCATTGATGCACGAGTAGTTCACTAACAATTTTATTGCACTGCAAATTATAAGAACTCGTGTATGTTTTCTCAAAGACAGCTACTTTCTACACTCCTTACTACTATCGATCACATGCACCCCATGTTTTTTTTTTTTCGTTTTAAAACCTACAAGTTACTTCATAGATGTTAAAAAATCAACAAACGCAAAAGTTTATGGACAATCTTTACGGGGTTATGGATCTGTATGGGGTTTTAATTCTTTACGGGGCTAGGAAAAAATATTTCATACTGTTTAGTCAGTTTTAAAAACCTTTTTTTAAATATTATTTTTATTAATTAATTAATACTTGTATAATGGCTACAACCTATAGTACCTATTTTTGAAGTGAAACTTCTTTGGACGCGATAAGAGTAAAATTTCAAGGCCGAATTTTAATTACAACGTTTTTGCGAAACATTGTTGTGAAACGTTTCTGAAGCGAAAAGGACAGAGAATGGGTACTTGGCCAAAGCTATATGCCCCTTTACGATATACTTAAAGAGTCGAAGTTTGAATTTCCAAAGAAGTTTCACTTCTATAATTTGTACTGAGTTACACGCATTCATTTATTTTTATTATTTTTTAGTGCTGAAAACAGCGAACACAGTTTCTTCAATTTGATTTTCTTCGGGTTTAGTTATGACTAGGGGGCCTTCTAAATCCCCTTTTTCTCTCTGCCATCCAGCGCCCCACTCCTGAGAATTGCTCTTTTGTTCACACTATGAAGAGACATCGCGTCTAATGATCCCACCGCTTGTAAAGAATACGCGCGCAGTTTAAACATCTGCCAGACACGGCCCCGGGTCGATAACGGGACTGATAGCGATGCTCGTCTCGCGGCCCGGCTTGTGTGTCGGCCTGACAACATGGTTTACAACTCGCCGGCTTTGTAGAATGTTAGCTCAACGTCTCTCAAATCGGGCTCCCGCCGCGCCGGTCCAGAAATCAAAACAGCGTCAACACATCCGTCACTCCGGAAAGGGCGCGTGTGTTCTCCCGAACTATTTTCGCTCTTCCGCCTCGAGTCCAATCCACACGTCGGCGATGTGCCAGTCAGAAAAAAAATTGGTTGTCTGTAAAGTCGGTTTACGGACGATAGTTTAATGTGACAACGTCATAAACAAAACATTGATGAAATGATTGCATACTTTTATGAATAAAATTGAATAATGTTTATTGAATTATCGCTATAGTGTACGGATACAAAGAAGGAGTGAAATGAAATCTACAATTTAATTAATAAATTTACTTTTATTTGCACTCATTAATTCAAATATGTTTATTACTTTAACGAAGAGATTATTTAATCTCTAACTTTTATACATGTTTGCTATTTAACTTCTTCCAATCTGTGTTATTCTGTCAAGGATAGGACAATGATAGGAAAAGTAGGAAACGAATTGGAGTGTTTCAAGTTTAATGTGCCTCGAAAAAGTCAAATCGATGGCTGTTCCAATCTAGTGGAAGAGAGATAGATGCGGAGCAAGCGTACAACGAGCGTAACGGGACACAACGTAACGGGACAATGTGCGTTACGGGACACTTTTTCGTGCGTGCAGCCGGCGTTCATCGATTTATTAGACGTCACGTCAAAAATACAAGGACCTTCCCATTGGACGTGTCAGGGGCGTTTAGTGAGGCTGAATGATACGTGAGACGCCCGCTGGTGCTTCCAGCGCGGTGTGGCCTTTAAACGCAAGCTACGCAGTCTTCTGGTCGTTTAAGGGACCTCTATGAGATTTGAGTGGTAACCATTACATAATAAGGCGGAGAAATGAAGAGAATGGTGTGATGCAAGGCCCTTGAGTGGTTTCGAGAATCTGTAACGGGTGCTTCATGCCTAAAAATTACTCTGAAAACGTGCGTGATAGCCATTTTAACTCTTCTACAAATACAGTTTAAAAACTTAATCCGAAATCAAAAGCACTTTTCGGCCCTCAGCGAACTCTTAAACGCTTTTCGTAAGCAGACCCCACTCGGATAGCTCGAGTAGTTTTTGGAATCGCGTTGTTTTTCCCTGAAGTTCTGCGCGCCGTGTGTGTGCCCGGGCAGACGGGGGCCAAAGAAGCCGCAAGAAGGAGCTAGAAGGGACGGCGAAGGAAGACGAAGGAAGACGAAGGAAGACGAAGGAAGGCGAAGGAAGGCGAAGGAAGACGAAGGAAGACGAAGGAAGACGAACAGACGCGTGCAGCGGGCCGGTGGATGGCGATAGCGCCGGCGCGTGCGGGGCGCGGGCAAACAATGGTATCGCGGTATCGCACCGGCGGCGCCGCGGGAAGCCAGCGTTTCCGCGTGTTCCCGTCGCGCCGTGCGGCAACCGACACTCTCCCCGTGACGTCACCCGGTCCTGCGGCCCCGGCGGCCATTTCTCAGTCCCCCCCAAGGACGGTGATTCCGAGACGTTACAAGCACAACCGTAACCTAACTCGCGGGCCGTATTCCAGAACGAGTCCGAACCGAATCCCAGTTAAGGAAACAAATCGGAAACCGTCTTTAGTAAACGGTGCCCTGCGCGAAGCTATAAAACTGGTACAACGCATTTCGGCGGACGTTTCGCAACCATCGATACGACTGTTACGGCAGTTTTCTCAAATTCTTTTGAAGTTATTCTTCTAATGCGAATTCCAACAAAGGTTGCGTTAAACGTTTAACGCTCCTGGGGAGGGGGAATAGAAAGAGACAGAGCGAGAGTGAATGCGTGTTTCATAGACACATAAATAGTGTGTGTGTCATTTCTCTATGTCCACGAGGTCTCGCCGCGTCAATTTTCTCCTTGGGGCGAACCCGTCCGCTTAATTAAATAAACAGCTTTTATCGTTGAATGATTTCATGATTTATTTTAGTTTGATTTGATACGATATGATTTCACTAAAAATAGATTTCTACCCCTTCCTATTTTCATTTCCACATTACGAAGTTTCACTTTTTCCGCACGGAGGGACTCCACGCACTATTTTTGCATGCAATTAAAAACTTTTTTTAATGATGCCAAAGAAGTATAACTTCTCACGCGCGTACCTAAGTACACGCACCCATTTTTTTTTAAGTTGCGAATACAGGAGGTGACCAACTCCGTTGGAAGAAAACTGGACTGGTAATAATCGGTAGGGTCGAACGTCGTCACAGCTTAGGCTCATGTTGGCTAGGCGAGAAGAATCGACTGATCGATACGGAACCCCGGCACGGCTGATTAGTTTCAGGAGCGCCTCATTGAATCGACGTCCCAGTGACATAAGTGTACGCGACTGCCGATAACCTGGCACCTGTGTGTTGTTCACGGCGATTATGGTACGTAACATTCAAAATCATGGTAAACTAACCAAAATAATGGTATACTGAACAAAATAAAACTCTGAACAAAATAACAGTACACTGACCGAAATAATGGTACACTGACCGAAATAATGGTACACTGACCGAAATAATGGTACACTGACCGAAATAATGGTACACTGACCGAAATAATGGTACACTGACCGAAATAATGGTACACTGAAC